>NC_137454.1:188783788-189460047 GCF_964235325.1 Thermobia domestica | reverse complement strand
CGGGACACACCCTTGCGCTCTATTTGGTGGTGAAATTGGTAAATTTAGGACAAGCTTCACGATCCTCGAGATCACTATAATGAATATATACTTTATGAAGGAAAATAAGGTGATGTGAACAGTGAATTGCAGGTAACAGAACACAAGGGGATAAATATTAAATTCGACAAGGGTATTAATCTTCTGCTCTGAGGCTACTCAGAGCGGGTTTAGACACTGGGAGTTCTCTTAGTGGAAACCAAGGTGTGTAGTAATGAGATCAGTTGTATATAATAGATGGATGGATGGCGACGATAAATGCGGTGACGAGAAATATACAGATGGGTGGTCCGATCTCGTTCATGAATTGCTAGAAGATGGTCAACAGGGTATTCTGCGTAATATGGTAAGGCTGGTGATCAAACAATTTGTGAAAAATCGTATGAGCATCTGTTATACGGCGGTAAGTGTAAAACGAGAACGAAGGCTGTATAGATGAGGCAAGAACGTTAATATATTTGTGCGGCAATAGACCTCTGAGTTGGTGGTGGTCACGAATAAGCAAGGCGCAATACATGACGTTCCAGGACTTACAATCTCTCATAAAACTTCTGTGAAGCTGATAACCAGGCGACATGTCCATATGTAAGAGCAGGGCGAACGAAAGCTTCGTATGCATAAAGAATGAGCTTGGTATTAAGACCCCATTTAGTATCTTTTAAACTATGCAATAAATACGACGAATATTAGTTTGTAAATTGGAGAGATTGGCGTTCCAAGAGAAATGGTTATCGAAGGTAACACCAAGGTGTTTCACTCTATTTTGTAATGGCAATGGTGAACGTAGGAGTGTGAGACGTAGACGTTCGGTATTGCGCGTTGGATAATATTTGTTATGTTTGAGGCTAAATAAAGTCATTTAAGTCTTAGGTGGATCTAATTCAATTTTCCACATCAGACATCAACTGACAAGTTTATCGATTACCAGTTGCAAAGTTGTGCTGATTCGATCCACAGAAGGACGTAAGGTGAAATATGCCTTGTTATCTGCAAATTAACGAGTATAGATCGGTGGCTGCGGTTGTGCCATATCAGCTATATATAATATATATAGTAGAGGCGATAGAACAGAGCCCTGTGGAAAGTAATGCTGGAAGTATGAAGTAGTGGGATTCTTCCTGATTAATTTGAATGAAGGCTGATCGGTTGTGAAGAAAGTTGATGATAAAAAGAAGGTATGATAATGCTAGAATATGGAGTAATTTGAAATTGCTACAATACTGCTTCGAATAAGTAGTCTTTCATTTATATTATTATTATTATTATTATTATTATTATTATTATTATTATTATTATTATTATTATTATTATTATTATTATTATTATTATTATGTAATCACAATGTTGAAAAATACAAGAACTATTTATTATTGAAAGAGCCGTGGTAGTTCAGTGGTAGAGCCTTAACCTCTGGTGCTGGGGTCCGTGGTTCAATACCAGTTCGCTCCAAGTGGACTTTGTGCTGGGCAAATATCATGTGCGTAGGTTTTTTCGGGGCTTTTCCATTTCCTCCCACATTATTCAATCCAGCATCGCGTTCATTTCTCATAATCACCGTCTCCTTTAGCCTAGCCGGCATAATCGTGGGACGTAAAACTTAAAGATTTAATTTTTGTTATTAATATTGATGAAATTTCCACAAAGTTGCATCAAATAAATTGTTTTCACTTACATGAAAAATGTATGAGAAAACAATAAGGAGAATATTTGAAAACCGTTTATAGATGAGCATGATGGTAGAGTTTGAAATAGTCTTCCAGCCTACAAAACTCTCACAATGTCACTGAAAAGACCACTATTTTTGTACAATAAGTGTGAACCTGAGTAAGTTATCTGCATAATCGACAACCGACCACCACTCCTAGTAGGTAACTTACTCATATATAAGACCTGACCTGGACTTAGGCACCGTCCAGTCATAATAAGACACCACGGGCCGTATGCAGAGTCATTTTGACACGCGATTAGTGTCATACTAAAGAGTTTGACTAACATAAGGTTACTGTAGTAGTCATTCCTTTAGTAGGACGCTAATCATTCCTCAAAACGACTCTGCATAAGGCTGCACGAGTCCTGCAAGGGCTTAGGATCGAAAGTGTTAATAAGATTAAAAGAGTATGGAAGCGGTCGTTAGTAGTTGGAAACATTGTTAATTGTTTTTACCACTACATCTGAGAGCATTGACCTATTTCCCCACTAGCACCATCTCTCTCTCCTCCTTCTGTCTCCTTCAATTCTTGTCCACAGTTTTACACTTTCCATCTTAACTTACATTTAAGATTTTCTTTTTTTTTTTAAAAAAAAAAAGTTAATAATGCTTTTATCACTTGTCTTCGTAAACACTCACTACAAAACAGTTGAGCACATATTTTTTATATAAAGACACTTTTTCTTGAACATGTCATAATGGTTTATTAAAATTAGGCGAAGGTAATGTTGGCAAATGCTTTTCCTTTCTTTTAATTTTTTTTCTTTTTATATTTACGAAGTTGATAAAAAGCATTTTTCAGCATTTTTTGTTTACTGTCATATATTCACGACTTTATTGTCCTCCATTTCGAATTTGCATACCTTAATTGTAGTAATGTTTTTTTTTAAAAGAAAATAGAAATGAAGTAAAATCTGTAGTTTTACGTCCTATGGTTATGCCCTGTAGACAGGGCCGGAACTCATCTGGAGGCCCAGGGCTAGAAAAAGTATGTGGCAAGAAAAACAAAACAAAAAAGAAAGAAAATACGATCTTGTGAAAAAAAAAATTAACATCCTTCCACTAAATCACTGTGTCACTACTCAACGTGAACGTTTAGTGTTTTTCGTACTACAGATTTTCTCATATTAAAACATTGTAGTACTGGATCTTACAATTTTGGCTTTTTAATACTCAGTAAGTACACGGATCAAAGTTAAGTTTTGCTTTTCTGTAGAAAGTCTTTAAAACTTTATTTCCCCGTATCTTACATTTAATAAATCTACTGGTCAGCATATATAAATACTAGCAATTTCATTAAGCACTTTGGAAGTACTGGAAACCTACAAACTAAAGCTAAATTATTAGTACAATCTTTGTGTTTACTTCAATATTTACTGAACCTATTTTCAATTTACACGTTAGTAGTCTCCGTAAGTGTTTTCAGTCACGTTTTAGACTTGACAGTTATTTCCTCTACATACAATCACCATAATTGCATACGCATGTTTTGGGAAACTTTCATATCCGTTACAATCTGTTTATTTGGTGTATCTGCTAAACTCTCACTTCTGTTTGTATGTATATGATGATGCCCTTTATTGTTTTCTTTCCGTTTGTGGTACCTTCTTTTCCGCAACAACCACGTAACTGTTCGTGCCCTGCCCCCAAGTACACTACGAGTATACGTATGTCAACTTTGGATTCATAAATTTATTTATAAACATAACAAAAATATTTAAATACCAATTAATTACAAGCTATATACCTAGGAACTGTTTATAGGAGGTACGTGCCTCGAATGTCTTCGCTAGAATATAGAAATCAAGTACTCTTGAAACTGAATAACAAGTGAAATTCAAATTTGCAATAATGAAGTTGCAATTAATATTCTACTTAAGTTTGAAGCCAATTCATCGTTTCATCAAAATTGGTTTAATAGGTAAGCAATTGTTTAATTAACAGTTCCATAAACTTTCAAAAATTGAGTTTTTCACCATTGTGGTCAATAGCAGAAATTTGCAAAACGTTTTTACTCTGTTACGAAAATAATAACATTACGTTACAGTAAAAAAAAAATTCTTTACATATAATATGATAATATTCACATTTGATGCAAATACTTTACATATAATGTGATAATATTCATATTTGATGTAACCAAGTTTTACAGAATAAATATAAGTATGTACAATACCTCAAACATGTAATGAGTAATTTTCGACTTCTAAATTATCAAATATAATGTTTTCGTTTGTAAAGAAAGTTCCAAATAACCAATAGCTACACAGATAAGATATTATATTATTTTACATCTTCATTTCTACTAAATTAAACTAAAGTCATGGGCATGAGAGTTCACAAAAGACAATAGTCTGTCAGATTGACATATTTTAACTGAGTAATATGGGGTCAGAGTATGACTCTTAACGTTGCTATTATTAGTTTACTTTCTAGACCGTGTATCACAAGCTCTATTTTAAGTAATTGTCAGTTATTTAGTAATTTTGGAACTACACAGAAAATTCCGTGCCTATGCTAGGAATCGAATCATCATCAAACTCATCAAAATTAATATATAAACGGATATAAAGGAGCTGTTAATGATGTTTTTATTTAGTGAAAAGAGTTTTATAATATTTGTTAGGATTTAAAGCCAGTCAAAGTCAAATATTAACGTCTATTAAGTTTACATGGTATAAATTTAAGACGGATTAATTGGACGCATTTAGGAAATAAGAATAGGTGTGAGGTTGGGGAACTTTACTGATAAAAATAGCTATATTCATGTAGGAACATATCGGTAGACTTAAATGTGATAGACTATATAATAAGTTTTAATATATGGTAAATTTTAATCACTGAGTATTTGAGATTTCAAAAAAAAAAAGTCCTGCTATGTTCTTAGTGTTAATTTTTCCTGAATGTTAACTTAAAATAATATAGTGACTGATATATATATATATATATATATATATATATATATATATATATATATATATATATATATATATATATATATATATATATATATATATATATATGGGTTCTTCTTATTAAAACACAATTTTGAATAAAATTATCAATTCTTGATCCTGTCACCCCAAAAAAAGTTTTTTAGCACATAAATAAAAACTCTTCCACTAATAGGTTGAAATTGCTGTTTGATGTTGATAATACTAACATATATCTATTCGAAGTATCTTTGAAGTGCTAAACCTTCTCCTTTTTACAGCATAGTAACTGCTTCTCTCTCTTTTTTTTAAGTTATATATCATAAAATACTGAAGTATTAATCTGTTTTATGGAAACCAGTCAGTCGTTCAAAGATATGAGATTTTGACATAGTAGCATAATAAATATAAAACCATTGATATTTCACGAAATAATTGGCCAGTCATTGTGGTGGTTAGAAACTTCGGTCTTTTACCAAAGAGTATATTAACCTTAATTTCGTTCACGCTAGATACATTGTACCAAGAAAATGTGATTCCATTACTGTTAAATATTTATGGAGCATAACAATTCTTATCAACTATATAAATGTTAATAATAGCGTTAAAAAAACAATTGTGATTCACATAACGTAATATTATTACTCATCTAGAAAACAAAAGCTTACTCGTGTAAAACACGCCTAATCATGTCATACATGAAGTAAATCATTCGATCCAGTAAACCATAACACCGTGAATAAACTTTCATAATTGCAAAACATTATCACTAGCATACATCCGGATATTGTAATATAGGATATGCAAGGCTTCATGGAAACGTAAGTTGGCGTTACGTCATGTTGATTGGAGTATTAAATATTGTATTTACATTCTTGTCAAGGTGTAGTTTACTTTGTTGTTTCGTTTTGTAGTTATTGAAGCATGTGTAGTTTTACTAGTTACCTCCTTGCGTAGTTACGTGGCATTGAGAAAATAAATTACCTTGTATAAATACAGGAATACTTTGCGTAAATCACGGGTTTGTTCTAACGGGACTTTTATTGCTAATTACATTTACGAATTAGCAATAGATTGGCCGATTCAACTTTTAAAAGAGCAACAAAATAAAATTAGTGAATAGCACGTTTGCATACGTGGTTGGACATACTGTGTAAGATGAATCAAGTATTGGTTTTTGATATGACAATATTAAGCACAATTGGCCTGCAAGAGAAAACACTCCATATATTCTAAACTGAAAGAAGAGCATCTTTTCGTTGCTTTTGCAACTGAAACTATGGGGGTTTTCAGCAAAGAAGCTCACAAATGTTTGAAAGAACTGGGTTCCAATTTGATTACTAAATCAGGCGACGTCAGAAGCCAACAATTTTTAGTACAACGCATTAGCCTAGCTATACAAAGAGGCAATGCGATTAGTATCTTAAGCTCCTTCCCTTCACACAATTCGAAGAAATCTTTTATCTTAATTAAACATAAATTTTCCCTTATAAATTTTCAAAAATAATTCATTTTAGCGGCTCATTCTTGAAAAATATTTGATGTATAGAATATCCATTATTTAACGGATTCATAAGATCATAATGCATAAATAGCTTATATTTTTCATATCTGTAATTTCTTGCTCTGTATCTTCATAATATTATTGTAGCATTGGGGTTTTATATTTCCCATCTAAATGTACTAAAAATCTTTATCCTGTACTCTAAAACTCTTTCTGTGATAGAACAAAATATTACTGTTATAGGAAAAAAGCACAATTGAAGAATTGTTGTACGGTAGCTTAGTGCTGGTGAAAGGATTCCTTGGTTCTATGTGTGTTTCCTTCCACATCTTCATTCCATTAATTAATTTCATAATCATTGATTTTTATTCATCATCCATCTCCTTTTCTCTATAGGGCATAATGGTGTGACTTAACAGTGAAAAATTTCAGTGTTAATTTACACTTGAAGAAATATTTTTTTTCGTTACTTTTATACATGTTTACTTTTATGTATGTTTAAAAGGATTTTCTATGTATATAATTTAGTTTATTAAATATTCTTTTTTTATTATTTTCAACGAACTTAAAAAGTTCGTTCCTGAATTCTGTCTGTCTGTCTGTTATTTTCATTTTATTTTCAATTTTGAGCCCTCCATTCGATATAGCATCAAAAACTATCTGAGAAAGTAAAGGAGTTTTTCGCGTTACTCTTACCGTTCCCAAGATATTGGCCAAAACAGTTGGCTAGTGGCCAGCGGTTAGTATTCCTACCAAAATGTTTATCATCCTTCTAGGTATTGATCGACACCAATATCGTCTCTCTCTGAGGCTTACGGTTTCCCAGACATAGCTCCTTAACCCTTTTAGGATTTTTGGTAACTTTTATACTGAGAAAACAAAATGTAGGTGGCGTACTTAAAAAGGTAGGTTACATGCGTAATTCCTGTAGTTTTTGGACTTAACGTACAGCAAACGTATAACTGAAAACGTATGTTTTATAATACTTTCCGTATAAGTGTTCCATCTATACGTACGTACTTCCCGTATGAAACAATTGAGGCGGTCAGGATCTCACATATAAATGGACATATATATATATATATAACATATAGCTGAGGAATGTAACATACGTATATGCATGTGATATACGGAAAACTGTTAGATGTCAGACATCCTGTAACGGTATAATGTAATATCTAAGGGTAATGCGTATGTAGCATATGGATTACGTATGCTATCCGTACGTACCGTACTGATTTCTATACTAACCATCCGTACTGATTTCTGTAGTAAGCAAGAGTATTCCGTATATCGCTGTCCGTACAATATATTGCTGTCCGGAGAATTAATTTTTCTCAGTGTGTTACCATGGCTTAGCATCGTCTTTGACGGCTTATGTAATTAAAGCCGTTTTTTATTATTATTATTAATCAAGTCAAGGATGGACCAAACAACATCCCAGATGCATTTTGGTATCGGACGGTCAACTTAGCAGCGTCAAGTGGGGGTAGAGGGGCGTGACTTCTTTTATTTTTTCTTAAGGCAAATTTCAAAAAATTTTCACGAATTTAGTTTCCAAGATATCAGATTCGAACTTTGCATGAGTATTGTATCTATCTTCGGGTATTTCTCAAATTTTTCTGAGATCCCTACGTGAAACCGGACTCGGTCACGAGGGCGCAAGTGCTCCGAGGACGTGATTTTTCAGAAAAATTTCTGGTTCTTCCGAATTTTTCCGGTTCAGGTATATGATACCGTTGGAAAGGGCTTGTTATACTAAAGAAAATAACGTTTGAACCATGACTCTAGGCCAAATAGTAATGACGCAGTAATTTTTTATAATATGTATAAATATGCGTGAAAATATATAGAGACCCTAATTTCAGACTTTGAACAATTTTTTCTACCCTTTGTTTTAAGATACAAGATTGAAATTTTGCACACATATTATGTACATAACATTTTTTTTTTAAATTCAAATCCCTACGTCAATCCAGGTCTAAGCCAGAGCGGCAAAATATTTTGATTGGATTTTCAAAAATACTTCAGGGTTTTTCCTTGATTTTCCGGTTCAGGTGTATGATACGGACATATGAGTAAATACTAAGAACGAAATTTTGCACACGTATTATACATAACAATATATATTAAATCAGATCTCTACGTGAAGCCAGGCCCGAGCCAGAGGGGCACAAAAATTTCGATTTTTTTTGAAAAATCTGTTTTTTTTAATCTTGTTTCTGGTGTATAACACGGACAAGAGAGTAGTTCCGTTTGAAAGCATGACCTATTCTGAAAAAACGAGGTATGAACCATGATTCTACGATAAATAGTAAAAAAAAAAAAAAATTAAAAAACAGCTGCTTGTGTGAAAGTAAAATTTACCTCAAAAAGTGGAAATCATAAGAAGTTTAAGTCGGAACTATTTTTTGGCCAATATTTCGGGAACGGTAAGTTATAGAGAGATGATATTGGTGTCGAATAATACCTAGGAGGATGATAAATATTTTAGTACAAATACTAACCGATGGCCAATGGCCAACCGGCCACGTTCCCCAGATATTGGCTAAAAAGTTCGAATTTCGGGAGATTTTAGGAGTCATATCTCGGGAACCATAAGTCATAGAGAGATGATATTTTGCGAATTTTTCAACTTTAAGCCCTCCATTTTGAGCATGTGTCTTCATAAAAAAGCACATGGTAGAACGTTTTAACAGAACCTTTAAACAAAACATGTGGAAAAAATTTGAGTACTCAAGGAAATTATAAATGGATAGCTATATTATAAGAATTGTTTAATGAGTATAATAATAAAATACATAGAGCAATTAGTATAAAGCCTGTAGAAGTAAATAAGAAAAATTAATTCTTTTTAAGTTCGTTCTGACAATGCTCTTGGAGCACTCTCAAATGGTTAAGCTTGCTTATTGTCATAAATTTTTGTGATGAACAAATTCATTTAGCCCCGTCTTTATCTTAATTATAACAAACTATTGTGTGTGTATGTGTTTGCCATCAGATTTTCTCATAGAAAGGAGTCACCTAGAGTCACCATAGTTTGTACACAGATTGATCTTCACCAGATCTAAGCACGTACAAAGCCTTTTTTTTCGAATTTCATCTCAGAAGGAATTTGCACGGAGGTGAAAACGTATGCATGTTTTTCGCTATATCTAAGAACACTTTGTCTATATGAAATCCATATTACATTGTGGGTATTCGGGCTTACATAACATCAAAGGATGAATACCTAGTAGTGGACTTTCTTTTTAATCCAGGCTCTGAATTAAGACCCGGCAATGCTAGGTGTCTACACCTAGTTGTAGCAGCTAGATATACCTCAAACAATGCGGTTTTTCATAACGTGTACTTTTTGTAATTAACCTCGTTTTTTACTGCTCATATTTATTAATCTTACTTTTGGTAGATGCACAGCTCTCCTATCAGACTCCCTCAAAAATAGGTGTTGGCTATTCATACTATATACGGGGTATATAAATAGAATGTTTTACCTTATTCTATTGAGTAAGATTTCCTCCTTTCTCCTAGAGGTTATCTTATTCATACTCAGGAAATACTATGGTTTTGATTAAATTGAGAAGATGCATGGGATGATTTGAGAACTATGCTTCCTTAGAAATCTAGAAAATGGAACATTTTCGGTTGCTACAACCATAACAGACTCAAATTGATCTCTCCCCTTTATTTTCCGCTTTCCATATAATTCCACTCCATCTCAAATCTTAATATAAACACGTGTTACATTAATGCAGTAGTGAATTTTCTGCTATAAAAAACATGTTAACCTATTAAAATTTTAAAATTAATTTCGAGAAATAGTTCCGTAAAATCTGAACGAGATACGTAAAAACATTTTAAATAAAAATGGCGTGTTCAGAAATGTCGCAATATTTTACATTTTGCAATGTTTGCAGAAACCAAACAAAACAGTTTGTTTAATAACTTATTTCTGTATGGGCACTGAATGTTTATAAAAAGTATTTGAAATAACAATGATGCTGTGTGATATCACATACAAAATTATCAAATTCTCAGCAGTGGACCATGCATCTTTGTTCCAGCACACACTGTAGAATATTTTCTGTTCTACTATAATAGTAGTTCCTGCATCTCTTGTGGAAATATAAAAAGTCATCAACAAAGTGAAGAATGTAGGCGTAGACTAAATGCTAGGGGAAAAAAAGGGAAATTCTTAAATATATCTCTTTGTCTGCAATTGATCTCGGATCACATGTATCCAAGATACATAGGGCTAGGGTCGAGAACCTGAGTTATAAAGATTGAAATTTCTCCCCATTTAATATTTTCTTAATAAAGATGTCCCTTATAATAAGTTACTGGGATGTATATATATATATATATATATATATATATATATATATATATATATATATATATATATATATATATATATATATATATATAAGTGACACTATTGTCAAAAGTTTGATAAATTCATTACACTAATTCATATGCAGTGAACAAGTATTTCATATGTAACTATCCCTTCACAATTTTCTGTACTTTCCACCACCTTCTATGACAAGTGTTAGAGAATACCCTAATTCCACGTAGTTTAATATATGATTTCTTTACGTTAAATGATTCCAGTGCGAAGTTTTTTTTTGTGCCTCCTCCTGTGTCCTTTTCCATCCTACATCCTCACATATATACACATCGATTGTAATGATTTCACACCTTGTGTATCACATTATACCAAATTGAAAAAAAAATAATAAATGAAATCTTTAAGTTTTACGTCCCATGGTTATGCCGGCAAAGATAAAGGAGACGGTGATGATGAGTGAAATGGTGGAATGAAGAAAGTGGGAGGAAACGGGAGAACTCCGATAAAACCCACGAGCACGGTGTTTGTCCACCACAAAGTCCACACGGCGCGAGCTGGGATAGAACCATGGACCCCAAACACCGGAGGTGAACTCTCTACCACTGAGCCATCGCGCCCCATTATACCAAATTGAGATTTGTAATATATGCTAAGAGGAGTGAAAGTCAAAACAAATAGGCAACTTGTACACTTAAGTACGATTAGAATTTTGTACCAAAAAATGCATTTGTTGTGCATGAAATGAAAACTATTTTAAATCCAATTGAAACTTATTATTATTATTATTATTATTATTATTATTATTATTATTATTATTATTATTATTATTATTATTATTATTATTATTATTATTATTATTTAAATTCATTTTATGGCTGCAAAATCACAATAAGTTAGTTAATGGTAATATGTTCTACTACGTAGCATAATGCTAGAATTATTTCAAGAGGGAAGGGAAAAACTTATGACATCCCATCAAAACCATGGATCCAGTCGTACAGTAAGCTATAAAGGTTTCGAAAAGGAGACGAAACAAAATTATACAGCACTGGTTAAACAGGAAGCATGTTTTCTTATAACCTCCATAACAAAACAACAAATGTAATAAAAAAAAGTGGTATTACATGTGTAAATATGTACGTAAGAAGATGCGTTTTTAAAGTTTTTTTTAAACAAAATGTCACCACCCTTTCTTCATCCAGTGACAATAAAATGACATTCCTTTTTCCTTGTGTGTGTATATTTTTTTTACATACGTCAGTGAATTTTTAAAAATCAAGGATTTTTTCTTTCTTTTCAAGCAGAAAATGTTCTTTCAGTAAAGAATCCTTAGTAGCACTTATCCTTTTTTTCTTTCTGACTCTTCTCTTCTGGAGAGATAAAGATCTTTCAGAAATATCTCACGTTCACCTGTTATGCTGAGCTAGAAAGTGCATGTAATGTTAAGCGGTGCATGCAATGTGTCTCGTCAAAGTAATGAGTACTTCATATGTGTGAACCCAACATTGAAAATAAATGAAAAGAAAGAAAAAGAGTCAAGAATTAAGTCTATATTTCTTCTTTTTCTTCTTCTTACCTTTCCTGTTCGTGTTTTTTAATTACTAATTTCAAAGTGTTTTAAGGAGAAAGAATGAATGCTCTGTTTAGAAGCGTGCATCGACGTTGTCCTCATATTTTGAAGGTCTCAAGTGTAATGTAATGTAACTTATATGTTAACCAGTAACAACCTTGAATTTTTGTTATAGCAATTTTCTTTGTAATGAAGAAAACAAGACCTTCTTTTTTTTATCACATTCACACAAAAATCACACACAGGGACAAACATGAATACACATAAGATGTTACTAAATATTTGTAGAAACGATATACAGATGTACATTTTAACTACCTTATTTCGTTTTTCAAAATAATTGTGTAGAACATACCCCAAAAGTAAACTTTACTGATTCAAGTATCCTAAAACTATATTTCCGGCGTTTCAGATACAACTAGAAGGTTATTTTTATACTGTGTACATTACTAATACAAGAGGAGACAAATGTTTGCTAGAAAGTCGTATAGGTCTGTAAATTTAAGAGATCGGGTCGTGTTGGTGTTTTCCTGCTGAAAGTGAGAAAAATCCACTAAAACTGCAGTCACAGTGGCTAAGAATTCAATTCGAACTTCGGACTTCTAGATCTTTAGACGAGAATTGTAGCAGTTCATTTAAGCAGACATGGTTAAGTCGTTCAATAACCGTGATCATTATTTATCTTTCTGGTACCAATAACATGTGTAAATCTCTTGGCATTCTGTTTCATAATACCTTTTAACAGCATGTTCTCCAAATATTCATTGTGTCTTTTGTTTTAAACTTACTAGAAAATTCACTTAGGTCTACATAGCTTAGTCAATATTTTATAAGCCTTGGCTCCCCTATGTGCTTTCCTCTGCATCATTCATATCCAACTTCTAAAAATGAGTTTCATATGTTACGTAGGCCTATATCAAAAATTCCTCACATGTCGAATTTCATGATTGTACATTCAGGAATTCAAGAACGTATCTTAGGTTTGCCCACGAAATAAGACGAGACCTAGTTTTCGTGACGAGATTCGAGAAGAGACAGAGTCCTCCAATACAAACAGATAAACTTTCCGATATGAGCCATAACTTTCGTGACCTTTTCGAAATGAGACAAACCTCAACTCTTATATCGTAGGTAATTCTAAAATAGATTCTCTCTGAGTCAACCACGAGCAGATAAATGAGTTTGTGTTCTATGAGTCATCTTTTTGATATACCAGATTTTTTTAGCTGTGAAACTAGCGGTTCGAAGGAAACAATAATAATGAAGAAACCTTTATCATTCTTCTTCTCGTAAGAAGCAAATTTCCCTAAACCCCATCATACCACATGCTGGGGTTAAGGTTAACATTCGTACATCTTTAAAGTTTCCAGGTCCAATCTTTTGTCTGGTCTTCTGAAACCCAAGAAAAAAATAATCCTATTTGATTCTCCGTAAGATGTTGAATTTCTCAAATTCACATTTATATCCACAGTTTAGTGTTTAAGGAGCATATTTGCACACAATGTCATGTTTCCAGGATCAACTGTTTCAGAGATCTCGTGAACAGCTGGTTTCACAGCCAAAAAAATCTGGTATCATCCAGTGAGGGAGCCAGTGGATTTACTCTCTCATAAATAAAAAAAAATATAGGAAAAGGAAAAACGCTGCAAGTCTTGTTACTCGAAATAATTTGTAACAGTTTATATGCGGTTGGTTGCTACTTAAAATGGTGAACAGTGTATATTGCTTGATTACTTGTTACAGTACCGACAATTGTGGTACGTATTTATCTCATAGACAAGTGTCATGTTCTCACTATTTGTTAGACTGATTGATACTGTTAACCTCTTGTTGTGTATTATAGTCAGTTTATTATTAGGCCGGTAGAATTTCTATTGTAACTTCCTCCAAATATCTCCAACATAGCTACTGGTTTAACAAATTACAGGCATTTCATCAGAGTATAAGTCAAAAATATATATTTTCAAATAAATGCTCTATTTTATTTTTTCTTCATAGACGCTGGTACTTAATTTTATTTCCAAAGTGAAAGCATTAACTTTTTATGAATTATATAGTGTAACCTCTAAAAATATCTTAAACCAATCCTAAAAAACGTCTTACTCACTACTGCTCCTCAAAAGGTCTTCTATCTTTACCAATAGGATTCCAATGAATCACCCCAAGTGCTTATAAACCTCATATGAAGGGTACGGGGAAAAACAAGGAATGTCCATGTATGTGCTTTTTCGAATGCTTTGTCCTATCTGCTGGTGACTCTTGATACTATTTGACTGTATATCCCATGCATGCGTAAATGTAGAAATGTCCATGTAAAAAGGGGCAATGATTTAACTAACCCTATTTTTTTTTTTACGTGGTTTTCAATATTAAAACTCCGTTTTCTCAAAAGTGTAGTTTTGTAACATTCCTTCTTTTTTCCCCTTGCCCTTTATATGGACTAAACCTTCGTTTCCACTTTAATTGATTCTGATTCGTGTGTGCCTTTGAGTAATGTTTTAAGCAGTAGATATTGCTATCAACACTTCTATACCTGTTTCTGGATGCAGGTGCTGTAGAAATGAAAATGAATGAATTTGGAATGTTTCCTTATTTTTGGGACACTTGCTGTAGATTTTTTCATTTTAAGCTTTTTCTTAGAGATCATGTTTCCGACACACGGAGGGTCAACTGAATCCGAACACCCCAAATTTCGTACTCGGCATACATTTGTACTTTTTATTATTATTATTATTAACGCAGCATCAAGATTTGATTTTTCGCTTCGCCTGTACTCTTTCTTTTCTTATACAAAACAATCTAGTTCTATCACTTTTTCTGAAAATATAGGTAGCAGTGCTTGACCATCACTTTTCTTTTTTTCGGATGTAGAATAACATCGGCTCAATACTACGTACACGTAGTGTCTTGTGGTAGTATAGCAGTCTCCCAAACTTTGGACTCTTTCCAACATTTCCATCATCAAATTTCTGGGTGCGAGTCTGATTACCGATTAACAAACACATGAGACAAAATACAATTTAAGGCAAGCGTGTTAATACTTACAAGTGGATAATGTCTTAATTTAATTGTCACTATTGGTTTTCTACATAAAAATATTTTTCTAAAATCATTACTATAATTAAAATAGATTATAACGTATTCCTGAAATTATACGATCTGTACTCAAATCTACACATTTTCTCATTCATAGCAGGGATGGTAACTACTATGTAGGTCCCAGGACGCTTCCTTTCTTTTCCACTTTTCCTGATAGCGTGCTCGCCAAGGGACGTCATCCCTAATGCTTGATTGGCTAAAATGGTCATAAATGCTTAAAACCTAGAAATGTAATTCCTAATTCCTAATTCAGTCGACGTAAAAATTTCGATTTTTTTGGAGAAAAAGCAGTAAAAGAATATATGTATCTAGTTATATTGGTGATTATATTAAATATAATAATAATAATAATAATAATAATAATAATAATAATAATAATCAATAAAGAGGTAAAGCGCTCATCTCTGGTGTGAAGGTCCCTATCCAAGGTCATATAAATTCATGGGTGACAACGTCGTGTCCGTAGGTTTTCCCACGGTTCTCCCGTTTCCTCTCTCATTCTCATTCCACCAACTCTTCCTTAGCAATTATGTTTGTTATTAATGATCCATATCCTTTAGACTACAGAGTATAACCGACGGACGTAAAACTACGTATCATCATCAAGAAATAGCAAAAAGTGAATGAAGAAAATTATTTTTTTTTCAAAACCTAATTCGCTTCCTGGAAGAAGATAAAGAAAAAAAGAAACTCAAAGACTTCGAAACAATCTCTTCTGGTTTGAAGTATATTTCGCGTAGACAAGAAAGAAGAAGAAGGAGAATTTTACGAAGAGTGGAAAGTGCATTTCACTTTCAGCTCCTGGCCATGTTAAGTCATTCACCGACTGTCTTTTTTTTATTATTTCTTTTCCTATTAGTGAACTTTCTTCGTTTTTATTTCTTGAAGGAAGGTAATACAGAGAGTATACCTTTCTTTGAACGATCTGTTATATTTTTCATAGAATTCTTTCCTTTCTTCTTCGTTTTTGCTGCTTTATTTTTTTCCCTCCTTCCAAGTGAATCTATGTAAGAATTACTTCATAATGTTACAGAAGCATGTACGTATGTCTTTAAAGTGGAATGCTCTATTACTATGATAAAAACAGCGTTAAACTCTAAAGGAAGAACATAAAGAATGTATAAACTTGTTCTTCCTCCAAAGATCTAAACAGTCATTATAGAAAGAGAAAATGGGTGAAAATGAAGACAATAATTCAGGAAGCGATTATTGTTTATGACGTAGAGATCTTCGAGAAGAAAGAAAGAAAGAAAGAAAGAGAGAGACAGAGAAATAAAAACAAATATAGGAAGGAAATAAAGAGCAGAAATCTAATAGAAACTATAACTTCTATTTGTTATAAGTCACAAAACGTATTGGACGGAGGATAACGCAATTATATCTACCTCCCAAAAAGTAGTCAATTATTGTATTTGTAATTCAACTAAACTAAACCAGCTTGATTATAATATCGCTCAGAAAGAACTATTATTGGCCAGAGGGTTTTACTTTAGCGATGTGTGGTCAGTATATTTGCTCCCATCTATGTTTTTTTCCGACATTCAAGTTTGTTAGCTTTCAACTCAAGCACCTAGTTCCTGATATTTCTGCTTTTGGAGTTTGCTACTTTTCAACTCAAGTCTCTAGTTCTTCATATTCCTGGCTTCGGAGTTTGCTACCTTTTAGGTCACCCACCCATCTCCTTGTATTTCTGGCTTTGGATTTTGCTCTATTTCAACTTAAGCACCTAGTTCCTTGTATTCTTGGCTTTGCTACCTTTCAACAGCAAGCAGAAAAACTAAAAACACATTAAATTGATTTATTTATTATGTTTTGCAAAATGTCTTTTCTACATCCGTTGTTCGCAATTACAGAATCAATAATAATAATAATAATAATAATAATAATAATAATAATAATAATAATAATAATAATAATAATAATAATAATATAATAATAATAATAATAATAATAATAATAATGAGCCGAAGTGAACCAACCTCCTAAGCTCCTAGCATGCAAAACTATGGAACACAGCATCTGTTGCTAAGTCGGGCCTGTCCCTGGCCGAGCTCCGCCATCAAATGTAGCGAGCATTATTCTTTAGATAGTAAGTGACTAGCCTACCAAATTTCCTTCAGACCCGGCCAATAGTTACTGAGAAATACAATACTAAGGCAATGCGAGCCGAGCCAAGCCTCTCCTTGACCTAGCTCGGCCACCAAATACAGCGATCTTTATTTCTTAGAGACATGCTCTACTTGCCCTCCAAATTTCGTTGCTGGCTAATAGTTACCGAGAAATAAAGTACCGCATAAAATTCATGGTGAGCCAACCTATCAAATTTGGTCTACATCCACCCAGTAGTTACTGAGAAATAAAATACCACATAAACATCACACACACACACACACACACACACATATATATATATATATACCTGAAGCGAAGCTATAAGCTCCCGTATGCTTACGTCGGTAGCGAATAATAATAATAATAATATAATCAATAATGAAAGTAATAATCCAATAAAATAATTTACCCAGGTAAGATTTAAAATAATGAATACTGTGCCCTCTGAAATCTTCCTCTGTATCCAATACGCAAGTAGGCGTCGTTCAGGCAAATGATTGTCATTATCGCTTCAAGATAAGGAGATTCCGGATTCAAATAGCACAAATCCATATCCTGATTAAAGCACTCTAGGATTTGTCCTAATCACAGAAGGATTGTTGCTTTAAAAGTATAAAATGTTGGTGTTTGCCTTCAGAAGAATACTTTCCATTGTCAGTTCTTAATACTTCCAGCATAAGATAATAGCAGTTGTGTCTGGAACTTATTAATAGGTAAATTAAAAAAAAAAAATAAATATGCTCATAGTGAAACCAAAGAGCTTCCTAATATTTTGTTGACGATTGCCAAAATGACTGATATTTGTAGATACTCCGATTTATTTTAAACTCTTACCCGCGTTAGTCTACATAAAATCCAAGATTTTTGTACTGGAAACTCTCTTGAACCCCACGACAACGTAATAAAATACTGCTCTTTATTGAATACTTTTATTGCATAATATTTTATACATTATAAGTACTTCATTTTTCATTAATAGACTAATGTCTTATTTCACATTTGAATTTGATATACTGCTAGTGTAGTAACAACTGCATATAGCAGTAAAATACAGGGGTGTTATGTCGATGGAAACTGTAGAAGTTCCGCTTCTGAATAAAGAAAATAATCCATTAATAATAATACAATAGTGATTTAAAAGGTATTCATCATCATCATAGGTATTCTGCCATTATGGGCACTACACTTGCCACAACTGAGAATCTTGAGTGCTCCATGGTCTTCCGCTAACCTCTTCGTCTTTACGTATGATTTTTCAGTTTTGATATCGTTCATCAATTTTAGCCTCCTTCTCCATCTCTTTCGTACCACCATACCCTCTAGCACGTCCTTCATGGTACTGTTGTTCCTTCTTAGCCAATGTCCCAACCAGCTTCACTTCCTCTTTTCAATAATACCTAAAATTGTTCATTTCTGTCCCACACTCTCTCCCACCATTTCTGCTTCACCCTACTAATTCTCTCCATTCTTCTCCACACCCACAACTCGAAAGCTTCCAGTCGTTTCTCATCATTTTTACAAATTATCCACATTTCTGCCCCATACAGTATAATACTCCACACGAAGCATTTTATGAGTCTTTTTCTCAACTCTTTATTCAAGGTCCCACAAACAACAGGTCAAGGACTTTTCTTCCTCCTAAAGGCTTCTTTCACCATTCCTATCCTTGCTTTTATATCACGTTTACACTTCAAATCATCACTACCTAGGTAACAAAAAATTAGTCATCTGTTCTATTTCCTTCCCTCCTATTTCTATATTTGACACCGACTGCTTCATTCCAATCACCGATGAGTAATATAAATGTCTAAAATATTCAGAATAATGCATTAAATATTCAGGATAGTGCAATAAAAACAACAGCTTACCTTACGTAGAAAACAGGAAATGCCGCTGGTAAAATGTGTTCTTCGTACATAGAATCCTGAACAATTATAGACCATTCTTCTAGAAGATAATACTATGAAAGTAACGACGATAACTATCCATATATTGTCCATATTTTATATTTCGAACGGAGAATTTGGCGAGAGGAAATAAATAATACAGAAAAGATCCTTCATATCCATATGTACGGTCCTGGCTCCCCATAAGTTTTATAAGACTAGTGGCCTTTACTGTTCTAAAATGTCTCTTCCTCTGAACTCCTGATAAAGTAGAAAACTGTAATGATGAGCATAGCGCGTGTCTTATCATTTATATTCTTTTTAGATTCAGGTGTACTATTATGTTCACACTCTCATTTTAGAAATCAAAATTGCCATTTCAAGGCTTTTTATGGTCAGATTAACATGATCCGAATTAGAATCCTGCAGTTAGAGCTTCCTGACGTGTCTCGATTTAATCCAGACAGTTCAAAATTTACATAATCTGTCTCTCAGGATTGTTCGAAAGTCCAAATCTCCCGGTTTCCCTCCAAAACAAATTAATATAAGTCAAGAGATATTTAAGGAAAATAACGATTTTATTACTCATCGATACTCAACTGATCGTAATAATATACTCTCTGTCATTCACTTTTGGTGAGTGAGATTTATGATTTAACTAGTTCTGGTATTTCGGCAAGACGTGAGTGCATAACTATGAACATATTTTAAATTTCATAAAGTGTCCCGGTTCTTTAATCTAGAAATATGAGAGCCCTACCTATAGTTCTTTACTAGGTTCTACTACGTTATAATAAGAGAATGACTTTTTATTTCTTAATTGCGTGATAGATCCTTCGTGTTTAACGTGAATAAACTTAATTCTTTGTACGTTTTTGTTATAATTTTGTAAAAGTAGAAAGGTAGAAAAGACAGTCCTTTATCATTTTGCCTGTATCTTTCGCCTAATTTCTTTTATTTGTTAACAAACATTAAAAAAATAACTTTGGAAATACATTTGTTAGATATATATATATATATATATATATATATATATATATATATATATATATATATATATATATATATATATATATATATTATTATTATTATTATTCCAATAGGTCTTATATAGTGGAGAAATTTCACCGTGTTTGTTTTTGCCATTCATTAACATTGAAAGAGTTGTGTAGTGTTGTTGATCTGATCCAAGGAGATTGCTCCAGCAACTTTCACTACACTCACTCGCTGTTACGGACCTCAGAGACTGCGACTTCTAACGGTAGTTCAAGGTCACCTGTTTTCTTTCTGCTCTTCTTACGGCTTATGTTAGTTCAAAGCGTTCCTCCATTAACCATCTTCATTTCTTTCTAAACGAAGTGCTTCTTCGACATTACAATTTTCTGTCTTCCTTCCACTTCTATCGTCATTTCCGAAGATAGGGATCTGTGAAGAGGAAGGTGAACATCTTATCTACGTGATTAGAATATCCAGATATGTTTGAGTATCGAATTAAATATATAAAATGCTGTAATATAACTTTATTCATGCAAATGTGTAAAAGTTTATGCATAATATCATTGATAATTCACAAACAAAATACTAAATTCATGGGACACTCTACGCATTAAATTAAATTAAACTAATTTTCATGTGCACTGAATGATATTTCAACTGTATGTTACTTAGTTTATTTGACAGACTTGGAGAGCGATACAGTGCTAGTTAGCTATTTAAGCTATGAATTCTGCTAACCGAATACTGAATATAATGTAATTATAATTTCTGGCACAGGAGTAAAAGGTGTATGACCAAGGTTCTGTACTTGTATATCAAAACTCAAAGAATACCACACTACTCGTGCCACACAAGGTAAAACACAATACACTGCTAATTTCTCGCTAACTTACTTTATTTCATTTAGCTTTCACTTCACGCTTTTAAATACACTAATAAGGTTCTTACTCAACCCTAAATTGTGCTAAACACATTAGTCATAATATCATAATCAATACATTACAACAAGGGAATTCATTCCCTCATGCAAGTCTCTAATATTAAAAAAACGTATTTCTATTTCATACCACTACAACTTCCACTAAACATTCAACTGTTATGACAGGACATAAACAGTACAACCGAATTCCTAACACGCTCTCCATGCAATAACCAACCAATTTCCATATTAAAACACTAACAACGTCATGGAACCATAGTACGATAAAACATATTCTTTTAAAACATTCTAGTGCACTTTTAAATTAAACCATGTCCTTAAATAATAATAATAATAATAATAATAATAATAATAATAATAATAATAATAATAATAATAATAATAATAATAATAATAATAATAAATTTTAAGTTTAAATCGAAACAAGCAAGGACTTTCCAGATTATCCTCCAGAATTCGAGGTAAAACTTTCAAACTAACTATAACCAAACGCATTCGTCTGTAATCCATATACCTGTGACTGAAGCGCAATAAGCTTAGCCTCTATAATGACCTGTTATGTTGGAATTGAGAAATGTATATTTACACAGTCATTGCAACACATTCCTGAATTTGTAATTCAGAATTTAAAACGCTAATTTCGGCACAATTAATATATAAAATAAGGATTCATGTTAACTAAATATTTTATTTTCGTAGGAGACAAGCGCATATCCAAAAATTAAATAAAATGTGGTAGGTAGAAATGGATATTTTTTCTAATTTAATTCGAGAAGACAGACGAAATTGTAACATTGCCAGTAATTGTTTGTTAATAGTTGTGCACATATAACATATACGTGTACTATATGTTCTTGTTCATTCTGTTGTTGTTATTTTGTTATAATATTTGAGTATGCTGAGTGAGCACATCTGTTGTATGTGTTATTTATTATATTTTAAACAAAGAAACAAGTACAATATTATTAATGAATGACGGAAAAGGATGCCCAAAGATGAGACACACAGCAATCGATACATCTCACTGAGCTTAACTAAATTTTGCTCACGATAATAAATACAAATGCGCAGGGTTGCACGAATAATGTTGAGAGTCATTTACTGCATCTTCATATTATTATGGTCTGGTCGTCTAGTTACTGTTTAGGGACTGTTTAGGGAAATGAATAGAGAAATAGAATCTCAATACCAGTATAAAGTTAATGAGGAACTTATTAAATAAATTTTCAAAAAGAAAATATTTATGACGTTGAATTAATAAAGGATGCTAATACTTGTGTTCATAATGAATGTAAGATGGCAATTTACAAGACTAATATAGTTTTACTGAAATATGATAGAAAGAAAAATTGAAATTCAAAATCAACATATAAGAACTTGAATGTAGTCTCTGTGTTTTGTATCTTGATACAGTACCAAGGTTATGAAGGACAGTCCTACCATTAACATGAGCTCTAAACCACTATTAGAACTTGAATCTGGTGTAGTTGCTGAGTGTACAGACTATCATGGAAGATCAATCCTCATAGCATCACACACCACACACACTTACCTCCAATACAGATTGATTGCAGAACTAAGCCACTGACCCCCGAAAATACATACATATAATAAATGTGAAATGGATAACTTAATGTTCACTTTGGTGATCAAATGATTTAAATTTAAGTATTAATAAAATTTGTGGTACATATATAGTAAAACATATTTTTGTAGAATATTAATTTATTTTTACTTTTTAAAGAAAAGTAATTAGTCTACATAATCAAATCACAAACTATTTTTAACTGATCAGAACTTAAATCACACTTTTCCTTAACCTATATTTTCTCCAAATTTCAACATTGATGTTCATTTTACACTTGCTTTTAAAGAAAAAGCCATAATGAAGCAAACTTCAGTTGAAATGATTCATGAGAAGGTTAAATGAAATCTCAGTTCATTGAAAAATGATCTTGTAGTGATCTTAAGTATTGTATATATATCGAGATAATAAATATATCTCCTTGTTAAGAAGCATTTTACTGCAGTTGCGTGTGTGATACTATTGTCATTGTTCAGTTTCCGTGTTTTAATTTCCTGATGATGCGACATGTGTTTAGCTTGTTCTGGCCTTTCGCGGTTGACTGAGATTTACGTGCGTGCATAGTCTGTTTGTGTATGACTCCATGTGATGCACTTTAACATGTGTTTGTGTACATCGGTACCTTTACTTTTATATATTACATTAGTGTACACTTCATGTTTCGATGATTATGGAGATGAGTAAAAGATGGAAAAGAGTAAAAGAAGGATTTTATATAATGTTTTTTTCTTCCTATCTGTTTCATACTATTTTCAATGTACTCAACAACTAGTTATTCGTTTATTTAGCTTTATGCACTATTGTTACGCTATAAAATCTAATACAGTAAACCTATTATACCATATCGTGGACTACATGCAACCAAAGATGCGAAATGATGCTACAGCTTCGAAGTTTATCATTTTTCTCTATCTTGAATTGCTTCAGGTAATAAAAGCAGTAAACCTAGAAGTAGCAGATATAGGATTGAAAAATTAAAAGAAAAGGAAAGACATCACAAATTAGATTATTATGCGCTCTTTTACTTGTTATATATATATATATATATATATATATATATATATATATATATATATATATGGGCTCCCTCGTGGCTAAACGATTAGTGTACGCGCCTTTGGCATAAGAAACCCTGGTTAGATTCCCGGCGGGAGCTCATGTGAAACCCTGGTACGGATTCCTGGATTCCAACGTTAATCTGGAGGGCCACGTCTCATATAGCCTCGCTGCGAAATATAAAGATAGTTAGCCTACATTCTTCTACATTCTTATTTCGTAATCGGAAGTACCCGTATCAAATAATTCGTCCGATCTACTAAGTAGGCAATTTCATGTGGATTTTATTCCTATTGAAAGTATGTTTTCATGAAATATTTAAACAAATATTCATTTCGTAGTTGATTTACTTCTGAATTCCCTTTTCCATCTTTCAGTATTTAACGATTTCTGCATAATATATAATATTGGATGTCTGGAACTTAGGTGAAAAAACTTCAAACAAAGTCGTACTTGTAATATATTTTGTCATTTTTTTATTTATTTATTTATTTTATTTTTATTATTATTATTATTATTATTTTTTTTTTTTTGCATTTCAGTTTATTTTTTGTTCATAATGTAAACCCATAATACAATGTATAATGTTGTACATCATTCAGTTCTTTCATTCACCATTGTAACAATTTATTGCTGGGAAAATTGTAAATATCAGGGATAATACGAAAGACTGTAAGATTTATTTGTCAGAGCTGTTATATTTGATGAAACGGTAATTGCCAACACAACTTTTGTCAAGAGATCAGCCTATGCCTCGAACATTTTACATTAATAATTAAAAAGAAAATTGAGAATACCAATAAAATCTACCCAAAGCAAGTCCTTATTTTTATTAATCTGCGTGACAGTTTCGGCAAAATATCATTGCCTTTTTCATACATATTATGAACTAATGTGTTCATAATGTGTCTCGCGAATATATATTTCCGAAGCTGTCATTGCCTTTATCATACATATTGTGAACTGAGTTAATAATGTGTCTGACGAATATATATTGCCGAAACTGACATTGCCGAATATATCACTTCCTTTATCATACATATTATGAACTGACGTGTTCATAATGTGTCTGACGAAAATATATTGCCGAAACTGTCATTGCCGAATATATCACTGCCTTTACCATACATATTATTAACTGACGTGTTCATAATGTATCTGACGAAAATATATTGCCGAAACTGTCATTGCCGAATATATCACTGCCTTTATCATACATATTATGAATTGACGTGTTCATAATGTGTCTGACGAATATATATTGCCAAAATTGTCATTGCCTTTATCATACATATTAAGAACTGATGTGTTTATAATGTGTCTGACGAAGTCAATAATATATTGCTGAAATGATCACACAGATTAGTAGAAATAAATGCCTTCTTTGGTTATATTTAATTTTTATTGAATCTATACGTAATTCCAAAAATAGAATGGGCACAATTCAGGTGAGTACAGCTAGGTATGCCTATGTAAAAAAAATATATGCGATTCTTTATAGGTCAGAAACATAGGCATAAATTCAATATTAGGTCTCGTCGTCTGAGCTTGAAAGTGAAATGCCAGAGGTTCTTTCAGGTCAAACATCCTTTCTCCCTCACCAATTATTTCATCATCATGATTTAGTTACATTTGATATATCATCCATTAACCTACATGGAATAATCATAAGTAATTCCAAATTTGGAAATAAATATTATTACAAAACATTTGCTTTTTATAAGCTGAATATATAATTTTTGATTTTGCAAGGTCTCAAGAGTGTTATTATTACAATATATGCACATGATATTAATATAGTACTTGCCCATGTTGTTTATTTGTACGTGGGCCGATGAAAAGTACCACAGTGACCTGTAAAGAATTTGAGAGGAAGGAAGAGAAACTCTTGGCTACAACGCCCTCGCTTGGTCAAATACTTAAGAACAGAGATTTAATTATCTTTATTTTTAAAAAAATGACGAAGACAACGCGACACAAAGTGGAGCAAGGCCTCTTTATTTGCTTTGACTGCAGGATGCATGGTGTTAAAGCAATGGAAAAAAAACACGAGAAGAGATAAAAAGAAATGGTAATGGAAGGGGACAATTTCGCTTTTCAATCCAGCTGAATGCGTTAGACATAAACTTTAAAAAAAATATCTTCTGTAACAGGGTGGATCACAAGCAGAGAACAGGGTCACAGAAGATGTTAAGAAAGGTCACGCCTTATAAACATGAAAGGAAAATTACATTGCAAAATGCATGGGTGGATATTATATATACAATTCTGCTAATGTTGGTGCTGTCAAGCCTTCACCTCAGGTAATGTTAGACTAAGTATCAACTTTCGTATCTATAGCTGCTACTTCCACTCGGTTCTGGTCACTAATTCTTAATCACCTCTAGACACAGATGAACCACCTTCTTAGTAATAAAGAATATCGTGATAGATACGGTGTCATTACTAATATTATTGCAAATTATGCTATACTTGAGTACTGGAAGCATTAAAGAACGCATCCGTTTGTTTGCGAACAGATAAATCATTTCTATTTCCACAGAGAGATCGCTAAAAATGCTTTGAAGATATGGGTCCAGTGTCCCGAGAATATATTCCATCTTCACCATTATTAAATGTTGCCTACGATAAATCTCTCATCTGGTCTCGAAAACGATGCAAGAAGTGTGTCTTTAAATTCAAGTCGAGGTGAAGAATCTCAGGAGTCTCTTGGGTAACACGATTCCACCCAGGTCTTAGATCTCAAATAATTGTTTAGTGCTACATGATTCGTAGCATAAAAACTATAAATTCATAAAGAGATTCTACAAACACAATGAAGATCATTTATCAATGTTTAAAGATGCGCAAGACATTACGCAATATTCTCCAATAAGAAGTACGTATATTTCTAAATGAAATATATTTCTACTCATAACTTCTGAAGGAAATTAAGAGAAAATCAGAGGATGCATTTTGTACATAAATTTACAATGCAAGACGAGATAATTTTTTTCCCCACAATCGAGTCGAGATGACACTTCTACCAAATTTTACAAGAAGAGATGAAAAAGACTTATTTCTCTTCTCGTCTCGTCTCGCTTCATCTCGTGTGTAACACTACTTATTGCTCTTTTATTGAAAACGGAAGTAACAGAGAACTATTACTTAAAATTTTAATATTGATCCCCAAAGAGCAACAACGCCAAGAGATATCGATGAATTCGAGTCCATGAACAGATTCCATCTCCACCATTTTGTTGCCCTATCCAAACTGGAAGTGATAGAAAGAGAGGTCTATTGTTTCCAATTTTGGTGTTGATCTCCATGGAGCAAAAGTGGCAAGAAATAGCAAAGAATGTATGATTCAGTATCCCGAGAAAAGATTCCATCTTCATCATTATTTCTTTATTGAATTCGGAAGTGACAGAGATCTATGACTTTCAGTTTCAATATTCAATCCCGTACTTTGTAAGTAAATATGTAAGAATAAGTAATTACGTTGTAAAACGAACCTCCCTTGTTAATACATTATTATTATTGTTATTATAGATAATTAATTATTTTATCTGTCGTGATTATTTTTAAATACCTAATAAAAGAAGATAAGAGAGAGGAGAGGAGAAGACTATTATAATTACTGGATTGCATTAAAAAGGACAATTCATACTTCACCACTAAGGGGTCAGCGAATGATCGTGGGGTACGGTAGCTGCTAACTTAAGGCAGAAAACATTCCAGCGATGTCAGAACACTTGTAATGATGATAGCCAGTGTACCAGAGGCAGGGGCGGATCCAGGACCGACTTCTGGGGAAGGGGTGGTGGGTTGTCATACTGCTACTTTTAAGGGCTCCAAACTTTGAGATGGGTTTTATTTATATATATATAAAATAAGAAAGTTTTCTCTCCTTGGGGGGGGGCGATCGCCCCGATCGCCCCCCCCCCCTGGATCCGCCCCTGACCAGAGGCCATGCTGGAATTCAACTAGAGAACTGCCTTGTACTCTGGTTGAATGTACTTTTAAAAAAATTAGAAAAAAATGGCTCCGGCTAAATTAGTAGCTGGTGGTACTCTATTTGAAATTGGGTAAATTCTTCCATATTTTGAAATTATTGTTTAAAATTTTATGTATACATTCTTATTTTTATTTAGTATTTATTTAGGTTCGTATTTCGGTTGAATTTTTAGTCGGACCTAGATTATTTTCTCTTCACTTTAAATAAAGA
The DNA here is from genome assembly GCF_964235325.1 of Thermobia domestica. Lineage (NCBI taxonomy): Eukaryota > Metazoa > Arthropoda > Insecta > Zygentoma > Lepismatidae > Thermobia > Thermobia domestica. The sequence continues at coordinate 189,432,061 of NC_137454.1, read as the reverse complement.
AATCTCTCGCTCTTTTAACAAAAGTGTAACTACTTCGTACCTAAATTAATTTCATACAAAACTTTGATCTTTTATGCAATTAAACGTAAACAAGTTTACAATTTACATGCTATCAGTATGTACGAGATGCTGGAGCTACTGATACAAATACAGACCACAACGGAAGTCGAACGTCTCGCAACAGCATCTCATACTATAGTCTGTCAGTTTTACCATTAAACATTGATTCCGTTTGTAATTGAAACTGTAATTACTTATCGCCAACAAATGTACAATGTCCTTGTCTCATACACCGTCGAACTGAAACCACATTTATGAGAAACAAACGTCACCCCAGCGTCTTATTATGGAAGTTAGAGTGAAAGCCTTTTTATTTTCTACTTTTTTCAGATAGCATAGGAAGGATTAGAGCGATTTAAGGCACATATGTATCATTTGGAGTACAGCGGACGTCAAAGTTACATCACTTGATTGCATGTGTAGTATTAAGTAGATGCTGCTTTACATGCTTTCCTCCTGCGACAGTTGCCCACTTGCGAATCACACCTTTATGCCACGAAACTGATAACTATTTAATTTTACTTTCACATTATTTAGTTGAGATTTGTGCAAAATTTGACTTACATCAGTCTGCCATACAACCGTTAATGTATGATTGAACTAGTACCGTATAGGAGTACATTGATTTCCTTTCCTTTTGATATTTATACGTAAAATAAGCAAAAATTCTTTGTATCCACACAGTATATATTTTCATACTGAAGGAAATGAAAAATAAAGATTTTAAGATCAATAATAATAACATTAGTTTGATTCTTAATATTCTAAGCAATCGAGTCTTAGTTTGTAAAATACAAGTATAAACATGATCTTCCTAATTATAGTATATATCAATGTCAGGATCATAAACTACAAAATTTTAACTGTGATATACTGTAGCTCATGATGATATTCCATTTACCAAGACAGTGACAACCATTACAGACTTACCGTTACCTTCCACATTACTTAGGAGACCCACTGCTTTACATAGGGATGGTAATACAAAACATTCTTGAATACAATAGGTAGGTGCTTTCAAAGTACTTTTTAACATTAAACTCATATTTATCAGAGAAGTTTAAGAGAATAATTCAAAATAAGTGTCGTGTGCATGGTCCATAGTCTATAATGCAGTCTAGAATGGCAATTTCTGCCTATGTAAACAAGAAGCTGAAGAAAAACTTTCACATAATCCATGTTTTCACAAAAGTTATAACGAACACTAGATTCTCAGTATTTGCATATGTGAGTAAACAAGTTAAAAAGAGAAAAGGAAGAGCAAAAAAGTAAAGCATTTCATGTTTGCTACTAAAACACGAGAAAGAAAAACAGTTTCACTTTCGTTTTCATGTTCTCTTTACTTAACTACCTCGTACGACAAATAGCTGTTACATTCGACGAACAAACTTCTATGGTCTCTGCAGAACAAACGTACTTTCCTTTAAAACTGTACATATGTTATTCTGAATGGAATCGTTCATTATGTAGTTCTTGAACTGGGAGTAACTTATATTAGCAGCACCATTATAAATATAATTGTACAAACCTGCGATCACTGGCAGATCGCTTGCCATTAGTTATGAGTCACCGCTGATCTCCTCGTTTCTACACAAATATTACTCTTTTTCTTATTATGCTCACTTCTTCCATATTAAAACCTATTTAGTGAAAGCCTCCATTTAAGGAAAACCCCAAAATCCACAATCAATTCCTTAAATGTATTAAGTAGTATTTTGCAGATACTAGAATATTACTGGAATATTTTAAGATCAGACTAAATTTTAACACTGAGGAAGTAGTAATTGTCACGTCGAAGAAACACATACATACAGGGCATTATACAGGGTGTTTCAAAACAACACCAACAACGTTTGGGAGGTGATTCCTGACACCAAAATAAGACGAAAAGTACAGACCAACCTGGATGCACAAATGCTTCCTTTCGAAGTTATAAGCTGTTGAAAATATGAAAATGAACTTTAGAGGCCCATAGCTCCAAAACTATGCTACCTACCGTAGTCGGGTCAAGACTTTACTTAGTAACTAAATGTTCTCTATCCAAAAATACATGTTTCAGAATCCTAAGGTAAGGTACTCATTTGGTTAAGGGCATATAATCTGAAGTACTCACTAACTACTTCTATAAAAATTGTTGCGGAAGTACTGCAGGATTCTAAAATATGTAGTTTTGGATAGAGCACATATTAGTTCCTTAGTAAAGTCTTGACCCGACTACGGAAGGCCCCATAGGTTTAGAGCTATGGACCTTTAAATTTCTTTCTTTTTTTTTCTTTAATGTTTTCGGCAGCCTATAACTCCGAAAGGAAGCATTTGTGCACCCAGGTTGGTCTATACTTTTCGTCTTATTTTGGTGTCAGGAATCACCTCCCAAACGTTGTCGGTGTTGTTTGAAACACCCTATATATACAGGGTGGGTCAAAATAAGTGTTACAAGCCAATATCTTGCGAACTATATGGTAAACATCAAATAAGAAAAAAATGTTTAGAGTCAATGTATAATACAGAGGGGCCTAAAATGGGTCAAACACGAGGTTCCCCTCGCCCCCCCCCCCATTTTGGGTGGAGGGGATGTACGTGTAGTTTTCAAATAGGAACATAGGTCGAGTGATACCTCGTTCGAAAGAGCTTGGAAAATTGAACAATTTTTGTAGGAAACAATTTTTGATATGGGGCACCGTTTTCAAGACGGTCCCCCAAAATGGTCCTGCATCAGGTAACAATTTCAGTACTTATCAATCAGAAACGGCTGAGTAGAAAACGATGAAACAAAAAAAGAAAAAGAAAAAAGCTATAGGCAACATGGAATGGTGTTGTCGCGATGTCCCAAGGACCCCCATTATGGGGCCCCTTGACCAACTTGAAAATTTCAAATGGAAATATAGGTCGAGTGGTACCTTGTATGATAGATCGTGGAAAGCCAAACAGCTTAGTACAAAAATTGTTTTGATTTCGGGCAAACCTGTTTCAAAATGGACGCCGAAAATGGTCCCACGTTCAGATACAAAGCGCAGTGTTCAAATTGAGTGTTACAAGCCAATATCCCAAGAACTATGCATCAAATAAGAAAAGTGTTAATTCTAAGAGTCAATGTATATACAATACAGATAGCCTACAATATGGGTGAAGCAAGAGGTTCCCCCCACCTCCCATTTTGGAGGAAGGGTTGAACGTAGAATTGTCAAATGGCAACGTAGGACGAGCGATACCTTCTTTGATAGATCGTGAAATACCAAACAGCTTAGTACAAAAGTTTCGGCGGCCATTTTGAAACAGGATTGCCCGAAATCAAAACAAATTTTGTACTAAGCTGTTTGTTTTTCCACGATGTATCAAACAAGATATCGCTCCACCTATATTCCCATTTGAAATTTTCAAGTTGGTCCCGGGGCCCTGGGGACACAGCGATAACACCATTCCATGTTGCCTATGGCTTTCTCCTTTTTCATTTTTTGTTTCATCTTTTTCTACTCAACCGTTTCTGATTTATAAGTACTGGAAATTTTATCTGATACAGGACCGTTTTGGAGGGCCATCTAGAAAACGGTGCCCCATATCAAATATTGTTTCCTACAAAAATTGTTCAATTTTCCAAGCTCTTTCGAACGAGATATCACTCGACCTATGTTCCCATTCGAAAATTTCCCGTGCACCCCTCCCGCCAAAGTGGGGAGCGGGGAGAACCTTGTATTTGACACATCTTTTAGGTCTCTCTGTATTGTACATTGGCTCTAAACATTTTTTTCTTATTTGATGTACAGTTCGCGAGATATTGGCTTGTAACACTTATTTTGACTCATCCTGTATATAAGAGTTATGTGGCACAACTGTATTGACAATTACTATTGACATTTTAAATTTAATTACATATATATGCCTTTCAAGTAAGAAAAGTAATTTTGTTTTTAATAACTTCGAAAATAAAGGAGTTTTCATTATAGTGGCATAAAATAACTTAATGTTGAGTTTAATTGTTCTCTGTGATCGATAATAAACACGATAAAATGCATTTATTAATATCTAATAAAGCTCAAAGTGAAACAGATACTTACGTAGGAAAATCTGACTTTATCCTTGTAAATAGATTTTGTTTGAACCCAAAGTTCTGCTCTGTTACTCTGTTACTTGCTAAAAAAGATGACAATGAATAGAAGAAAGTGAATGGTAATAGAAGAAGTACTAGAATGATGAAAGCGGAGGATATAGTACTAACGGGGGCTCGACAGACCCGCAACGAGAGGGGGGCCTGCCCCCCTAAACTTTTCGTTGCCCCTCCAGACCTCAATACAAAAAACACAATTTAGATATGTGTAAAAAAATTTTTTAACAACTTGGCCTCCCCTAATACTATATTCATTACCCTCCCAAACCTCTATTGCTGGTTTCGAGCCTGGGGCTCGAGCCGAGGCAGGGTTTTTAATATTTCAATATTAGAACAATTTATTCTTTGCATATTCATTGCTGAAATACTTGGGCAAAATAATAAGCCTATTTCTAATAATTAATTGGAAAGGTATATATTAAAATAAACTAATAATTTTCTTCGCGTATATAGTACACAATCATTTAAACAATAATTTGAATAAAGAAAGCGTTGTTTGAATAATTTAATATTTGTTTACATGATTATTAGTTTATTTAGATTATTGTTGAAAGAATTGCTTGTTAGTTGAATATTTATTAGAACAATGTTGTTCTTGAATTGAATCATTATTTAAAATAAAATATACTCATTATTTGAGTAGTTTTCGAGCAATTGTTCATAATTAGAACAATAATTTGTCAAACTATATGTCTTTCAAAAGTGTATTGTTCATACCAGAATAAAACTGTCGTAACTCTGAAATGTCAATTTTAAGAGTAAGCCAAAGAAATTTGTTATATCTAAAGGAACTTCATTATCTCGTCTCTTTTTAAAGATTGTAACGTAATTTCAATATGTATAGTAATAATTATTGCAGACAAAGTTTTCTTAAATACATACACATTGCAATTATTACATGTTAAAAATTGATAACAATTAAAAATCTATTTTGAGTTACGATAGTCTTATTCTGGGGGTCAGTGCTCATGATATTTAATAGATTTTTAGTTTAATGTCCCATAACTATGCCCCGAGGCTAAGGGAGCCAGTGTTGATGAGATGGGTGATGATGGTGAAATGAAGATAGTGGAAGAAAAAGGAAAACCTCGAGAAAATCAAAGCACGCGATGTTTAGTCCTTCATAAATACAATTGCCGGGATCTGGAATCGAATAAAAGAAGACTCCAAGCACCAGAGGTGAACGCTCTAAAATTGAGCCACTGCAACCTTTATATTTAATAGTAATTTAGGTTCACTTATAGATAAGAAATCATTTGATCATATATATATATATATATATATATATATATATATATATATATATATATATATATATATATATATATATATATATATATATATATATATATATCTTACGAAGAGTCTGTGATTGACTTAACTTATATTTTGAAAGATGCTGTGACTATTTTATTATTATTTGCTTTTGAATGATTGGATTTTAAAACAACGTAGTCCAACAGCTGTAGTAACTGATTTCTTTGTACGAGGTTATTGAAAAAATGCTTAGTTTGGATGCCCGCAAATTAAAATGAAATAAAAATGTCTACTTTAACGTCCCACTATTATCCCTTTATGTTACAAGAGACGGATGATTCATGAACATAATTGATTATAGATTAATTGGTGGAATGAGAAAGTGTGAGGAACTAGAAACCCGAGAAAATCAACAAATGCAATGTTATCGACTACAAATTCACATAGCCTTCATAACATTCAGTCGAACCAGTGGCCACTTGTAAGAAAGATGATAGCACTACCTCTCCACCAGCCTACCTCTCCGGGGACATCTGAATGTGAGTTAGAAACGCCATTGTTTAAGACTTCTTTGCTCGCTTTCTTTATATTTTTCTTTCGGGGAAGAGAAATTGCATATGTAGTATAAGAAAAATATTCTGATCTCTTAATCATGAAATTTGTCATTAGACCTAATTTCATAGTATTTCTTGAACACGTGTCTACAAATGGAACCTGAATAAAAGCTACAACGATGTTTAGTTCACACAGCGTTGACAATAGACATATTTATATGTATAAAATTAGATTAATGCCCGTTAGAGTTCGCTTGGTCTTCCCATTGTAACAACTGAAATCATATCCTGCGGTGTGAAGGTGGGATTTTTACGTTTATCACCTTTTCTTCTTGTTTCGTGATCTTAGTTAAACACTAGTCTTTTTCGTAGGGGAATTTCCACAAAGTCCCCCCCCCTTTTTTTTTTTTTAGATAGGCGTGGTACATTTGAATGGGTAAATCCGTTCGCTATTTTAAACACCAGAATATATATATTCATTTCTGCATTTGTTAAAAGATCACATTTCCAAATATTAAACATTACTGGTTTTGAAAGGCTAATACACGTATCAGAGATATATGTATTAAACATAGCTATCAAAACAGTTTATAGTCAATAACTTGGTTTCAGTCGAACACCGAACAGAACTTAGATTTTCTCGGATGAATATTTTTCGTTACTTCCTATTGTTTGAATTTACTACTTTCAGGCTATCAAATTACGATATGTATAAGTATCTGAAGTCTTATAGAGCGACACTGTTCTTTCGTCCGGCTATCTGTTGAGTAAAAGTCGTAACAGACACTGAGAAATACGTATATATATATATATATATATATATATATATATATATATATATATATATATATATATATATATATATATATATATAAATATATATATATATATATATATATATATATATATATATATATATATATATATATATATATATATATATAGGGTGTTAATGAACTGTATCGACAAACTTTAAGAGGTGATTCCTCACATCAAAATAAGAGAAAAAGTTCATATGGACCTATGACGAAAAGTGCATCGTTTCAGAGCTAAGGCTGTCCAAAATCGCGAAAAAGCAAAATTTCAAGAGGCCCTATTTCGAATTCAAGAGACTGTGGATGGTGGACCTTATCAGCATAAAGGAAGTTACGCATACATAATCCAAAAATGCATATTTCATCAATGTTCAATGGGTATACAGATTATTCCCTGCAGGGTGAAATTCCCAGACATGCCATCAACCGAATTTTGAGATATGCTCTGACTTCATTTTTGGTCCAAAGTAGGCAAACGTTGCAGTGAACACGGAATCCTTTGGCGCGATGTCGGAAGTGTTAGGGATCAGCAACAGCATGGTCTCTCATACTCGGGGAAAACGCATGGTGCGATGTTTTCTTTCACGCTTGTAAGTGAAGAAATCGTGAAATATAACGTGATGAAATACATATCATTACACGTTATTCCGAACACGAAAATACATGGAGCTGCCGGCTCTTAACACTTCCGCCTTCTGTCCGAAGCATTGGATGTCCATTGTTGTCAAGGTTTACCTCCTTCCGACTTTGAACCCTTCTTGGAATCAAGGTATATCTAAAAACTATATTGAAAACATATCTGAGAATTACGCCCTTTAGGAAATACTCTCTACACCTATTGACAATTGATGAAATATGCACTTTTGGATTGCGTATGCGTGGCTTCCGTTATGCTGATAAGGATCACTATCCATAGTTTCTGGAATTCGAAATAGTGCCTATTGAAATTTAGCTTTTTCACTATTTTGGACAGCCCTAGCTCTGAAACTATGCACTTTTCACCATAGGTCTATATGAACTTTTTCTCTTATTTTGATGTGAGGAATCACTTCTTACAGTTTGTCGTTACAGTTCATTAACACCCTGTGTGTATGTATATGTCTCTTTTGCAACGGCAGATTAACTACCTCCAGTTTCAGTATAAATGACATACAACAACAAGGAATTAGGACAAACAAAAATGGATCAAAAAATTGCGATCTTGGCCAATAATTAGTTTTGAATCAGGGGACGCAAAATTTTTGAACAGCCCTAAATCGAGTTTTCTTACTTTCTACGGAATAAACACATCATACTGAGTTAAATAATAGTTTTGCTTTGGCTACACTATATGTAGTTATCCAGATAAAAAGGCGTATAAGAAAGTTTTTTTATTGAAATATATTTTTATTGGACCTTTTGATCCAAAAATGATAAGAGATAAGGAGCATTTTTTTAAAAAAAAAAAGCTAGATTCAGCATCCCGACAATAGATTCCGTCTCAGCCTTCAGAAGTGATAGTTCTCTAACTCATTAGTGAATCCTTTTAGTTTTGAGGTTTACCGTAGTAGTTTCATAATATGAAATGAAATTCACTTGTTTATCTTTTAATTCTTTTATTTTCCTCATTCGTATTTGAGTATTTTCTTTACTAGTTTCAAGTAATTCATATTCCTTCTATTTCAAACACAATTGTACTTAAATTTGGTCATTTATTTCAAAGTTACTTTTAAAATCCTTTGACAGTGTATCTTTGGACAATGTTATAGACTAATTAAACGAAAATTAAAGCTATATTATATTATGATTTGAGGCTATAATGTTATTAACTATATTATATTTTGTTCCCTTGTTAGTGTCATAATGTAAATTTTCATTAGTGTATACTTCAGTAATAGTTTCATCTTAATATGTCATTAGGTTATCGTACACCTTTATTTTTTTGGTTTACTGAAAGAAACGTTTTTTCTTGATTTTCTCGAAAACCAATCATGAGGATTATTCTATATCATATTGTTCAGCTCACTGGGATCGATCGATTGATATATGACTCATCTTTGATTTTTTTTGTTAACGCTAATAATATTGTGGAATATAAAACCCTATGAAATGTTGTTAAGAATAGCTAGCTCATCATAAAATTAATTCTAATTTAAAATGTAAATATACTGTAAGTACACTAATTTAAGTAGGTCAGTAGAGAAGAGTACTGGCACCCGTATCCACTGAAACTTGTGGCCCCTATATTCCAAAGAATAAATATATATATATATATATATATATATATATATATATATATATATATATATATATATATATATGAACTGAGTAGATAATCATGTTCCAACACATGTAAACGTAATCAACTTCCTTTCTATTGAAGCACATTTATGGTTTCTGCAACATTATTGGGTTATTATTACCAATCAGTAGCGTATCTGAGGGATGTTTTCGGATTTTAACTTGATTCCTTATGCGAGATATTATGCAAAAAAATATCGTATTAAGATAAACACCTGAAATAATGAACTGGGAGTATAAACCTCTCCCCCTTAAAGAGATTCTACGTACGCCACTAGTACCAACTATACACAGTAGTTTAGTCGTGTAGATGGTGAATTCGCTAGTTCTTTCATATCAATGTTCCATTTGGTAGCCGAGATTATTAATGGTGTATTTAGTTATATTGTAAATACTTTTTTGCCACCCAGTTTACTCATCTTTACATATAAAACCTCTCTACTTTTCTTTCTCTCCAACTAATATTTGCTACAAAAATTTGTCCTTGTTACATATTTATTAGTGTTGTCCATGAGACGAGACGAGACGAGACACTCTTTCAATATATACATGTATATCTTTCGAGACGAGACAGTACTTTTCGCGACGAGGCAGCCCCAGCTCTTGTCTCGTGAGCAATATAATTCTTTATATCAACTAACCATACGTCAATAAAAGCTTGGTAAATATACATAAAGTATATCCTCTAATACAATTCTTAATGATGTAAAAAATACATTTTTTCAAAAACTATTCGTCAGTATTTACCTTCCAGCAAGACACTTCGTTCAGCTCACTGTGATGTATTTCTTATCTTTAGAAAATATTATACATAAAGGTTAACAAAATTTACACTTTAAAAGTTAATCATAAGTTTGAGCTATTATCTCATTGATCCTACTGTAAATTGTCATAATGAAAAGCTTGAATACTGTATACTTCAAAACCAGTTTTATCTTAATACATCAATTTTTAGGTTTAGGGACAAAAAATACTTTTCTCGATTTTTTTTCGAAGACTACGCATGAGTATTTGTCACCGATATAATTTTGTTAATTCAATTATATCTATTAGTTGGCATGCCTCATCCTTGGACTTTATTTTTCTTAAACGCTGATAAAAGGAATTTAAAATAACCATCTGGAATATTTATCCAAATAGAGCTGAAACTTTGGAACCAGTTGAATTTTGGAACTGTAATACAATGAATTATGCAAGAACGAACTTAGCAGAAGAGAAGTAAATTTATATAATCTAGAAGGATATTATCTGTGCACTAGGGAAGCTGTGCACTTGACGATAAAATAAAACTACTAAGGTGAAGCTGGTCCTGAAGCATATTCTCATAAAATTTTTCGTTTTGACACTAGCTAGATGACAATAAATAAGCCTTCATAAATCAATTAATCAATCTCTCATTTTTTTTTTTTTTTTTTTTTTTGTTCTTAAGTTTGTGTAATTGAGTAACGCCGGCGAGGCTGCTTGTCCCCGTCTCGTTGAACACGCTCGCTACTTAAGAGTCTTCATCCCGGCGAAATTAAAATACCGCTAATTTTACAGTAATTATGTGATATCTTCAAATAGATAAAAAAATAATTGAAATATGGAACAAGAGCGCCCTAGACAATATTATTTTGCGTGAGGTATCGTTATCACAAGTCACCTAGTGGCTTTCCGTTTTCAGCTGTTTAGAAATGCGAAAATAAATACCGATTTTCAAAATTGCTCGAAATCGAAAGCAGATAAGTGAGTCATGATAACGGTTTCTCATGTAAAATAATATTGTCTAGGTCGCTCTTGTTCCACATTTCGATTATCTTTTATCTATTTGAAGATATCACATAATTACTGTAAAATTAGCGGGGTTTTAATGTCGCCGGGATGAAGACTCTTAAGTGATGGACAAATATACTTATTTTACATATTGTTACAAATCATTATTATTTTGAAAGATGAGGGAATAATATCCAAATAAATAAATAAGTAAATAAAATAAAAATACGTAGTATTTTTTGCGTAACTTTCATTAATGTTAGGTTTTTTCAGTTTAAAGATACTTTTAATTAAGCAATCCTTTATTGCCATTAAATATTCAATTTACTATTATAAACCATTTCTCAAGCGTCAATGCCAAGCAGCAATGAAAATATCTATGTTCATGATAATAGTGTTCATAAGAGTGTTCTTTGAATAAGTTGACCTTTGGTCGACACGTAGACAATTACTGTAATTTTGAAGTATTATACATTAAGACATAACTATCGACGTCATTCAACTAAACATTTGTTGCACGTACATGTAGAAAATAATGACATAATAAATGTCACATTACTTAAAATAATCATATGCAACATTATCGAATGGATAGGATTTTGAAATTACAATGCAATGACACATGCAAACTTAAAAGAAGAGAAATAAAAACGCTCGTGGGAATTTCTATGAACATTTTAGAATTTCCCGTTCAATTAACTCGGCTACATTTGCAACGACCTTGTGAGTACTTATGCAGTTGTTGGTTGCATGTACAGTGCATCGCGTGGATCTCGTTTTAATGTAGAACAATACCCTTCTGTGACATCAGGGTTATAATGAGTGTCACCTGTTGCTTTTGATGTCGTCCGACATTTACTTCATACATGAGTACGTGAGAATGTATTCTCAAATGTTCCTTAGGACATTTTCTTCTAATTTTTTTTAAAAAGAAAGATAATAAAAGAAAAGGGAAAGAAAACAATCACCATTTCATCTTTATTGATAATATTCTAAACAGAAAGATTTTCTGAATATATCGCATTGGCGAGATAAGATAGTCGTCTCCTGATGGCTATTTTAAAACTGGGCTTCACACGAGTCCTCGCTGGTTCAGGCTTATTATCCTCAATGGAGTTAGCGCTCACTAGTCTCAAGAGGTTTGGACTTGCTCGAGTTCCGATTAGCTACCTACCCTTAATGAGACTAACGCTCACTAAGAGCTCAAGCTTGTTATTCTCAGTGAGGATCCCATTAGTTAATACTCGCTCTCACTACGGGCTCAAGCTTGCTATTCACAGTGAGAATCTCATTAGTTCGTGCTCGCGCTCACTAAGGACTCGAGTTTGCTATTCTTAGTGAGGGTCCCACACGCTCTTACTAGCTTCATTGAGTTTTGGCTCGCTGTCCATTTGCAACTCTCGTGGTCATTTATTGGCCGATTCAGTTCGCGTGTTTGGAGACCTCTGCCCGGATGCAACTGGGCCTGAACTTTGTTGAGGCCCAAATATTAGAATATGTCCTTCCCTTTGTCAAAGATCTTGCTTCTTTACACTATAAAAAGTTTAAGAATCTTTATATCAGAGGAATATCAACGTGTGCAAGTGAATATCTGTCTAATAAAGCCACAATTATTCAGTTCTTGAATATGTGGTGTCTCTAATAATAATTCTCATTTCTATTTGTCTTCTCTTCTCAAGACAACTTTCTTATTTTCAATTCCCAGTATGCCCTTTCGAATTTTGAACCACAGAAGTGAGGAACCAGCGAGCTTAATCCTTTTCTATGATTTAGCCTTTATATCCGTTCATTAACATAGATGGATTGGAACCTACCTTCGGGCAAAATATTCAAGTAAAATATTTGTTAATTTGTCACTTGATTATGCATTCAAAACAATTTCCGATTTGCTAAAAAATCTATAAACTATATCAAGAGCTAGTATTTATATTATAACTTGATTTTTGTTTGTACGTAACAAATAATGGCTGTCAGTGGTAAAAATTAATTAAATTCAGTTCATGAGAAGTTGTTCATTTGTACGCGTGCTAAGTATTACCACTGTTTTAACACAACTTTAAATAAAAATTCACGAGAACAAGTTGTCTGAATGACTAATATAATATTTATGTATTAAAATTCTATTACTGGCCCCGCGTAGCGTAGTCGCAAACGCTCTCGCCTTTGGTGCGAGAAGTCCCGTGTTCGATTCTCGGTTTAAAGATGTAACAGCTTTTTCTAGCAGCCATCATGAGTGAGGTTTTTCCTTGGTTTTTCTCATTCCCGCCAGGCAAATACCGGGATAATACCTAACATACCGGTCCTAGGTGGCTTACTTCCTTCCCCTTATCCTGGATAGTTTACTCACTGAGAGACGTCATCCTCAAACATATGGTCCATAGATGCCGGTAATGCTCAAAAGTATGTATAAATAAACAAATAAAATTTTATTGCTTCAATTTGTTCGTTTATTTATGTTTAGTGGCCCTTTTCATCGCTAGGGCTATATTAGACGTGAACCTACAATTTAAGGTGGGATCCGAAACGCCTTTAATGGGAGAGGTCCTGGACTGGCCTTTGTTTGCATTGTATCTAATCTTAATTGAATTTTCATCCAAGAAAGAATTTAAATAATTATTTCGATACAATTTTTATTGTATCAAACCTTTACCAGGAAGAAGAAGAATATTTTGAGTCTGTATTATTAATTGTAAATAAACTTATAAATCTGAGTTGTTGTGTTTTTCATTGGATTTGTACTGTTTGTATGTGTATTTTGCAATATTGCCAATCCTCTGGATTTTCATTCCATCAGTACTTCTTGAGCGTGAATCTTGGCCGCGTAAAGCCCTTTCTGTTGGCTAGATCGTTCAACGTGTTACCCGCGTTGTAGTGGTTGGGCCTGGATGGGTCGTTATATGCGCTCACATTTGAATGCTCTCCCGCCAGGAAACGAATCCTTGACCTCGTGTATCAAAAGTGAGCGCCCTGTCCAGTGGACCAAATGGGAGGGTCTGCTTCAATTTCACAGCATTAGGAAATATCTATGGAATTGAAATGTCTATCTCTATTTAGTAAATAAACCCTGTGATACGAAACCAAGTACAAATTTAAAACTTTCATAAACATAAAAAAAAAAATACAGCAGTTATTGTAATATCCTGTTGTTTTATTCAAAAGAATATAATTGAGACATACCCTTTCTTTCTCCTTAAAAAAGAAAAGGAAATGAAATGCAATATGTTGTGATTTTTGCGACATAAGTTACGGAGTTGTCTTTGATGTTACCGATATTTCTGTTCTAGAAGTCTTTGTCTTGTGTAAAAGGGGTCATTTGGAGGATGTGTGCTTTCTTTTATGGTTCCACATGGGTATAGATACCATCTATTTATTGTCTGCTGGTTCAATAATTTTTTTTAAAAAAAGCAAGAAATTAATTTTGATGTGTATGTTAATTCAGTTGCGTTTGTGTAAAATATTAATTTAAGAAATTACCTGCAGGCACTAAAGTGTAACTCAAAATAGTCATACATAGCTCTTTCTGCTTTGCTAGTGATTGTCGGTGTGATTTAGTCGAAAGGTTAAAGTGTTAGGCTTACTACAGTAACACAGACTACTGTGGGTTCGAGTCCATCTCAACAACTTTTTTTTTTAAGCATGTTTAAAGTTTCTATGTTCGTGTCTCTATTGTGTTGGATTACATAGAATCAGGAAAAGATGTGCATGAAAACAAATGCCTTGATTGGAATGAATTAATAATAGTAACAATAATAAACAATAAGAAAGTGGCTAGCACGCGCGCCTTTGGTGCATGGGTTCCCCGTTGGATTCTCGGTGGAAAAAATTTGAAATTTAAAGGAATTGAATTGATTCGTATTCTTCCTTAAACTGTAATTCCACAACTCAACCTCGGTGCTGCAAAGGGATTCTAAACTTCAAAAACTAGCCAACCAATCAGAAAACACTAGTTGCCCTATTGACTTCTATTAATGTGCACTTTCATCGCACAAAAAACGTTTATACAAATATTCGTAATTTTGTAATTTTGTAAACGACTAACTTCATAATTTCTAATTTTAAAGTTTACATTTTTTTTTTTACTGAAATGCCTTTACATATTTATTTACGTTATGAACAATGAAGAATAACAAGTAACTGGAGTGCAAATCATAACTTTTACGTTCAAAATTTATATAGAATCATGATTTAAAAATTCTGAACATTTCCGAATATTACATGGAAAGTTCTCTACTCCTACTTATGTGAGGAAGGTGAATAGCAGGCGGGTGAAGATTGAGAACGGAATTACAATGTTGAATTTAGACCCAACTTAGCGGGACTAGTTCGCTTCGCGCCTATATTACTAATGTTTAGACACAATTATTTGAAAGAAAACTACTTAGTTTACTAAAACATATTTGCCTTTTGAAAACAAAAGACTGCATTTGTCAGTAACGTTGCAATTATGCTTATAAATGCAATAGATAAATATCTAAGGCTTTTGAAAGGGAAGTGCAACCTTTTCTTTTTTCTTACTTTTTAAAGAAAAAATATAAGTGTACTATTTATTATACAATAGTTTCTTAGTTGAAGTTAACACGGGTTGAACTTTTGACATTGGGCTCAAAATTGTGCTCTATCTTCAGTAAATTTATTTCTTTCTTATTATACAGACAATGAAATATGACTATTTTTTAGTTTCCCAGTTTTATTGTATACCAATAGCCTGTTCAGTAACAGTTTACCCTTGGAGAATTTCCGATTCAATGCATTTCTTTCTTTTGTGGTATTATTCTGTTCACGTTATGGGCACTGTCATAATTTCGAGACGAGACTACAGCTACAGAATATAAAATCCAAAACAATAATGCTTTTCATATGTAATTTAATTAGATTACAATAGAATACATTAAAGGCAAGTTCTCTTTTTTGTGTGCTTAGCCTCTCATCTTGCTGATTTCCTTTTCGCTTTGTTTAGCAACAGACGGAAATCAGAAAACGTTTCTTTATAGACGGACGAATAGCCCCTCCCTTAATTTAGAAAAAATAGCCGCTTTATTTGACCTTGGTTAAATAGAACGGATATCTCAACATTACGGAAATGGAATAAAAAGAAATCGAAAACACTATAATGATAATAAAAATAAAAACTGTCTGGTTGACCACAGATTTTAAAACTATGTCAAGTTGTCCATTTCCTTTTGATTTGTACTCCTATGATTGTCGTTTCATTGTTACAGTAATTTGGAACATTAATATGACATCTTTAATTTGAACCTCGATCAAAAGAGATGAACAATATTGTTCTTGTTCCATTGCCCAAGTACTTATCCTCTGCACTTATGTAAGCTCACATAACCAACATGCAATGTTGATTTTGCATACAGGCTAGGAGTTTTTAGAAACTGCGAGAATGTGCATTCATTTTGACATATAGTTGGGCTCCCACAAATCCCCACACACACACGTCTTTTATTATTATTAAAGACTACCAATATAATAAATGATATTGTCTTTTTTATAACTTAATAATAATAATTGATGAGCAGCCAAATTATGCAATGGGAAAACATTGACTAGATTGCTTCATGATAGTCCTTAGTACCATTTAGTTATTAACCTAAATATTAACGTTATATTTATTCCTGAACGTTGTGAAGAAAAAAAAATACGAAAAGCAAATTCATAGCATTTTTAACTAAGTCTGAAGTCTAACAAGTAATTTCTAATTAGTGTGCATTTTACACATAAATAAAAATGTATTGCTATCTGTATATTGAATAATGTGATGCATAAAAAAGATTTTTAAGTTATTTTAGACCATTTCAGGCTTTCAAGCCTTTTCTATTTCTTAGCAGAAAACATTTTCTATTAAGGAGTTTTATTTTCCGGATCTATGTCTGAAAGTTATTTAATTTAGAAAGAAACAAGCATTTTCGCCTACAAGTACCAAATCGAAACTTTTACTACCATTTACTGTAATTGTTACTATCATTGCCTCCAAGGTATGATTTATTAATTAATGTTATTATCTACATATGTTAACACAACATAAACTCAAGGTCGTCAATACAATAAATTTGTTAATGTATGATTAATGCGCTAATAAAAAAAAGTACTGAATATTTACAAGAAAATAAACCTTGGATATTGTAAATTATAAAATATTCAGTAGTCTAAAACTCATTAACCTTGAAAATTTACCGTTAAAAAATATTAGTAATGATTGATTAACTTTACATGGAAATTAACATTTATATCTTACTTGAGCAAATATTACAAATCGGCATACATTACGTATTTAATTATTTCCTTAAAATTAAACGAAACAAGAAAAAAACATTATGAAGAAATAATTAATTTAAAAGTAAGAAATAACAAGTAACTCATTAGTATTTAACTCATTGTGTATGTGTAATTCTTTTGATAGCGGTTACAAGCAATCCAAAGGGAAATTTGCCGCAATCATTAACTGACGTTACGTTAACTACGTGGCATGTTGACAGAAGAAAGCGTGACATAGGCCTTCTTCTTTCCCTCTCTCAGTCTCTCTCTCTCTTTCTTACATTTAAAGAGCAAAGTGTGATGAAACATTTCGAGAAGAAAAAAAAGGTGGAAGGAAATGTGTCTCACCCCCCTCTCCCCGTCGTTTCTTTGTTTCCCGCTTCAGAGTGATTCAGCAATGACAAATCAATTTCAGAAAGTATGCGAATTGCTAATACAAGTACAATTAGTTTTATACATCTAAATTAATGCGCTGAAACAACTTTAAAAAAAATAAAAATATAATGTCTTTTTGTGTTGTTTGAGTATGTTAATTTAGTTGAACAAAAGGAATCCATTTGTGTTAGCAATTGGCTTACTTTTACTCTTTATTCGTGAAATAAAATTTCATCCGTGTATGACATCCTATATTGTGACTTTAATACACTTCCGTGGTACTGTATTTCATATTTAAAAGGATTATGGCCAGCCAGATATCGCACATTGAACTGGGTGCTGTGTGGTCAACAAATTAGCTACCAGCATCATCATTTTGGCTTTCTAGATCTGAGTTCTCTATTTCTTAATTTAAGAAATTTTCAAGAATATTGTCTCACAAATCGCAATGTTGGATCAATTGAAATATCTATGTTGCTTACTAGAGGTGCATTATTTATGTATTTACTACGAAGAGGGATCTACATAACATTATATATAACATAATGACCCACGCTTCGACCCAAAATGCTTTATTGTCACTCCAGGCGGAAGAAATGAATGATATCTTCCTAAATGACACCGAATGTAAATCGTATAAAGATTTGGTATTTGAGAGTCCCATATTCATAATGCACCGAATCGCTGCTATCTTTAACGATCTTCATTTTAACATAAATAACATAGGTAAACATTAGTCTCAACATATTGCTCAATGACATGTCAATGATAATCGGATGCACTTATTTATTTATTTATTTATTTATTTATTTGCATATTTTTGATAGTATCTTTATCTAGATTGTCACTGTATTCAAAACTGAAAGGTACACTTAACGTATTAAAATATATCAGGTACATAAACATGACGCATATAAGGGCACCAAATATCCAATTGATATGTTGCTTTATATGTAGCTTTGATATATAACCTTCCATGATGCTTTGACATGATGCATCACGCATTCAAACGACATGAAAAGCCACTTTATTATTATAATTTACACGACAATGAGAGTAAAGAAACTCTCATTATTTCTACATTTTATGGCCCGTACATACCGAAACAGTGATTTTGGATGTTCTCCCGTTAGTCTGTTAGCATATATCCAAGCCTGAAGGCCACACTTCTGAAATCAATTTTAAACTTAATGTTTGTATGAAATTATTGCATTGTTTTTAAAAAAATCTCCACCCATAATATAACGGTAGCAAATAGAAAATTGTTATTTTCTTTAAAAAAAAATGTTTCTACTTACGGCATTAATATATTGTTAACAGCCTTCCAACTGCAAGTTAACAGAGTATTTTGCTACAAATACAGTACATAAATAAATAATTTCTTCAACAAAATTAAAAGAAAACTGTCAATTGTTATTGGTAACTATAGCGTCACGAAAGTTCGTTATTGTTCTGTTCTCTCGAAAACGACACAGGAAAACTTACCTTAAAACATGATATGCTGTTCAACTCGAGGTAACCTATTCACTGATATATATATATCTTATAAGTGGACAATATTTTAGTTATAAGGAAATCAAACTTTAAGAGTTAACGATAATATTCTACTATATCTCATTAACGTACTATGTACCGTCATCTTGTTAGTATCATAATGAAGATCTTAATGAGAGTATACTTTAATATTAATTAGTTTCACCTCAATAAGCGACACAGTTTTTGTACAGCATCAATTTTTAGGTTAACAAATTAATTTTCCCTCCACTTCCTCAAAAACTACGCATGAATATTTGCACTCACGTATATCATTTTGTTCAGCTCAATAAGATTTATTGATTGGTATATGTCTTTCTTTGGATATAATGCCACAATTTTTCTCGATATAATGCTAATAGTATTGTAGACCTTCTACACTTTCTGAAATACACCTGTGTTGATATGTGAGTACAAACTTAAGTACATTTTCTGAGATATTATCTGCTGATATGAGAATACAAACTTAAATACATTTTCTCAGACATGTCTGTGCTGATATGAAAGTACAAACTTAAGTACATTTTCTGAGATATGTATGTACTGATGTGAGAATACAAACTTAAATACACTTTCTGGTATATGTCTGTGCTGTTATGGAAATATAAACTTAAATACATTTTCTGAGATGTGTCGGTACTGATATGAGAGTATAAACTTAAATTACAGAAGAGCATATGATTCAACATTAAATAAACTTTTTATAGAATATAATGTGACATATTTATAATTACTTTTGTAAGAAAGAATCAGAAATTGTATTTTTCTTGAAGGTATATTGGATCGATTTTCTTGAAAATAGTTGCTTCTTTATTTCAGAAATAAATAACTTAACAAATAATGTAAAATATATCATAATTTATTTTTCTTTAAAAAATATATATCTTAAAAATCCGATTAATAAAATATTGGTTAATAAGAAGTCATTCACCAGATGCTTTTCGATTGATTAACAATTTTTTTGCTTCAATATTCCTAACGAGTTCAATAAAACTTGCAATTTAATTTTGTTTGAGTCCCTTAGTACCCTTAAAAATATATATAATAGTTGTGTGTCGATCTGTTGTTCGAAAGTAAGTAATGGGGATTTCTCTGAACATCGTGAAATTTGTGTGCGCATGTCTTGACTTTAAAACAAATGAGGGAGGATTAATGGGAATTAAACACAATTTATTGTATATGTTTACTTGATCCCCATAGTTCACAAAACTTATACGACAGATGGTGAAAATGGACACCCGCTTTCCTATTTTTTTTAAAAAAATGTAAAAATCGAAGATCTTTTCTGTGCTTAAGCGGTTGTTTACTGCTTTATTATTTTATTAAGTTTTTTAGTTTTTTTTTTTTTGGAATTTTTATTGAGTGTATGTCACTATGACATAAGAATTAGTAATAAAATATTATTTTAAGCATTGTATCGCGTTTTATCTTTCTTTCTTAAAATATTTGAAACATTATGCTAATACATCTCGTTTAATGTATTTTGTTACGTCACTCTAGCTCTCAATGGCTTTCTGCTGAATAATGCAAAAATCATATATAATCTTAAGAATACAAATCCTATGCTTATCTAAAACGCTATAAATAATCAAAATACTACCATAAAATACAATTTTACACTTTGATGATCCCACTTAAACTATATCAAATAATCAAATGATAATATTTTAATTGTACTCTCAGTTAATTGCCCTTCGTGATTTATTTTGAACGAAGATGAATATCACCAAAAGCTGATCTGAGTAATAAATAAGCAGAGAAACACGGTAGTACCAAGCTGTGAGAAGTTGTATATAGAAACAATTTGGAAAAGAAATGCGTGCAAATATTTTCACTTTGCGTATCTTATTATATGTTGTAGATACGTACTATACGCTTGGTATAGGATGGTATGTTAAACAGAATGATTGCGATGAAGAATAGCGTATTATTCTAACTAGTGTCCTTTGTTTTTTACGTAGTTTGCTTTTCATTCTTATATTTCGTATAATTTATTTATAGTCTTGCTGAAATTGTGACTGACATATTTTGCTTTCATTTTTAGCATGATTCTCGTATAGGTTATTGCCCGAACACTTTTTTTTCCTTTTTTTTTTAGTTTGTGTAAGTTTAACGTTTGTTCTTTTCTTATATATTGAGGTCCTCTTCCACTTTACATAGTACATTTAAAATATTCCTATGCTTTTGCGGGACTTCTGTCATCGTTACTGGTAGTAGGTCTATTGTAGAAATGATTCTACCTCGTGTGTCTGTACTTCTAATAAATGCAACCTTATTAACACAATAACAGAATTTTCACTGCTGGAGTACATCAGTTAGATTACAAACATGTTACTGGGTCAGTAACGAAAAAAGAAAAGAGAATCCCTTGGTCAGCACAGTTTACAGGAACAGAGAAAATTTAAAGGATGTTCCCCTTTTGATTTGATCCTTCTGAATGCGAACTTAAGAGCAACAACAACAAGCATATACATATATATGGAGAGGGGATTGAAATATGCCATAGTTTCTATCAACTTGATTTCACAATCATTCCACTTACTACTGTGCTTGTTATTTTCATTAATGTACATAACAAAAATGCGGTACACGAAATTAAATTTATATTATTCGTAAAGTAATCATAACAGTGCTTTTCCCATTAACAATCTTCATAGAGAAACGTGCCTAACTCTGCTTCAATCTTCGTTATTACCAATAAACTCAGTTCTAGGCCCTTGGGACATAAGAAATTAGGAAAAAAAAAAGTATCATCTCAGTGTAACCCATCTCTGATTTAGTTAAAGAAAAAACGAAAATCATTTGACTTAGTTTTTAGAATTTTAAGTTCCTTTTCTTTTTTTAAAAAAGAAATCTTTGGTATACAGGGTGTCCAATATACAATGTAACCCGGAGTTTGTGATAGTTGAACTTTTGAACATGAAACTGTACACAAATAATGGTTATACCCTTGTTCATGCATATATTTTTAAAGTAGGAAGCAGCGATTGAAGTACAATAGGAACCACACAGTGTTGCCAGATGTAACCAAAGGTGTAAATCATTTTTTTTTTTACAAGACACGTAAATTGACTTATAACTGATATGGATAGGTGTTCTGTCGTTAATTTTTAGTTTGTATAGTTGGAGTAGCTTGGAAACTATGGAATGGAAAAAAGAATATTTCATTTCCACCGATAACTAATCGGATGAGGCCTCTGTAAGGGGTTACTAGGGAAAACGTGGTTTTCATAAATTAAAATTCTGAATTGGCAACAGTGCTGATGTTTCAGTGCATCAAAAGGTGTGTTAAGGATCTGTCTGCATTATGCAATTTCTGAAAACAATGAAAAACAAACTTTGAAATTATCATGATAAAACTTTTACTTACATGCACCCGGCAACACTGCTGTTCATTGAATCTAAATGGGGGCACTTCCAGAATCTGCCGTAGAACTGACAATTCAGTTCGTGATGAATAGCAATGTTTAGAATAATTGTTTGTGAGGTAGAGACTCATCTCCAGATAGAAAGAAAACACTCCAGCAACTAGTTGACTTTATTTAATTTCAACGTAAGTGTTTATTTCTCTTCAACGGAAATCTTCTTGTTATAATTTGGAAAAATTCATAGAATTTCTTACTAGTTCAGTCAATATTATCGAAAGTAGAAATAAAATCAGTAGCTCAATGCCCAAGTTTGTTTTGTACTGATTACAGTCAACATTATTAGTCTAACTTCCAAAACTTAGTAACAAACTTTCCAGTAATGAACACAACATAGCAAGTTCTTGCTGGAATCTAGAAAATTTTACTTGAGATCTTTAATTAAACGGTACTATTATTTTGATTCTGTGGCTAATATTTAAAATATATATTTTTCTTCCGAAAATAGTAGGTAAAAATTCCGATTAATTCCGTTAAAGTAGATCAAACCTTTGCAATAACAACTCTGCCTCCTTGCTGGTATGGTGACTAGCGCGCGCTCCTAGTACACGAGTTATTGATGGGAGAACGTTGAACGTAATACAGTGATTTGGAACTGCAGTCACTTTGGCATTGAACGACTTTTTCATCATTATTACTCCAGATCTCAAATTATCCTTAAAACATTTTCCCATGAATTTTACGTTTTAAGTTTTCTTTTAAGTTTCAAAAACATTTAGCAATCTAACATACAGCAGCTTGACTATATTATTTTTCTAGAATTTATAATTTATTATTCTGTTAAAGCAAATTGTAATAGTTCATCTAATTGGTTAAATAACTTATTTTTATGTGCAAAACATTCTGATTCCAACCTTTTTCCTACTTAATCTTTGTTTATAATTTGTTTCCTATTTTATGTATTTAATTTCAATTTTAATTGTTTTTATTAGCAATATTTTTTTTACATCATTGTAAGTGAAAGTAGTGTATTTAATGTCTAACATTATTTCCTGTTTATTTAAATTAAAATAATTTAATTTAATTAAAGCTAATACTCTTTATTAAGCCAATTGTTTGTTTTAATTTCAAGAAATATTTACATAAAATGTATTTCAGCTGTTTTTAATATTAGACATTACGTAATGATTATTAATGGCAATCATTTCTGTTTTTGTCACTGTTACAGTAATCGTTAAATTCTCTGCCTATATTGGCACTGAAGAAGAAAAATATTCGACTGCAATCATCTTGGCTGATCTTTTCCCTTTCTTTATTTAAATACAATTTATATACTGGAATCCTCCTTGCCGAGATTTTCTGCATTTGGATGGGTATATTCATCCATGTCCTTATATAGCATATATTATATATATTCTAACATAACTCTGGAACTCTTTGAGCAATTTCAACCGAACTTAGTACACATATGACTTACAGTCAGGAAAACGATGCTGTAGGGTAAGGTACCTCTAGCACTCCATAGAACTCACCTAGGGATGAAATATAAAAGCTATCGAAAGACCAATAATAATGTCAATTTTATAGCTTTTGTGGTTGCTGGACTCCCGACATTCAAGTCCATCTCCCGGTGGGAGTGAAACCTTCCTAGGGTTTCCATAGGGAGAAGGGAATGATAGTAATAATAATCAATAACAACCGATATTATTGTTGAATCTGTAGTTCTTGGGGTCATTGATATGAATACTTATACTCCTAACGCTGTTAAATCCAAGTTCAGTCTTCAGTGGAGATTGGAAGGGGTAACATGTAAAAATAATCGAAAACGACTTATGTTGTTGTGAGTCTGTGTTTTTCGGGGTCGCTGAGATAAATACTGGCATTTTTGATGCTATTTATGTCCACGTTTAGCCCGCATCAGTATGCTGAATGAGAAAGAGTGGGAAAATATCCAAAATGGTCGAGAATCATGTCGAATCCATATTTCTTGGGGTCGATATAACGGGTAACCCGTTTGAAATAACTTTTTGAACATAGTATCAATATCAAGCTGCTTTTTATGTCACTTCAATTAAAGTTCGTATTCATTGGGGGTAGGGTATATCAAACCAATGCCAAACGTAGAGATTCTTATGGATTCTTATCATTACAATTTAATTGAAATGCCTACGCTAAAGGAAAGTGGATTAAAATATTTTCCATAAACCTAATCTTCACGTGTGAAGAAAAAGAATTTTAGCTAGAAAAAAAGTAAGTTAAATGTGATCATACGTATTAAACTATGCTGTCTCCTGTGCATACCAATCCACTTCACTGAAAAGGAGCTTGAAATATGTATTAGTACGCACAACTCACGAAATATTATGCATGTTTCAGATTAGATTAACCCTTAACGTAGCAAGCCTAAATCATCAACGTTGTTTACCAAGCTGGGGTCTTCTAGGGCCCCCCAAGTATTATTCTAGTTTCTCAACCCTTTTTTTCACTTTTTTAACGAACGTATCAATGATCTAATTATGTAGCAGATATCTCAAAAGGATGCAGGACACATATAAAAATCGAGAATAAATTGGTTCTTATAGTTGCAGCAGTATTACCAAATATCACCCTCTGGAGTCTCTAGAGAACACCGCTTGGTGTGTTAAGGGTTAATCTGCACCATTCTATATTTTTACATAAATAAACTATACACAGAACCAGAAATAGTCATTTCTTGCAAACCTCACTTAATGATAATCTGAATCCAGTTTGGTTTCTCAATCGAAATTAATTCCAACCCCCAGTACTAACCATGACATTGATAGATGAGATAAATCGGACCACATAATGAACTTGCCCACCTATATTCAGCTTCAGAATACAGTTCTGAAACCAGTAGCTATTACCACAAGTTCTACGTAGCTAATGCAGTAAAGTCGTTTCGTATTTACAGGAAAATAAATATCACAATAAAATATATATTTAAAAAATCTGATATTTGGCTGTGTAGTCCACAATATTTCATTCACTAAATGTAAATAAGCTTATATAGTTCAGTTAGTGACAGTCTCGTTAATATTATCCAGGCATTGACCGTCACTAGTATTAAAAATAAAATACTGTACATGTAAGAATAAATTACAATAAACCATTTAAATCTTCGTTTGATGAAGCTTGTTTTCGATTCGAAAAGAATGGTACTACATGATTCATATATTTAACAAACTCTTAAATTGAATGATGTAGCAAATTATTTTTGATGTTTACACCAACTTAAATGTACTATTATTGTAGTTTTAATTATATATATCTTTTAAGGCCATTAAATCACTCCTAAAGGTTTATGTTTTGTGTCTTTTTTTCACGAAGTATTATCAAAATTCTTAATATTATTCCGCATATAATGGATGAACCGACAATAATATGAAAAAATAACGTTTATTTTAAATGATATCGGTACATCATAAATAAATCCCCGTTCAATGCAAGTATCAACAGAATCGTTTTGGGAAATTCAATGTATATTTTACACATAATCAAAATAATATTTTTTCTCTCTAAGATCAAAATCTAAAAAGTCGACATAATTTAGGGGAGAACAAGTCAGCCTCACTTACTTGTTGTAGCTACGGAGGAAAGCGACTAACTATTCGTAACGGGGGCAACATTCGGTTCACTAGTCAGTGATAGACTGGCTCGGCCGCTAATGAACTTTTAATAATTTTACTGCTGATAAGGAAAGTTTTTTTTTGGGGGGGGGGTGTTTTATTTTGAAGAAAAGGTGCCAGTACTCAACATGAATATGTTATTACAACAACTTCTACACTTTTATCATATCCTCGTCCCAAGATTGCTTCTTGCTTTTTGGTATCAACTGCAGAATGACGATATCATAGCTGATGTAAGTCCGACGTACTTGTTAGGATTCATGAACATCAGTAAAGAAAATGTTTGTATAAGCTGAGATAACCTAGATGTAATTACTATAAGATTCATTGTAGAGAATTCCCTTTCACAAAGGCACAATTGTGCCAAAGTGTACTTTGGAATAAATAAAATGTCCGAATCTGGATTTTCCTGAAGATACTCACGGCAATCAGCAACTGCCTCTCTTTCGTTTAAGCGGGATTTTAGCAGCTGCTAAAGCAAGCACCACAATCTATGAAATGAAATGAAATGAAATGAAATCTTTGAGTTTTACGTCCCACGATTATGCCGGTGATTATGAGAAATGAATGAAATTGTAGAATGAAGAAAGTGGGAGGAAACGGAACACCCCGAGAAAACCCACGAGCACGGTATTTGTCCACCACAAAGTCCACACGGCGCGAGCTGGGATCAAATCAGGGACTTTAAGCACTGGAACGCTCTGCCAGTAAGCCACCGCGCCCCCCGCATCACAATCTAAACAGGTGGAGTAAATTAACAGATGTTACAAGTTATCGAGCAATGTTACCTTTTAAGTGCATGTAATAAACTATTATTCCAGCCTTCAAATTGATTTAAATTAAAAAATTAATTAGTACAAAAATTAAAATAAAAATAGCTACAGAAATAGTATTTTGCTGAACTCATGAAAAAGGTACCGGTAGGACGTACCGTTACGTGTCGCCCATTTTAATGCACTATAAATCGTTATGAAGTAAGTTTCAATAAATATTAGTTGTTGCTTCTTTGAAGTATTATGTGCGTATAATGTGTTACGTGATATTTCAAGAAAAAATACACTTTTTTGAACTTATAAAATAAATTGGCCCATACTATATTTTTTTTAAAAAAAATCACGAAATGTGGAATTCAATCCTACGTATTTTGATTAAAGAACAGTTAGTTAGGTACAGTGAACTATTTATCACAAAACACTTTCTTCTTCCATTTCAAATACAATGTACTGTAGCAATTAATGCAACAGGTACCAAATAAGGGTACCAGTATTACACAGAATTAAAACTGTGTGTACAGACGGTATTATTTTTTAGCTATGACAAAGCTATGTATCAACTACATAACTTGTTATACAGAAATTCCAGTTTACTGTGCCGTACGAAACCACTTTTCATAACTTCTGTCATATTTTCGAGATAATGATCTGTTGAAATCTAATATACACTGTAAAGATTTTTAGTAAAGCAACAATAGAATTATCTGCAAATTATTTAAGAAATCATAGTTAAATAAGAAGTGTAATATGAAGAAAGATGATATTCAAATTATAATGATTGATAGCAAAGTAATGATAAAAACACAATAAACTTAGAAATTATCCTTTTATACAGTTTCTTCATGGTTATGTCGATAGCGTACTTGCTTTGGGCACGGAAAACGTGAGTTCGATTCCCGGTGAGAACTCCAGTCATTTGGATTCCATGTTAAACTGTTGATTCACATCTGATATAACATGGGTGCTTAAAAGAATCCAACATCATTTTCATAGCAATGGTAACGTAGTTGTAAATTAATAAACGAAGATTTTGTTTCTCTATTTTTTGTTATTCTACAGTATTCTACAATAAAGTTGCGAATCCCAAAGTTTGATTGCGTATATCTTTTGAACCAAGAACGATAAACACATGAGAACTGAAACAAATATGTGTTCTATGTAGATATTTTTAGTTCATAACCAATGTTGGAATTTGTAATCTTTTTGTGTAGTAACGAAAGAATGTACCGAAAGTGTAAAATAAAAAAGAAAAATGTACAAAATGAAGACAATCAATATTCAGTTGCAGAAAACTGATTTCCTCGGGTGAATTCCTGTCTATATGTGCAGTATGGATCAACATTTATCTGTTGGTTCGAAAATGTGCCAGAGTTGATGCAGTGTTGCCATGTAAAAATACTATTTAATGCAAGTCTGTAAAATGGATGTTTTTTTGACAAAAACATTGCCCCTGCCAACAGTGTTGTCGTAAAATTACTACAATAGGTGTTTTTTAGGTTAACTAATGATAACCAATGATAATTTACACATAATTGATAACTCGAGTTTTTATTCAAAAATTTCCGATAAAACATACCCACCTGGCAGCTGGCATAAAAACTCAGGTTATCAATTATATGCAAATTCTCATTGCTTATCATTAATTAACCTAAATCACACCTGTTGCAGTAATTTTACGATAACAGTGTTGGCAGGAGCCGCGTTTTTGTTAAAAAAAAAAAACACCGATTTTACAGACTTGCATTAAATAGTCTTTTACATGGCAACATTGCATCAACTTTGGCACATTGTAGCACCAATGGGTAAACGTTGATGCATACTGCACATATAGACAGGAATTCACCCGCAGGAAATTAGTTTTCTGTAACTGAATATTGATTGTCTTCATTTTGTACATTTTTTTTCTTTTACACTTTCGGCACTTTCTTCCTTTACTGCACAGAAAAGTTACATATCCCAACATTGGTCATGATCTCGAAAATGTCTACATAAAATACGCTTATATTTGTTTCAAGTCTCACGTGTTTATCGTTCTTGGTTCAAAAGATATACGCAATCAAACTTTGGTTTGCGCAACTTTATAGACAACTGTACATAATATTATGTGTCACATCATTATTTTTTTCCTCTTTTTTTTTCCACCTTCGTTTTGAGTTTAAAATGTAGCACTCGTGACCAACCAGAATATCTATGTTGAATTTAATTAACTGTAGTCTTACTAATTTCATAATGAAATTCTAGTGATGGGCGTATATTTAACATCATTTTTTTTTTTTACCATAATAGGTTCTCGTATACCACCAATTTTCACTTAACAAAAAAATGTCAATTTTCTCAGAAGTTACGCATGAGATTACCGACAAGCATGCCTTTTTCAGCTTTAAGAGTTCTTTCGATTGATATATGTATTATGGTTGGACAATACTTTTCCCTCATACGCTAATATCATTTTACCAAAAAAAAAAAAGAAAAAAAGAAAAATTAATAGAGAGACGGAGGCTCAGTGGTAGAGCCCTTACCTCTGGTATGTAGGGGTGCCCTGTTCAATCCCCGGCCAAGTAAGTTTGTGGTGGACAACATTGTGTTCATATGTTTTCTGGAGGTACTCGCGCTTCTTCCTACTTTCTCATTCCATTAATTCTTCCATCGTCATTCACTTGCCATAATCATCCACTCCCTTAGCCTAAAGGGCATAATACTTCATTTTCATTTACAATAAAATTTAAATAACGATCTTGTCATTTGTACTTATAGTTCATCGTAATTAAACAATGAATCGTTCTATGGTAGAAGGTATGCCAATCATTCCTTGTAGTTTGAGTACAAAATATTTTAAATGATATCTCGTCGAAAGTTTATTTGTGTACTGAAGAAAGAATTGTATATTTATTGAATATAATATGTTAAATATAATAATAATAATAATAATAATAATAATAATAATAATAATAATAATAATAATAATAATAATAATAATAATAATAATAATAATTAGCGCATGGAATCCCTGCTTCGATTCTCAATAGGAGAGCATTGAACGCATTACACTGTAGGTCCACGTCTCATAGAACCTTGGTGCTGAAAAGAGACCTAAGTTTCAACAAACGAACAAAAATAATTGCAACATTTTAATCCCAGTTACAATAAATGATCACTTCCGTGCACACAAATTGTTTACTCATTCCCAGGTGGGGGAGGGGCAAGGTGAGGAAGTGGTAGAGCGCTTATCTCTGATACATGCGGTTCCTGACTCGATTCCCGGCCAGTGGTGGACAACATTTTTTCCGTGCAGAGTACTCCCGTTTCCGCCCACTTTCTCATTCCACCAATTCTACCCTCAGCATTTCCTTGATTAATCGTCGCCTCCCTTAGCCTAAAGAGCACAATCGTGGGAGTTAAACTGAAAGATTTTTGTTCATTTTTCTTCCCCAGATTTTTGTTTATTAAAGAACTAGTTGTTCCCTCCAAGTTTTCGCCTCGTTCGCAAACTGCTTGCGCACTAGCGACATTTCTTGACGTCAGACAGGTAGCAGCGCAGCTAATGACATCTATTAGCCTGACTGTGAACTATTAGGAATTAGCATGATTAACAGACTGGGGATTCTTCCGCTTATAATAAAGATTAAAAATATTTAAATATTTTTTCCTAGATGCTTATGCATCCGTAACTCAAAACTGCATATTAGTGTCACTCATAAACACATGTTTTTGCATTATAAAAGAGAATAAATAATAAATAGTATTCAATATATTGAGTTGTTTTCCTTGCAGAGTAAGAAAAAGAAATATAATATAGTTCCTTTAAAGAAAAAAGCGACATCACAATGCAATAGCAGCTAAATTCAGCTACTTATTCCTTTCTTTATATTTTTCCCTTTATTTATGTTACAGTTTGCTCTTCTTCCTTCTCTTTTACATAATAATGCATAATATTCTGTTCTTTTCTTTAAACAATTTATTCTCATTGAATTACTTGTACAGTACATAATACTGAGTCACATTTGTATACCCACAATTGTGTATTGTTTCATACGAGTAAGAGGAAACGAAAGTGTAAGGCAATTATGAACGTCTTCAGTATTTTGTTGTCTTTTCTTTGTTATTCCGTGCTGTGAAATATGAATTCATTGTCAATGCCTATTCACACACACACACACACACAAATTCAAGGACTTTGTTGAATTTTAAATCATTGATTAGCACGTGATAGTGCACGTAGCGACATCTATTAGCATCACTATTAGGAAATAGCACGATGCACAGACCGACAGACTGAGACGTTTACCTTTATTAGTGGATTATTTTATTTATTTTAGTTCGTTTTCGTTATGTTTTGTATTTAACGTAACGTAAAACAAATTATTAGTGATAGTTTGAATTGCTAATAACACATTTCTTAGGAATACACATCGTTAAGGATCCTTGTATTTTATTACTATGATTATTAACATATTAAGTGCAACTAATACGAAGCGATTTTACATCAGAAGTATTGATAAAAGTTGGAAGGGAGTTCCCTTAAAAATGTTTTCCAGGATCCTATGTGTGAGACACTATGAGGCGTTTGTTGTTTTCTTTTTAAGTAAGTACCGTTTTGAAATTCAGTCGCTGCGTTGCTACGTTTAACATCCCGCACATGCACGCTGTGTGCCTATGTCTGTTGGCAAACCACAGATGCCATTGAAAAAATATTCGATCATGTTTACGTTTGTTTGTGAGTGGTTAAAATGCCTCCACCGATTGTAAAAATACGTGCTGTTATTCGTTTTCTTAGTGCTAAAGGCGTAAAAGTGGCTGAAATTCATCGTCAGATTAGTGAAGTATATGGAGAAAACGTTAGAGTGATGGAATGGTACGAAAATGGATTAGAGCTTTTCACTAACCGTCACGATAAGGAACGAAGTTCACCTGCGGCCACTCAAACTCAAAATTTTATCGCATCATTTGGATAGGATCCGCTTGATCATCCTCTGTACAATCCCGATCTAGCGCCCAGTGACCATCACATGCTCCTGCATTTGAAGAAGCATCTGGGTGGTCGGTGTCATAACAACGATTATGAGTGTGACAAAATGGCAGTGTGTCACTGGTTGTCAAAATCAGGCAACTGACTTCTATGAGGATAGTATTCAAAAGCTTGTTATACATACGATAAGTCTCTTAATATTAGTAGAAGCTATGTACGTTTTCATGTAACAAAAGAATTGTTACGAAAAGTATACTTTCAAAAATCAAAACGGTACTTACTTTGAAAAACACGCCTCGTATTTTAGCCCTTGCAATAGATAATTTAAAATTATTTAAAATCGAAGTCCTAATGATAAGAGAATGTTTAACGATTTCCTATGTCTACTCTGCTTCACGTCCTACAACTCTATAGGCTTAAAAAAAAAGGAAAGACTATAGCAATTATTTAGAATCATGAAATAAAACGTTAAATGACAATAATTACTTCATATTTACTAGGCGAGACTCAAATGCGCGATTGCCAATTCTTGTTTTCATCAGTGTAACACTATCCACTTTTCTGCCACACCTTAGCACTTATTGAAGGTATCATTATATAAAATAAAATTATTAGAACGTTAAATGCCTTCTTGACAGAGCCATAAAGTTAAAGATAGAATACAAAGTACGCTAAATGACAATTTAAAACCCTGAGATGTATCCTTTTCCACATTTTAATGTGCAAAATGTGTTATTTTGAGATTTGACTCCAGTAATTCTTTGATGTGGACAATTCATGCTGAATGTGTAATCAGAATTAACATTTGCGTTTTCTAATTTTGATAATTTACTTTGTGCATCTATTTATACATATGAGATCAAACCAGCACATTTATTGTGTATTACGTTGATTATTTGGGACAAATAATTTATGTAAAATTGTTCGTGCTAACAATAAAATGAATCAAAAATACACTGGTAATTATCCAACTTTACAATAATAATAATTGAATATTCACATAGAAAATTATTGATCCTACGTCCAACGAGATTTGGCTATATTTAAAAATTTGGAGACTCTTGTTATAATGCTAAACACAGAACAAGTTTTCCACATGGTAACTATAATGTAAACATTCTAGAGATATTTGAATATTTCACCTTTGCCGATTTGATTTTTTTTTTTTTTTTCAGGCTGCTAATATCAATTGGTTGAAACTTGCTAAACTACTCGCAGAAATGTAATTACTGAACTCCTCTAATCTTAGCTTAAGCGCTCTCTCGCTCTATGGAGTCACTCCATTTTATAAAAATCGTTTATCTCATCCACGTAAATGAGTTTTTTTGAAACGAACATTGAGCTAAATTGCTATATCAACGCTGAAAGCTGTAGGGTCTTCTCATTTCTTGTAAATCATTAGATTCATTTTTAAGTTATAGTTTGGCACCAAACAAACAAAACAGAAACTGCTTGGCTTTAGAGTATTTGATTTAGGTGCGCTGAAATATTTCAAAATGTTACTCTAAATCCTGCCGACCATATGCTGATCGAGCGGTTTACATTCTTGCTTCGCAACCGGGAAGTCTCGGGTTCAAATCGGGTAGTCCGTCATCGTGTTTTTTCGGGGGGGGGTCCTGTTTCATCAGACGAAGGGCAGAATGGTACCTTAAATATCTCTTAACCAATTTCCTTTCCTATTAATGTTGAATGGTAATAATTCCATTGTGTGTGCAAATTGGTTGCCCTGGTTAATTTTGAAATATTATTAAGTATCATAAAATAAAAAATAAATATATTCCAAATTCATATCGTCAGCAAAATATTGCGATGTGAATTTAATGAATGATTACTGGTAATTTATGTGAATTAAGTCTTGAATTTTTATCTTGACAGCAATTTCTCAATGAGCATTCATCCTACATTTATTAATTCTTGTGTATTCTTTCGTAAAGACGTCTGTCAGCGTAATATGACAGGAAGGATGAATGGACTGACAAGCGACAGTTACCACATAAATGTAATATGTTTTTGCGTAACATTACGCAAGGCCAGTTGCAGATCGTTTCCCTCGTTGTGAACTGTCGTATTGTTATCTTGACTGAAGCATGACCATGCCGTATCGTTCGTTGGTTGTCCAACTTAGAACAGAGAAAAGAGTTATGTCAGTCAGTGTAAGGGATGATGAGATATCCAGCCACAGGAAAACCTGAGCGACATCTTTTTACATCGTAAAACACTCGATTCGCTTTTCACTCAAATTGCGAAGGAATTTCATTTCTTTCTTTTAACAAGTCGTTGACGGATTTTAGTATTGCAACTTTTTTTTCTTTCCTTCCTTCTTTTTGTCGTGAACAGTGAGGGAGCCAAACTGAAAAACCACAATCAAAGCGGGTTCGGCCATGCGCCATCACTCTTGAGCAGTCAACCACAGCCTCCAGCGTCCATCGTGACGTCATAGACACCAAGCGGAGACGGGTTTAGCAGTATTACGCTTTCAGTTTTTTTTTCTTCTCTTTATTTCATTGAAAAGCGAAAAACAACAGAATAAAATAAAAATGACAGTAATCAAGTATCGGTTGGTGCTTGTCTCTCGTGTCGTCTAGCCTCATCGGAGTACATAGGTTTCGTGCAAGAAATAACCATATGCCATTCGGATGTCATAACCAACATTATGAGAAAAAAAAATTAAATAAAATGTACCCATTATCTGATATTCGTTTGTTAAATACTACTACTACTACTACTACTATACTAATAATAATAATAATAATAATAATAATAATAATAATAATAATAATAATAATAATAATAATAATAATAATAATAATACCGGTAAAATGCTTAATCTCTTAGCCACACACACACACACACACACACAGTGAAAGCTACTAATCACTATACAGAGCACTTTCAAATGAAAGGTTTCAAGTACATAAGTTTTCGTTCGACAAAATTTTTGTTTGTGTTTGATATGTATCAGGCACTAGAGACCTGCACGGGCCAAATTTTTCGGCCCGAGCCCAATCCAGCCCGAATGTAGGTAGGCCCAGCCCAGTCCGGGCCCGAAAAGTTTTGGAGATTTTCAGCCCGAGCCCGGCCCAGCCCGCTAAGTTTTTTAAAATTCTTGGCCCAAGCCCGGCCCGGGCCCGAAAAATTTTACAAGTTTCATTTTGTAACATTTTTCACGGGCACACTTCTTCAACGTTTGCCTTTATTCTAATTATCGTTTAACGAATGTCAATAATTATTAAAGAATTGCAATTAATGGGCCCCAGCCCGGCCCGACCTGAAGAGAAATCAGTGTCGGCCCGCCCAAGCCCGGCCCTGCTCAAAGAAATAATAGAGTCGGCCCGCACAAACCCGGCCCGTGCAGGTCTCTATCAGGCACGCATCCAGAATTTTTTGTCGAGAGTGGTATAATACTACAAGCCACTATGTCTATGTAGTATTGAACTGGTATTATTCAGCACTCAAAAAGATAAATAATTGTAAAATACTTCCACTTGTATTTTCAGAAAAAAAAATGATAGAACTAGATTGTTTTTATAAGAGAAAATCTACAGCTGAGGTGTAACTTTAAATTTTCATGTTACATTAATAATTTCCATGCTAACAAGTATATATTTATTGAAAAAGTGTACAAAAATCTGTGTTGAGTTAGGAAGCTTTTTTGTGAGTGTTCGGACTAGTGATGGGCAGTGGGAATATTCCCGGTGGGAAGAAAAATAAAAATTGGGAATATTCCCGGGTTTTTTCCCTGGCATATAAATTCCCGGAAAGAAATTTATTTTCATTTCTTTATTTTATTTTCTAAATTATAAAAACTATATGACTAATTACTTTATTTTCATTTATTATCATTTACTATAAGATTTTAAATAATTTGGAGGTTAAAATATTGAAATTTGTTGACTGTACTTTTTATAATAGTTAATAATATGATTTTTAAATTTCCATTTCCATTTTTACTATAAAGTAGCAAAACACTAATTTATAAATGAAGAGGAACAACTCAGGAAAGTAATCTAGAAATTTTATGGAGGTAGAGTTGAAGCAATATCAATACACCCCGAATCACCGTTAGTAATAGACGTGTCTTTCCGCTGTCTGACTCAGAACTTCTGAATATCTCCTCAGGCTTCTCTTACATGTGAACTAACGCATGAAATTTCGAGATATGGGTAGGAAGAAAGGTCGTGTGTGGCAATATTACGTCCAAAATTCTAAAGATAAGTCAGTATCTTGCAAATATTGTGGACAAATGTGTATGCTTAAATGTTGATAAAATGGTGAGATATCTGGCAGTTGCCCAACTTAATTTGTTTATAACATTTAAAAATTTAGTATATTTATAACATCAGTAGTAGGTTCAACTTTAGAAAATCCACTTACATTAAAATATAAACTGTTTAGTGGTGTAAAATTATGTGGACTTCCTATACCAAATGTTTTTCAACATATTTACTCCCGTAAGTAAATAGACATTTGTGTATATTATCTAAACATAATAAAATAACACAATACTGTTCAGAATATACATTTTAAAGAATCCTCTGGAGACAACAGTAATAAATATACTATGATTTAAAAAAGGAATTTGATTTTTAAGTCAATATAGTAATAAAATGCAAGTTTCTTTCGTTTACACATAAATTCCCGGAATATTCCCATTTCTAGGAATCTTCCCGGAAAATTTCCCTGGGAATATTCCCAAAAAATATATTCCCGGGAATTTACCCATCACTAGTTCGGACCCGGTAGAACCCAGTGAGTGATCCCCGATATGTATATGGATTTCAAGTTTCATTTTTAATTTACTTTCATTATCGATATAATGGGTTTTATGGAAATTGTGATACTTTGTTTACAGTGATGACGCCAGAGAGGAGCGCCTGCCCCGTTGCTACGGCTGCCTCTCTGATTTCTCCCTAAACATTATCCGCCTTATGCAGAGTTGAGTTGAGTTGATTTTGAGTTTAACGTCCCGTTCAGCAGCGAGGCTATATGAGACGTGGACCTACTGATTAACGTGGAATCCGAACCACATGAGCTCCCGCCGGGAATCGAACCCGGGTCTCCCACGCCAAAGGCCCGCCTTATGCAGAGTCGCTTTGACGTATGACTATTGTCATACTAATGGCCTGACTGCTGCAAAAAACATATGTTAGTCGAACTCTTTAGTATGGCATTAATCACGCATCAGAACGACTCTGCATAAGGCTCTGTGTTGAATTGTAGGTCAAATAATGTAAGGCTTTTCTTTACGGTATTCAAACAAGAATTGTCCAGTCCCCACTTCTCTGCCCTCAGTTTCCGCACCCCCCCCCCTCCCCGAGAAATGATAGCTGGCATTATCACTATTTCTTTACTTTCGTAAGAATGTTGTTAAATATTTAACAAGTATAATTTTACCCATGAAAAATAATGCATTAGCATAGTGCGAAGTTGTTGACTTCTGGAAAATTGAATCACAAATTGGTTTCAGGCTTCGTTGCTGTGCCATATGAATTTGCTGGTGGTCCGTGACTTAATTCAGTCTTCGGTCATTTTTCAATCTTGCATCACTTCATTATCTTTAATGTCAGTAAATGGGATTCATTTTGGATAACTACGATGTTTTGATAATCAGGTCTTGAGATGCTCTATCG
Source organism: Thermobia domestica (assembly GCF_964235325.1). Lineage (NCBI taxonomy): Eukaryota > Metazoa > Arthropoda > Insecta > Zygentoma > Lepismatidae > Thermobia > Thermobia domestica. The sequence goes on along the minus strand of NC_137454.1, from coordinate 189,394,688 downwards.
TTAGATCACTAAAAATGAGTCTGTCCGCATTTTATAAATAATTCTTGTCCTAGTACATGAGTGGGGGTACCAGAGGGTAGTATAATAACGTATCTAGTTTATATATATATATATATATATATATATATATATATATATATATATATATATATATATATATATATATATATATATATATATATATATATATACTGAACTGTTACACCTGTTTCAATGAGACTTTCATCATTGAGTGACGCTCAAAACTTTAACATTTACGTATGGGACGGTACTTCAGACTTCTACGTCCAAAAATTTTCAATTTTTAACATTCCGGAAACTGACAAGCAATCATAAATTAGGTTACCTATATTTGCGCTTAATTAGGGCAATGTGTTCATTACTGGATCATTAAGAGGTATAGAAGACGTTTCAAAGAATAATCCACCATTTAAACTTACCAGCCTCGAATCTGGATTTTCTTTTCTTAACCACAAAGGTTTTATTATATCATTTCATGGTATACCATGTGATGTAGTGACCACAGAAGCTCGGAGGTCTCAAGAGAGTTTAAAGGATATTAGTGGAAAATAACTATTCTGCGACCAAATTTAGCATTCTCATTGCAGATATATTTTTTTCTACACAATAAAAAGTGTTGCGTAATCAGAACAATGTCAAGGTCATAGTAGCTTCTTTCTGTCATACAGACAGAGTTTTGGCACTGGCACTCATATTTTAAATTCTCATTGTGAATCTATTTGTACCAATCATTAAAGAAAGTTTACTGTAATAGAACTTTTTTGGTCTGCTTTTACGTTCGGAAGATAGCTGACTCATTAGCTTCGCGACCGCTGTGGTGGGACAAAAAAAATGAAATGAAATCTTTGAGTTTTACGTCCCACGGTTATGCCGATTAGGCTAAAGGAGACGGTGATGATGAGTAATGAATGAAATGGTGGAATGAAGAAAGTGGAAGGAAACGGGAGAACCCCGAGAAAACCCACGCACACGGTGTTTGTCCACCACAAAGTTCACTTGGCGGAGGCTGGGATGGAACCATGGACCCCAAGCACCAGAGGTGAACGCTCTACCACTGAGCCCCCGCGGCCCTCGTGGTGGGACAATGTTAAATGTTTGAACCACTATAAGTTTGATTTGATTTGAGAATGTTTTCTTTAGTTATTTATCTACAGTAAAAAGTTTAGCCAATTTCAGCTATATCCTTTAAGTCATTTAGCTACTTTCTGACAGCTTCTGTTGGCAATAGTGGTTACTTTTGCTTTCGTAGAATCCCTCGAGAGAGTTTTAAATATCGAATATTATATTCTTGTAAGTCTCAAATTTATGTTTAATTCATAAATATATGTATTCAATACTACCTAGGTAATAAACTCTGGTCGGCTTTAGTTTTTTTTCTTTCTTCAGTTTTCTTTTGTCTAGAATAAACTTGCTAGTCATATTTGAAACTTAAAATAAATAAATAAATTTATTTCTAATACGGAAGTGTGTTGCTAATGCCAATCTTTTCTCATTGCAGGTAAGCAGAAAGAAAGCTTTTACTACTGTTTAACTAGTGAAATGTTAATCTACTCATTTATCCTCGCTGCTGCACGCGACGCTAAGCCCCAAATCAACCAATGTTAATCTACTCAAGGTAATGAATGTTCTCAATATCTACTATGTATATAGTAATAAATATAAATTAGTTAGAAACCTTTTATAATTGTATTTCGTGAAGTTAATACTAGGTTAACAGTTAAAACTCCTTTACCTTCTGTATCCATCACATTCTTATAAGTTTTCGTAAAATTAAATATATATATATATATATATATATATATATATATATATATATATATATATATATATATATATATATATATATATATAGGCCTAACTAAGTTATAAAAATCCCTAAATAAAATATAAGCAAAATAATGAGAAAAACGTAGTAATGGAACCAATAACCAGAACGTGAACGTCATCTACGTGATTGAAAGTTGAACGAAAGAGATTACATGCCATATTGATGCGGTAACTTTCCATGAAGAAGGAAACATAAAAAGATGAGAAACAGAAATGCGGAAAACTAACGGAAGAAAATTGAATAAAGAGCAATAGGTTCCAAAAATCTGCTACAAAGCTTCTTTCTGTCTCCCTATTTCTCTTGTGCATGTTCTTGTGTTTCAACTATCAAGATAATCCTTATACAATAAGAATTAGGAAATATTTCTAAAAGGAACGTGTAAACTCTTTGTTTTGGTAAATTAAAGTATTTCCGAAATTGAGAACTTTCTGTTTTATTTTGCAGGGAGTCCTTAATTTTAACTAAAAGGCTATTTCACAACACAAAGAATAGACTAGTGTCTCCATATTGGATCCCAGTTCATCAGTATCAGAAGAGAAGTTATTTCTTTCAATAAATAAGAATTTTGATATTTTATTTTGCCTTATTGAGAATTTTCTTTGGACAATGTGATGACATATTAATGTTGTGTTTGATGTGATTAAACAAACTGTTAATATTTTTATTATGTATCAAAGCGATACTTTAAAAATGAGAGAGTCCACTTGAAAGATAAATGTTCGTACTCTTACCAAGCGGTATAACATTACAAAATGTGATCATTTTGAATGATGTTACGCAAAATCGAATGGTTAATTATATGTACAAATTAGTTTCTTAAATTAATTTATGTTTCATTTGAAAATACAAAATTAATGAAGACCTAGCAACTAATATTAACTACAGGCCAGAAAATGGTGGTCAATTACATTAATTGCTAGTATAGAAATAGGTGATAAGTAATTCATTAGTTAGGGATCTGTTCATAAAAATTCATTTACAAAGTGATCACATATCTAGTAATATTTTATCAGCTGCCGAAATCTTATGTGGCTTACGTTCACGTTAAAATAATCAAAAATTATAGGTACAGTTTTCGATTACCTAACATTTTTTACCGAGAGGATTGAAATGAAATTTTTGAGTTTAACGTCTTACGTGAAATGATGGAATAAAGAAATTGGGAGGAAACGAGAGAACCCCAAGGAAACTCACGCACACGGTGTTTATCCACCACAAAGTTCACTTAATGCGAGCTGGGATCAAACCAATGACCCCATGTACCAGAGGTGAACGCGCTCTACCACTGAGCCATCACGACCCTATCAAGAGGATTGAGGAAGGAGGCAAGTTGTTAATTATTTTGTGATAGAAACGGTATACATAATAACTATTATGTATTACTAACAAGCTATGTAAACATTCGGACAATTTCCTTCGCAACATCTCGTGTGTTGTTTGCTAGCTGAGTTTGGGAGAATGAAGTGAATTGAACTATTTCTTCGATCAAGAAGTTTTGTGTGTACATTAGGACAAGCATTCTCGCATAGTTACTATAGTTATCAATTGGCATCCTTGCATCTGTGAACTTCCTCAGGAATGACTCGACCAACTGTGACTAAACTTGGTACGGTTATTGATGGCAAGCATAACAGGGTTACTAATTTTAATTAAAATATATCTAGATCAATGACAAAATTTGACCAGGCTCAATGCCAAAATCGACCAATTTGGATCAAAATTAGCAGGAAGATCGTTTAAGTCTTGCTTAGGTGCTCTACCAAACTTCGATGTGATAGATTAATATAGACTAATTTTATTTACAGCAACAATTCGAGACTGACGTGAACTTTTAGCTTTCAGAAACGGTGTAACGGAACAAATTTTGGAATCGTTCCGCTACAGATATATTTTTAATAGTTTAACGAATGGTGTTGTTTTCATCTAAAATAGCTGCTTCTGTAAGGAAGAAAAAGAATTTCGAGAATCATTTGTTTATTTCCTAAGATGTTTTACATTCAGAAAAGCCATAGATGTATATTATTTTAAGGGAGATTTTGATTAGTTTAACATTTTCAAAATATATAATTACTACTGAATTTCGTTTTGCTACACTATTAACATATACAAATTATGATTGTAATTCAGACTTCAGTATAATGTAATTACATTCTCTTTCGATAATGTAATTATTTTATATTTGTGTGTGTGTGTGTGTGTGTGCTGTTGTTGATTTAAAAGAAGTAAAATATAGATTTAATTAAATATCGGGGGAAAAGAGAAATCTGCATTAACATCTTGTCTCTGAATATATAATGAGAAGATTTAATACTACTATTCAGTGTCTAACTTTCTTAAAAGTATTATATAACCATAGACAGACATTATCAAAAACAAGTGTGGGTTAAAAATAATACGATATCCCATAAAAATAGACAGTGTGCTCATCCAGAAAGTGCTGGAACTTTCTATTTTACCGGATAAGATCGTTCTTGATATTCTCCTTATTTCTAATCAATATTGTTTCTAACTTTGCAGTACCCGCTTCAGTGTTCAGTTTAAATAATATTTGTTGTGTATAGAAAATGCATTTTACTTGTCTAAATATTCGTTTTTAAAACAATGGATGAACAAATAAAAAGGTATTAAGATTTAAAACAAAGTATAGAGATAATGGAAACTGATAAAAATAGAGATTCATCATCTGAACTAACACAGACTAGCAATAAAAAGGTATCACTTGCATCAACTTTGATAGAAGGTATTCATCTTCAAGAGAAAACTAGCAAGATAACATTCAATAAATATCATAATACGTACCAAGTAGATAAGGTCAAATACCAAACACATCACTTAGCACGGTATTACGTCTTTTTAAAATCCTAAAACGAGGAATTAGGACGTAAACATATAATGCACATTAGTCGAAAATTATTTTTTGCTGGAATACCTGGAATAGAGAAAGTAAACAGTATAGTTCGAAATCTCGTAAAAATATAATTTCGTTCGGGAGAAGAGGCCAATAAATTTCTAGAACATTCTATTTTAACTGAACATAATTGGGAAGCTTTCATTCTTCATCATGCAATTTATTCGACTGGTATTGTTAAAGGCATCGATACCGAGGTGGAAATAAATGACTTATTGAACGACATAAAATGCTAGGTACCAGTAACCTCAGCAAGAAGAATATACAGGAAAAATGAGAAAAACGAATTACAACCTACCCCTTCAGTTATATTAACATTCGATTCGCAAGTTCTCCCTCCAGATGTTAAGCTTTACTATATAAAACACATTGTCTATACATACATTCCAGCAATAAGTTAATGTTTAAATGGATATAACAAATTTGGTCACAGAAGGGGCAGCTGTCGGCCCTATAAAACTCTATGTATAAAATGTGGTGGTAATCACTCACCGGACTCGTGTTCCAATCCTACACATTGCATTAATTGCGGGAACGATCACGCTGCAAACTTTCCTCAATATTCGGAGAGATTACGCCAGCAAAAGATTATGGAATTAACACGTTGCTGCCATGGCCAAATTGTGTGAAGCACATCGAGGGGCCAAGCAAAAAATACACCTATCAGTACATTACTGTACATAAAAGGTGTTTCAAACACAGAATATAATGCATTACTTTCTTCATCTTCTTTTTCTTTTACTTTCTTAAAATTCAACCAACATCAACTAACTTACCATACAAATGCATAAATAGTTGTTTTCAAAATAAACAAAATGAACTCACTATAAACAATAAGAAAGCAATTCTTTTATTACAGCAATGCTCGAGACAATTTCATGCCATTGTTGTCAACACGTGGTGCTCTCTGGCCCCGGGCCACAAATACAGTGTAACATTCTGAGGCCAAGGATTATTTTTGATCCGAGAAACAAATAGTAAGTGAAACCTCCGTGCGGGTATCGCGGCCTGAAGCAGTAGCTGAGGTGATACTCAAAAGTGGGTATCACGACTCCACGCGTGACGTTCACTGAGACCCGTTTTCGGGTCTCATGGCGGCCAACGTGTACTCGAGAAAAACTTTTACTCGAGAAATCTTTTAATAAAGCAAATACCATTTTAGGTAAGACCACACAATCGGAAATAAATAAATCTTATTCTCAAGGCAGGAACTTATCTCGATCATCAACATTTTAACGAACTTCCAAATTTACATCTTTAACAAAAATTTATTCATCAGCAGCACCATATGATGATATGCCTCCGCTAGTAACTCCTCAACAAGAATATCTTGACATTTCCCCCAGAAAAAAGGAGAAGAAATCAACTCGATAACAAAACATCGAGATCAAATGCTGCAACAAAATTAAGTTTCAACCTAACTGGACTTTCATCACGGCAATCCTCGCAAAGATCAACCTCTATTATTTCACATTGTACAAATAACACCACAGTGTAGAATAGTTCAGAAGATCAACTTCAATATACTCCTATTACAAAAGAAGACCCTCACTACAAAAGAAAACTTTCAACAATCCAAAATACTCAAAAACCAAATCTCATTGAGAAAGGTTACACATCATTGGATGCAAAGGGGAAGACAAATCAGTCTTCAATCTACTCTTTCCCTTCTAGATATCATATCACCACAGCAACCCAAAATAATGCTATTGATCAAAGATCACATGACAGATCCATCATACAACAACAGAAAATGAAGGGTGAGATCAAAAATGCCTCACACCTTTCTTTGTATTCGCTCTGGAAAATAGATACACCTCTCAATTTGAAACAACACTCAATAATATACGTATATTCTATTTACTGCTCTTACAACAACGGTTTAGAATAGCAAAGCCACATGGATCATACTTGATATTAAATATCTCTACTCTTATATGATTAAATAAAAAAAAACTCAATAATATTTGGATTTATGAGATCATATGTAAACATAGAAATTTGGAGCACAATCGACCTGGCTGCTAAAAGCACATGTACTGAAGGAATTAAGATTGCATTCAAACTTACTCCTCAATTTTTTTATCCAGACATAATAAAAACGATTAATAATAAGCTAACTTTATGGCGAAATCAACACCAACAACTTCCAGGAAAATTATACTGGAATATTCATACAACAAAAAGAACAAATATGGACAAACTCCACAGTCATGGTTTAGGAGAGAGATCATCCTCTATTATAGATTACTTTTTGGTACTGCATTAACGCCCTACAAATTGTATTAAATTAAAAAAAAAAAAAAAGGAAACATACCAATGCTGGTGTGACAAAGGAATTGGAACCATCAATCATTTACTTTTGAAAATGTGAATAATATCAACTCTCAAGAGACAACCTAATGAAACAATTGAATAAAATTCATGGATATGCACTTTTGTCATATAGATACATTTTGGCTACGTATAACTGGATATCTATAAAACTTATTATTCAATACCTGATATCAACTGGAATCAAAATAAATAAATAAAATAAATATAATAGTATAATAAAAACAAGAATAAAAGAATTCAAGTGCTCACAATCTAAATCAGGATTACATAAAAATACTTAGATATCTAAAGGATTATAGAAAAAGTTAAAACAATTGAAGTTGAAACAGTTTTTAAAAAACCTAAGGAAATGTTTATTTTTCAAGGAAATTATATCTAAACACTCTGAAGAAGTCTATAACTACATACCTAGTCGGCACCTTCCACAACTATAACTAAAGGTCATCAATATGCAGTAACCTCTTAGAAGCAGTATATGAATAAGGAAATAATATAACTTCTATCAACAACTCAATCAAGAAACCAACTTTCAATCTAGACAAAGCTACTACCGACAAAATAAAGGATAACTCTAAAAGAAGCAACATTTACCAATCTCACTCAATCCAATATATACTGCTTCCAGCGTTTATAATTTATGAACTCTTGTAATTTTGTTCAAATTTTTTAATTCATCAGTTTTCCAGCATTAGTAGCACATTGGAGTAAAAAACCTGGTGCATAAGATGGACACTGTTAATAGTGTAGAAGACAAGACAAGACAATTAAGTATCAACGACAAGATGTAATTAAGAAAAGTCGGTAAGTTAAAATAGTTCATTGACGGATAAATCTAAAGATGTATGTGTTTCTGTCAATAGTTGAGATTATAAAGTGTTTGAAGTATTTATCGTAAGATGAGTTACATGATAAATATGTCTGAGTAAATAAATTACGGATCCCCTCAACTTCTTCGCCTCACCGTATAATGTGATCATCATCTATATTTGATATATTCATGTACAGGCGTTTTATCGGTTCAATTAATTTTATCAAATGCAAATAAGAAGGTTAAGTTCTGACGTTGAAGCTGTATTTCTTTTGTTAATAGAATTTTGAAGCAATGTATATGTATAGATTTCTGATATGTACTGGATGACTGAAAGGAATATATTAGAGCCGACGAGTTATGCTAAAGATGAATTTCACCTATAAAGAGTATTTCACGTTCGAGCCTATGTTATGCCGAACTGAATAAAGTAAGGGTTGGTGTTTGAACCCGATATAATTAATTAATCACGCTGTTGACCTAATTTTGATGATCGCCGATTACATACAGACATGTTAATATGTGACTGCACACTTCTACTTTGATAATGCTTTACGTCATCTAAACTCCTATCTTTAAGGAAACGCCATGTAATCCAGAATACTAGAAAACGCCATAACTACATTTAGGGATTCCAATCCGAAGCGAACTTGGAAAGCGATGTCCTGAACCCTTTATTCTTAAAATTTGAAGTCCGTATTCTCTGTGTTGTTCAAGAGAGCATTGTTTGTTGTAACGGCATAACCAATTTAAATCAAAGTGGAGAGGAAATAATGGTGTTACATGGCCTGTCAAATTTAATGAAGATCGACAGAGGTCTACGGTCAATTGAAATTGTTCAGACTCAAGGGCTTAAACAAATGAATGTCTCAAAAATGATCTGAAATAAAAGAAAGAATTTTATAGGTCCCTAAGACTAGGAAATGAGGATTAGTGAAGAGCGAAAAGAAACAGAAGGAAACTTGAGAGCGTACCAGACATTCGTAGTCATTCGAAATTTGATACGAACATGCACTGACCTCAGTCACAGTGCTTTGATGGAAGCCATCACGAAACAACTATTTGTGAATATTGATTGGCAACAATAAATAGTTCTCTGATTGATTCACGAAAGGGAAAATTTGTTTTATTAGAAGGTACCTCTGGGTTTCTTTTTTAGAAAACGTTTTTCTTAGTAGTAAGCAGACCTCAAGTAGTAGTAAAATATTGACAAACAAGCAGGAAGCATATGGGCACGAGTTACTATACATCTTATATGTCAAAGGACGCAATATAAGCAGACGATTGGTTCAACTGAGGCCGCATGGTTGGCCTACGGGAGGGCTGAGTCTTGTAACGCTAAATATGTGTGTGTACAGAGCGTGCTGCAATGACAATAATGTTTTGTTTGTGTGTGTAGGCAATGAAGAATTGATAAAACTACATACGACGGTCGGAATAGTGGATTGCACAATATGACTACACCACGAGATGACAGACATATTGTCTTTACGACCATGACGAATCGAACAACCTTGTTCATAGTTTTAGCTTAAAGCTGGAGCACATAATGAATGTGTGCTTCTCTGCGTCGACAGATCGATGGCGTTTGCGGCACATCGGTATAGAATCTTATGACATCTGCTTTGTTCATATATTATCAGGTCAGCAAAGAGATGATCAGAGAAGGAGATGAGCAAATATGCAGGTGCACATATGCACCGACACACATTATGTGCATCGTTCGTATCCTCTCCTTTCCTGTCCTGACTCAATAGGATCTGTCAGTTTTTCTTTTCTGCCTCTCTGACCTGTTTTTCTGTCACAGGTTTAGAGGCCTCTTACTCCACAATTCTTTGCTGTCTGCCCACCAGACTCTGCCTGTATTCCCTTCTGACTCACTACCATCTAAATATATGAGTAGTTCATTGATTGTTGGAAAAGAACGTTTATTTTTCAGCATATCACATCATTGGCGGCGTTGATGATCAGTAGCGATTTTTATTTATGCGACTGTGGCGTTCCGTAATGAGCAAACATACAACTTCAAGTTATGAAAGTAAAACAAAGATCTGGCTTTTCGATTGGTGTTACAAGTATTTCTTACAGTAATTTTTGAAATTAGAGAGATTTGAACGGTACTGCTGTTGGATCCAAGGGTGGGCGGCTTCAGGCTACCTTTTAATAGGCTTACATAAAAAAATATTGTAATATTTTATTCTAGTTTGATGTAAAACTTCATATTTCGAGCTTGTACGTTCATCGTCCAGGAGGCGGTGCGTCCTTTCCAAACCACTTTTCCGAATCCGCTAATAAACAAAATACCCTGTATATTGGAAAAAAGAAACTGCTTATTAAAACAAAATAGTACGAAAGAAAGGCCACCTTGTGAATGCATTTACATAGATGAAATAATCAATGTTTAGCAACCAATGTCGGTGAGTTGTTTCTGAAATACGTTTTTTATTATTATTATTATTATCTATTTATGTTTTAAAACATGTTATGCACAAAATTTCGATTGCAATGGTGGGATGATTGCGTTAAGATACAATTTCAATACGGTATTAGATACCCAGAAACCATGTTTCCTTCATGTAGACTGTAAAACAAAAAATAATTTGCCTTTTTTTTTTGTATTGTAGTAGCTACTTTACATAAATCTGCTGTAAAATATATTGTTCTAAAGTCTGAACAAACGAGTTGTCGTGTAGATTAAATTAGTAGCAGAGTTAAGAAGTAATAAATTAACTGTATTTTTTTTTAAATTTTAATTTGAAACCACGCTTTCTATTTTAGTACTTTCTTTATTCTTCTATGTTTTCTTTCTTTTGTAATACTCGAAGTTAGTTCTTCTTTTATATAGTCTACGTGTTCTGTTCATAAAGGAACGTGAATGAATTTTTGGGTCACTTCATACATGACATTGTGCCAACTTTAAAGAAGCTTTTATGAATACAGTATGTTACAATTTTAAAAAAATAAACAAGTAATAAATAAATAAACTTCTGTGTTTATGTTGACTGAATTTTCATATATCAAATTTATATCAAACTTAATATCAATTAAGTTTTAAGGTATTTAAAACTTAATTGCACTTTACATCTTTGTTTGGTTGAAACAAGCATAGTGAGCTTCTACTGTTTGTGTGTGTGTGTCTGTTTCTTCCAGATTAAAAAAAAATAGGATATTTACGAAACAACATGTTTTCTGTGTGACTTTGAGTGTGTGTGTGTGTGTGTGTCTGTTTTGAGAGTTTGTGTGTGACTGAGTAAGGGGTGAAAATATGTAAAGAATAAAATAGTAATACAATTCCATGTCGAAAGTTTGTCTTGGCTTGTTTCTCCTGCATGACACAGCCATATTTCACGGTAGTCGAATCGACGTTTGGCATAAATAAATGATATCACAGGCGCGCTATGATAAATTGGCTTTCACTTACCGAATATTGTAACATGTTCATAAAGTTCTCATTTTTTTAGAAATAGGGAGCACGGTAGCTCAGTGGAAGAGCGCTTATCTCTGATGCGTGGGGTCCCTGGTTCGATCCCCGTCCAAGTATGTTTGTGGTGGACAAAATCTTGTCCGTGGCTTTTCTCGGGGTACTCCAGTTTCCTCCCACATTACCATTCCACCAATTCTTCATCATCGTTAACTTGCTTTAATAATCATCTCCCCTAGCCTAACGGGTATAATTGTGGAATGTTAAACTAAAATCGTTACACAATATTCGTACTTTCTTGTTTTAACAAATATATTCTAACATACCAAATATATAGCCAACTGCATAGTAAGTAATAAAATGTCAGCATTGTTAGATTAGAACATGCGATTACATTTAGCACTAATTGTGTGTTCAGAAATAAAGCAGTAAACTAAGTAATGAGGTACTTAAGTGTACAAATATGTTCTCTAACGCTTAGAACTGTAAGTAGTAACAGTAAATTGTTGGTAAAACTGTAAAAGAAAAATTACGGAAGTTTGCAATTAAGGTAGAATTTTTTTTACTGGTACCGGTACTTACCTACTATCAATAGAACATAGGAAATATGTAGTTTTAACAATTTTTTTGATATAAATATTCACTGATTCATATTACATGGTTATATAGCAGTATAGAGCATAAAATTTGTATTTTAGAAAATAAAGGGAAAAATAATCGATAAACAAGACCAATCCTAAATTAATCTCAATTTCACTGTGCAAATGAGAGACATTATAACTGAAAGAAAGTAAGAAAAGAATTTGAAGAAATGAAAATTATGATAGGGGAAGATGTGACTACCACTAAGTCGCCAAAAATAGTACAAGGAAAAAAGATTAGAGAGAGGGAATATTGAGCTCAGAATGTAATATAAAAAATAAACATACTGAAATGCTTTTAAAATTTCAAGAAGGAAAGCGCCACTTGTCCTTTTCAAGCAAAGAGCCCTAAAGCACAAGCGTTATAAAATAACACATTAGCATCTCAATTTCGGTAGAGTAAAAGACGGGACAAATTCAATGCGCAAATACACGAATACTTCCGATGTCAGATGTTAATAATACCCATTTAGACTAGGGGGGGGGGGATTAGGCAAAGTCGGTAAGACGAAGAAATCAATTCGTATTAAGAAATCAGAGCGAACGCCACCTAGGTACAAGTGCAGTTGGATTAGGTAGGTGTGTTGGCGGCAGAAGTGGACACACTAAATCTTTATTGAAAAAGAAAAAACGGAATTTCATGTCGTTCGACAAGCAAATAGATGATTCAGAGTGAGTTTGAACTATCGATCAATGCCCTGAAGTTAACTAGATCTATAGCAAATAACAAGATACTAAACGTGGTAAAGCAAACTGAAGAAGAGAGCACTGATCTTCGACAGCACACTCTTGATATCGAGAGGGAACAACTGCTTCTCTCAGTATTATCCTGAAAGATGAGAACTAGCACATACTTTGGAATAACACCCACATAGAAAATTCTCGATAAAGAATATGTCTGGTGCATAACACTTTTCCTGTTTCGCTAATTACATTACAAACAGAATTATTGGATGCCTGTGATTAGTGTGAAGTTCTCTCTTTGCTTTGATCCTAGCCCCAAGCTCTGTAGTGCAAAATTCAAGGGGCTTTGAACGGATCCTTGAGGAACTCCAGATCATACAAATATTTCAAAAGAAAAGGAGCTTTATTTCTCTTAGACAAGTTACTCCAAATACAATAAAATTTAAGCAGGAGATCTCTCTCAAAGTAGGAAATCAAGCGTAAAGTTTAAGTAGGGAATAATAACATTACTTAAAAGTTCTTAAATACTTGTCATAAAAAGAATAAAACGTACGTATAAACGATTTTCCTTTTTTTCTTTTCTATATCATTTACTAGCAAGTTCATACTAAATAGTAGTTGCGTGCGTCACACGAGAAGAGAAACCCATAAATTATAAAATGAAATCGCTTCGAGAAATAAAGACAAGGAGCTGTCATAGCAAATTATAAATGCCAGAGCGGAAATAAAGTTCAGTGAGAAATTTTCCGTTTTCGATAGCGAAATTGTTTTCTTTTTTAAAAATAAAAAGATATAATAAAAGAGGAAGGATATATATACTCATTCTCTACTCCTTCAGCAACATCACCATAAAGGAGTTTAAAAACTTCCAGGCAATAACACTTATTAATTGTGTTATGAAAGTGTGTTGTTGTTAAAACGAAAACACAATGGAGTGAACAAAAGTGTCTTAATATCACCTTATTATCAACGCCTCCTATTATGATTATGGTAATAAGTTAGTTATGTCACGTTATGTCTTTTTAAAAAATGCCTACACGCCTGTTTCATATATGTTTTTTTTTTTATTTTTTTAGGAAGTGGTTTAATTTCTCCTTTCCTGACTTATTTTATAACTTCCTGTATATAATATTGGCGGCAGGATTTTTTTTTTTTTTTTTACTAATTTTCTTTCAGCTTTTCTGATTTTTTCTGGTGGACATCTCTGATTTCTCCTTCTGTCGTTTGTTGCAAAAGTGCAAGAAGTCCTCTTGGCTCCTGGAAGTCCCCTGGTCTGCCCATTCGATAGCACTTTGTTCCGCGTTTTACTTGTGAATGTAGTACGTAATTATTTCTTGCAAATTATAGCTGCTGTTATTGGCTTTACCGCGTTTTCTCCCAGTGCAATGAGCTCATAATCATTTATAAATATCTAGAAGCGATCAGTCATTCCATTTCCGTTCTATTGGAAAAATTGGAGTTTGTTCATACTGTTTGTAAAGTGCAAAACTAAATGTAGATGATCTTCAGGTGGTAGGATGCAAATAACGAACTTCAGGATTTAGAGCATTGTTGCGTATCATTTCCCAGCATGGAAGTCCTAAATTAGCACTTTGAATCTCTAATTGCAGTCAGAGCCGTAGCTAGGGAGGGGCGAGCGAGGTGGTTGCCCCGGGCGCTGACAGCAAGGGGGCGCCGAACGAGCAAGAAGAAAGGAAAAAGTGTTGGAAAAGAGCAAACAACGCGGCGCCCCGTATGAGTATTGGCGCCCTACTAAATCAATCGGTTTGAACAGAAATAAATTTGTTAAAGATTTTCTTGCTCGCTCAACTCGGAATTCACACGTTTCAATAAGTGTCACAACAAGTTTTTACTTATTCGCTGATAGCAGGGAGGCAAGAAGAAAAAGCAAGAAGAAAGAAAAAGTTGGAAAAGAGCAAACAACGCGGCGCCCCGTATGAGTATTGGCGCCCTATTAAATCAATATTGTTGTCGATTTGCAAAGAAATACATTTGTTAAAAATTTTCTTGCTCGCTCCGCTCGCAATTCACACGTTTCAATAAGAGTCACAACAAATTTTTACTTATTACTTCGATTTATTAATGACAATGTGATATACAAAGTGCCGAGTAATCATAGTGTAAGCAAGAGCGATTTCAAAATCGGAAATGGTCAAAGTCTGAAATACGTATTCAGCGTCGTGATGGTGATAAGTTTGTTTAGTTAATCATGCTTTTCTATCCAATCGGATTAATCACAATGGTGAGAATGAAGGTATTGAAATGAGAGGAGTGTAGAGACTCACGGAAGCTTCTTTTTGCGCGATATATTAAAAATGAACATAAACAAGGGTAAAAATAACATTTTCGAACTTGTGAATAGGGGCTTAGGGGATCAGAACTTAACCCAACGAATTTCGTCATTTTCAAAGCATAATAATTACGAGTAATTTTCTTTATTCCATTGACATATAAAATGCTTCCAATTTGAAGGAATTTATTGGGATCATTTCTCCATCAACTACTAGTATCGCTAGGATATTTTTCTGTGCGTGCGTATCTAGTTGTGTTTTGTTTTATCTATCTATATACATACAATATATTTGTATATATATATATATATATATATATATATATATATATATATATATATATATATATATATATATATATATATGTGTGTGTGTGTGTGTGAACGTTTGTTAGTGTGCTTTTAATATATTAATTAATAATAAGTGATCTTGAATTCAGAACTTTCATTCATTAAGGAATTAAGTACGCGTAATTACTATAATTTCAAAGCCAAACTATATACAATTTTAAATAGAAACATTAAACATATTCACCTCCTCGAAATTCACAAAGATGGCACCTTTTGAATTTCTGTTATACTTCACTTTTTTTTAACCCTAAAAGAACTAACTCTATGACCTATGGAGCACGGAAGTTCAATGCCGCAGCCTCTCCAATGACTTCTGTCTTTTCCCAACTGGATACAGTATCTTCTTTGTATTACTATTTTCGTAAGATCCATCTTAATATTGTCCTCACATCTGGACCTAGGCCTTTCTAATGGATGTTTCCCTATTGGATTTCCAGTCAAAACTTTGAAAGCGTTCCTAGTTTCTTCCATTTTCGCTGCATGACCTTTCCCCATGAGCTTTCTAGATTTGATGACTAACAATGTTTGGTAAAGGGCATAAATTATGCAATTTCTAGTTATGAAGTTTCCGCCATTGCCCATTCCCGTTTCTTTTGGGTTCGAATATTCATCTCGGGAATTTAATCTCAAATATTTTAAGGGAATTTATCTGCATTTTTCTCTTAAAGTAAGTGACCATGTTTCGCAACCATACAGAACAACAAATATGATTATCGTTTTACAATTTTAAGGTTCAAATTCTTCGACATAATTCGCGACGACAAAAGATTTTGAACTGAATAATAACACGAATTGCCTGCTTTCAGTCGACATTTAATTTCTTCATGGATACGAATTTGATCCTAGATACTTAAAAGTATCCACTTTATCGAAAGTATTATTTGATACTTTGATGAATCCATAATTTGCAGTATTACGATCCCAGCGAACTTCTATGTATTTACGTTTCTTTGCATTTACTTCTAAACCCATGTCCCTGCAAGCGTTTAATAAGGCCTCTGCATTTCTTTCTATTGTTCTTTTATCATCTTCTATCAGATTCACATCATCAGCATAAGCCATAACCTGGTGAATAACATTTAACTCTAGGCCCTGGTTATTATATTTGATTTTCCTTATAGCATACTCCAGAATAAAGTTGAATAATAATGTCGACAACGTTGAATAATAATGTCTTTGTTTCATGCCATTCTCGACCTGGAAGCTCATGGACAAGAATTTTAATACTCGAACTTTATTTTGGGATTCATTTAAACATATCTTAATTATTATAACTAGCTTTTTTTCAATATTCCAAATTCTGCAAAAATGTTGTAAATCTTGTTTCCTAAAAGATTTGTAAGCCTTTCTAAAATCAATAAATAATTGGTGTACCGGGGTAATGCATTCCCATTTTCTTTAATATTTGTCGAATGGTAAATATTTGGTCGATAGTTCATCGATTTCGTTTAAATCCACACTGATAATCTCCAATAATTTCATCTGCGCATGGAGTAGTCTTGGTAATAAAATGATTGAGAGGATTTTTAGGATGTTGACATAAGAGAAATGCCTCAATAATTATTACAATCTGCTTTGTCGCCTTTCTTGTGAATTGAAACAAAGATTCATTCTTTCCACTCTTGTAGTAATTCCTCCTTGTTCCAGATTAGGAGAGTGGGTTTATGTATCTTGTTTCATAATTTTTCGCCTCCAGCTAAAATTAACTCAGCTGGAATTTCGTTTATACCAAGAGATTTGTGTTTCTTTAATTTCTTTATAACGATGGTTCTGCTGTGTGCATTTCCCTTCCCCACGAACATTAATTTGTGGCTGCGTGTTAAGTTAATCATCAAAGAAATTTTTTCGTATGTTCAAGATGCCATCTGAGTCAGTGAGAATGTTCGGTCATCTCTCTTTAAATCATACGCGCGAGATTGATTCCCTTTCTTAAGTTCGGTGTTGCCCTTATATGTCTCCGTTTTTTTTTTTTTTTGTTGTTTTGTTTTTTTTACTATTATGTTAAAGTTTATTAACTTAACCTTCAAAAAATTGCGTTACTTTTTTCTATACGTTTTGAAAGTTTTTCATCTGATGTCAACGAAATTTAGTGTAGTTATATCGTTCGAATTTTGTACCCAACGCCGTTTCGCCTGTTTTCCTTTCTCCGCTAGTTTAATACATTCTTGGTCGAACCATGATTTGTTCCTACGTGCGAAACTGCAACCAACTTCGCATTTTTTTTCTCTTGTTGAAATATTACTGCTATCTCTAATTTGAACCCAAATATCCTCAATACTACTGCTCTTAAAACATTGTAAAACCGAGAATCTATTCTACACTTCAATCTGGTATTCCTCTCTAGCCTGGTTCTCCTGTAATTTCTTTAAACTAAACTTCTTCGTATTTAGATGTTGAATATTTCCTTAATTCAACGATACTCTCTCTAATTATCGCTGCTACCAGATAGTGACCAGTGTCACAGTCAGGTCCTCTGAATGACCGAACATCAAATATGCTAGAATGTTTTTTTCTATCTACTAAAACGTGATCAATTTGATTGTATGTTCTTTATAGCGAGGTCCATGTGTATTTATGAACATCGCACTGTGGGAATTTTATACTCTTCACGATAAGGTTTTTGATGTTGCTAAGGTCACAATTCTAATGCCGTTGTCATTACTTTCGCTATGCAAACTTTCTTTTCCTTTCGCATTGAAATCCCCTAATAGAATTTTCATATGGTATCGCGGTAGTTGGACAAATACCCGTTCTGCCACTTCTTCGTGAACACAGTCTTTTATATCGTCATCCTTATCTTTTGTTGTGATTTGGACATTTAAAACAGTAATATCACACCACCACTCTTAAGAATAATAAAAGAAATTATATCATTAACAAATTCGACCTATTTAATTGCTGGTATTAAGGGAATCGAAATTAAAATGCTTCTTGTGTGGTCATACAGAATAAAATTACAAAAGTTTCAATTATTACTAAAAATTAATGCTGTCACCTATTTCGAAGATTTTAAAAGCACATTGTTTCTAATGTATTGACATTCCATTTCTTATCGATAATATGAAACGTTCTAAATAGCTGAAAATTTTCATGACTGTTCTCCAAGTGGATTTGTATACAACCAAAGGTAGTTTTGTCAAGTTTAACAAAAAGTCCACAATACACCTCTTGAAAACTGTTCTTATTTGTAAAAGAATACATAATGATCGTTTTTGGATGTTGCAATGGTCTATCCAAGCAGCTTGATAAAAAATTCAGCATAACATAACAACAAAAGCTGCTTCTCTTATATTAAAAAAAAGGAAGCGGCAAAAGTTTGGTATGGTAAATGTAGGGGACGCGGAAATTTACTTCGCCCCGGGCGCCGAAATCTCTAACTACGGCTCTGATTGCAGTTTCCACAATTGTTCAAAATATATCTATCTACTTCAGTCTCATATAGCTGGACTCAGGATACACAAACACACAAATGAACAAAATTACTCGAAATACAAGAAAATTAGTCTTAACAGCTACATACTTTCTCCTAAGATGGATTTAGTTCAGATTCAGACTGACTTTTTAAGTTCTTGAGTGTAAATTTTACTAGGTACACCACAGTAGTTATTAAGAACTTACATTGATATTAAACAAACTTCGGCTTCGTTCCTAAGATATCTATTTTGTTCTCCTTTTTAAAACATCTGTAAAAAAAAAAAGAAAAGAAAAGAAAGAAAGAAAATTGTTTTGATTTAATGGATCATATCGGCATTAGCTAAAAGTAAAGGAACTGAATCAGGTAAAAATTTATATCGTTATACCATGTTAAAACATTTTCAAATCTCACCAAAATGTTACAATGATAAGTAAATCTTAATTAAAACTTCTATTATTGTTACTATTTTCAAAGACATTTTCTCCTAATGTTTTTTTTAAATAGTTCTTTTTTTGATAAACACAAAGCATTATTCATACAGGAAATCAAAAAAGAAATAATAGTAAAATGGATTCGAATTAGCTACGCTACGGAGTAATATTAATACATTCTTTTATCAACATGATTCTAGGAATGCGATTAGATTAAAGCAGGTAGTCAACCTAGAGTAAAGATGAATGGAAATTCTTAGAGAAATTTAGGCGATATTCCATTAAAATAGAATTATTTTATGTTGTAAAAGCTATTATAAAATATATTCATTTACAATTCTAGTGTGTGTGTGTGTGTGTGTGTGTGAGGCGAGGGGGAGGCGTCTTAACTTTTAACCAACTTGAACTCCAAGCATTGGGATTGTGTGAAAGCCTCAACAAGCATACACATGCGATTTTGACGGTTTTGTCAAAATCGAAAACTTTTATGTATATTATTTTCTGCAAAATTTTTTCTATGCATCTGTTCAAACTTGCTACATGTTATTGATTCCCCTCTCTTTGGCTTCTTATCCTTGATGAATAATAACCCCAAATGATAGGGTTTGTGGGAAGGTTGGAGGTAACTACACACCGAGTTTCATTAAAATCTAATTATTTTCACGAGAGTTATCATGAAACAGACAAACACTCAAATGCGATCGAATCGAATGATAGAAGCTAGCTAATCCTCGTGTCAGTAGCTCTTTCATTGTTCATGGAGGAGCAGTGGACCATTCTTTATGTAATTCAGTTGTGCCAGCGATAACTGAGAAGGAAATCGGTTGGTCTAAACAAAAATGTTCGATAGTGTTCAAGTTAGGGCATTAAGTAGGTCAGAAGTGATGAAGTTCATCCTTATGTTCCTCAAACTACGCTTCAACACGTCTTACTGTGTATTGGTACATTGTCATCTTGGAAGACTGTTCTGCACCTTATGACTCACCTGCTAACCCAAACTTTCTTTGCTAACAGGAATGTATTATTACCTGTACATTTTATTATTATTATTATTATTATTATCGCAACTAATATCGGGGAAATTATATGATCATATGCACAAAGAAGGAAGTTTCCAAATATAAAGTTCTTAAAAACAAACATGCGGTGCGAATTGGCACAATCGGATAAATCTGGAAAACTTCGTAACTGAACTTTACAGTACCTATAGATCACCAAATGCCATAACAATGATATAGTCGAAAGTCTCAGATGAGTGGGGTACAGATGGCTTGAATGAGTAATGCATGCAGGGCTCATAAAATCCTAATCGAGAGAGGAAAGAAATCTTTGGGTAGATCAGCAAGAAATCGGAGGGATGATATAAAATAGGGTCTTAGAGAAGTGGGTAATAATAACGCAGTATGGATTTACTCATCACAAAATAAAATACAATGATGAACCTTCTCGTTCCTTAATTCATAGAATTGATTACTCTTACGTTTACTCTCTATTTCAGAACCTCAAACTGAAATAAAATGTTCAACTTTCTTAGTACGATATGTATCTGAATGAAACAACGATTAACTGTTAGGATTCTTTCAAAAGAATTCTGGTACTCCTCGACATATCGTAAGTCACTAAACAGAAAACTAATCATTAAATCGTATACTATGTGTGCCATACTTGATATTCATACCATTCATTTCGATATTAGAGTTACACTGCCTCAAATCCTGATCAGAAACAGACATATGCCGGGAGGTACCATATTGTTAAGCATTTTCCATGTTTCAACTCTACAGTAGATTTAGCTTCAAATGAAAATTAATTTTCAACACTAAATACAATATCTACATTTCAAAAAAGAACTCATAACGAGTCATTGGTGGTATTGCTTTCATTTGCTTATTTGCAGTTCAAGGAACTGAAGTTTGTAATCTAATCTGAAATATTCTTAATATTTGCCTAATATACACAAGAAAAGCTGAAATTGGATTATTGATAGAGGTGACAGATTGAATTGAAAGGAAACCCGGAAACCAGTGCATTTGTGGAATTGAGGATACAAATTTGAAGCCGAAACTTTTTGTATGTTTACAGCGGCTATTACCTTCGTTACGTCTAATATTACTAACCCAAGTATATTGTTCGAACTACGCGTAGATGATAATAAATTAGTGATTATAGACAGCTACCTTTATTATTATTATTATTATTATTATTATTATTATTATTATTATTATTATTATTATTATTATTATTATTATTATTATTATTATTATTATTATTATTATTATTATTATTTGTAATTCCTCGTTCTAAGCCAAGTAGAGTTCTTTTCTTTTCAGAGCTGTTTTGTGAAAATCCTGATAGATCATTTTCAACTTCATCTCAACACAAAGTTTGGCCATCATAAATCACATTCTATTTCTATCATCTGATCATAAAAGCTTTCATTAATATAAACACTTGTTCGACATGTGTATTGCTGACGAGTCTAGCAAGAATATTCTCATTATTTACAATATGATTGAAGCATCTGGGTTTTCAAAAAAAGCACTCAATAATTTACAACAATTATTATTATGATTATTCCTTTCTATCAAGTATTAATATTATAGATTCATCAACAGGAAACTCGTTGTATAGTTCATTCCCTAGAAAGTAATTTTAAGTTTCATCCCCACTTCTGCCAAAACATCAAATAAAAGCTGTTGGTGTTAGACGATGATACAGGCATAGCAATGAAAACTAGTTAAACCTGCCATTTTGTTAAACTAAAATATAATCGTTATAAGTGGTATAAGTATAAATGCATAAATGGCATATATAGGTAATTTAATATTTAGTTCGTAGATTTAGTTCTTCTGCCCGTAGAATGTATTTCGAACCCGGACACTAAGGGCGACGCTAATTGATGTAATTCTTGTAGCTGATGGTCAACTATACAAACTTTCTGATCTCCTATTACATGTGGTATTATACACTTTGTAAATCATTAATAATATCTTAATGTTTCGTCAAGCCTTCTGCAACATTTTCTATCTAAGAAAAATAAAAACACAAAACAAGTCCCATAGTTGAAGAACACTTCCCTATTAGTACTTTTTAAGAGGTATTTGTTCAGTTCGTACATCAAACAGACGATCTTCAAATTACAATACAACGCAACTATACCTCTAAACTAATTTTCTCCAAAGCTTGTTGTTATGTATCCTCCATCATCCAATTAGTAACCGAAAAGTAAACTTAACAGAGAGAAAACAAGGAAGAACAGATAAGAATAAACAGGATTGGGAAAGGAAAAATCGCTAACAAATGAAGCATTACGAACCAGCTGCGTCACGCAGGGTAATGAATGAATGACGGGATGTTAGTAAACGCATTTGAAATAGGAACGCAGAGCAACAAGGAAGCCTGGGAGAAGAAAGTGTGTATTTCTCAAGGGAAACATAAAAACAAGTGAAAGGTCTTTTTTAAAACACAGTTGATTTAGTTAAAGATGGAGAAAAAGAAAGAAAGATAATATTTTCATTTATAATACTAAAAGTATTGACCGACCGAAGAGGAAACAATTCGAACTGTCCAGTGTACGTAGATATGAAAGTGTTCTTTCAAGAAAATCATAAAAAAAGGAGTTAGTCCATGAGTTGTAAAGCCATTTGGAAAATTAGTCACGTAAATTTATGCGAACGTATGAACGCACATACAACATACATATGTACACTATCATTTTAACGCAATGTACCGTACTACAGCAAAATATGATTTACATATATGGCCATGGACAAAGTAAATTCTCGAAAATTCTTCAATTTATTGCATGCTTTTTGCATGAAGTACAAAATGTCATATATGTATTATGTAGTATGACCATCAGGATGCAAGGTCATCAAGCCACTAAACCACTCAGATAACTATAACAAAATTTGTTAATTACTTATCTAGTTAGGAACATTTCCTATTTGTATTATTGCCAAATTAATATTAATAGAATTAATTTTAACTTCGAACGTGTGTGATTTTCGAAAATGACTGTTATAGTTTTGATTATATACTTCCATTATCATGCAAAGGAAAAGATCCACATGCATTTATGTATATAGAGATTTAAATGAATAATAATATCTGAAACTTCACACGTTTGTTGTAAAAATGGTAGGAAGTTTGGTTGGTTTTGTAATATTCATGCATTTGATCAGGTTTTTCATAAGTAAGATTGCAAGTGTTTCTAAAACAATTTTTATCTAAATTTATAATAAATCAGATCGGACAATCCTCTATGACTCTCCATTTAATCCTAAATCTATGTTTTGAACCCCAGCGTAGGCTTAACATTATGAACTTTGATTTTGCTTCGACTTCTATTTTCACTTCATGGTTTCTTAAATTAATTTTTGTTCGGTATTTACCTTTGATTTAATCAAGATTTATTAACAAGAATTAAATCAAAAATCGTATTATCAATATGTAGTTTTGCTATTAATGGTCAAATTTAACATTGGAAATCAATCCAATGTGTTCCAATTCCTAAAGGTTTCCTTACCATAACATATGATATTGAACTAGTGTTCAATCAAGAATACTGGATCGAAACTTATCTCGGCTAATTAGCGTGTATTGCCTTTGATACGAGAGATCAAGAGTCGATCTCTTGTAGAAGTAGTCTTAAAAATAGATTTGGTTCTATGTCACATTAACATGTAGGTTCACGTTTAATATTATCTTCATTGTAAAATAGGACGTTAAACTCCCAACAGAGTGGTAAAATAAATAAATTCGACTCAGTACTTTTCTTTACAAAAAGAAGTAAATCAAATTTCGTTTGTAACACAGGATGTCTATAATGCATGGTTGATAAAATAAACAAGCTTCTTGCAAGTTAATAATACATGAATAAGTATTTCATAACGTCTTTTAACGTATTTTTTATTAATTAACCGTTAACCGTGTATGCTTAGCATATATTAGATTTACAGTAACTTTTAGACTTAGACTTATGAAGCCTTATGCAGAGTTGTTTTTAACGTTATATTAAGAGTTTGACTAACACGTGATGCTAACTTCCGTATTTAGTAACACGCAAATGAATTAACAACGATGTATATCGAAAAAGGCCAACTTCGAATTTCCGCTAGGGTTGTCCAAGCACAATAAGAAATAAGAGAGAATAGGACTTACTTAACTCAATTTCTCCTTAAATGTTTGGACAACCCTGAAAAAAGTTGAGGTTGGCCTTTTTCGATAAAAATCGTTGTTAACTCCACTTACGTGTTACTAAATACGGAAGTTAGTATCACGCGTTAGTCAAGCTCTTAATACAATACTAAAATGACTCTACATAAGAGAGAATAGGACTTACTTAACTCAATTTCTCCTTAAATGTTTGGACAACCCTGAAAAAAGTTGAGGTTGGCCTTTTTCGATAAAAATCGTTGTTAACTCCACTTACGTGTTACTAAATACGGAAGTTAGTATCACGCGTTAGTCAAGCTCTTAATACAATACTAAAATGACTCTACATAAGACCCATAATGGCTATTGGTTATCGTACGACTCATCGAATTCGATCGTTACAAAGAACATTAAACTCTGACTGTATCGACCAATTAATAAGCAAAATAAATAAATACATAAATAAATCAGGATCAACTTTCTGAAATAATCAATTCAACAATTTACTCAATATACGAGGTCTGCATAAAAAATAATGAGACATGTGTCAAAAGTACGGTTCATTGTCACAAACTTACAAATTAAAGGTGATCCCCTTCAACATACTCTCCTTTCCTCTCTATACACGTTTGCATACAAGATTTCCGTTGTTGGAAGCAATTGTGAAAATCTTCAGGTATCACCGTCTTGAGTACCGCTACCGTTTTCTGCTTCACCTCTTTCACAGTCTGAAAATGAGTTCTCTTGAAGGCGGATTTCACTTTAGGAAAAAAATCAACGGCGCCAAGTACGGCGAATAGGAAGTCAACACTGGAATCTTCTTTGTTACCGGAAACTACTTAACGGTCAAAGCAGTATGCGATGAAGTATTGTCGTGATGCACAATTCATCCACTGTTCTTCGACAAGAGGGGGTCTTCCTTTCTCATGCGTTCTCGCAGGTTAACGAAAACTTGCTGTGTCTGATCTGGTGGTACCCATTCAGTTAGGATCAGGCCATAATATCAAAGAACACAATAAGTATGCCCTTCCCTTTCGATTTAGTCTTGCGTGCATTTTTTATTCGCGATGATGAAGTTTTTCAATGCATGGATTGCCTTTTCGTTTCAGAATCATAGTGAAAGATCTATGTCTCGTCACCAGTGAAGATTTTCGTTAACAAGTCTGGTTCTGCTTCCAGGCGATACATTGTATCACTGTACACTTACTTCTGGAAGACCTGCTCCTGCGTGAGATATTTTGCCAGCAGTTTAGAGCAAACATTGTGCATGTTCAAATGGTCGTGCAGAATCGGACGGATTCTTTATCGATGAGCACTTTGTCTGCTATCTTTCCAATGTTAAGCTTGCGATCTTCCCAATCATTATAAGTCACTTTTACCACATATTCCTCTGTTGTTACTGTGACAGAACTACTCGGTCTTTCATTATCATCAATGTTCTCGTGTTCCTAGCAAAAGCGTTTGCGTACGTGACATCGTATTATCACTATACACATCCTGCAACAGTTTCACATATTTACTCGCTGACTTCTTTAATTTCACAAGGAAAAAAGTGGTTTCGTGGTAGAGCGTTCACCTCTAGTGCATGGGTCCCTTGGTTCGATCCGAGCTCGCGCCAAGTGAGTTTTGTAGTGGACAAACACCGTGTGCGTGGGTTTTCTCAGGAATCTCTAGTTTCCTTCCACTATCTTCATACCACCTTTTCATTCATTATTTCATCATCGTCGTCTCCTTTAGCCTAGCTGGCACAATCGTGGGACGAAAAACTTTCATTTCTCTTGTTTTAATTTCACAAGGAATTTCTAGTTAATGCTCTGCTCAATTTTCACATTTGCCATTCTTCCGGCAATACGACTGCACACCTCTCTCTTCAATCGCTGCTCACAAACTAAACCCAACTGGGAACACGAGGTATATCATTCTCTTCTTGAAGGTTCAAGGTTGCTCTGCGCGCATGAGCACCCCACTGCTCCACATACACTACTGACAGGTATGGCAATCCGGTTACTTTTCAGCCAGATCTCGTATATTCTCTCTTACTTGCTGTCTTCAGTTACTGTACAGGCAAGGTATCCGTATTTTTAAAATGATTTGGCACAGTTAATAATAATTCATTTATAGGTCAGGAACT
Source organism: Thermobia domestica (assembly GCF_964235325.1). Taxonomy (NCBI): domain Eukaryota; kingdom Metazoa; phylum Arthropoda; class Insecta; order Zygentoma; family Lepismatidae; genus Thermobia; species Thermobia domestica. The sequence goes on along the minus strand of NC_137454.1, from coordinate 189,368,265 downwards.
AGGATTCCGTGTTATTATTATTATTATTATTATTATTATTATTATTATTATTATTATTATTATTATTATTACACTTTGAGAAGTTTATTATATTTAGCTTAATAATGAAATCACAGGCTGAAATTTGAAACTGAAAAATAAAAGGAATCGTCAAGAAATAGTTAACGTTGCTTAATTTTTACGTCAATGAAATTCTTATATAAAACAATTTAAGAATATCCTTATGCGAATTATATATGGACAGTTTGATGTATATTTCCTGTTAAAATCTTGCAAACTCGTTGATTTCCCAAATAAAAAACGAAAACCTTTTATTTAATTAGTGTTGGTTTCACTTATCAAAAGGATGTTAAGTATTTTAGAAGGGAATTATTTTTCTCAGGCACTTATTATTAGTAAATCTATTTTCACATCCTTCCTCTGAAGGCAAGCTTGCTTCTAAAGTAAAACAAATGAATGCACTTTTTTCGCTTATTTTCTGAACTGGAAAATAAGTTTGTATAACGGAGATCTAAAAATTGAACAATGAATGGAGGGATGTTAAGACGCAAAATATTTGCGTTATTTTTATTAACGTGCAACTAAAATGTATAATTTGATTTTATCAGCGCGTGTGATCTTAGATTTATGTATTTTGCGTTTTGTATGGTTTTTAAAAATTACTCTTATCAAATCTATACCATTAACATAGAAAGGTGTCTCTCAATTATGGGCTGCCTTCTGGGTTATATAGCGTGTAGTTTGTTAGTAGTTACAAAATAATTACTCTTCTCACATAGAAATTTCTATATCATCAGTACCGTGCCGTAAGGGGGGAGGGAGAGCGGGCGCCGAAGTAAGGGGTTTCAGATCAAAATTCGGGATGAAACAAGAATATATATAATGGAATGAAAAAGTAAAAAGTGCTCAAAATAAAGAAAAAGCAGGATTTATTTTTAAAAATTTTCTTACGCTTTGCGCCAACCATGGCGGCGCTTCGCGGCTGGTCTTTCGACCTCATTCACATGTACGAGAAGGGGATGATTTTCCATGGTACGATACTCAATCTCATATTGATTTCAAAGGGACTGACATTATGACAAGTGTTAAAATATGCCATTTTAGAGAAGAATCATTATCAGGGGGAAGGATGGTATTCTACTTTAAAATGTAAATGCTAATGTGCAAATGTAACGTTTAATTCCGTTAAAAGGTGATACGATTTCCGTCTTGCTACAACTATTTTCTTTGAAATTAAGCAAGAGTTTTCTGGTAATCAGTGGCGTATTTACGATTTTGTTTCGGGAGGGGCTTTGCTAACTTTCGGGGGGGGGGTTTGCCTGGAAGTGTGAAAATTCTGCTAGATATTTCATTTACTTTACTATACTAAGTAAGATTTCGGGGGGGGGCTTAAGCCCGGAAGCCACCCCCCTAAATACGCCACTGCTGGTAATAGTACTCTTTTGAGCAATAGTACTCTTTAAAGATCTTAAAAGATTGAATTTCATACTTAAACTTCATGACGCCCAAACTTAATTTATTTAAGAAACAATTGATAGTTGTAATTTTTTTAAAAAAAATGATAAACCCGTTATTCCTTGAGAAAGCTATCTACAAATGTGTTAAAATTAACACTCAATCTTCTAGAATATAGTAACGTTTTAAACCTTTCAATGCGAGATTTTTCAGGGAGGACTCGCTGATTTTTATTTATTTATTTATTTATTTTTAAGTAGAGAGCAAGACCTGTGAAACGAGATGTCACTTAACTCTTATTGGATTTATTTTATTTTGTTTTAGTACAGTATTGCCTCACTCAAGGAATAAACCAGTATTGTTGAAATTATGTATTAGTAAGTCTCTACCTCAAACGAAATTAAATCTATTCTCAGATACAAGTTGTGTATGAATTTAATTGCTATCCTTAAAATCGTCATTTCTTATTTAAGAGCTTTGTAGGTCCCTCAGAAAGAAAACAAGGGTCTAAGGACATTTCGTTTAACACAGGAATGCAAATAACCACTCATCCGGGTGCGAGTGGTTCATCGGTGCGGGCGAGTGTTTAATATCATGACAGAAGGTAAGTAAATGATTTCTACTGCGGGATGTGACCTAGTAGCTTTTTTCTTGGGCTAGTAAAATTTTGTTACTTATTTGCATCCCTTTTTTTAACATTAGCTGCTGGTAGAAAACAGTTTATGTTCCCAACACACAAATATTCTCTTTGGAAGGGACTCTCGTCCAAATCGTAGCTGGAAATTTATACGCACCTGTTCCAACGTTTTACCCCGTTCTAGGCCTCTGGTAAACTCGTGATGATTAGGGCCAAGAAGTTGAGGACAAATCTTTTTTACGAGTGCCCAAAAACGAGGCTTAACATAATATATGTTCATTTTGGGTCATTGTAGGCCAGGAAATAATGGATTTTATTTCTTTTTCGCCTTTCTCGGCGTTTGTTTGTTTGTTTGTTTGTTTGTTGATCTTTTTAAAGCCTTTTCATAGGTCTTAACGTCTGTTTTTAGCACCATCTTTCGGCAATAAATTTACTGGCCATTAACTCGAATCACCACCACCTCTTTAGTAAAGAAAATTCCAATGATAAGAAATTCTTCAACGACTGGACTGATAAGACCAGACCTGCAACAATCACAAATCAGATAAGGAGGTAACAATGTCCTCCAGCAAGGGCGGTTGAGGATGAGGAAGTTTTCTTCTTTTAGTTTGTACTTCAGTTTGTGGAAGAAGGCCAGACCGTTACCTACCAGAAGCTTGTATTTCTTGAGCAATAAATATGTAATTCTAAATAAATTGGGTCTTATTTTTACGTCTTTTTTCAGTTTTTAGGTTCTTTTTTTAAAAATGTTTTTAGGTATTTTTATAGGTCATTTTTAGGCAACTTTTAGGTCTTCAACTTCCGAGCCCTACTGATGATGCATTTTTTCAATGGTATAATCACTTGTGTCAGCCATTGTTTATACCTGAAATAAGAAAGAAATACATTGTACTTCTTGTATGTATAATTACAGTTTACACAGTTTGATTATTTTATAGCTAATACCGGTGTGTGTATCGGGACTTTGAAGTTAGATCCATGAAATACATTTCTTGCAGCATTTAAACTACAAGATACTTGAATTACTTAAATTTGGTAGATCTAGATGACTTCTTTCTATGTAGAAATCTGATGATAGACAGACAAACACGTTATTTTATATAATAATATAGATTAAATGCTCGTTCTTCGCATTGGAAATTGAAATCTTTCAGTTTAATGTTCCACGATTATGCTCGTTAAGCTAAGGGAGACGATGACTAATTCAAGTGAATAATGATGAAATAATTGGTGGAATGAGAATGTGGGAGGAAACAGGAGTATCCACGGACACGATGTTGTCCACCACAAACTTCCTTGGCTAGGGATCCAAACAGCCCCACCCCCACAGGGAGAATATGCAACATCTTTGAAAGTAATAAAAAAAATAAATGCGTGAAATGTGTAAAGACCAGGAATGTCTTCAACATTGCTCCTGTCGATTCTCGGGCCAGTCGAAATGCTCGTTCTTTGCACGAGAAGAATAAGGTAAAGATGCAAAAGAATTCAAATATATGCAAGATATGTACTTAAGTTGGACAAAAGGAAAAACGGCCGGCTTGCCGATCTCACAGGCAATATATTTACTTTAAATTTTAACCTCACCAAGACGAAAATCGAAAAGGACAACTTCATACGCGATTATATCTGATAAGGTCTATCAGTGTACAAAATTTGGTGGCTCTAGGTGACTCATTTCTATGAGAAAATCGTATGACAGACAGACAGACACACGTGCTATTTTATATATTAATAGTATAGATAAAAGAGTAAATCCACGGACTCACTCTTTGAATCACTCATCAACACTTCTCTTAGACTATTTGGTGTAGAACATTAAAATTTTCTATGAGTGTACACTAAGGGTATAGATAAGACGTAGTATTGCGAAATTCATATTCTGAAGGGGTTGGGGAGCTTGAATGAGTTTTAGATCATTTACCATATCTCCGAACATGGAAACTCAAAGCCCTTCAGCCCTCCCAATATTGTTACTGAGGGCGCTAAAAACCCTCAATATTTTCAGTGTCTTTTCCGTGTTCTTATTTTTGCAAAACAATTTTCTTGGCTAAGTTTCAAAATTGACTATTCTGGAGTCAATTATTAGTTTGCAAATAATTATATAATATTTACTTTATTATCAATTGTAGTTTATTTAAATAGTGTTGGTGACCTGAAAAGTTATTTATATCCTCCTGAACTTTTATTGATAGGGGAGATGACAAATTGTTCTTAGTTTTCTGTTTTCTTTCTTTTCTCACTCTTTCTTCCTGGCCCAGTTTCAATTGTTTACTAGTGACCATTGTTGTCAATTTATTAATACATAAGTTTATCTTTCATGCCACCTATCACGAATCGAGAAAATGTTTAAAATAAAAGATAACACTGCTCAACAAGAAATTGTTTATCTTAATGTTTTTACATTTACCGAATGATTTTGACGTGCTAATTACGAATCTGATATTAGTTTTCCTCAAATGTCGATTGTTTGGAAGGAATTTTACAAAATCGTGTTTGTTCAAGAATGCCATTTTAGAGGAAGAATTTCAGCCTTTACTTCGGCTGTCCATAGATGGCAACACAGAACAAACTCTTGTGGATTAATTAGTGTCATTTAGTAACATACGCGTTCTATGATTACACGTTTTCAATACAGGATTTATTTTGAATGAAAATAACTGTCTAAAAATATAATTTCTTATTTTATCTCCTTACCTTTACAAAAATATTAACTTTTACTTAAGTAAAGTTAGTAAATTTCTATATGACTCCACTTGGACATCCGGCTGCATAAAGTATTGAGTAACTATAGTGGTAACTATATTATATCAGTGGCATTTGATTTAATTTCATTAGATGCTGTGTGGAAGATAAAATGTCTACAAGTAGGCGTTGTAAAATGTCATTAGAATCATTTTGTTATGTTTGTGGATATAACATAAGTCCCAAACAACGTAAACATAACATTGTGCTTGGAACAAAGTTCTGTGTTACATATGAAGCTTACTTTCGAGTGCCCGTAGGTGATCAAGACAAACATTGGGCTACGCATTGTTGTTGCGGTAGTTGCCGCTTTACATTAGAAGGTTTGTTACGGTGAACCAAAAAGTGTATGCCATTTGCTATTCCTCGAATTTGGAAAGAGCCCATTAATCATCATAATGACTGCTACTTGTGTTCAGTTGACGTGACACACTATAAAAACAGAAATAATAGGAGAAAAATAGAATATCCCAGTTTACCTTCATTCATTGCTCCAGTTCAACACAGTGACGAACTTCCTGTACCCAAACCACCAGAAATATTATCGGAAGGAGAGCCAGAGGAATCTTCCGATCTTGATATTAGTTTTTCGCATGAAACCAGGAAAAAGGAACCACATTTGCTTAATCAGCAAGAACTTGATGATTTGGTAAGAGATTTAGATCTTCCCAAATGAAAGGCAGAACTTCTTGCTTCACGTTTAAATAAGTGGAATTTTCTACTTCCAACATGTAAAATATCAAAATATAGGAAAAGGCATAATACTTTTTCACAATTCTTCAGAATTGAAGGAAGTTTGTGTTATTGTCGTGGTCCATTTGAACCTTTCGGTTTCCGACATCAATCAGAGGAGTGGCGTCTTTTTATAGACAGTTCATCTAGAAGTTTGAAAGCAGTTCTTTTGAACAATGGAAATGTGAATCCCTCTGTATTATTTGCACACACAGTTCACATGAAGGAAGACTACGAAAACGTGAAATTATCGTTGGAAAAGATTAAGTACCAAAATATAAATGGGATATTTGTGGAGATTTTTAAGATGATCGGTTTTCTTCTAGGTTTGCAGAGTGGCAATACTAAATATTCGTGTTTTCTTTGCCTTTGGGATAGTAGAGCTACTTACCGTCATTATACACTCAAGGTGTGGCCAGAAAGGAAACGTTTACTTCCTGGCACTCACAATGTCATACATGAACGTTTAGTTGAAAGAGAAAAAAATCTTACTTCCACCACTCCACATAAACTTAGGACTTGTAAAACAGTTTGTTAGAGCATTAGATCCATATTATGCAGCTCTTTCTTACATAAGACAAATGTTTCCACAGTTAACTGACGCTAAAATCATAGCTGGCATATTTACTGGCCCACAGATACGTGTGATACTTCAGTCTGAAGAACTTCAGAAGAGAATTACTCAAGACGAAAGAAGTGCTTGGGAAGCTTTTAGGGCGATAGTGCAAGTTTTCTTAGTAAAAATAGGAGTGAAAATTATAGGGAGTTAATATATTCTTTGAATGACCTATATCGTAATTTGGGTTGTAGAAATTGCATTTTTTGTTTTCCCATCTTGATTTTTTCCGTCCAAATTTAGCAGATGTGAATGAAGAACATGGTGAACGCTTTCATCAAGACATTGAACAAATGGAAAGAAGATACCAAGAGCGCTGGGGCACTGCGATGATGGGATATTACTTATGGACATTGATTTCTGATGACAAATCAGCTTTACACAAGCGAAAAAGCAAGCGTACTCGTTTTTAAAATGTCCTGCATTATCTGATTGTAGTGAAAGTGGATATATTTTTGCTTTTTTTTGTACGCTGTGTTCAAACTTCATAGTGACAAAGTTAATTCTGCATAATTTCTTCAGTGAAGCATATTGTAAGATAGCAATTAGCTCTAAATTTCTCGATAAAAATCAAAACTTGGCCAAAACTGCGGCTTATATAGTAGACTAGCTATTTGATATTCACTTCTAGGGCGTACAAAAAGCGTTAGAAATGTAATATATTTTAGTTGAAATTAGAGGTTAGGAACTATTACACGGAAATGAAAAATTACAATTTTCATTTTTCTTTGTCAAGTTCCAGTTGATTTCATATCCAAATTTCTAATTTTGTCCCTAAAATTTTGTGTCGTCTCGTTAATATCAAATTAAAAATTACAGAATCATTTTCTGTAAGAAAAAAAAATCTGATGTAATTTGACTAACTGTACAGTATTGCCAACTCCAGAAATAAAAAATACTTAATTTTGAGGGAAAATTAAGAATTTTCTCAAAATTTGTTGAATAAAATTTCATTCGCATGTAATATTGCAAACAAACTTACACAGTTTAAAAGCCTGTTCCTTTGCTTAAAAAGCAAGGCATAGCCGGTTGTGTCAGAGCAAATGGTTTATTAGTTATTAGGGTTTAACGAAAAATTGAGGGAAAATTCGACAAATTACCCGATTTCTAAGGGTTAAAGACGAATTTTAAGGCGATTTTTGACATTTCGGGAAAACTAATGTTATGCACGTTATTAGTAAGACCCAACAATATTAGAAAAAGAAAGGAAATCAGATAAACATAAAGTTGGTCAAAATTTGTTACACAGTGTAATGTACGCTTATCACAAATTTATTCTGCAATTAAACGTGGCGACTCGCAATTGAAGAAATCTTAGAAAAACAGTTGTAGTTTTCACTGATTACGGAGACAAACCGAGAAAATATGTTTCGAATAAAATTCACTTTTGTTTGTAGAATCCGAGTCTGCAATAATAATAATAATAATAATAATAATAATAATAATAATAATAATAATAATAATAATAATAATAATAATAATAATAATAATAATAAAAGTGTTCCCCATTGAAGTTTTCAAAGTTGGCCTTCACTTCGCTCTCAAGGGGTGACGATAGGAGTGGCTAATTTTAACACAGTGAATTTCTCCCTCTAAACCAGGGATGCAAATAAGCAACAAAATTTTACTCGCCCAAGAAAAAAGCCACTAGTCAACATCTCACAATAGAAATCATTTACATAGCTTCGGTATGATATTAAATACTCGCCCGCACCGATGAACCACTCGCCCGAGGCGAGTGGTTATTTGCACCCCTGCTCTAAACTATTTACTTTTGTTTCGAACATTTTTTTTTCGTATGATGCTTATTTCTCCAAATGTTTTGCAGTGTGAAGTTTTAAAAAAAACTCTCTCTGTATAATAAAAAGTTTAAAACGCATTCTGAAATCTAAACTTCTTTATTATTGAAGGAATAAAAGTACAACACTATTGATGGAACTACAGGCAAGCGGAAAGTACTTCAGAAAGGCTGAACTGTGGATCGAACTCGGGATCTTCCTATTATAGACATACTTCTGATATTACATCTCGTTATCCAGAACATCATATTTATCCGTTCGGTACATTAACTCACTACATCTCCTACCTCATGAATCTTCAGAATGTCTTTGTGCTTCAATCAAGGAATAGGACAGGTTTATGGGAAGAGGGCAGCCTTTTCGTCTATAGATCTTCGAAACTGAAAGGTAGGAACTTAAAATTTTGTATTTTGTACAGTACATGGTGTCTCTTTGAACCCTAGGTTGAAGTTAGAGAAAAGTTTTACGAAATTCGACTCCCTAAGGGGAGAAACTTGCTTGAACCTTTTTCTTACCGTTCACCAGATCTCTGAAACAGTTAAGATCAGGTGATTAAAATTTCCATGTGTTACCCTTAGACTGTAGACTATGAGATAACAGGTCTCTCCTTTTCTCTTCTTTATTAAATCAACATCAGAAGGTGAAAAGTGGTTAGAGAATTTTTCTCTCTCTCTAGGAAGATGAAATTTTGTATAAATAATCTCTACATATCTAAACTGTGTGTGACCAAGTTTTTTGAGTAATTGACTCCGAAGGGTAGTATTTTGATTAAAATGGTTTTCACAATTATCACAAACTTCTTTCGAAACGCTCAGCATACAGCCACGAAATTTGTATATTATAGCAAGATATTGATATGTAGTATACGAATATTTCATGCAGGATATCGATTTGGCTAAGTTTCGAGATGAGTAAATACTTTTAAGGGTAGCTTTTGGAGAATACACTTTAAGAAATATGGTTTTCGACTAACAATTTTTACAAAATGCAAAAAAAAAAAAAAAAGAAAAGAAAAAAGAAAAAAAGAAAAGAAAAGAAAAAGAAGAAAAAAGAAAAAAAGAAAACATTTCCGGTGCAAGGAAACTAACTTAATGTGGTCTTAACTTTGACAAAATGTATTTACAGACACCTCTGTAAAAACAATTTTTCAGAGTGATTGAGATACACTAAAGACCTTGCCTATTTACATGGCTTGGGATGAATCCACTGCTTTGGGATGCGAGCAGAGCCGAAATAAGGAGAGGGCTTAGGGGGGCTATTGCCCCGAGCCTCCAGGTGGACAGATGCCTCCACTCTGATCAAAATCGCAACTGTCTATCTAAAAAGAATCATGAAGATCCAATGATCATCATAAAATAAAATATGTCCAAAACAATTTAAGTGTCGTTCTTAAATTTGTAAGTAGATACATATATATGTTGTATGAGATTTTGCTTAACTCCGTTGAAATCAACTTTGCATCAACAAGTATTCTGAAGCGGATACTATGTTTTAAATATTTTCTATAAACATTATTCTTTCCGTACAAAGAACGAGCGTTCTCAAAGTTAAAGAATATAATAGTTCGAACATTTTTTTTATTTTACTATTTTTGTATGCGGCTGATATAAATCGATCTAAATAAATTCTTCCCTGCATCTCTTACGTGCAACAAACCAAAAGATACGACTTATTTTTTTGTGACAGTTCCCTTTCACTAGACATAACGTGACATCTCGGAACTAACAAACCAACCAAAGATAAGACCAAAAAATCACCGATGAATTGTTGTTAAGAAAGTGTGAAACAGACGATCATTATATTTTAAGGATTTCTTAAACTCGATAATTGAAGACGTATTGAAAGGTATTTTTGTCACATTATGTAATTTTTACATAATCCTATTTTGAATATAATAAGCTTATATCTACAGTGACAGGAAAAGGAACTACTGTTTTCTTTTCATAAATGTAGTTTCACTTCAAGAAGAAAAAAGACAGTGATTAGAAAATATTACTTTTTTGACATACCTACTTATTCTTTATTAGCGATAAATTTTATTACCTGTTAAAGTTAGACAGAGTAGTATACCTAAGTTTCCTTTGAAGGCAATGAACAATAATAAATTTACTCACATGTCTCAGTAAACAAACATTCTGAGTGATTTAAAATGAAGTGAAGTTAATCTTACGATGAATGTCTCAATCATCATCTTCAGACTAAAGGATACGATAGTTAAACATTAAGAGGAAGCTGGAGTATCATTGCCCACAAAACGAAAAACTTCTCGTCTTGTCTCGTCTCGTCTCGGAAACAAGACGAGAAGTACCTTTTGAAATTCGAGACGAGACGAGAAATGTCAGGTAGTCTAAAAAGTATTACGCTTTTGTGCATGAAATAGCATTAGTTTCCCAAATCTCAGGATATGTGCGTCAGGGTTAATATGATTTGATAGCTGATAGTTGAAGCTAGTAGATATGCAAAGTGTTGGAAATATCATAATCAAATTAAGGAGTTGCGCCGCCAAGATGAGTGAACTTTCTGCTAAAACCAGGGGTAAAAGTGGATATGAAAAGGGTAGGGGGACGGATGACGTCACGCAGTCCCCCGTGCCTATGTTTGCCCATTGTCATTTTTTTAGGAAGTAGGGGACGCTATAGTTATATTTTGGAAGTGGGGTAACGGTGCCCTCTCACGTTCCCCCTCACTTTTACCCCTGGATAAACCGGCACTACATTTTACAATTAAAGGGATAGGATGGGCGCAAGTTAATAGACGTGGCCCAAAAGTAGGTATACAGTCCCGTACTAATCAACTCATTACATTTTATATAATTTCTTATTCTTATCCATAGTTTCTTTGTTATTTGTTCTTAATGTCTTTTTACTTATATCTTAAGCTCGGAACAGCCGAAGCAAATAAACCCATAAGCTAGAATATTATGCTTGATCAGTACAGATGTGTATACCTACTTTTGGGCCACCCTGTATTTTCTGTGAATATCGAAGCTATTTACATAATATAACGCAAAGCTTAGAACTTTTTAATATTGATGAAAAATTAAAATTTCACATTATACAAAAAAAAAAAAAAAAAAAAAAAAACTACAAGGTCCAGCACAGACGTAGTAGAAGCCTTGTCAGTCTCGAATAATGACATTCCACAATAATTGTGTATACCATTTCAAGTTGCATTCTTTTTCATCACAGTTTGAACGATTGGGTTTAATGAATTTACAATCTATAAAATATGACAGAAGTAAACATTAATAGTTTTTAGGTTTTTTTGTTTTTCTTGATCGATATTATGAATTAGCTAGCAAATCGAAAGAAAATGAAGTAATACATTTACCTTTCTGTCCCCTATTATATCTAACACTTTCTCATTCGTTTTCCATTCGACCCAAGTAAGTGTAAATAAATAAAAAGTTACTACTACTTCCACCCTCCCCCCTGGTCTAGTAGCTAGTGTGCTGCCTTTTGTACACATGATCCCGGGTTCGACTCGCGGTGGTACAACATTAAAATTTGAACGCATTATGGTGGTTTCGATTTCACCTTAAATTGTTGGGCCACGTCTTATATAGCCTCGGTATTGAATAGAGATGCTATACTTGAAGAAACAAACAAAGATGAATAAAAAGCTACTGATGATAGTTTTCGACCTACCATGTAAGGTCTATACTCTACTATCGTGCTCGTGGGTTTTCTCGGGGTTCTCCCGTTTCCTCCTACTTTCTTCATTCCACCATTTTACTCATCTCTCATAATCACCGTCTCCTTTAGCCTTACCGGCATAACCGTGGGACGTAAAACTCAAAGATTTCATTTTTATACTCTACTATTTAGCAATGACCGAAGATATTGTACCAGAATAGGGTTCCAAATTCCTGTTTCTTATTCATGAATGCGATTGAATGTTGATTCTCACGCAGCTGTCACCGCCGAAAGACAAGCAGCATCTTACGCAAGCACTGCACTCATGATTTTTTTTTTTCGTAACAAATGCATGACTTCCAGTTAAAAATTACCATTTACATGCATTTGAGAAGCTTTGTTTAACGTTTACTTTCTTCTACTCTCTTTTTTAGACAGTCATGTTCCGTGCGATTGGAGCAATGTTCTCATCATGTTGGGAAACGTGATTACTGACGAGGGGAAGAAGAGAATTCCTCTTACAACATTAAAACAAATAAGATAAACTATAAAGGAGATAGGGAACATTAAGTTGCGAAATTCTTCCAATCTTCATGCTTAAACAATGTATTTATGAGTTCCATATTGTATTTTCTTTTCTAGTCTTTGAATCATTTTTTATACGTTTGAAATTAAGGAAATTAATTAGCGATATGTTTTCGTGTGTTAAATAGCTTAGTCACGTATATGATCTATCATACCGTGTTCAGCTTCAATATCATTCTAACTGTATATTGCGTGCTCAGTTTCTCCAATCAATAACGTTTTTATAATACGCATAGGAAATGAATACAATAAAGAATCTTCCTTTCTTTAATTGGATATTATATAACACTTGACGTTATCACTATATTTTAGTTGTCTGTTAGGCGTGAATTATTAATAATATTTAGAAATTATTGCTTTTTTCCTAACTGAGATTTTGTCCCACGAAATTTTGAACAATGAGTTTTTTGGTCCGTACGATTTTGCACTCCAGGTTTTGTACCCAAACCCAGTGGCGGCTCTTGACGGAAGTCGCAACGCTAAAAGAATTAAAGTTTTATCGCTTTAAACTAAGGGAAGAAAAGTTACCTCATTCACTAATTCGTGTGTACAGGAATTAGAACATTAGTTAAGATTTCTTCCCTTATTAAAGCAATAAAAGTTTGATTTTTTTGTTTTGTTTATCTTTGTGACTTCATTTAACAGATTAAGTGCCGCGTAAGACCACATTTGTCTCACATAAAATATTTCCTTACTGTCATGTGGTGTCAGGTTGGTCTCACTCAATCTCTTGTTATCTTATGGCCTGTCGTGATTCACAGATCTCACATTTTCTATTAAAACCTATTGCAGTGTATAGTATTCGGCCTGCTAGTACGAGGAACAACCTTGGCCTGTGGGATTGTGAGTCCAATGTGGCCTGTACTGCTGGAATAAATAGTGCCGAAGTAGTATCATGATTCTACTTTTTGTTTTCTTAGTATGAGTAGTGTGCTTAGATTTCTTATGTCTTCATCACTACCCTTACTAGAAGGGTGATATTCACCAGAAGTATACACATAACAAAACAATGACTCGTTTTCACTATTGTCATCTTCATCGGACATTTCCTGCCAGAGTTCACGTATACTCTTTTCTTCTTAAAAGCACTCACTATTTCGAAGAAAAGTAAAAATTGTAGCACAGTAGCTTATTTGGAATATTATATTTCAAACCACAGTACCCAAAGATATAAATATTATTCAAGTCACTCTAAACGAGGCAAAACAATTATCACGTGGAGTAAAAATACAGCAAAGCGTGCGGAAGTTGCCGCTGTACTAAACTCGTTGCTAGCTTACTATTGTGCTCCCAAAATGTCTTGAGCCGTGGCAAAAATGCGAACTTAAGCTCACCCTCTCACACACCCAAGCGTTGAGCCAATAAGGGTTCAGCTGTTGCTAAGCGAGAGAAAGAGAGTGGAATTCCTTCAGCCGATAGCAACGCTTGCAACAGAAGACTAGGGATCAAGTCAATGTGGTATATCTATAGCTAAGCTTCCCGGGAAAATCCGGACACAATCGACTGTAATTTGCGTGGTGACATGTTGGTCTCACACGGCCATTAAGGCTATTTGGGGTGGCGGTCTATTTGGGGTCACGTGAGACCAACTTGTCACCACAAGAAAGTATCAATATTATATAGTACCGATACTACGGAATTACCTCAAATGAGTAAATTATAAATAGAAGGACACACAGAAATAGCAAATAAAGAAAACACATTTTCTCAATAAGGAGCTGTTTTTGTAGCGATATAGGTGGCACTTAACAAGAGAGGCCCCTACCCTAATCGTAACTTTGTGTTTGTAAAGAACAGTATTAGAGCTGCGGCCAGTGGCGTCGTTCTGTAACTTAGCTCTCTTAGAGACAAGATATGGGGAAATTGCCTATATTTATATTGTAAGGGTTGATTTTGCATGATGTTCTGTGCATCCGGCAGTTGCATTGGATTTAAGCCTCTTGTTATGATTCGAAACCACATAAACAGTACGGTACTTCTTGTCCTTCATAACGTCAGTATTGTATAATCCCTTTTAAATTCAGGCTTTTTAAGATAAATTATAGACTTTCAGTCAAGCGGCTACGTCATCATCCCTATTTATCCTAGAATCATAGTTCATATTTCGTTTTTTCGCAATACATCAACCTTTCAAACGGTACCATTCCCATTTTCCTATCATGTATCTGGGGCGGAAATTTTTTAGTGAAATCGGGATTTTTCTCTGTTTTTTTTTTTTTTTAATTGAACCCCTCTGGACTCCCCTGTGTTAACACAGATATCTGAAAATCAACTGAAAAATACAAAGGGATGTGTTAAATATGTGTACAAAATTTTAAGCTTTTATTTTGAATAGTAAGGACGGCAAAAATATTTACCAATGATTCCCACAATGCCCCAGATTACCGCAAAAAGATCCTGATCTCAGGTAAAAAAAAAAAAAATCCTGAGACATCTTTATTTACCCTAGGGTCATGTTTTGTACCTCATTCTCTTCAGAATAGAACAGCCTTTCAAACGGTACCATTCACATATCTCCAGCATGTACCTGAGGTGAGAAAATCGTGAATAAATGAATTATTTAAAATATCCGTTTTCTTTACCATTTTACCCCTCTGGACCCCCTGTGTTAACGCAGAGATATGAAAAAAATCTGATAAATACTACTCGGTGAACTAAATACTTGTGCAAAATCTCAATCTTCTGGTGCAAACGTAAGCCCGCCATGAAAAATAAAATAAAATAAAATAAGCCAACCAAAAATAATTCAGGATCTCAGGTAAAAAATTTCCTGAGACATCCTATTTATCCTAAGATCATGGTTCGTACCTTATTCTCTTTAGAATAGAACATCCTTTCAAATGCCATTCGCATGCCTCCTTCATGTATCTAAGGCGGTAAAATCGCGAAAAAAGGGATTTTTGGTAAAAAAAAATATCCCTTTCACCTTTCCCTCCTCTGGACCCCAATGCTTTAATTCAGAGATGTGAAAAATTTAATAAATACTGCTCGGTAGAATGATGTACAAAATTTCAATCTTCTAGATGCAAAAGTAAACCCGCAAAAAATAATAAAAATAGGCCTAACAAAGGATGAGGGTCCATAAGGGGTGGTGTTTGGCTCTAAGGAGTTAGATATTATGAGTTGTGTATTTATAAAGTAGAATCGTTAGTATTAAAAGAAATATATACATAAATTAAAGCCAACAGTTTATAACAACCTAACTGAATACACTGAAACATTCTTGGTGCAACATATCACACAAACCTAAAACACTGTTGTGACTTATACAATAACCAAATAAACTATGTGAAAACCTACTCAGTAATTAGTCCGACCCGTCGTCACTGCTTTCTGCACTTTCAGAAAAATGAGAAACGTCAGTATCCATGATATAGGAGGCGTTGGAAGTAAAGAAGGGCCTGATGCTTGTAAATAACTTTGATAACCCAAATACCATAATACAGCGGCTATACGTGTACAACATTCAATCACCCGTGCACCAACCTTGCAATCGCAATACTAGCCACGAATTGGCGGTGAAACACCATTGAGATATTGATTCCATTGATATTTTTTCAATTTTGAGTATATAAATAAGAAAATGTATCAACGTTGCGCTCATAGTTTAACAAGGAGCTCATCCGTGGCTAAGCGGTTAGCATACGCGCCTTTGGCGTGGGAGACCCGGGCTCGATTCCCGGCGGGAGCTCATGTGGTTCGGATTCCACGTTAATCAGTAGGTCCACGTCTCATATAACCTCGCTGCTGAATGGGACGTTAAACCCAAAATCAACTCAACTCATAGTTTAACAAGCATGAGACTAACGAAAAATCAGCAACTTTTCGCAAAAATCCTCCAACTATTCGAGTTCGGGACTCTAAAAATAAAAGTAAATTTGGATGGCGTGAAACAAATAGCATCGTTACGTTGGCATGTTATATATTTAACATGGGTAGTTAGAATTATCGTAGTACTCATTTCATTTTTTAGAGATTTTCAGAGCAAAAAAAAAAAAAAAAAACCTTATGGACCCTCATCCTTTTTTAAAGTTATGACGGCATCACCCTCTATGTTTCCACACATGAAACCATACGTAAGGTGTTCTACAATGCCTCTAGACTTGAAAAAAAAAACGAAGTAAAAAGCTTTATTGGTTCTTTTCTAATCGAATAATGAAGACACTACTTTAGTGCCTAAAAGTAAGTACTTGAACTTAAAAGGGATAAGGACCAAAACCAAAAGTCGAACTGTCCTCCTCGTCCATGTAGTGGTCTGGTCGTGCGGCTTTGGCACAGTCGTGTCAGATTCGATTCTTGGTGAGAAAGACATTGAAATTTAAACCCATTACGATGTTTTGGAGTCCACCTTAAACTGTAGGTCTACGTTTCATATAGCTGAACTTAAGCTAACAAAGCAGACCTATTTATAAGTGAACTTTCACATTTATAATATACTGCTTTTAGAACTGAAAATAGAGCAAATAAAGTGCTGATCTGATTTGATTTGGTTGAGTCATTACATAGTGTTAGAGACATTAGTATGCGAAGTTGTTTGTCCCCGTCACGGTAAAGGCCAACTGCATCCATGCATTACATTACATTACCATGTGTTGAGTTAGATATAAAAAAAATAGTGATCACCATAACAACGTCGATTAAATATAGGCTAATGTTACTTTTGCCTATTTTCTGAGGATTGCGAAGAACACGACCTTATTTTCGCAGATTTTATCGTAAACTAGTTTACTCAAGAAAAAGTAAACGGTTCTCATAAAAGGTATAAGTGATCAAAAGTTGACAATTAACTCAAAATAATAGTTAAACATATGTGAGTAATAGCACTGAGGAAAAACGGAGCTATAGCATCAACAAAAGAAGTCAAAATGTGGACAATTGTTCTCCGCGGACAAGAGGGTTAGACACTGAAGGAGGTGTCGTCGAGTTCGCAAGAGGCATCTGAGTAAGTCAATAAATCATACGATTCATATTGCTCTCGAAAAAATCATGTTTCCTGTCGACCCTACAAACCGGTGAAAAGTACAAGCATTAAAATCGGGTATCCTCAAAGCACACGTAGTTTAATGTAAAATAAAATCTTACATTTCGCAAGTTACTAATTCAGCATTATACAAAGAAAACAGAATTCAAATGTGAAGATGGTTCTTTGTCCATATTCATACATTTCCCAGGAAGACTTTCCCTCATGGAACATTTTGAAACCGTAAGCTTGTGCGGTGCAAATCCAAGAGCTATGCTACCTCCGGGATATAATATCAACTAATGGTTATTTCAGACAACACTGACATGTTTAAAAGAATCCAGAGGAACGTTTGAGAAAGTGTATGAGAATGATGGCAGACATGTGGAGTAAAAAAAAAAAAACATTTGTTAATATTGAGATTCATTCTCCATCCGTCGATCAAAATAAATCTTTCTTAAATATATTAGGTAAACTTTTGTGAGAAAAGAAATAACATTAACTATTTTACTGCATGAGTCGTTAGTTTGCAGGATTTTAAGTGTTAGAACTTTTCAAAACTTTTACACTATATCATCTGTGACTAGTAAGAGTGTATCAAATGATGTTCCGTGTTGCACTTAAGACAATTAATCTTTTAACATAATTCAATTATATAAATTTCTATATACTATTTTTGGTTTTTTCCTGTATCAACTTTTTGTGTGTGTGTGTGGAATTAAAGCTAAAAGACTCATTTCACAAAGCATAGTGTATTTCCGTTTACTAGATATTCATTTGATATATATATTTTTTCAACGTTTCGAACTCTCTCATGATATTCGTCTTCACTGTTATTATTTAATGTTACAAGTAGTGTGTGTAAGACTGTTAGGTATATGTTTACTACTGTTAGGACTACATGTATCACTGTTAGGAGTATGAGATCATTGCTAGGAAAATATACAAAGTAAAGAAATAAACGAACAATATGTTTTAGCAGTATATAAAATTATTACAGCCAAAAAAAAAATATTCTCTCGACAGCTACACACGAGAATTTTTTTCAAGCATCTAAATATGTTTAGTTTGATATCATCTATAGACTAATATTCATATGTATCGCCTTTGGACAATATTCTAGTTTAGCAAAAGTTAAAATTTAAGAGTTAATCTTAATTTTGGGCTATATCTCATTAGCTATACTCGTATAATGTTATTTTGTTAATCTCATAAATAGTATTTACTGATAACAATATACTTATTCTTGATTAACGATATACTTCAGTATCAGTAACATCTAAAATAAATGATGCTGCTTTCGTACATTACCAACTTAGTTTATCAAAACTACTTTATATATATATTTGCCCTGTCCGTCCCTCTGGGAGTTAAAAAAAATATCTGAACAACTGTTCTATCAAACATCACTAAATTTGGTGAAAATGTAGGGGGTCAAAAGCTAAGAAACGACTTCTCTTTTGAAGCCGATACTCAAACTGGAAGTATTAGAAATTAACCACTTCCGGTTTCAAAGTCGATCATTAAAGAGGAAAAACGGCAATAGACAGAAAAATACGATTTTATACAACCGACTAAGCATCCCACTAAAGCCAAGCCGGAAGTAGTACAAATCCACTACAGCTTCCGGTTTCAATATTGATTTACAGAGAAAAAAAAGAAAAGAAAAAAGAAAACAAGAAACGGCTTTTTAGAATCAATTTAATTCAATTAATACGTACTGTCTTCCCTCTTAACAATGTATTCAAACCGAAAGTTGCAGAAATCAACGATTTTCTATTTTAACGTTGATCGCTTTGGAATAATTTTAAAAAACAATAGATAGCGTGAAGCGATTTTCTATAATCAATTAGGCGCCCCAAATGTATATTCCGTTTCTACTCTGATCTCTCTACTGAAACCAAAAGTGGCAAAAATGAACCATTTTCGATTTTAACGTTGATCATCTCTCTGATAAAATCAGAAATGGTCGAAAATGAATCACTTCCTGTTTAAACGTTGATCGCTATAGAGTATAAGTGGTAATAAGCAGAGAGAAGAGGTTTCCTGCAATCGATCAAGCTTTTCAACAATAGATCTCATTTCCGTCCTTAAATATCTAAAAAAAAAAAAATGGTAGAAATCCACTACCACTTCCGGTTTTCATATTGATCTACATACAGCAGAAATGCTCGGAAATAAGGAGAATCGGTTTAATGGAATCGATTTGGCATTCTAAGAATAGGTACCATCTTTGCCATTAACCCGCTATTCAAATCGGAAGAGGTAGTAATGAATCACTTCCTGTTTTAAACGTTGATTGTTATAGAGTGAAAATGGTAACAGATAGCGAGAAGCGTATTTCAACCAATTAAACGTTCAAGAATTTATTCCATCTCCACGCTAATGTATATACTAAACCGGTAGCGATATAAATCTACTACCACTTTCAATGTAAATAATAATTGGAAAAATACACCATAAAAAGCAAACTCTTTCGTGATGTGTGCACGTGTGGTACTGCTACTTATTTAGTTTACAAAATACTTTTTTTTTCTGGACAGCTATACGTGAAGATTTACAATCACCTATATCATTTTGTTCAGTACAATTAAATCTATCACTTGATATGTGTCTCATCCTTGGACATTTTGAACGCTTATAACATTCCACAATTTTTGTACATTATCTAAAGTTACATATTGTTTCAGAAAATTTTCAAAATAGCAATTACTATATACCTTGACACAATAGCTGCTAGTTAATACATCTTCAAAATTTGTCCTTTTTACGCTATTTTGCTCATGCTAAGTTTTAGTTTTTTTTATGTATATATAAAAAAGAAAAGTAGTAAATTTGTTACTTTTTGGCACTTTTTGTTATGTAATTCTCTTAATTGGAGCTTTGTGTTTCTATAACATTTTTCTGAGAAATTTCTTTATTCTTAAAAGTTGGAAAGAAAAGATTATATAAGATTCTTAACTATACACTGCAGATTCTCAAGGTAAAAGCTATACGGTACTAGCCTTAGATAATGTGATACTATGCCTATCATTTTAAATATTGCTATATATTTAAGTTCACTTTCAGCACGCTAGTAAACTCCGAACTTCGTCAGAATACCCTCCATTTCTTGCAAAACACGCATTTGGAGGATCAATCCATTCTTTCACTTCTTTTCGAAAGAATGAACATTACTTTGTAGTTTTCTCTCAGAGCACTGGAGATCAAAAATTTCTTATTAATATTACTATTGCTTTTCGAGATTTTTTAAATTAAAGGATATACAGTCACATTCAAAACTAATGAGCAGATATCTGTTCTCGTCATATATTGCGTGTGTTGATATGCGCTTAGGGATGTAGTGGGGATATACGGTGTAAGGTAATATCTTTATTGTTCATTGTAAACTTACTTTAAATCAAGGATGCCATGAGGGTTTAAGGACGGTATATGCCGCGATCACGGATGTAGTGGACTGTACACGAGGATATATGACGTATGGTAATATATTTATAGTTCACCGTATATTACTTTAAATCAAGGATGTAATGAGGGTATAAGGATGGGTATATGCTGCGATCAGGGATGTAGTGGAGTATATACGGGATATACGGCATAATATCTTTATAGTTCATCGTATATTTACTGTAACGGGGTGCGAGGATGGGTATACCCTAAATTTTACAAAACGATTGAGCGTGTGCCTACTAAAAATTCTAACAATACTTTACTCCTGATGATAAAAGGGTTTTAGAAGACTGAAGAACATAACTTAGGTTATTTCCTGCCATCAAAGCTAGAAAGAAGAGTATTCGAATTTTTATAACACTATATTGTGCCAAGTGAGCGCTATGTGCACAAACACCATATGCGCGGATTCTCCCGAGTTCTTTAGTTTCTTCCCACTTTTTCATTACATCATTACCGTCTCATTTAAGCTCAAAAATCAAAATACAATCGTGAAATGTTAAACAACAGAAAAAAAGCTATAAAATTTCAGAGGGTGTGTTCATTTTTTAAAATATGCATAGATATTTATCGAATAATGAATTAATTTCAATGAATGTTCATGTATATGAGAACTGCAATTGGAGTCTAAGGATATTTTTTAAAATTAAGGTTTATTAAACTGGAAAGTATGTATGTGGTGTGTCTGTATAAAGCAGGAAGCGAAGAACAACTGCAATAAGAATGTGCTTTATGCCATCATTAGACAGTGTGATAATGATTAGGCGCTACTTGAAGTTTCAGATTTCTCTTGTTGAGTCGTGATTTACAATGAATCTTCAATATCAAATGAGTATATACATACAATCGTAAAATCATTCTCTATTACGCATTAGCCACACTTCTACTCCATCATTTATGTTATGTGATATGATCACTTGAAATTGTCATTTGCATGTGGGAAAAATAGCTAACCTACTATCTTCGTTGCATGTATTCTTCCGTACATCTACATACATTTAAAAACGATACTTTTTAAATATCAAAAACATTTTTCTTCTTTCTCTAGTCTGCATTGAAGATTAAAAGTGAAATCATAGTCAATTCTTGCAATGGTTACATAAACATATAAATCTTTTTCATACGTGTATTATGGTGCTACTACAGTGTCCATACACACTACTAATTTTCCACTTCACGGAAAGAGAATTCAGGTTTTAAGCGTGTATGAGAAAGACCAGTGTTACATGAAACTTTCTATCCTGAATACTGATATTTCGTTGAGTTATATTTATTTCAAAATGCAAAATAACTTCTTGTATTATTATTATTATTATTATTATTATTATTATTATTATTATTATTATTATTATTATTATTAATAATAATAATAATAATAATAATAATAATAATAATAATAATAATAATATTTGTAAATTCATTCTATAGAATAGTGAATTTCGTGAACACATATCGCTTGGGAAAAGGTTTAGGGAATTAGAAAGTCAGGCTTATATTTAGGTACGACAGTATTAAGAAAATATCATGAAAACTTAAACATTGTGTAAAAACAATGATTTCACATGTGGTAACTGTTCTTTCGCTCTGATACATTATTGAATATGAGCTACCATCAGATTCAGATTAAAGATTTAGGATTTATGTTTTATAGAGCAGTAGTGGCGAATTTATTTCTTGTATAGTTAGTAGCAGTAGTTAAAAGTTTAGTGTATAGAACCTAGCTTTTTCGTGTATTTTCTTCCCTGGTGCATTGATGGAACTTTGTAAAATGTTGGAACCATGTATTTCTGGCAAAGTAACTTAAATGTGGCACGACAAAGCTGTTAGGGCGTCATCGGAGTCTGGCCTATCTCTGGTAATCGGAGGTCTTAAATTGAGTTGATGAGTTGATTTTGAGTTTAACGTCCGTTTTCAGCAGCGAGGCTATATGAGACGTGGACCTACTGATTAACGTGGAATCCGAACCACATTAGCTCCCGCCGGGAATGTCTTAAATTGAATCACGAAGGTGATCACTGAAACGAAAGTCCTCTCTGATTTCCATCTGGTAGCTCACATTAGTGTGTGACCTTTTCTTCCCAATTTGCTTTGCCCTGTTGATTCCTATATTATATTTGTAAACACTTCCGTTACGAAGGACGATGTTTCTAAAATCTCATATTTTAAGCTATGTCTTCTTGCTTGCTTTTTACAGATTTTTTAAAATTACATTAAGCATTATTTCCAGCAGAGTATAGCATTTAACTTCTTTTCTATTTGAAAATTGAAGCGTTCAACGGACCAGAGAGTAGACGTGTAGTGCTCTCTTTTGTTCACGTAACGGTTTAATAATATTTCTAGTGCTACGCTATCGATGGTGACGTTATGAGACGCGATAGGCGACACTTCCTAAGCCCCTTGAGTCGCCACTAGAAACAATGTTCTAGAAAATCATACTTCAACGTATCCAGATCCGTTGAACAAGTTGACCTTATCCCAGAGAGAAGACATAAGATTGTACGGACCTTTGTGTCGGACCTTTGTGTATGAGAGTAGTTGATTTTAAAATTGTAATATAAGAAATCAACTATCTCTGCACAAACACTACTTAATCATGCAAACAACAACTGGATTATAATTTTTTATGGTTTATACTTTGTTCAAAATACAAGTGCCAAATAATCAATAACAACAACTGAATTATTCTTTGCGTTAACAAAGATATTTCATATGATGGTATAATTCCATAATCTTCCATTATCATAATCAATCTTCAATTTGCTAAGATGTTTGTCGTGACAATAGTTATCTTCTTTGTTAGATTTCTTTCTTTGATGGCATGTGTTCAGGTAATAACATACTCCAGGAGAATTCGGCCTTATTATACAGTGGATGGCTTTAAGACCATAATATATGTTGTAGATATCAAAGAATAGGAACAGTGGATTATATATGTATGAACATCATTCAGTTAGTCTTTGTAATTAATTATAAATTATAATTGCGTTGATTAAATTGTAGTTTAATATATATCATAATATATATTATTTAGATTATTTATTTACTCTATCATTCTCTTATTTATGTATTCATTTCTTCATACGTAGCTTCATTAATTATTTATTTTATTAATTATTTATTTATTCCATTTCAAATATCTTATTGTCTTCATATTTTATTCTTTATACTTATTTTAAAATGTCGCCTTTTATATCTCATTTATCGTTAGAAAATCGCATCAAGCAATTAGACTCGTCCTTATTTCCTCCAACATTCATTCAAATCTACATTGATCAAAGTTGTGCCGTCGATACATAAGATTAAATGTTGAATCTCCAATTACCAATTACTTTATTCATCATTACACATAAACTATAAGTAACGCCGGATACAAACATCTACCGTATATATTTAATGAAATGATTTCCTCGAAGAATTGATAAGTGATTTTTCACAAGAATTTAGATTTGGCTTCAAGATTTGACTGAATACATTATGTAGAAAGTTCGGGAGAATTGAGCTATGGCAGGATAATCCTGCCGGAATTAGCTTAGTTACTCCTGCGTCATTCCTTCATTTATGCCTAAAATATGGTAGTAATTTGCTCTAATTATTCTATAACGTTAACATTATATTATAAATACTTATTCAGAACAGGTTTTGTTTGTTTTATGGCTTCAGAAACTGGTCAAAATCCAGAAATTGTATTTAGAATGAAGTTGCTTAAATTCTTTTACTTGTAGGAGATTTAACATTCATTATAGTAATAATTACAATTTCTTCTTTTAACAAATATATATTGGAGCCAAAATTATTTTGCACTATCAATCACCATTCTGTAATCTTCGGTCTGTGCAGATCACAGGCCCCATTAAACATCAGTACCTGAAAAACTGTGATGTAAAAGTGAAAGCTGGAGCATCGCAGGCACAGACAAAATTGAGGAAGAAAATAAAGTTTGTACGTGAAACTTAATTACAGGGAAAAGTTTACACTGTCTTACCTTATAAGAGATATTTCCAATATCTAGATATGGATATTTTAAGCTGTAAGAGGGACTTCAGATAGACTTGACTTCAGATAGAATAGACTTCAGGTTGAAACATATTAAAAATGATTAAAATTGAATTTTAATCTCTTGTACACTGAAAGCTTTACTTTGAAAGTTACATTTAGTTATCTACTCTCCGCTGAAGCAAAGTAGCAGCACTTGGGGAGTATTATTATCAGATTCTCTGTATTTTAAAATATACAGAGTTCTTTTCGGCAGTAATTGGGCGAATTGTAGATATAAATTACGTGAAATTCAATCTATAATATGTTCATATCTGTAGTTTCTGTGAGGAGGGGAATATGTTCGAAAAATCAGTTTTCAGATGAACACACCGTTTAAAGAGTTTTACGGATTAGCCTTCATTACGAATTTTTAGTGGATTAGCATATGCCGACAATAGAATATTGTCTCTTAATATTTGATATATAAATATTGACAAACAGCATTCTATTGTTAGTATAAGCTAGTGGCAAAAAGAATACAAATCTTGAAAAGGCAATATCTCAAAATTGAGTATTTGAACTTGTTCCTCTTCGAAATACTACACAGATATATTGAAGAAAATACGTAATGAGTTTAAATCAACTTACACAATATATTTACTGTAAGTTATTCTATCATATTAATTATTGCTGATTCTCCATTTCTTGTTTCAGGTAAGCTACGGAAGCGAACTGATTGAATGCATTTACAATTAGTGTATGTAAGTAGACTTTTAAAGTTATAATCTATTATCTGCAATATATAGGATAGAATATGTGCTACGACGGGGAAGAGTAAGACAACTGCTTCCTCTGAGATTAGCAGATGATATTAATAACATATTCCATCTTAACCACAGTTTTTCCGAATACACTCGCTACTTACGTAAGACAAGGCTGTTTATCAACTAGTTTTTTTTTCTATCAGGCCTGACGGTAGCTCGCAATGGAGTTCAACTCCTTCTAATGAGCTTGGTCTAAAATGACTAAACTTGTTTACACTAAAATCATCTTTAAAGTTAACTAAGGAGTAGTTAATAAGAATTTTAAAAAATCCTTTATATTTTTATTGCTATATTGTTGTGATTATTGAACATAATCTTAGATATTAAGATAATATTACTTAACAAATAACAGTATCATCACAGTGTACTCAACATGAAGAAGTTTGGTTTAGATTTTGGTAAATCAAATTCCTTAACAAGGTAAACTTTACCAAGTCTAGGCTTAAACATAGCATTTTACCTCAAACTGATTGAACTATATCCTCTAAAATGAATATTTGAAAATAGAAAATATTTAAGTTTTTAGATTTGTTGAGCAGCAAATCATTTAGTTTCATTTTAGTGTTGTATTTCATGGACAGATGAGCGTTTCCTGAATATTATACTAACCTGCTAATCCCAAGAACATTGTGGGTAGACTATCAAACAAGGATAGTATCTATCACTACTCCTATAAGAATACATAGTGAACCAATTTTTGATTGTCTATAATCTTGACATCAACTGGAGATCATTTTCATCAGCGAGCTCGATTCCTAAGTTTTGACCCTTTTCATCCTGGTCAAAATTGATGGTTATCCATCAAGTAGTTCTTGAGAGTTTGGTTTCCACGACGAACATACGGAGAAACAGAGTAAAGAAGTTTTTGATAAACTAACCCTCTTAAAAATGATTGGTAATAGTTGCTAATATCAATTTACAGTTTTCATTTATGAAGTATGATACAAAGATTTCTTGATTTTCGAAAATTAAAAGTATGATTAATCTATTTATGGATCCAAATTTTGACTAGTGAGAACTTTTCGAAATTCTGCTCAAGTTTAAAATACGTTAAATTCTACATAACGGACCTATTTCTTGCCATTACCTACATATGTTTTTTTGTTTTTGACGCACATGTTTCTCTGCATATAGTATTATTTTCAGTTCATGTTATTTGGAGTATTGTGTAATGTTTTTCTCCTTCGTGACACGTTTTGCATAGTAAATTTCTTATGAATTATGAATTCTTTTACCTTTTATCTCACAATACATTGTCATTTAAAGCACACTTAACATGCAAGTACTAGAATACAACTTTTCCAGTGTCTCCATTCTGGATGTTGCGACTTTGATACACCGGTAGGATTAGTCCACTTTGTACATTTGTTACATGAATATACATAGATCTATTTGCAGGACACTGGAAGATTTTCCTTCCACTACGAAGAATATGCATATTCATACCGTTTAATGTCCTTGAACAAGATTTTACCAAAAAAACTCGTCTCCATATTAAAAAATTCGCGATCTATATATAGATGGTAAAGGGGCTAGTAGTATGCATTTCGCTAGAACTCGCTAGAAAAGACAAATTTATTACTTTCAAAGTGAAAACAATGACACAATACCGTTTGATCCTTGTGCTTGAATATGAGCTACCAGTAAAATATATGTCAAAGAAAAATTTTAAAAAGTATTTTTGTGCAAATAGTACAAATGCCTACGCTTGGACACCTAGTCGATTAAGAGTACTACAGAAGTATGGTAAGAGTATGGATTAACAATTGTCACATACATAAGCTCCATTCGTTGAAAACAGAACACTGCTAATGCCACCATTTTTTCTTTTTTTGACTTCCTCTGTTTGTATCACGACAACATACTGCATATCGTTGTTTAGAAATAAAATTTAATCGCTTCCGTAAAAGTAAAATGTGGAAATGATTTTAGTTTACGTTAAACTTTAGAATATTGTTAATTTTTAAAATGCTAGTAATTGAAACAAATATAATAGATATGGTTTTGATCAATAATCAGATGACTTAACTTTTTCCTATTTGTTCAGTACTTCTGTCTCTCTCTTTTGACTGCTATCATTTTCCTTTGCGCGCCTTTCAGCCAGCTATTTCACTTTGTTGATTGCTGGCATCTCCTGCGTGTTAATCACAATTTCTTAGTTTAAAATTGTACATTACTTGCCAGGTTCTAATATAGTCTTTCTTTTGTCAGCTTCCTGAATGAAAAATCACTTCCTTTCGATGTTTCAGAGGACATCATAACGCTTTCTAATCTTCACATATCACTTGCTCTTTTTTTTTTCTATTCTATAACAGTGTGGCATGTTCATTGCAGAAAGAAGGCAGATTCAAGAAACATGAGTAACAAAAGAAAGCTGGACAAGCTCTTCCTCATCTAACAACAATCATCTTCCTTCTCTTTTTTTTTTCGAGCATTAGGAGCCATTTCTCGAGTGCAATTATCGTTGCTTTTATCATATGTAGCTCTCTCTCTCTCTCTCTCAGTTACTCCATGACCAAATGTTCAAAGCTTTCTCGTGCCTCTTAATTTGTTTCCTCTTTGGTGATGGGCTGTTGGCACTCGCTGCTAATTTACTTGTATTGTTTGATAGACATCTTGCACAGACCAAGCATTTTGAGATCTTTCACTTTTGATTGTGTTCTTTATCATCCATTTAATATTTAAAAATTTACAAATTGACTCTCACATGCAAATAATGTGTCAAGAACAATTTCACGTATACAATGCCATTAGGGCTACTTTTCCCTATTTTAAATTATTATTATTATTATTATTATTATTATTATTATTATTATTATTATTATTATTATTATTATTATTATTATTTACTCACAGTATTTAGCTCACTTCCTTAACAGCACAAGAAGTAGGTTTTCAATAATGGAAAATGTTAGTTCAATGCTATTCAACCTTGAATATGCGTACCTCTGACTTGTTACATATTTACAAGTCTATTCTGTAATATAGTTCTATTCAGAGGCGTCATTTGGGAAGGCAGGGGAACAATCCTCCCTGAGTACATATATTTTTAATACATTGTATACTAATATACTAATAAAAAAACATGAAACTCTTATGTTGGTAGACCATCTTCCTCTCTCACCCCTCCTGGCAAAACCTAATATAACGCTACAGATTTTATTAAGTGCGGAACATGATTCTCCTTTTTATAGGAGGTTTAAATAGGTTATTTCCTTAATAAGCAATGCATTCTATAATTTATTTTTGATATAGTTGAATTTAAGATAGCTTATACCTGGGTACCCCCTCGAATGGAAAAATATAGTTAGAGGCACTCGAAAGGAAAGAAGTTAAATACGACTGGTCTATCCAACTGCCAACGTTTTGGCTCCATGCTGCAATTGGCCGCTATGTCAACTATTTGCGAATCAACTTAATTGCCACCTCAGCCCCTACAAAATAATTAAATTTTGATTCGAAGAATGGGGTCGAAACTGTTGGATAAATGATGGCAAATTGTTTGTTGACCAACACACACTATGTTGGGAGAACGTATTTTTCAGGTTTATTTTTGCAATTATGGTGACCATTAACCTACGTAGGCCCTCCCAAGTGTGCTGCAAGGATTCACAGCAAACAACAATACACTTATATGCTACAAAGTACTGTATTACTAACACTAATATACTGTATATAGGAATAGAATAAAATATTCCTTATACACCTGCAAAAAAAAAAGGTTCTCCAGTGGTAAGTGTGATGTCGGGCAATTGTCGAGAGAGCTGGTCATAATATAGAACACATGTGATAGTAAGTCAAACTATCATGTGAGTAAATACTTCGAAGTCGCAGATATGAAAGCTTATCAGTTTGTGTGTAAGGTAGCTGTATATACACACGATGCACATTCAAGAAATTATCAAGGTATTAGTGGTAGCATATAGTAATAAAGTGTAAATAGTACTTGTAAGCGGGTATAGTAGTAGATACACTGGACGGGATGAGAGTATGGTTTCAATAAGTAGGTCCTGGTGATTACGTTCAGTAATGAATTTGTTCAGAGTATCTTGAATTCTTACTTAGGAATAGGAAAGAGCATGGGAGAATATAAGTCACATGTAAGGTAAGGTAATGAAATTCAAACTTCGACATGCAGTGCATACTGTTTGACAGAACTGTGCAAGTTTATCATATCCTAAGAAGCTCGTGCATAAATCAAGCAGTGGAATTATATTGTGTAATTAACCTAAGATATGTACGTACGTATTGTGAGCAATAGGGATGCGCACGAGACAAGGTTTGTGGCTGTCTCGTCTCGAAAATTTGCTGTAAAAGTGATGTCTCGACTCGAAAAATGTATATTTCTCTATTGGAAGAGCCGTGTCTCGACTCGAATTTTGTCAGGAAAATCCCGTCTCGACTCGTCTCGTGCGCATCCCTAGTGAGCAATGTGTGGTTTTAAGTTGTTAGTGTATGGCAAGTTGTTATTGTAAATGATATAAGGAAAATAGAGCGATTGAAAATTTTCGTTGTTGCTTCCACTTTAAGTCCTGATGAAACACAAAGCCTCAGTATGTAACTGTTTTAGAGGGACATGTTGGAGTGTGTTTAACTCTTAATGATAGGAGAGAGAAATGTCGATACACTTAGGAAGGGTTACGTGAAAAGAAACTATAGTTTGAGCTTTGAGTTAGTTAATTGTGATATTTTACATACAGCACCAGATAGTAAATCGAGAAAACCCATGTCATTAGCAGACTGAAACAAATTAATGTTTATAGGTAGTAGAAAATCTTCAACAATGAAAAGAGAAATAGTGATGCTTACCTTAATCCCTGCGGGACACCAAACGTAAGAAAAACGAACGAACTAATCATTAGTAGTAATGCAATGAGAAGGTTAGCAAGAATATTATATATGGAGCAGAAATCTATAACGGTAAGCTTAAGCTGTATATAAACTTATAAATAAGAGCAAGATGTCATAGTTTGTCAAATGCCTTCTCCAGACCGATCTTGAACATTTTCCAGTCTGCTAGAAAGAAACCTGTACAGACTATGGAGATATAGATATATGTCTTGAGAATGAAAGAGAGTAAGAAGGTTTTCTTTAACACTTTCATTGTTACCGACTGCTATAGCAATTGTCATAAATACTTACTACACCGCTGTCAATTGCTGTAGTTGAATTCTGCTCGCATTCCAGTCGATTTGCTTTTACTTGTCCAATAAATAAATCTCTAAATCATTCTGTAGATCGATTGAGATCTCACTCGAAAATCTGAACTATTACAATCGGTTGCAGTGCATTCACTTATTTATGAGAGTTACTATAGCAGTTGGCAGCAATGAGAAAATTAATATCTTGATACTTGATCTTATTGAAACCTGATGCTATGGTATGGCGGTATTTTGAAATATTATGAAAAATTTAAAATATTGTATGAAATGAGAAATTTCGCTAAACTGCCGTCTGTAGAACACCACAAATCGTAAACCAATCACAGTGCAGTATAATATTTATATGTAGAGAACACTACTGTAAGAAAGAAATTTATCACACATGCTCGTGTTCCTGATATTTTCATCTACGAATTAAATACGGTACTCGCCTAAAATTTAAGCTCGGGCAAGACCCGATGAAGTGGAATCCTCTCTAGTTAATTAATAATCTAAATTAACTGTTAAGTTTATTCTCGGCAATATTTTAGCTAAGAATGCTATCATTTCTCTGCTCTTGTAATTAAGAAGGAAACTACTTGTTCGTCCGAATTTTCAATAGCTATACAAAATTGTCTACCGCAACAGAGGCAAATGCCTAGGTAGAAATGACAAAAAAAAAAAGTCCTTTCGAAGTAAATATCGTAATTGAAATGATAGTTTATAAACAAAATATATTTTTATTTAATTATTTATTTTCAACTGGAAAACACAATCATATATTTTTTTTAATTTAGAAGAAGAAATTAGACAATGTTCGTGGAAGCCCAATTCGGTTACGTTTCGCTAGTTGTAACTTACATGTTGAAATATTATGTGCAAAATATGCAACTTGATGTCTGAAGTGTAAGTGCAAAAAACAAGATAATAGGGAAAATTATCATTGCGTGTAGCACACAGTAATGAATACAAATACGTACACTTGTAATACAGTATGTCGAGAAACCATAACTACCTCTCATTTCATATTACAGTGTTATGGTTTTCTAATTATTCATTATTTTATATAACATGAAAATAGCAGGTGCAAACATTTATACCAATGTTTTTAATTTATTTGTTCTTACGATTAGGTCAATGTACCATATCGTGCATAACTAGTCTTTTATACCTTAACAATATTTAATTTAATTTTAAATAAGAAAAAAGGCTTAATATTAATTAGTTACGGAATTCTAACAATACTAAGTAGCATCAGATCTTTTAAAGATAATTAATCCTTTTTAATTACCAATGCATTGAAGTTGATGTGCATGATATAGAATTATAAACTATTCGAAGGATTTTGTAGCCTTTGCATTTGCAGAGAACGTCTTTTAGTGGAGAGCTCATCGTTTCTATACTAAACGATATCTCTCATATTAAATTATTCCAATATGAGACCAAGAAAAAGTAATACTACCTTCCAAACTTTAATGTTTCTTACTTCTAATATTTTCGTTTAGGTACGTCCTTAGTCAAAACGTGTTTTTCTTGGATTAATTAACTTTTTACAGAAATTTTTAGTTGTTAACTCCTTTTTTCTTTTCTTTTTTCTTTCTTTTCTTCTCTCTCTCTCTCTCTCTCTTTTTTTTTTTTTTTTGCCAAAACCTTATAATTTCAATAACACATTTGTGTCATGCTGCCCTCTGCGCTTATGAACACTACTGTCTTACTATTTTCAGCATAGGTAGCCTTGTTAGCCGATTGCTACAGCGCATAAAGAACATCTTTTAATTACCTTTTCACAATTTCTTAAGAAAAAAGCTTGAAACATTATTTTTTCTTAAAAGAATGCTAACTCCATGTGTTCAAGATCCATGCGTTCATCCAACTATACTGGGGAGTCTGACATACCACTTCGAACAATATGAACATAAATAACATGCATTTATAATAGAGTTACCTATGATACAGCAGTTGATGCTTCTCGTCTCCAGATGGTGACGTGCAAGGGATGTCTCGTCTCGTCTCGTGGTCAATCCTAATTTGTAATCCGAGTAAACTTTAGTTAAGTTCCCACTCTTTCGAAAATACTTAGTACTGTACAACAAAAATAGGGATAGTCCTGCGTATACAACCAAACTTCTCTCTGGTATTACAGTCCACAAAAGGCTATTAGAGGAAGATAATGACACGTTAGCTTAGGGATAGAAATGAAATGAAACGAAATCTTTAAGTTTTACGTCCCACGTTTATGTCGGCTAGGCTAAAGGAGACGTGATGATGAGAAATGAATGAAATGTAGAATGAGGAAAGTGGAAGGAAACGTGAGAATCCGAGAAAATCCACGCACACTGTGTTTGTCCACCACACAGTTCAATTGGCGCGAGCTGGGATCGAACCAAGGACCCCATGCACCAGAGGTGAACTTTCTGCCACTGAGCCACAGCGGCTTCACGTCTTAGGAATAAAATGCTCACTTCTTTCGCGAGAGGTCACTACTTTAACCTCATTAGGCTATGGAATTTGGGTTCATATAAGCGTGTTCATGTGATTTCTTAAGATTTTCCAATTTCGTCTTACTTTCCCTTCCACTAGATATCCATCATTATGATCAAACAGATGACTTATTTTCAATCAGAATATTTATTCGCA
Organism: Thermobia domestica; assembly: GCF_964235325.1. Classification (NCBI taxonomy): domain Eukaryota; kingdom Metazoa; phylum Arthropoda; class Insecta; order Zygentoma; family Lepismatidae; genus Thermobia; species Thermobia domestica. The sequence continues at coordinate 189,335,077 of NC_137454.1, read as the reverse complement.
TTGCCTTGATTTCAGACTTCCTAGATTAAAGCTAATTGCTACCTCTGAAATTAAATAATTTCTCGATTGACTTATGATTCGAGGAGATGAGCAACAAAAATGGTATCTCACAGGGAACTGAACTTGGCACTACGCACTACCAATTCGGCTACGTTAAGTACACAACCTTGCATTTATATGAAATAAAGAAAAACTAGCCTAGCAAAGCAAGACATCAACCGACCTAATAGTTTACTTTTAATTATTTGATGCATAATTAGCACATTAGACCTAATCATTGATTTCTGTCTTTGTAAATCAAACCTGACGATTCAAACAGTCTCCATTTGCTTCCCGATTTTACTGTAAATCATGCTTTCAATGGTATCAAACCCGGAACCAGAAACACCATTAAACTAAACAGCAGAACCATTAAAAAATACGTATATTTTCCCGCCGATACTGTATTCAAATTGATACAAAAAGACATAGGGAAATGAATAGAATAGAATAGAAAGATTTATCATATACCTTTTTTAATTAGAAAAAGAAGTTGGTCTTTCTAGACGCAAAAATCATTGTTAAAGAGAAAGTATCCAATCTTTCAGAAAGCAAGGGCCAAACTGCCTCCTTCATTAGTTAGTTACTAATCCAGTGGAGAGAGATGGAATCTCGAAGTGAAAGTAAATTCTTTGGATTGCCGTAGCAAAATGCTCTCTTCTTGTTGTTGTCTTCTTTATTATTTCTTTTTTCTTTTCCCCTTAAATCTTATTCTTGCTTTTGTGACCATCCACTTCATATAAAACGAGTTTTCTTCAACAACCAAATGAACTCACTTGATCATCAAGACGTGACTAAACATTATTTTTTTTCTTTCTTTCTCGTCATTAAACGAATGTGAAGGAGATAGAGAGAAGATAAAGATAGATGAGGGGAGGGACAGGAAGACATTCACGCAGAAAATGGTCACACAAGAGACACATGCATTACATAAATAAAGTGTGCGAACTTAGTTGCTTGTGTACCGTTACTACTACGTATATAGCAGCAGCTATCCGAATTTCAATAAATGTTGAAGCTAGAGAGCGTGAAATGTATCAGAAGAGAAGCAGTGGTAGAAGATATATAATATTTAGTCTCAATATGTACCAGCAGAATAGCTTTTGCTGATATGTCCTTTGCTCTTCGGTCTCCAATTGGAGTAATTCTTTTTACAATATTTAGAATCTAGACGTGAGTTAGTTTTCAGAGACTTTACAGTTTTATCCATATATCCTCCTGACGCCCAGACGGAATCGCAACATGAAGCACGAGAAATCTTAACTTCTGTCCAATTTCATAACAGAAAGCGCTTCTGCTATTGTTTGTCTGATGGAAGCAAAATTTGAAGTGTAGAAATTACCCTACAAAAGGTTTCAACTCAGCAAAGCTCGAGATATCAGCAGGAACGAACGGGCAAATGTCGTCATTTTTTGTAGAGCCGATTCTACGCGGGGTGTCAGGAGGCTATACTCTTGCTTTAAGGCCATTAGTTTCCGTTTCTTCATCTTTCTATAAAACTATCAACTGCTAGAATTAGTTAACAGCCAAATTACCTAGGTAGATCTTCCAGTGGAAATGAAACACCGATAAAGTCAGTGTGTGGGGTCACAATGCCCAAGGTACTCACGGCACTTGTTGTGGAACGCATAATTACATGTATGTCATATCTCGATCTTCTACACTTGTTACTTAAGCCATTATTGAAATAGAATATTAATTTTAAAAAGATGGTCTTCCAACAAGATGATGCTCTTCAAATTTACCGAGAATTGTCTATGAATGCCTGCATGTCACATTTCCATTTGTGTTTGAGTAACCGCACACTCGAGCTCCACGATTTTCTCATCTCAACTTACATACTATTTTGTATAGAGATATATTAAGTAGAAGGTGCATCGTATCAAGATAATCTTAATTGACTTATGTGAAGGATCGTGTCCCCCATGCAGTGACCACCATCAGTCGTATAATGATACAAAGATGTTTCATGAGACAATGGTTTGCCGGGGTAAGCTTATACATGCAAGGTAGTCATGTAGGTAATTTTATTAGCTGAAACAGAACTGTTTAGGATTAGGGTAAGGAATTAGATTTCTGTGATTTTAGCATCTGTGACCATGTTAGCTCCTTATGTATGAAGGATTACGTCCCTCGGTGACAATATTGTCCGGAGAATTAGAGAGGAAAGAAACACGGCTGGGATCATTATGTTAGGTACCATCACGGTATCTGCTTGGTGTAAATGAGGAAAAATCAGGAAAACCTCACCTCACTCAGGATGGTTGGTCTGATTTTTTTTATATACTTTTCCGATCGTGTGTTTCTACCCGGATGTATAGGTTGTAATGAATGATGAGTTATGTGTTATATTCTATGTTAAATTCTCTGATTTAGTTCTACTTTAAGAAGTGTTTGTGTTTTCTACATCGCGGATCGAAATGTTATAGTAACGTGCTACACAAGTATTATTGTATAAATAGTGAATAAAAATTTTTTCTAGTTGTATGTTGTGTACAACGATTAAAGTTGGCCAATATTTGTACTGCAAATCCATATTCACAAAAAATAATTGTTCGTCCAAGCCCTTGGCTCGCTTGCAAATTGCCTGCACACTAGAGACACCTCTTAGCGTTAGACAGGATGCAGCTTAGATAGTAACAAGTATTAGCTTGACTGTGAATTATTGGGAATTGGTGTGACTAACACACAGCGTTTTGCGTTCATTATAAGGATTAATACTATCTAAATATTTTCATCTTGATGTTTATGTAACCCGTAACACTTAAATGTTTGAAGTTTGCATGTTACTGTTACATACTGATATGTTCTTGCTTTATAAGAAGAATAGTTTTTGAGAAACAACTGGCAAATACATCGCTCCAAAAAGAGCTTAATTTCCAATCGGTTTTTGTGAGGTTATTTTTGGACAGATTTAATTTTGTCAAGAACGGACACGAATGAAGAAGAAACAGCTAGGGAGATTGATAAGATAGAGGGAAACGAAAGGACCTCGGCCGACAAAAGCCACTTAAAATAGCACTTTCTTTTAACCACAGAACATTATCTTGATTCTGCATACTAGTGGTAATGACTTTTGGCCTAAAGTAAACATACATTCATGCTGCAAAGAAAAAGATAAGAAAGAAAATAAATATATAAAGTTTTTGAACGAAATTCTATGTTTGATATTCGGGAAGGTAGTATTTCTTGAAATAATCCATCATCGTGATGCAATTGAGGATCTATTGAATTAAGAAATAGTGACTCATGCCTACAAAATCAGAAATATAGCATGACATCAGCTAGTTAAACTATTATAGTAGTTAGCGGTAAGTGTCACGTAGTGACTTATTTGAGTGTTATTCCCAAAGTCATGTTCTAACTCGTTTAACTAGGATAACTAGACGGACCATTAAGCTCTCACTTGGTAGGCTAGTGGTAGTATGGTCATTTTTTGTCACCTAGAAGTTTCACTTAGGTTAGTTTCTAAGTCTTATAAAATATGGCGAATAAGTGTTCGGGTAGACACGGAAATAGTACATTACTTTCAGAAACAGACTGCAAATCATACATATGGCACTCTACATACTATACTGTGTAGTTAGCTGCAGACTAAAATTTTCGAAAGTACTCAAGGATCTTATGCATGGAATAAAACAGACAAGAGGGTTTTCGATTCTTTCATATCTTGCATACTAAAACCTCAATTGTATGGGTTTAACTTCCTATTTAATGTCATATTTACATGCATAGAGGTTAAAGAAACAAACAGCGACTTATACACGTGTTGTTTTATTATGCAAGCTAGTATTGAAAGTACTCTTATCGTATGAATACGCTGTTTTATAATCTCTGTAGAAAAAAGATTTCAACTAAAGACTGGAACAGTAGCAATGGTGACTTCAATTTTGCTGCTGAAAGATAACCGACTTTCTCTAGAAATCCGTTTCCCTATCCTCAGCAACACCATACATACTTTAAGATCTGTTCATTATTAAGTATTATCATCTATCGTACCTTCACTTCCTGCATGTCACACTTGACACTCAATGCACCTGTTGCACGGAATATACAATTTCATCCGTTCTTTATATCATTGCATTTTATGCATTTTTAAAGTGCGTTTTTACTTTCAGAGATTGGCTTATTTCTGATCCAACTCAAAATTCTAAGTGGGAAATTTTGTTTAGATACAATTTTCTTAGCAAAATGTAATTTAAATTTATGGGTATGATTACATAAACTAGAAAACATATGATTTTTCACTTCTGTCTGTCATGATTATAAACTATTTTCAGAAACATTTTAATGGATAACAATGTATAGTATTTTTAAGTCCCATGGATCTGCTCTTTAGGTTAATGGAGAGGGTGAGAAATAATAGTTGATGAAATGAATAGCAGCCTTCCGTTGGTCTAATGGGTAGTGCACGCATATTTGGTACACAGAGTATCAGGCTCGACTACCGGTGAGAGAGTTTTGAAATTTGAAGACATTGCGGTAGTTGTTATATCAGCTTAAGCGGTAGGTCCACAGTGTAGCTTCGATGGTGAAAAGTGTGCTGTACAGAATATAACAACGAACTAAGAAATCAATAGTGAAATTCCTTCCCTGAGAGGCATTCGAACGGCAACAGACAAGATTGCGATTTCTTAGCCTAATATGTTAAGACCGTTTGACCATGCCAGCCGGCTGGTAGAGTAAAAATTACTGTTAGCAACAGAAATAGAACGAATATACCTAAAATTAATTGATTTTTAATTGAAGTTTAAAGAATAAATTGCTTGTAGTGATTGTATCTATTTGTTCAGGTTAATAGGAGATCGAACACGGAAACGAAATGCAGTTCATGTAGGTGAAGTGGTAAGCAAGTCTGTTGAAAGTTCGAGTCAAACTACTGACTCTTGTATACAACTTTCTGAAGCTCGTACAACTTTCTTATCTTAGCTTGTAGCGATAACTTTTACACTTACTTATGTAACTTCCGACAAGAATCACCGCCACTGATCTAAGTTCTCCAAGAATTAGCCAAACATTGCCTTTTCTGATGTCAAAGTTGAAAAACAAAAGTATGGCTTTTCTATCACATATGTTACGAGTACACAGGAAAATTTACTTGAATTCCATTAATATTACATTTATTTTGTATGTAGGTACTGTTTTGTAATGACAATCAATATAAAAATTTAATACACGTAATCAGAAACACTTGGAGACTACTACTTAATGCACCTAAGTTGAGCAACTGGAAATGTTGGAAATTATTACTTTACGTACAGTTTCATAGCAATTGCATTTTATTTTTATGTGCATTTTAAAATCTTAGATTCATGTTTAATTTATAACAAAGGACAAGAATGACATGTAGCTCTGATATTAACTAAATTTACCAAAACAACATATCGTTTGACTGATATTCCGGAAATATGACGTGGAATTTTCCAATTCATTGATAGTGCCCTTTCTCTTATTTTCACACCATTTGTCATTTTTTTTTAAATCACAAAGCGCCATTCATAATGTAGGTGGTAATTTTAAATACACTATTCTAAAATAAATATCATAAATAAACCTATTACACCACAGATCGTGGGCCACCAATGGTCTTCTTTAATCCATAATACTTTCTAGAACAGAAAATGCAATGTTAACGGGGAAAGTTTCTCTGCAGGGAGCTCCACCAAATGATCTGCTTGACCTTCCGCATATATAGTGTTTTGGCATTACGCTTCTCACGGTAGTGGAATATAAGTTATATTTTATAGGATACAGAGATAGATTTATTACTTAAAAGCACGCAGCGCGACACGTTAGAGTTATAGCGTACAAACAAAAACTCGAGACTACATCCACTCTGTTTAAGAATTATTATTCGTGTACAAAGAACTTGTGGCGTACCTTTCAGATGTTGTACTCTCAGTTATTTATAATGTTTCACATTTTGAAAAACAAAGCAAAACATAGACAATTAAGTGCATTAAAAGACAGTGAAGTATTGCTAGGAAATAACGATAAAACTTTCAGCTTCAATGCATCCTTTGGGGGGAGGGGGGTTAAGTGACTAGTTTTCAGTATCAATTCGATATTAGTAGTGAAGAATCTGAAATGTTAAGACGAAAATAAAATGCATTAAAAAGGTGGTTTTGGAATGGTAAAATAAAGAGATTAACACTAAAAGCTTTGTGAGCTTTTCCTAAGGCTGAGTCCTTGCGGCCAAATATTTGTAGTCTTAGTTTCTTCATTTTATTTCTCAATTTTAGCGCATTTTACTATTTTCTTCTTTTTAGTGCATTTTATAAGAGTATTATTTTTAAGATATTTTATGCTTATTACTTTTAGTCTTTATTCAATATCTTGCAATAAATTCTTCATTCCTAACTTCTTTAGTTTAAAAATACCGTACATGTTTTATTTTCTTCGCTTGTTTTACAACAGTTTATTCAAAAATTTAGCAAAATAATGCAAAAATGTGAGTACAGAAACTTATCAACAGAACGCCTAGTTTGTATGCAACCCACCACACTTACTTGAGGGTATGGGTTGTATAAACAGCAGGATGACGATTCTGTATTAATTTTACAGTAAAATGATAAGCTACAGCGACAATTATGTAAAAATGCTGTTATTGTCGTTGAATTTAGACGAGCGAACAGTATTTCAGACAAGAGAACAGTAGTATGGAAATACGTGAAATTTATGTTGCAAGATTTGACCTAACAAACAGAAATGTAACCGAATAAAAACAGTGTAATAATAAAAACAGGAATTTGAATGGTTAGAGAAACCTAGAAGAAGAAGGAAAGCGTATTTGACGGGTAACTGAATAATGAATTATTGAAAGAAGTAGTCAGATGTTTTGTATGTTTTCTAGTGTGTACAAAGTAAAAATGTGAATATTATGAAAATCGAAGAGAAAAACGTTGAAAAAGTAAATATGGAGACATTAGCTAAGTAGACTAAATTGAAAACTTAGGAAGTATAGAAGAGAAGTAAAGGAGAAAAGAAACTATATAGGACATAGTTTGAGTAAATGTATTCTCAGGGATGTAATAGAAGAATTTGGTTTTCATGGCATTTTTTAACCAATTTTCACAATATTTTCTGTTATCTTACTTTTTATTTGTTCATTTGCAAGAGTCAATTCTTTGAAGTTATATTTCACATACTTCCATACTAACTAAATCTTTGAAATCTTGTACATATGCTTAAACCAAATGGCAATATAATATTTTTATTTTTATTTATTTACCAACATAATTCTAGATACAACTGAACTCCGGTTTACACTGAAATACCTAACAAATCTCTCGAATAATAATATAATGCAATAATAATTAATAATAAAAGCAATAACAGCATCTAAAGTAATAACAAGAAAAGTTAACAACAATGGACTAAATCTTATCCACTAAAATGAGTCGTAGCACAGATTCAGACTTAAATAAATCGACCAACGGATGTAACATTTCATTTTATAACTCAGGAAACCTGTGAAACAGAAAAGATAAAATTATTAAAAATCTACGTCGTACTATTTGAAAGAAATATGTGTTATATGTTTGCCTGAATGGAACCAGAAAATACAATTCTGACAAGTAAAGGGTCCAAATGGATGAATCGAGTTGTGGAATGAGACTTAGTGCACCTGATAGAGGATGTGAAAATATGCATATATGCAAAGTTATAGGGCGCTAGGGCGCCATAAGCAACGGAGGGGGAGGGGATCAAAGTTGGTGGGAGAAGGGCTATGCTGTTATTGAAATACATCAAATAAACTGTTAAATCGTGAAAGTAGTGAAAAATAGACAATGCAAACGGTGGTAGTTTCACATATTGGCAAAAGAAGAATGAGCAAAGTAGATTACGAACCTCCGCCGCCATTTTGAAATCTGTGATATATTTAATATTTTTGAAATGGATAGGTAGTCATATGATATAGGGCCAGCATGTTCTCAAAAAGTCAATTATGAACTTTAGTGATCGTTATCTGCATTTATTTGGAAGATTTGGGATCAGCTTTGTAGTTACTTACGAAAATCTAGGAGAATGATACTCGTATGTTGAAAGTTTGGATTATCACGAAAACACATGTAAGATAAACATATCTACAGGCCAAGAAAACTAACAGTGAAATTTGATATACAATAGTGAAATATCATAATAATAATGTAATAATATACAATTTGAATCTCCCAATATTGTTTTTTTTTCTAATTTCTGTTCATTTGTACTGTTGTTCAAGTCCTAAACGAGCTAATATAAGGAACGTCTATGGACAAGATCTATAGACCCATAGTGGAATTGAAACCACTACGTTGCAGAACGCTAAAATCGGAAATCGAACAGAGGATCATGTGCGCCAGAAGCAGCCTGCTAATCACTTAGTTATCCTAAGGCATTGATCATTTCTGCATATATGTTACATTTTGTTTCTCCTCTGATTTTCTACTTTGCCAACACTGCTTCGACAATGTGCTTTGTCTGCTCTCATTCTGCTCCTATCAGTGATTATATTCTGTCCTGTGCATCATATTTTGGTTTCAAAGTATTACTTACTTTTATAAATCCGAGTTTTAGCACTTTTGTAGTTCATATATCTTCGATAGCTGGCAACACTGTGCATCCGGATTTCACACGTTAGTTTGTAGTTCTTGCAAATAGACTTTCTGTATGTTATAATTTGTACCTCATGCAATTTAATACAACTTTCCTTGTTTTGAATTGACAACACTGCGTTATATATGACGACATTGAGCATGTTTGTGGGTACAGTGCTTGCTTACTATACTGCTGCGCAAGTTTCCATTTGATTTTGAAAATATTTCTGTGTAAATTTATATGCATTGCTTTCTTCACATGATTATTGATCCTTCTTTCGTCTCTATCTCCGCGTTTCTGCAGTCATCAGGCAAATATTTGGATTTCTCACTTTTGTTCACCTGACTATTCACTGTTTGATTGGGAAATGCTACTATCAATACAATATGTTCACTTGTGCGTTGGCAATGTGCGGGTTTATACAAATATTTTAGATAACTGATTTTATGATGGGTGTCAGATAGCTGAATATTTACTGTTCGTAGCAGTTCGTGTTTTGTCATCATAGATGCGCAAGGTATTCTGAACTCTTCTACTCAAGAAAGAAGTTTGGAACTGAATTTAAACTGGATAAATCTGTAGGAGCTGCTTGCCTTGTAAAATTTTGCTAGAGAAGAGAAGTTCCATATTTCTGTTAATCTGTACAGAAGTCCTAGAATGCGCATCAATTGCTTAGTTATGGTGTTTATATCTTCTGTAAATGTTAGTTTTGTGTCAAAAGTAATTCCGAGATTCCTATGCCTATTGACTCTCGTGATGAGCGAATCAATTATGTTATATGAGGTGTGTACAACATTTTTCTCTAGGGAAAATGTTATAGAACTATTCTTAGCGGGAATCACTTTTGGGAGCCATATGCTACACCATAAGGAGAAATTGGAGCTCCTTCGTAGCTAAGCAGTTAGCGTAAGCGCCTTTGGCGTGGGAGACCCAGGTTCGATTCCCGGCAAGAGCTCATGTGGTTCGGATTCCACGTTAATCAGTATGTCCAGTCTCATATAGCGTCGCTGCTGAAAGGGACGTTGAACTCAAAATCAATTCAACTCAACCATAAGGAGAAATTATGTATGTTGTTTTGAAGTAGCTCGGATTTTTTTTTTTTTTTTTTTTTTTTTTAATTGTTGGCTTCTCTAAAGGCTTTGCACTTGTCTGCGAATAACTGGATTCTGCTGGAAGTTGAGTTGAAGCTACAGGTTAAGTCATCCAAATCAACATTTACAGTATTTATTTATTTTGTTTGTTCCAACAGTAAAGTGTTTCTCCAATTACTTACATACTGTACATATACATAAATACACACATCTCCAATTACTGGAGGTTAATTAACAGTGCAATAAATAACATATTCTTTTACAGTCACACTTTATATATAGTATAACTTGGAGTGATTTCATATTTTGTTCTATAAATAGAATCCAAATAGTACACGTTCATACTTTCATTCCATTCATTCATACATACATATTCATATATGTCCAATCTACATACATATACATAAATACACACATCTACACATATATACACACCTACGTACGTACTTATATATATATGCACACATACTCATACGCACATACATGCATATACTTAAAAATACGTAACTATAAAGAAAAACACGTATATCTAAATATACATACATAAAACAGAAATATATTCATATGACAGTGTCAGACCTCTATAATGTTCAACGTCTCCTTCAATTTTTTCCACTTATCATAAGCGGAGGACTGAAATCTACAATGTTGGACTTTGTTTCATAATAATAATAATAATAATACTTTGCGTACTCATATGTAGCTATTGTGAACTCCTGAACATTACAATTTTTGGTGTTATGTAACACAATGATTCACTTAGTGCACATTCCCTTTTACATTAAATTGTATTTTTTCCTAGGAAACAAGGATTAGAAACGATGTTGTTAATAATTTTATACAAAAACATCTGCGTTTGTATTTCTCGTCTCGCCTTTAATCTTCACTAGTTAAATTAACGTAATAAATCGTTGTAGCTTAGATGGTTATTACTAAACAAAATAACAAACACAATGGATACTTTAATATTTCATTACACGCCTTAACTATATATTGGGTATTCCATCTGGACTCACTGTTTTCTTGGGGTTTACTCCTCCATACTAATTGATGAAATAGACTGAGAAGCATTAACTAACATTTCTTCCGTCTCACGTGTTTCTAACTTACTGCAAAATTTTGTATACATTGAATTAAAATATGTAGCAAATCTATCTGCGAATCCTTTAACTGAGTGAAACATTGTTGTTTACTTTTCTTGTCTTTTGTGTATGTCCAAAAACCTCATTTATCATTTTTCAACAAGTGAAAAATTATAATTTTTTAATTAGTTTTGTATATTAATAGTTACTGTAGGCATTATTAATCAGCTTCTTAAGATTTTTCTATTTAGTTTAAATATTAATTCATTATAATTTGTTTCACTTCTACGTTTTTTTTAAAAAAATAACACTCCTTAATTTTTAATGTGTTATAGTAATAATTTCAGTATTAAACCAAACTGGATACTTCCTACTATAACTTACTCCTTTTTGGGGGGGAAGGGGAATAGTGAGTCCCAGTTTTGTCTCTGAAAATTTCATAGGGTCTTAGAAGGTTTGCTCTGCTGAAATTATACACAGGAGATGAGCTCTTTTTGATTACTTTTCCAGTTAAGTATGTAGATCGGAATCGAAATACTTAAAGAAAGATTATGATTTTTCTATTTTCACAAAATATATTTTTTCTTCGTTAACAGTTACTTTATTATTCACATTACTCAAACTAAGTCTAGTATCCTGCCATTAATATTTTTAACTCAGACTAGCTTATAATAGTTAGGTCAGTTGTTCAGTATAGGCAAAAAGTAAAGAGACTTGAGGATTGGCTTCTCGCTATATGGACGCCCACGCAAATTATGTTCTTTATTGGTTAGGCCTTCTTCATAGTTAAGTGATACTGCTTTCACCTTTGATTTAAAGCATCCGATTTTATTCCAGCAGGAGCAGATGTGCTTGGAATTCGGGGTCAAAGTGTAGATCATTATCCTATGTATTCTCGCTGCTGAAAAGACACATTTCCACCAAAGTGAACTATGAATGTTTTGAATTAAACTTGAATTTGTCTTTCAACCTGAAATTAGATTGTTGGACAGTGGCCGGATCTGATGTCTTAGTCCTGTAATCCACTTCTCTTGAAGATGAGATAGTGAGTATGAGGGGGAGGCTTATATTATGAGGGATGATCTTAACTTATGGTCTATGCACCCGCTAACTGCGCTGGATTCAAACCTCCAAGGCGTGAATTGACAGGGGATTTCCCTCATCACAAAACTTTATCTCCCCTGGAGAAAAAAAAAATTCATTCCTGGCAGGGATAAAACTTTTTCCCCTCTAGAATTCTTTGGAATGATTATGAAATAGAACCAGAGAACAACGTTTGTTTTGTGAAGACAAACTACAAAAAGCACTTCCGATTTATTTTTTAATACGCCACTGAGTGAACTTTCGTGAAATCGCTTTTGCACAGTGCTAGTCCGAGTCGTGCTTCGAAAAATACGTAAATAGTAAGTCTCGTCATAGTCTCGGAAGGACTCAAAGTACAAAAGCTCAAAACTCGTGTACATACAAATAAATATAACAAATATATTTAATTTATCCATTAGTTCATTTATTTCCAAGCTAAATAATTTGTTTCATAAAGGTAAATGAAGACAAGAGAAAATAATTGGTGAAGTATATTTACAACAGAAAAGCTTAATATCTCCACTATTCGTCCATTACCCTTCTCATCTTTTTTTTTTTTTAGACACTGTACACTAGCTACCACTAAGCCAACATGTCTCCGATGACTTGATTCGTGTACCAGGTAGCACAAGGCTGCTAAGTTGTTAGTGAACTTGTAATCACTACATAACAAAGTCGAAGAAAATACAATATTTGAGTCTTTTGAAAGTGCTATGTATATGTTCTCTTGGTGTTAAATATCTGCTGAAGGTTTATTGTAGTACCATTTAATAGAGTGACACGAGCCCTGAAACAATAGGAAGAAGTAAAGATGAGGTCGACATTGAAAGAAATGAGGTCTTTCGTGTGCATTATATACGCTATTGACGTGGATGAGAGAAAATTATTATCCTTCTTCCAAGACTCAGATGCTGCACACAACACATAAATACACAATTCACCTCCGGGAGAAGTGACTAAAAGCATATGGTAGAGGTCAAATTCGCTTGTGACGTGCACAAGTAAAGAGAAAATTTCTTTCTCTCTCTTCGGGCGAAAGAAAAAAACTTTCATCTCTAGATAGAGTCAGAGTTGCCACCTAACGTGTTTCACCAACGAAATGTATTTCTAATTTATTGTATTATTATTTATTTAATGCATTTGTGATGAGCTCTAAAGACCTTCTTATCTCGTGTAATGGAACATAATATATCCAACCACTTAGGAGTGCGGTGGTTCAGTAGTAGAACACTCACTTCCACTGCGTGAGATTCCTGGTTCGATCAGAGCTTGCGCCAAGTGCGCTTTATGATAGACAAACACTGCGTGCGGATATTTTCTCGAGATTCTTCCGTTCCCACCCACTTTCTTCATTTCACCATTTTTACGTTATCATCATCGCCTTCTCCCTTAGCCTCAATGAATAATCGTAGGATGTTAAACTAAATCAAATGAGTCACTGATACATTACAGTGAATTACTATCAGATAATAAAATAAGAGTAAATTACTGTCGGCTTGGTAAAATTATAAGGAATCACTATCATATTAGCAAAATTACAGTGAAACACTGGAAGATTAGTAAAATTACAGAGAATAGCTGGCAGATGTGATACTAAAGATACAATCAAACGTCACGCAAAGAATATTGATATTAAAATAAGCAATAACTCTTTTTACTGTTGTTCTGTATTTCAAAAAATTGAGTGACTGTTGTTTTAATAACAAGCAAGTTCTTCCTGTTACGCTGGATATGTTAATACCAATGACAATATGTTACCCAGTGATTCTCTATAATTTTCTGAAAAATCGTAGTGTTAGAGTCAAAGTTATATTCATCCCCTCCAAATTATATCTCAGTATTCACCTGGTGGAATAAGTAACTTGTTCAAGAGTGGCTGTCCTAATAAAGACGGGTAACCTCTGCTGTTTGTTATTGCATGGATATTATTTGAAAGCATCTTATCGTTGAAAGAACTATAGCACACAGGACATTTAACCCAATCAGAGTTCATAGTTTAGTTTTACGAAAGCTTCGTCTATGATATGGTTATGTGTTAAGTCCTTCAATAGGAGTCACTGCAACTGAACACGCAATATGTTTTTTTTTTTACACACACACACACACACACACACATATATATATATATATATATAGATAGATAGATAGATAGATAGATAGATAGATAGATAGATAGATAGATAGATAGATAGATAGGTGTGTGTGTGTGTGTTACATTAATTATAGGCGTTATTTACATCCGGTCATTACTTCAGAAAAATAATATTTGATTCTCTTGTGCACTGAACTTGTCATATTTTTTGTTTTTTTGACATTTTAAGCAGTAAAAGGCCTTTTGATTTATAAATGCATTTGTTATATGTGTCATCCATCGTAGTCACAACAACAAAATTGTCAATTAATTGATGAATGCTAATTCTTTAAATCTTCATTTGGCCCCTTTGTGTGTGCCTATGCACAGAACACTTTGGGAATTAAATTAAATTAAGACTATAATTATGTTTACGAGTCTCCGAATGGTTAACGAATGTTAGTGCGTTTGCTCTTGGTTCGATTTCAGGTGAGGGTACTTGTTTCAGATAAATAAAAATCCGGGCAGTTGTTTGGATTCCACTTTCAGCAGTAGATCCCATCTCAAATGCCCTCTTTTCTGAAAAGGGACGTAAACTTCAATCATTCCATTAAGAGTTTTGTTCAATGTCGTATATTATGAAGGAGAAGAACAACTCTTTGAGATTGGCGTGATTTAACAGAATCGCCAAAGCATTTCGTTGTCCTACTGAATATTTTCTGAACATTGCAATCCAATAGATTTTAATGTTCTGTGTTACTGTGTAAGTGCAACCTGAAGAATATTAACCAATCAGATTAGATCAGTATCAGTTAGATGTGGAAAACCTCAATGTTTAAGGGCAGAGGTTTAAAGCAGGGTTGGCAAACCCACGGCGTGTAAACGTTCACTATACACACAAAACACATTAGTTATAATAGCTACATTATTACTAAGCGTAACTGCTCTATATGAAGTGACAAAAATATAACGTTTTCACCTGAGTAAAAATACACGATTTTCTCTTTTTCTTCCCAAACAAAAGAGGCTTTCTTTTGTCCCATGCCCCTCCCTCACTGAAAGCAGGAGGAGAAAAAGTACTCAGAATTTGATAATACGGAAATAACCACAATCATATAACATTTTATTTAATTAAATAAGGGGAATTGTATTACGCGTCTTCACTACTTCAGCTCAACCACCTTTCCCTTTCCTTTCTTCTTTTATTAAACAACTCAAAAATACCAAACCGTATTATAATTTTTGAAATTAAGCCATCCAATGTGTAAAATTGCTGTTATGAGAAATAACCTTTATTTTCAACTCTTTCATATGGCTCAGAAATTCGACTGCCCTATAACTATAATGTCCTAAACAGTGCATTCAGATTTCTGAATTATACCAGAAGACCTACAATCAGTATCACACTTAAATCTGATATTTTGCAGAAAAATCAAGGACACTATATATTGTCAAAATTCAATCAAACTCGTCCGATTAGGAACAAACTTGTCCTAGTGGTCCTGCCCCTAGGTCTTCCTAATGGACGTTTTCCGATTGAACTTCCAGTCAAAGCTTCTAAAGCCTTCCTACTTTCTTCCATTTTGGCTACATGACTTGCCCACCTGAGCCTCTTTGGCTTGGCTTGATGACCCTAATATTTGTTTGGTAAATGGTATAAACTTTGCAGTTCGTCATTATGAAGTTTCCGCCATTCATCATTCTCGTTTCTCTTGGGTCGAATCATTTTTTTTCAGTAATTAAAATAAATGAATCGAATCCTTAAGATAGACCAGAACACTCAAAACTGCACACAAAAATGGTACAAGTGGTGTACTGTTGGCTGGAACCCCTGCCTTTCTTAAACTGATTATTATCAAATCGTTGCAACTGCGCCCTATTTTGCGTTCAAGATAAACTTAAATCCTGCAAACTCCAGCCAGAGTAATGATCATTGCTCTATACTTGTGTAACATTCTACCAGTTAGAGCTATTTGTTGCTAGATTAAATTACGCACGACAAAACCTTTCCAATTTGCATTAACATTTTACATCTGTTTGTAGGAAATCTTTGCTGAGATTGGATTATGTCGCAAATAAAAATTTGTGCTATTCATAAATTTGGCGCCTTTGTAATCTGACCACTTGCTTAATTTGGGAATTAGTATGAAGTTTCGTTTTTATGTTAGCACTGTTTGGATAATCCTTAATATAAAGCAAAACATATTAATCTGTGAAAAACTTAAATATCCAACCTAAAAAGACTTAGAGGTTGCTAAACATCAAGGTGAAAATATTGAAATGTTCTTAATTTTTTTTAGGGTATATATCTCTCAGTCATGCTAATTCCCAATAGCCCAAAGTCAGGCTAATAGTTGTCGCTAGCTGAACTGCCTTTTATCTGACTCCAAAAGATGTCGCTGAGTAATTTGCAGACGAGCCTAACGATTGGATGGAACAATAAATTTCACTTTAAAACAATGCTTCTCAATCGCTGGGGGCCGCGGTGGCTCAGTGGTAGAGCGTTCAACTCTAGTGCTTGGGGTTCCGGGTTCGATCCCAGCCTCCTTTACGTGAACTTTGTGGTGGACAAACACCGTGTGCGTGGGTTTTCTCGGGGTTCTCCCGTTTCCTCCCACCTTCTTCATTCCACCATTTCATTTATCACTCACCATCACCGTCTCCTTTAGCCTAACCAGCATAACCGTGGGACGTAAAACAAAGATTTTTCTCAATCGCTGATCCGAATTCTAGTAGACCTAACATTTATTTATTTAGCATGTATTACCTGACCAGCGAACGACTGCGGGCGGCCGGTTTTGTAACTAAAATGCAAGCAGCAGTGTTTCTAACCGGATTACTTGTAATCAATCTATCACAGTTCTTTTTGTCCTGTTCGTAATAAACCACTTCACGCATATACTCAAGTCAGGGGCGGATCCAGTGGGGCGATTGTTCCTCCCCCAGAACAGGATATTTTTTATTTTAAAAATAAAACCTAAGAATTTTCACCTTTGTATTATAGATGTAAAATAAAACCTAAAATAGGTAGGCCTTACTTTTTTGTTTTACGTTGCAGAAGCCAAATGAAGCAATAAATAGAAAGAAATTACTTACCTTGGCGTTCTTGTTCAAACAAATATCCACCTTCGAAATCGCAGGTGGCCATTTCTGTTCTAGAAATTGGAAACAACAGCTACTTCTCCTTTTCTAAATTGTTTTTTTTTTTTAATTATTATTTTTGCAATACACTCTTACCTTGATTTGACTTCGAACGACCGCCCTTCCCCCCCAAACATTCAGCCTGGATCAACCCCTGGCTCAAATTAAGACAAACAGTTTCAAAACTTATTGAAGTTATTTGCAGAACATTTTCAGTAACAAGCAAAATAAATAAATAAAAACTCCATATTAACTTGCGAACAAACTAACCTCAGTATTGTACAAAGGATCAGACGCTCTCTGTGGCAAAGAAAAAACGAATTAAAATTGGTCGATTTGACTCGTTCCGAAGTTTTTGACGAGAGGATATGTAGAATGTGTACTCATTATTTTCTGGTGACTGTCTCTAGTAATTTCCATTCATATACTGTATCACTATTCGCAATACATCTGTATTACTGCAGGAATGGTTCACTATGACCACATAACTTACGGCGTTCTTTACTAAGAGTAAAGAGATTCGGCTATGCATTACATCTAAACTGCAAGTTTTAAAAACAATTGGATACACTGCACAGTGAAACTCTCCGCTCCCCTGTCCCACTGCGCTTTCCAAGAAACTGATGTAAACACAACAGCAGCGCCATCCTCCCAAAACCGACCTACTATCCTGGTCAGGTAATACCAAGGCTAAAGGAAACGATGATGATAACATGAATTATAACAGTGGAATGGTAAAACTGGGAATAAACGGAAGAGTCCAGAGAAAACCCACACACTCGGTCTTTGTATACCACAAGATTCACTTGGTGGGAGCTGGGATCGCACCAGGGACCCACGCAGCAAAAGTGAGAGCCTTAACGGTCTAGCTAGTTAAGCTTGGTCAAATTAATACATTTTTCAATTGATTCATTGAACCACATTGTTCAAGATGGGTCCTAATGTAGGAGTGAATTTATGAATTATTGTTCCTTATAATGCTGAAGTTTCTATAACTTAATATAAATAAATTGGGAAATATTTTCCTCTCCTTCCCTAAGACACTGCTTTTAATGTACTGTTTTATGTTCAGGACAAGCCAACTTATTATTTTTATTAAGAAGTTTGGTTTACCAAAATTCCTTCATATATTCACCTTGCTAGTTCATGTGTCCGTCTGTCCGGGAGCCAAAAAATATGTGTCCTTTCGTCTGGGAGACAAAAAAAAATCTTAAGAACTACTTGATAGTTTCCATTAGTTTTCGCTAGGATGTATAGGGTCAAGGGTTAGGGATTTAGTTCGTTGATTCAAACTAAAAGTGGTAGATATAAACCAATTTCCCGTTTTAAGAAAAAATGTAATAGATAGCGAGAAGTGGTTTCCTGTAATCGATTAAAAGTCCTAAGAACATGTTTCATCTCCATCCTAATCTCTCTACTAAAACAGGAAGTGAGCTCGTCGTGGCTAAGCTGTAAGGGTATGCATCTTTTGCGTGGGAGACCTGAGTTCGATTCCTGCTGGGAGCTCATGTGGTTAGGACCCCACGTTAAACTGTAAGTCTACGTCTCATATAGCCTCCTGCTTTCAGCAGAAGGGACGCTAAACTCAAATCAAATCAAAAACAATAAAAACCGGAAGTGGTAGAAATCTATTATCACTTCCGGTTTCAATATTAATTGGGAAAACATCACACCATACAAATCAAATTCCTTCATGTGATGGACAAGTGACACTGCTACTTATTTTCTTTTAATTTTTGCAGTTACACACCCTCCACCTATCTCTTGCTTGCCCGCAAATATCAAAAGGTTAAAAATCACTCTCCTAACATAATTATAAATATAATGTACAAACGAAATACAAGTTATCCTTACGTATTACAGCTCCCTCGTAGCTATATAGATAGCGTACCCGCTTTTGGTGAGGAAGACCTCAATTCAATTCCCGGTGGAGATCACGTTAAGGTACAAGTCTCACATAGGTAGGTTCGCTGCTGTAAAAGATACTAAACTCAGATCTAACTAACATATTAGAGATAAATACCCTTACTCGTTTTGCCCTTTCGAGGATCCACCTCTCCTTCACTCATCCTGGTTTCAGTACATGAGAATGAAGGTGAGGGTAGAAGCGGCACTATTTAAGGATAAACTGAGAAAGACTAAGGGAGTGAATATTGATTTGAGGCTAGGATTAGGAAAAATGCCCATCTCTGAAAGAATCGTATATCCTGTCTTCAGTTGACGAAGCTGATTATTAAAACAGGTCTGTTGCACAAATTCCTGAGTATCTTCAATAGAATCCCAGGTCATTTTGTTTCGCTTCTCTCCAGTGGATGCCAAATCAACAGACTGAGCCTTATATATATAAAATTGTATATTGACTGGTTGATGATTTTAAGTGTCAGATTATTGCTATAAAGTTTCTTTTTTTTAAGTGCATAAGCATTGAGATTCAAATATTGATTTTAAATGCAAATTCATGCGACCTAGTACACCACAAGACAATCAATCAGTAGCGATGTTTACAAGGGCGAAAGCGAAGGGAAAGATTTGAGCATAAAGAAGCAGTACCCACTTCCGCTGAATCACATGGTCATTGCGGTTTAATAATATGAAACTTCCATTTGTTTTATTTTTAAACGGGATTGAATGAATGTTGTCCCGTATGTTGTTCAGCTCTTTAAATACTACTGTACCTAGCGATCAGTGTAACTATGGGATGGGATCAGTGTAACTAGAAAAGCAGAATGAAATATAACTTTAGCACTACATCATTTGTGTCAGAGTCAACATGTAATTGGTGTGAATGTGCTGATATGACGGGTTCAATCTTCATAATAATGCCATGATTGGCATTAACTTGTAACTATTTATTATATTTCCATTAATTCGAACAGAAATCAGAACGTCATATCAGTCCGTTCATAGCGCTCCATACCCTCCATCTGCTCGAGTGTCTCGAGATACCTTTGCTCATTTTGTACCTAAACCACTCTGTGAGTTTCCCGAGGTACCCTATCTGTATACAAAGTTTCATGAAAATCGGCCTCTGATAGATACCTAGGGTTCCTTGTGAGTTCTGCAGCCCTAATAGCTTACCTTGTTTCCCTAGATGGAATTCCGGCGCTGATATCTTCACACAACAGAATTCACTTGTGTCTTTTCTGTACATTTCCAAGGCAGATTACTGCAATTTGTACGCAGTCCAAGACGACAAATAATATTGCTGGAGCTAGGAATTTTAGGTGCGGCTTGTCTTATAAACAAAATATTAAATAAACACCCTAATGTGGTTTGATTGCGTCGTTTTGTCCTTTCTTTCAATACAAGCATCACTTTGCATATTTTCTCAATGTCATCACGTTTTCGCAGTTTTAAAAAATATTATTTATTATCTCTTTGCTGCGTTTTACTCTTATAATATAATCAAGGAACACGGAATGTATGGGGCATCATATTAATTTCGCTTCAGTACAGTCCCGTTAGTTGGAAGCTATTCAAGAGGAAGTAAAAGGCGGTGACATCAAACTGACCAATCATGGCTCTCACTAATCGGTATTGTTATTGTAACGTTTTACAATTCGTTTGGTAAGGATGAATTTAATTGTAAGTAATAAAAATAATTAAAAAGGGTTAATGAACTATCTGAACACACAAATGTACCTTTATATACTAAAAGTAAATGTACTGTAAAACAATCTGTAGCTGAAGAAAAACTATCAGATATGTAGGAACGAAGAAGAAAAACTGAAATGTTAAATGTTATCTATTTTAATAATTTTCTGGGCTTGTGACTTTAATAACATTGTGTTCTGGAACTTGTTTTAGGCAGACTTCTTAACGCATAAGTGAATTTTGAGTCCTTTTATATGAAGTAATTAGTTTTGGTACTGCTTGTCTGAATATTTTCATTTAAAGTTTGCACATTTTAACCAAAATTTTTCACGTAACATTTTTAGCTCTAAACATTACACTAAAAAAAAGAGAGAAATAAATAAAATAAAAGCTTTTCAGATTAACATTCTTAACATTGGTGTAGGAGAGGAGACGCGTTAGTGTTTCCATTAAATAATACGTGGTACGACCTTCACATTATATTTAATGGAACAACTGCAGAACCACATCTCCACGGTTTAGGCACTGAAATGGGATTGTAAATCTGATCAAACAAATATTTTGTCAAGTAGGACTTCTCAATTACAAATTAAATATTGTAAAATAGGAAGAAGTCAGTTTCAGCATTTCTCTGGCACAGAATATCCTTAATTTGTTATTTCTTTACTTTTTTTAATACATACAGAAAATATTTGTGTTGAATCTTACAGAGATATGCTTCATCTTGTGATTTACACTCTATTCTATGGGTATATATTAAGATTAATTATTAAAAATAGTCATCTTGGTACCTAACTTAATTAAACGGTGAACGTTGAGAACTCTACACGCCACATACGATAGGTAGTAAATATTGAACCCTGAAGTACTTAATTTGACTGTTTATTTAAATGTTTATTTTAATATTACAAACAATTAAGATATTTATACAGAGGTTGTTCAGTCTACATTTGGCCAATTTTGACTTACCTAAAAATTTAGAAGAATCCATTGACGCCAGATCCGTAAATGCTCGATGTGTTTCCCTGGGTTCCAAACAATAGCCCGACAGTGTAATTTCCACTGTAATAGGCTTCTCTAAAGAACTCGAAGGGAAATCTTGTCCTACTCCCTTTGCACAGCTTTCCAAAGTCCTTCCACAGTTGTCACACGCCGTTTTCCCAAAGCCTGCTTCAGCAATCCAAATCCACAATAGTCCATAGAACTTGCATCTGGAGATTTAACAGGTACCTTATTGAAAGGTATCCACTGTATACCACTTGCCTCCTCCCTGTAGAATGCGAGGGATGATCGTGAGGTATGTGATGAAGCCTTGTCCATGTGAATGCACACCAGATTGGCGTCATTTCCGTACATTGTTGGAAACTCATGCTCGTAGATCGGCCGCATGATCTGCTCCTAAAAATACTGCGAATTTATTTTGCAGTTCTTCGCCACCCTACGAATCTTCAGTTTACCTCGGTAACAGTAGTCAGTAACGACCATGAACCCTTTTGGGAAGGATTCTTTACAGACACGGACCCACCTTCTGAAGTTCTTGGCGCCTTTCTCTCAGTACATGATGGCTCTCGGTTTGCCGCAGTCGGAAAGGTAAATCCATGCTTCATCGAGCGTTACGACGTACATCCACCTTTGTTTTGCCAGATGCCGTTTGTACAGCTTCCGGGCGTTACACTTTCGTTCCTTTTGGTGGGCATCCGTGAGAAGATGGCCGCGAGCTTTCATGACACTTTCCAGCTTGAGTTGATGGTGTAATGTCCGGCTCACAGTCCCCAAAGACACGTCAAGACGATTAGCCATACACCTTTGTGTTGGCGGATTTTCTTGCATTGCCATTTATCGAAGTTTCCTCTGCATGGTGAAGGTGGTCTTGGTGCATTTCCGCTTCCTAGGCAACTTCGTTGGTGATCCAAATGGTGGAGCTTCGTTGCCCTTGTACTTTTTAATAACATATTTTATTCACTTAAACTGATGTTGCAACCATTCTTCTTGCACTGTTTTTAATGGCAGAAACACTGAAGTGGGCGTTATAAAGAGCCGCAACATAGCCTTCCCAAAACCGGCTTAGTTTGGGCGGCATTTTGGTCACAGAGCGGAAATCCAAAAACTTGGAAACAAATTTAACACAACACTCACAACAATGGTCCTGTTTTGTGCGTTATTGTCGTCCGCGCAGAAAAACAACTCCGTTCCCAGGAAGTCACTGCACAACACTGCAGGACGCCACGAGTCAGGTCGGGTGAGTCCATTCTGCCTGGGAGGGAGAAGGAACGAAATCGGCCAAACGTAGGCTGAACAACCTCTATAGTGTCATTAGCTATTAAAAGTATAATTCAAAATTATAAAATACTGCTTGGAAATAATGTTCAATTATCTCTATCAAAAGATTTTTTATTCTCTACGTATGTCTATCCAGTAAACGAAATATCTTAATAACTACTTGGTAGATCGCTATCAATTTTTGACAGGATGTAGAGGGACAAAATTTAGGAATCCAATTTAATGATGGAGATAATATTTAAATAGACTGTAATATTCAAACCAACTGTGGTAGAATCAGGCCCGTGTCCACGGGGGCGCAAGGGGGGCCGGGCTCCCCTAAACCTTGGCTGGCCCCCATAAAGTTTCACGGTAAGCTTGCAAATGAACTATAATATGGTGATGAAGTATAATATGATTGCGTCGGATCCCCCCTAACTTCTACCGCCCCCCCCTAAATTTTTGGGCTGGCTACGGGCCTGGGTAGAATTCAACCTCTTCTTCTTCTTCGCCTTTAAATTGCTAAACTAAATTAGAATTACGCGACTTAAAAGAGTTGACACGTACTTCTCATTCATTTCAACCGAGAATCTTGGTTGGACTGAATCTCAATTTGAAATAAAAAGACAATGCTGAGAAATGAAAGACTAGATTTCATCGGTCTCTGTGCTCATTTTTTACTCAAAGCAAACTGTGAAAATAGTTGAGCTACAAGGTTTTTTTTTTTTCTTGGACAAACAGAAAAGTATTCTAATTTAAGTAGATCTTTTGCTCTCTTTATAATATTCTATTTGTACAAGCTAATCTTTTAAGCTGAAATCTAACAGAAGAAATAGACTTAATTCTTGAAGATAGCTTGAGTGTTCGAGTCTCAAGTATTAGAGCTTACATGGAATTTTTATGCTCAAAAAATGAATCATAATTTCAAAATAGTAATAAAATAATTGAGTAATTTCGCATTGTAGTTAAATAGTTGTTCCACTTGTATGAATAAAATTTGCAGTAGGTGAAGTAAAATTTGTTTTTATCTCTTCGTAAGGCAATTGTTCAAAATAATCTGGTTAAATCGACTAAAAATCGTAAGATGATATGTATTAAATAGAAGTTCTAAAAATGATTTTCAAAGTAATTACAATACTCTGTAAGAAGTGTGCCCTAAGGTGCCGCTAGCCTAAAAAGAATGAGAATCTCTGGTTTCTATTGTCAAACTACTGACGAAACTACTCTTGTAGTTAACTGAGTAGTTCCGATTTAAAGAAATTGATACAGCTAATCATCTGGCTGCAAACATGATAGCTAACAACAGCGCTGAGTGAGAGTGATATTCTGTGGGTTTCTAGAAATCAATTTTCCAATACTGTAGTAATTTTAGATATCAAGTATAACGAATTTCTCAACAAGTAGTCGCGCTCTTTACAATAAGGAAATGAAGTAAACAGCTGTTGGATAACTAAATGATGATATTATACTTGCTGAACTATACGAGCGCCACAATATCAGTATGGTGTTTGGCAACCCTGATTATTATTTGCTGCTCCAGTCTATAATCTTGTGAAAGCAGATTACTGCTGCTTGGCATATGTTCCTTTGGGCACATAACTTGATTCATCTGTCAATGAACTTCATCAGCGTAGAATCGTGCTTAAACTTTTCTTTTTATTTCTATGAATTCAATGCTATCGTTACAAACACATTTCCCGGATACTGGTGGACTCATACTACTCATGATTTTAGTCCATTATGTACTCATGATTTTAGTCCATACAGTAATGACTGATCCAGCATCTGAATTAAAACATACATATTTGGTCCACACTTCAAGGCTAAGTATTGATGGCACGTTGTTTAGAGTATAGTGTCCCGCTCAGTACCGAAGCTATATAAGGCGTGGACTTACAGTTTAACCTTTTGGGATCCCTTGTAGTTTTGTCAAGTTTGTCTGAACCGGTCTAAATTAATTTACTAAATTACAGCGTTTAGCATTTAGTTTCTTACAAATTCCAAATTACATGTTTTTACCATGCTGTTGAAAAAAAAAAAAAAAAAAAGTCAAAGTCGAGCGTGACTCGACATTGGACTGAAATGAACAAAACTAAATGTCGTCCCACTCTACAAAAGACTGTAAAGAATTAACAAGGGATCCGAATCGCATGAGTCCCACCGGAAATGTGGTTTGGATCCCATGTTAAGCTGTATGCAAAACATATGAAGCATATTGAAGAAAAAACAACAATAAATCTCAAAACGCTAGTTCAAAATTAAGCAATCCCCGAGAAAACGAAAGAAATGAATTGTTATTCATATAAAAAGGGATTTTTTTGTTTGTTTGTTTCTTTGTTTGTTTCTTTGTTTTAACTTGAAGGAAAAGGAGAAATGAAAACAAATCTAATTCATCATCAACCATTGTTTTGCCAGATGAGTTGATTTTACTGCATTATTTGCTTCTTGATTTCGTTCCCAACTTTGTCGTATGAAGAAACCATTTCCTAGATTGTTTCTTGTCTTTTAGTATCCAGTCGTAGATCGCTTTTGTCCATCGTTAATTTCTCCTTCCGATATGTTTGCTCTTAACCACTCAGCATTTTTATGTACCTGTGGCTTCTGTAATTTTCCAGATCCATATCATTCGTCTTCTATCTTTGCAGTATAATAGTAAAAACCTTATTTTGATGTTTTCAAGAAAAGAAGATATTTGTTGTTTATGGTTCAACATAAAATTAGTCGTTGTTTTTTCTTCATTTTTGATGATAAACATAGTAAATTCCATATTCTACTGTCTATTTATGCAACTATTATTAACATTTTGTTCAACTGTTAATAACATGCAATTGTTAATTGATGGACGGTCATTAGATTGATAAATCCATTATTTATTTTTTTTTAAAAAAAATCATACTAATGATTTTCTGCAGTAATGTGTAATTTCTATTTTGAATAGTATTTAGATAAGCCTTTGGAAGACTCTACTATTTTCTCCTATTTCTATTCTCCCGCTCCTTATGTAAATGAATTATCCATTAAGTAAATACATTATGGTGCATCAAATACAATGCACAAGAAAATTTGGAACCGAGGAGGGTGTTGTATGAAGCATTTTTCGTATTGAAAAGCACATTCATGTTTAAATATGAAATAATTACAGTAGTTTAATTTATAAAATTTTCGCGCTAGACTCACTGGAGTTGTAAATGTATTTTGAAAGATCCTGATCACTTTCTCTCAAAGTGCTAGACCGTTATAATCCCAAAATAGTGTTGTTTGTTTTCCTCTTACTTCGGAAAATATTATTAGGTAGTGAGGAAAAGTAAACGAGGAAGATTCAGTAGATGTAATAGAAACAGGCCGCACGTACGTATTAGTCATCTTCAGCGTGCAGTTAGAAATTAATGCCAATAACAATTAATGTATGGTTAAAAACTTATTTCCGACCATCTGCTTCCTTTACTTATATTTTAAAACACGAAGAGTACAGAAATAACATCTTTTAATTTATTACCACTCATTTAATACCATTTATAAAACTAATAAACACTTTTTTTTATTTTTTGAACCTTTCGAGACACGATAGGAGAAAAGAAAGCATGATAATCCTGAAAAAAGTTGATTCGAAATTTCGACGTATTTACGTGTTTCATGGTCTCTACATACCGAAAAGTGATTTTTGAACATCTGTCAGTCCGTTTGTTAATCCCACGTAAACATATTCACTCGCTTAGATGTTCAACGTATCCGCACCAAATTTTGAATTTAAGTTTTTTTATACGATTCTTGAGGATTTTTTTCGAATTTTCTCCTTATTTCCAGGGTTTACAGAACTGTAAAAATTAAAAAATGCGATTTTCTCAATAGCGGCTATATTTTTTTTGATATATTTTATATATCAATAATTCATTAATAACCCTATAGTATGGTGTAAGTATTTGGGGGGGGGGTATGCGAGGGCTAGTTTAGTTTTCCAGGACGATTTTCTCAAAACTAACTTAGGTGATTTTATTCATATTTCGTAACTAAATATTTCATTAATAACCTAACTGGAATAATATCCGGAGTCTCGTACCTTCAGCAATTGCAAACATGCAGTATATATATATATCAATTAACTCAACTTCATGTGAAAAAAAAATCTAATCGGTAGCAGAATTGGTTATTTCTAATCAACCACATCCGGTACATGGTCAAAACCTGACTATTATCGTCTGTTGTATATGAACTTTCTCGGGAACAAGGACTTCCTCTCTTTTATTGTTGATGTGTACTATCCATGAAATGAACAGAATCCGATATGAAAACCGTGGTTGTGTACCGGAAGTAGTTGACGAGATGTGATCAACTCCGGTATCGATCGCTTTTTTCCGTTAAGACGAGTTTATATATATATATATATATTTGTGTGTTGGGTGTGTGCAATCGCAGGAAACACCCACTCTCGGAAACTATTAGGAACTGTGTACAGAAAGTGGTTAACCGGAAGTGACTAATTCCGGTGCCAATCAGTTTCATTCATCAAGACGACTTGAGTTATACATTTGTTGCATGTGTGCAACCGCTGGTAAAAACCCACCCACAGAAAACGTATTAGGTACCGTGGACCGTGAGTGATTGACCGAAACTGACCAATTCCGGCACCGATCGCTTTCTTTCGTCAAGACTAGTTGATTGATATATATGTCTAATGTGTACAACTGCTGGATACACTTACCGCCTGAAATGTATTAGGTACCATGTACCGGAAGTGATCGATTCCGGTACTGATTGCTTTCTTTCGTCAAGATGAGTTGATTGTTACATATTTTGCGTGTATGCAATCGCTGAAAACACTTCACCCCCGGAAGTGGTTGCCAAGAAGAGATCGATTCTGGTACCGATCGCTTCATTTCTTCAAGATGAAGCGATTTGTGTATATGTTGCATAAGTTCAATGGTTGGGAATACCTCATTCCAGGAAATAGTATTAGGTATCGTGTACGGGAAGTGGTTGACTGAAACTGATCAATTCTGGCACCGATCAGTTTCGTTCATCACGATGAGTTGATTGATATATGTATGCAACCGTGGAAAACACCTCAGCCCGGGGAATGTATTACGTACCATGTATTGCATATGGTTGACCGGAAATTACCGATTCCGTCACCGACAAGGCGAATTGATTGATATTTAAATTGTATGTGTGCAATCGCTCGAAATACCCGACCACCGGTAAATGTATTATTCCCAACCTAACAATATAGTGTAACTTATTTGTTCTGAAAAAAAAAAAAAATACGAGAGATAGTTTATTGTAGGGGTGAGTTTTCTCGGTCTATTTTCTCCGAAATGACTCAGGCGATGTTGTTCATATTTCATAAATAAATATTTCATTAATAACCTGACAATATGGCATAACTCGTTTGTTCTGAAAAGTATACGACGGACAATTTATTCTTAGTGGTGAGTTTTTCTCAGTCGATTTGCTCCAAAACGACTTAGGCAATGTTGTTCATATTTCATTTTTATAAAATTATTAATATATAAATGGTAATTATGCCTGTTATACTATCTGTTTGCGAAACATAACCGCTTATTTTGAGGGAAGAATGGAGACTGAAAGTTTTTGAGAACAAGATCCTGACAGTGAGATGAATATTCGGACCCAAGAGGAACAGGAATGAGGAATGGCGAAAACTTCATAACGAGGAACTGCATAATTTATATCATTTGCTTAACATTGTGGGGGTGATTAAGTCTAGGAGGACCTCAGATGGGCAGGTCATGAAGCCCGAACGAAAGAAAGCAGGAACGCTGTCAAACTTTTATGTGGAAACTGAGAGCACAATATGACGATCGATCTTGCAGAAATAAGAATACAAAGTAGAAACTGGATCCCTTGTCCAAAGACAGAAGTCAGTGGAAAGCTGTCGTGAATATGACATTGAACCTCCGGTTCCAAAAGGCATAGAGTTAGTTAGTTTAGTTATATTTCATTTATAACCTAACAGTATGGCATAACTCATTTTTCCTGAAAATCCTCAAGAGATAGTTTACTCTTGGTGGGGTGAGTACTTTCCAACGATTGTCTCAAAACTGATTCTGTCGATTTTATTCGTGTTTCGCTAATAAAACTATAATACAGGATAAGTCAATTCTTATTTTAAAAAATCTTCAGAGGATGGTTTATGCCTGGGGGTGAGCTTAATGAGCATATGCGGGGGTATTATATGATTTTCTAAAAAAAAAAAGGGCTCAAACAATTTTATTCATATTTCATAAATAAATCTTTCATTTAAAAACATATAATGTTGCTTAAATCACTTTTATGATAATATCCATCTACCCCTAAGGAGTAGTCTTGTGTTGGAGGTTAGTTATTTTTAACATTTTTTTTTTCAAATAGGACTGGTGCGATTTTGTTGATATTTTATACACAAATATTTCATGAATAACCGTCTTATATGGCGTAAGTCATTATTTATAAAAACAAATCCACAATGAGTAGCTTAGTTTCCAAAAAACGTCTTAAAATTCGGTTCGTATCTCATAAGACAATGTTTCGTAGAGAACTGCAGCATAACATGGTTTATTTAAGGAATTGGAGCGAGAAAGTTTGGTGTGGTGGCCCGTACCTTTTATGCTTTAGAGCATTTGAAAACTTTATTGTCAGATATGCTTCCAAGCTTTGTGAGAGTTTCACTTAGAAAATATTTGCAATGTTCTGCAAATAATGATCTACACATTTCTCTCCATATTCAGCAAATTTTAAAAACACTTTCACCGGGTTTTCTTAAACTGATTCAGCAGATTTAGATGTAATAGGCTTCCATTGAGTTGTCAGTGGTTTAGTCGTCCGACTTATATTTATAGTGCCGGTAACATATCGTCCTTCCTAAGGAGCAAATTTCCTGGAAATTATTATTGTTAATTAACGAATTAAGTGGGGAAAAGACACGATACATGCTTCTAGAAATTTATCTATATAAACAAGTACTCACATTAAGCATGTTCTGACTAAAGAATCGAAATTTTTAATACCGGAAATTGTACCCTTTATGAGCCGAAATTTTGAAAAGACAAACACGTTTTCGATTAATTGCAATTAGAAGTTTATGTGCCAGACTTCTTACCCCCAACTTAAACGAATACTCACATATAGTTATTATTATTATTATTATTATTATTATTATTATTATTATTATTATTATTATTATTATTATTATTATTATTATATAAAGAATCAGAAATTTGAATATTATGGAAAATGTACTCTCTCTTTCCCCATTAGAAGCAAAATTGTCGAAACATATTTTCTTATTTTTCATTAAGAGTTTAAATACCAAAGCCCACATCTCTAACTACAGTGAATCCTCACATTTGGCAGTTTCACAGTAAAGAGTCAAAATTTAGTATAGAAATTACCCCCTTTTCCCTATTTAATAGATAATATTCGAAAAATGCTGAAACACATGTTCCGTTATTCCTAATGAAAAGCACATGTGCCAAGTGTTACCTTCCTTTGTGGAAGAAAAAGGTTTGAACACCTTATATATATAATTGACGTCTGATGAAGATAACGTTACGTTATTGAAACTGTTACAAATTATTTTAATCTTAATAAATAAATATGTACTCTGGTCAGAGGATATTAATTATTTAAGTAATAGTTCCAGAGTCAACATGGATGAAGTTACAGTTTAAATGTTGCATTACATCCTTCGTGCACCTCTCGTAGTGTAGAATTGTGATAACTTCTAGAAACTATTAAGAATTTAAATCAGGGCGTAAATTTTGTACTGTACATAAATTTACAAAACGAGATGAGAAAAATCGAGGTGAAATGAGAAAAGCTTTCCGAGAATCGTGACGAGACGATAATTCGAGAAAAACTTACGAGACGAGACGAGAAAATCGTATTTATAGTCTCATCTCGTCTTGTCTCCAGGAAAATACTAGGCTGAACTTATTAGTTTAAAACAACCTGCATGTTTTTAAAGAAATATTTTTACAATGAAGTAAATTATTTTATATATAATTCATGTATAACTACATAATAGACAGTAATAATAATAATAATAATAATAGTTTTAGTGTTACTAATATAGTTGTTATCGATGGCACTAACTCGAACAGCATTGTGGCAACTACTGTGCTGTTGCAATTCGGATATGTGCAAGTAGGTGCCGAATTTCATAATTGATTGATTGATTTTTTAGTTTAACGCCCCTTTCAGCGGCGAGGCTATATGAGACAGGACCTACTGATTAACGGGAATCCGAACCACATGAGCTTCCGCCGGGAATCGAACCCGGGTCTTCCACACCAAAGGCGCGTACATCAGCCGCTTAGCCACGAAGGAGCTCTAATTTCAGAACTAAAGCAAGTGAATGGAATATATACATAAGTCGTGAAGTGCTGTTAATGCTAAAAATCAACTAGGTGTACTAATTCTAAACGGTTGAAGTCCTAAACATCATTCAGCTCCATAAGTCCTAAAATGCAGAAGTCCTGAGATGCATAAGTTCTAAACTGCAGAAGATCCTAAATTTTGGACTTGCACCCATTTCTTAGGACTCACGCTCATTTCTTACAATGAACACCCTCAATTTGCAGGCAAACCGAATGCCTAGGGAGAACAATTAGTTTCTATAACTCAAACGAGAAATATAGCCTCTCTTCTTATTATATATCTACCTTGGATAATATATTCATTTCCCTCAGTTTTAGGAAAGAAGCCGGAGTAATTCTGAATATTTATGTCTAGTCTCTGTTTTCACGTACATACTTCCGTTATTGACAAATGACGTCATTGAAATTTTGCACATGTTTAGCAACAGCCAGTCGCGTAATGTCATTAGAGGACAAAATAAACGCGGTTCTCCTTTCTTTATTAATTATCGTTGCAGTAATACTTTTTACTTCCATCTTTTGCATGTATGTCTCTCTCTCTCTCTTTATTTCTAACAACTTGGTTTAAACATATTCAAGCGAAAAACATGTGTTGAAACCTAACAGCTTATTCCGCTAAAAAAGAAAGAAAGAAAAAAACGAAGGATAGTCTCATTTAACAAGACTTCACTCCTTTCTTCATCCTTAGCACTAATTCCCATTTACAAATACGCAACCTTAAGAAAACTGAACGCACCTGGTACCGTACGCATTTCTCATGCTTGGTACGCATTCTCTTTTATTGAGATGAGAGAGAAGTCAGTAAACGAAAAACCTTGTTTCAAACTAAAAATATACTATCATTAGAACTTAGACGTAACAAGACTTTCTAATCTATCTAAGTGATAAAAAAAAGTGTGTCAATTTAAATTATGTAGGCTCCATATAGTATAGCAACCTGTTCCGAATTAGATGAGACTTCCCAAACTTTATATTAATTTTCAGCGTCCCGAATTACAGCTAAGTGCGTATTATATGGCAGGACCTCAAATTATTCAAAGCACTTACAAAATATGCTATAGAAATTCTAACTGACTGTAAATGTCGACCATCAATCTATACCTATGACTATCGACATATCAACATGGTTTCAACGCTAAATTTTTTTGTGTTCGCAGCAGTAAACTTACAGCCAATAGTTCCTAACTTCTGTTCAACTAACCACGTTTTATGCTTCTTGTGATTTTAGCTTAGATTTATGTTTATTTATTTATATTATTTTTGATAAACTAACCCATCTTCAAATTTAGGTATGACTATGAGGAACCAATGGTCTGCAATGTTCGATAAATACGTCCTACTTTAGGCTTACCAAAAGATTGCAGCTCTATCCCAATATCATATTATACAGGGTGCGGCACATAAAACTGGCCCGTAAAGTGAACACATAAAATGAAATGTAATGTATTGAATATGATTAACTGCAACACATAAATGAAATGTAATGTATTGAATATGACTACTCACCTTCACAGCAGCCTCCACTGTCGTCTCAAAGAATATGGGCCCAATAATGCGTGTGGCGGAAATGGCACACCAAACACCAATCTTCTCATCATGCAAGGGTACCTGGTGGATTGCGTATGGATTTTCTGTCGACCAATACCGGTTGTTTTGGGAATTTACGTACCCAGACAGGTGGAACCACGCCTCGTCACTCATGATGAGCATTAGTGGATCCAAGAAACCACTGGCAACATTGCTCAACAGCCATGAACAGAAATGCACCCTCTTCTGCAGGTCAGGCTCCTTCAGTTCTTGCACAACAATTATCCGGTACGGTTTTAACTTCAGTCCCCTTAAAACACGTCTGCAACTTCTCTCACTCGCATGAATCTGTTGACTCAATCTCCTGGTTGACTTTCGAGGACTTCTTGTCATTATCTCCTCCACCTGCATCTTTAATTCAGGTGTGGAGACAGATGGTCGTCTGTTCCTGGGAGCATTTAGAACCGATCCTGTATGCCGCCATTTTTTAATCAATTACTGAATGGTGCTTTTTGCTGGCACAGAACGTCCTGGAAATTTCTCCCGAAACAAATTCTTTGTTTTCACAAAAGATCCAGTGAGAATGAACCCTTGGCTCGGCAACACGCTCGGGTATCGAATACGGCATTATCACACACTGACACTCACCCGGCTTAACACAACGAGGCCTTTTTCTCAACTGGTTTCGACAAGTTTCACTGGCTGCGGCTGCACGTGACTGCTGCAGGTCACGTAAGTCGACCCGATCTCGACACGCCATCTCTTGGTAGGAAGGTAGATTATTTAAGTGTTGCCAAAAATACAATATACCAGAATATTACGACGGGCCGGTTTTACGTGCCGCACCCTGTATATATATATATTATCAATTTAAATAATATGTAGCCTATATATAGACCTCTGTGTTATGTACCTGCCTGTCTGTCCCTGTTGTATGATTTCCTCTTATTTTGGAGAATCTGAATAATAATGTGGAAACTAAATTGCAATAATAATAGACTCTAGACTCTATTAATAATAAAGTCACTATTTCATCAGAAAACATGGAAGTTCAAATATTTTAAAGCCCGATAGAATCACCTCGGAACGCAGAACATTTTCTCCGAAATCGGACTGGCCTAAGAAAATCCAGACCAGGGGCTCCCGAAGAAAATTTTCCAGTGGGGGCATCTCCATGGGTGCTATATTACATCTGGTATTTCTATTATTTAATATACGTGAGTTGCTATATTACGTATACATTTTCGTGAAGAAGATGGACCGGACCCCACCTTGCCCTCCTCTTCGGGCGTCCATGATCTTGACGGATGGTAAACTGAATTATTTGGTTAAGCGTTTTTGATTTCATTGCACAAAGATTTGTGATAGAATTGCAGAGTGATTAGAGTGATAACTTACAGCCGCTTGAGTTTTGGGAGTCATCTAATCTCTAGAAATTGACATCATGGACCATCTTAGAACCTGCGCAACTAGGAGCATCAAGTAGAGATGCATTCAAGGAGGTAATAATCTTATTGATATCATTGAAACATGAATTCTCGAGTATGTAACCTGATTTTGTCTCATTTTGTCGTATAATTTCAATGTAAATTTAACTTAAGAGAAATGTATCTTAACATACCTACTTCAGTGCGTAGGACTATCCATAAAAAACATGCATATTAACGGAAACCCAAGTAAATTTGTCTCAAATCCTCTACACTAAAACATGTACCTAAAAAGAACTTTTTGTGCAATCTTATATATCAACGTGAGCATCCGTGGGAATCTCCATAGAAGGTTTGCAATGAAGACTTAAAAGGACAAATAACAAAGATAGTCCTTTACCTATGCAGAAAAAATGTATGCCACATAAATGAGTATATTCAATTATCCAACAACCTTGTATTATTATTTTTTATTTATTTGTATTTTTATTTACTTTGAACTGTTTTTGTTCAAGCAAGACTAAAGGCCTTGGATGATCTCAGACTCACTTAGCACGGTACCAACCTGTAACTTTTTACATGAATAATGTGAAATATTGATGTTAAACTAAACTCTTAGATATTCCATCCGACGAATGACTGTTCCCAGTAAAATATGATTTAGTTACGTGATTACTGATATAATTAGAACATTGGCTTCTATTACGAGTGTTCCTGGCTCTCTAAATTCGAGTTCGATACTTCTTAATTCAAATAACTCCTAAATTGTCTCGCGACTCTGGATCATCACTGAAAACAATGTAGCCACATCGAGAGTCGGACCGTAGATAGAGCACTATACGGCTGTGCGGTAGCAATAGAATATTGATTTCAAGTTTACAAAAGAGACGTAAATAAATTTTGTATATGGTGAAACTATGCTGGGGTAATTCAATACCAGTTCGTTCTTAACAGTCGTACTATCAACGCCGACTATATTGCAAGCAGTTAGAGGAAATGTATGCTGCACTATACCAAAACTATCCTGCATTGGTGAACAGAAACGTACCTTCTCCCTACAAGATAAAGCCAAATCACACTCGGCTTGAAAAACAAAACAAAGAATATGCAGGAACGTGATATAGTATTGGCCTCTTCCCTTCGGATTAGTACCTGTTTCAGTCCATAGCGCACTTCCTGAAATCATGATGTTTCACCAATCACCAGGAGGCGGAAACATCAGTGACTGACTTCTTTGCCTTTAAGGACAAGACGTGGTACCAACGTGGAGTCTAGAAACTAGCAGGAAGGTGACTGCAGACAGCCCAACTCGAAGGCTATGCTTTGAGTGTTAATCTATTTTCAGTGTACTATAATAAATGCAGGCATATTTGTACCAGAATATTGCAAGACTTATGACTAATCCTTGTAAATAAACAAAAATGACCTAGGTATTTAACATCGTTAGGTCAGCATCACATTGACCAGAGAAAGGACAGCCAAGCAAAGGCAGAGAGAGAGAGGCCTGAACGCATTGGTCATGTGTCTTAATGGTGGAGTTGTCTAACATGTGGTCGTGCTCGAAGCTGTTACGTCGTCCACTGTACTGTACTTCTGGTTGGCTGTCCTGTCCTCTAGTCAATGTGCGGCCAGCATTAAGGTTAGCTGCAATATATGATATTAGCAATTATACATAGTTCTTTTCCGGTTTCTTAAAAAATCCTACCTTTAGATTAACACTCACGAAACCTGTTAATGGATTGAAATGGCTTATCGATTACATTTCCTGCAAAGAACAGTCAATAACTTTTAATAAATTGGAAATAAAAGTTAACGAATTGAAGAAGTTAATAATTGTATTTGGTCACGGAGACCTTAAAGGCATAAGGAAAAGTAGAGAAAGTTGATTCATATGTTTATTATGCAGGCACGTGTGTATGTGTGTAGAACCGCACGCCATACGTGAGCTATCTTTTTTCTCTTTTCTTAAAGAAAGAGCTTTAGAAAAAACTGGGAAAGAAAAAGTTGCCATACGAGCTATCTCCATCAGCTGACTGGATGGAATATAATAGTGTTTAACGCTGCTATTCCGTTACAAACCGATTGTCAAGGTTAGCGATTTGCTACTAAATCATATCACTCGCGAGTTGTTACATAAACATACAAGGCTGTGGCGCGTACCTCAACTATCATACAATCTCTCAAAAGTTCGTTACACTCATGTACTCTGCCGTATCATTTCTTATACGTCTAACATTATTATTCGAAAAACCTCAAAACCTGGTACCACAAATAACTTTAAATTTGTTGTGGTATATAATGATTGCTTTGTAATTATGCTGAGTGTGCAGAAATAATTCGGAACTCTGCATATCTCGCGAATTGACGATGTCTTGCCCTTTTCAGATATTCACTATCAGGGAATAGAGATAGCCTGTCAATTATCTAATTCATTTTTATGTCTTGCTAAATACAATACCATACCTAGGCACAATCTTCAAAGTAGTTTAAGACAAGTAAATAATTATTGCTCACCTGTTTCTTTTATTTCTGTTTTACCACGATATACCTAGGTAATTCTGAACATTTGAGACACTTTTGGGAGCACGGCAGTTGCCCATCATCATCATCCCCCCCCTCGATCCGCCACTGTCTCCATCTTACTATGAGCATGGTATTTGGTGATCAGGGCGTGCTTTACTATATGTGCAACACGTATATTTACACGGAGCGACAAGTTTCGAGGGGAGCAAAATCTCTTATAACTATGTCATTTAAAATAAATATTTTTTGTTGGAAACAGACTTCATGATGATAGAAGTTAAATTTACTAAGCTGACC
This sequence comes from Thermobia domestica, assembly GCF_964235325.1. Lineage (NCBI taxonomy): Eukaryota > Metazoa > Arthropoda > Insecta > Zygentoma > Lepismatidae > Thermobia > Thermobia domestica. The sequence goes on along the minus strand of NC_137454.1, from coordinate 189,297,988 downwards.
TTCTAAACTACTAGGTACATTCATAAATCATATTTAGGTTGCATTAGTTTGAGGTCACATGGGCAGTGCTAAAGTAAATGATCAAACAAACCCCAGCAGGAATTTCTTGATTGTTGTCAAATATAAGAACTGAATTTTAGAACAGTAGTGAACACCTGTTCCATTTAGTTAATCATCAGTGGCGTATTTAGGGGATAGCTATCGGGCTTAAGCCCCCCCGAAATAAATTTGTTATATGCAAAACTTCATTAAAATTTGTCGGCACCCAAAGGGAAAAATATAAATGCTTATTCACGTGTTGTGCATAGCCCCCTCCGAAAGAAAATCCTACATACGCCACTGGTTATCATAGTTTCGATATGAAAACTATTCTTGTCTTTGTCGCAAACAAGTTCCATATCATTGAAGGGGAAACGAGTTTTTTTTTTTTTTTTTTAATTAACGAATGTAGTAGGAAAATCAAGAAATAAAGATAAAAGAGCTAGTTGCACTGAAATTGCGACTGATGTATTAAGATTGATGCGACTGATAAAGCTCGATATTGAATTCTATAAAAAGTATTACCATCTTTCCTCTGCAGGTATGTTTGCTTTATATTTCATTAACATAACAAATTATTATTATTATTATTATTATTATTATTATTATTATTATTATTATTATTATTATTATTATTATTATTATTATTATTATTATTATAAAGAAAACAGACACAATGAGATTGTGTTTGTAGTATTTAGGCCTTTTTAGTGCGAGTGTTCTTCCTCCTTTGTTGTTCATGCTGGGTAGCATACTTAAGATTATGGTTTTTAAGATTTGTTGTTTCTGGAGAAAGGGGGCTACAAATGATGCCATTACACAGGGCGGTAAATTGCTTAGGGCCGGCCCTGTCGGTGATCTTTAGATATTGTACAGTTCCACATTGTTTTTCCTGCATATTGGTTTCTAATCAGGCCCGTAGCCCGAACACTAGAACAGGAAGTCCGAAATAATTTGCAGAAAGCTAACTTGGGTTATTATTATTATTATTATTATTATTATTATTATTATTATTATTATTATTATTATTATTATTATTATTATTATTATTATTATTATTATTATTATTATTATTATTATTATTATTTCGAATATATATTTATCCAAACAAACAACTAAAAGTTTCAGAAGGACATGAGTTCCAGTTTGTCATCCTATGGCTACGGGCCTGCCTCTATTTCCATCTAACATTTTCCTTGAAATCCTGTTTCCAAAAACTCTTAGCATTTGTTCATTTCAGAGAGTTAGCAATCGATATTATTATCCACATAATACAAATACAAAGGACGGGATTGAACTTTCACATTTGATTTTATTTTATTTTCTGTTATATCTTTCTTTCCTTTCTTTCATTTTTCCAGACTTTAATTTCTTCAAAATTAGATTTCATAATAAAGAGTTTGTGAAATGGAACATAGATTCACGTCACTAAATATTTTTTATTTCCTCTTCGATTTTGATCTTTGTTATTACCACACCTAATCATTTAAACTTATATTACAAAGTATTACTGATTAAAGTAAAATCTAGGTCTGTCAACTGGAGGTACAACACCTCCATGGTCAAACTCTCCGAGATTGTGGGTTGACGATTGTGATGCGAAACCCATCTATGGTTTGAGTTTCTTTCAGGAGTATGGGTGATTAACTGTTCTCAAGGTTTTTGTGTTCGTGTCCCTGTGTTGGATTGGATTGCGTAGAATTTGTAATAAAGATAAATTAGGTGAAATTAATTTGAAGATCAATTGGGGCAAATTTTCTTTTTTAGAAAAAGTGGTGTAGTGCTAACCTCTGCTGCGAGAAATCCTTGGTTCGATCCCAAACGGTTGTAGTTTCTGGTAGACAACATCCTACCCATGGATGAGCTTTCTCAGGTTCTCATTCCACAAATTATTGTACAACCACTCACATCCGTCTCCATTAGCCTATAGCAGGGCCGGCCCTAGGCAATTTGCCTTCCGAGCAATGACATCGTTTGCCACCCCTTCCCTGTCTCCAGAAAGAACAAATCTTAAAAGCCACGATTTTAAGCATGCTACCCTGCCATGAACAACGAAGGAAAGGACGCACTCAGAAAGGCCTAAACACTACAAATGTCGTTGTATTCCTTTTTCTCTTTAAATAATAATCTGTCATGTTAGTGAAAGATAAGCAAACACACCTGCAAAAAAATATGGTATAGAATTCAATATCGAGCTTCAATCTCTAGATATCAGTTTGCAACTAGATCTTTTATCTTTATTTCTTGATTTTCCTACTATATCTGTCCAAAAATAACAAATCTTTCCACCTTCAATGATGTAGAACTTGTTTGTGACAAAGATGAGACTAATTTTCGTATCAAAACTGTGAAAACTAAATGAAACAGGTATTCGCTACTGTTCGAGAACTGAGTTCTTGTATTTGACAACAAGCAATTCATGCTGGGATTTGTTTGACCATTTAGTTTAGCACTGTCCATGTGGCCTTAAACCAATGCGACCTATACATGATTTATGAATGCAGTATTCAAATAGAAGGTCTGCTTAGTAAATTTAACTACCATCATCACGAAATCTGCTTCCACACGAAATATTTATTTTAAACTAGCAGCGTTCACCCCGCTTCGCTGCGGTCACCCCGGAACGCAATAAACTTTGTTACTTAGATAATTTTTACTTTTTCGCTTTCAAGTGATATGATAAAAACCATAGAAGATTGCAGTAAATCTTAACATTATATCGCCTGTCATTTATGTTAACCCGCCCCGCTTCGCTGCGGTCATCCCGGTGCTGGCATATTGTAAAAGTGTCTGTAAAAATAAGCAAATCAATTAAAAAATTTTAAACATAAGATTCAAGCTATTTTCCGCTGTATATCGCCTGTCATTTATGTTAACCCGCCGAGTGACACGTTCATGCGGGTTGCATATAAATACGTTTATTTTTACCTATGATGAACTAATAACAAAGGATTTGTACGTTATGGACACTTGAATGGTCAATTATCTCAAGACACTGGTAATTAAAAATTAAAGTGATATGATAAAAACCATCTAGGGTCCAAATCCTAATAACCCCCCAAAAATGAAAGAAATTGGTTCAGCCGTATTAGCGTGATGAGCGGACAAAATTTTGTACGTTCTCTTTTATATATATAGATAGATAACATAGTTATGACAAATTTTGAAGTCTCTCGAAACCCCTCCCCGTGCAAATGCACGAGTTACACATATGATAGAGGCGGTCCTGGCCTACAGGGTATTATCGTGGAACGTAAAGCTAAAAATTTCAATTTAATGTTTAGCGGCTTGTCATAGATCTTTTTCGACTAACCTAATTCTCTTCCAAGTCGATTTCCTTACCTTCGTTAGAAAAGTATTCATATTTTCTGCATTGATAACAATGAATATTGTAATTATTACAGTCATAACTTCATTTAAAACCTATTGAGTAGCACCACTTTGTTATTTCTTTTTCATTAAATGTGTGTATTCACTCTTGAGCACTGAATGATATTCTATTTTCTGTTATTATTTTAATTATTTATGTTAATTATTTTCTTTTTTTTATTACAGTTTTAAGGAAACCAGTGATTCGACCGCCTTTCGCACCGAGACCCATAGTTCAAATTCCTTCAACAGGTAGCTTCCCACCCTCGAAACTAGTGCCAATCAATCAACAACTGCAACCCGCACAGCATCTCCAGCCCGTCCACAATTTTGCAAGCTCACCAGGGTTCGGGTAAGATCGTTTATTTATACACATTTCTTCTAATACTAATTTCATACGTATTGATTAAGACAAAATTCTTAAAATGGATTGAAAACTTTTTACAGACCTAAGATGTTATTATATAATAAAATAGTACATTTTCGCATGGAAATTGAAGGTTTGGGAAATCGAATGAAAAAGAAAAATTAGAAAAAAATCTACTTCAAGCTGAAGAAACAAAGGTTATTATTATTATTATTATTATTATTATTATTATTATTATTATTATTATTATTATTATTATTATTATTATTATTATTATAGTAGTAGTAGTAGTAGTAGTAGTAGTAGTAGTAGTAGTAGTAGTAGTAATGGCATGACTTGGCCGAAGTTCGTACTTTGACCCCGAGATGTGTGACGTCATAGGTCAAAGGTCAATGACCTTGGCCCGAGGTCAATGACCAAGGGGTACTTAGGACCACCACCCTTAAATTTTGGAAATTGCCAAATCTAAAAATTGGTATGGTAGCCTAGGAGCATGGTATGTATCTCTATCAGTATTGGGGGTTCATCTCGTTCCCTTTTATGGATAAAAAATTGCCAAAAATTTAATTTTCGGGTTTTTTAACCTAATTTATCCCCTTTATCCCCTGATGAAGTTTAATTACCTATTATGGTTATATGGGCGTATACAGGGGTCCATTTCCTATCATAAGACGTGGGTACATTGGTGCACCCCTTTAAAATTTTGGGAGGGGTACCTTGGCCCACCCCTTCAATTTTGGAAATTGCCCATCCCTTTTAGGGGTAAAAAATTGTCAAAATATAAACGTAAGCAATACGTTGTACCACGTGTTTCGTTTTTGGCCCAATTATCCCCTTTAATGAGGTCCTATTACCTTATATGATTATATGGTCATAATAGGGGTCCATTTCCTATTATAAGACATAGGTACATTGGTGCACCCCTTTAAAATTACCCCTGCCAAAATCTAGAGGGGGTGGTCCTAAGTACCCCTAAGTCGTTGACCTCGGGCCAAGGTCATTGACCTTTGACCTATGACGTCATAAATCTCGGGGTCAAAGTCCAAACTTCAGCCAAGTCATGCCATTACTATTATTATTATTATTATTATTAATGTTTGGTCCTTAATTTGATTTTTATCTGAAAAATCTAGTACCTATTTCCCACGACTTCAACCGAATTCATCCGATCGGAATCAAACTTGGTACTCGTAAATCTTGACTTGCTATATAAGTGCGTGAAGTAATGTGCAGACTTTCGCTTCTCCAGTTACAGGTGGCCCATCTTGAGTCATATTTTTGAAACAAAAAAATACACCAAACTCACGCGATCGGGATTAAATTTGGCGTGGTGATAGACCTTTCTCTGTTTTAAGTGTATGAAATATGAGGTACGGGCTTTCAGTTTTTAAGTTATAGGTAATGAGCCAAATAATAATAATAATAATAAATAAACCGAACTTATGCGACTGGGATCAAATTTTATATGATGGTAGACTTGTCTTATGTAAGTATGTGAAATACAGGTTGTTTCGGGGTTTTAAGGTGTTGTAGTATTTTATTACAAATAACTTACAATTATTAAATAATACATAAAATAAAAGAGCAACTCAAAGAGTTTTGTACGCATGCATGCACAAACACTATTTCCTCTGTCTGCCGTTAGAAAGCGCTAGTAGTAAAGATGGCGACCAGTGAACAGAAAGCTTTCTGTATTTTACATTTTGTAAAGACTGAATCTGTAGTTACAATGAAACCGTCTGTGTGGAGAATTTTAAGGAGATGTTTAGAATTACGTCCTTATCGTTTGCATTTGCTGCAAGCTCTAAAGTCTACAGACTACAGTTTACGTGCCAATTGTGCAAATGAATTGTTGCTGCGTGACGATGAAGATTTTCTGGATCGTGTCGTCTTCAGTCAGCAAATCCTCACGAGATGACACAGTTGCAACGAGACTCTCCTAAATTGAATGTGCTTTGCGACATATCCCGGCGGAAAGTTTCTGGGCCTTTCTCGCCTATCGACACGATATGTGCGTGTGACGAATGGTGTTCACATTGAACACTTGTAGCAAAAGCTGATTGAGATGCTCTTTCATTTGATGTGCTATTTATAATTGTACGTTAAATGTAATCCTACTACAAAGCCATAAAACCCTGATATTCATTTTGAAACACCTTGTATTATGTTATGCAGGCTTTCAGTTCGCGAGTTATGGGCGGTCAAAATTAGTTCACTACAGGGGCGGATCCAGGACCGACTTCTGGGGGGGGTTGTCATACTGCTACTTTTAAGAGCTCCAAACTTTGGGATGGGTTTTATTTTTATATATAAAATAAGAAAGTTTCCTCTTCTGGGGGAAGGGGCGGTTGCCCCAATCGCCCCCTTGGATCCACCCCTGGTTCACTAGACACAATAAAATCGTAATAAACAGTCTTTAAATAACAGTTAAAGGTTAGTCTCAGACAGAAAAAAAAAATGAAAATTAAATGAAGAACGTACGTATCACAACTATACGTACTGAATTTGTCATGTATTCGTCATTTGTATCCTTTACATTTCTAACTTCAAGTATTACTTTCTTAGACTACAGTTTTCAGATTCGATTTTTTTTTCTCTGACCTCCAGAATTTAATATTTCTGTCTCAGCTATATATTTATTATACTGTAGTTACTATGGGAAATAATGAACAAATATATTAGGAAAGTAAGCCGTTAGATTAAAAAATAAGCGTAACATGATAGTATCATTTTGAAATATATTGATGGTAATTGTATTGATGGTGATTGTATTTTAAACAATCAAATGACTTGAGCACAGTATAAATTAACAAGTCCGATTTCGCGGTGGCTCAGTGGTAGAGCGTTCACCTCTGGTTTGTGGGATCCCTGGTTCAATCCCAGTTCGCACCAGTGAACTTTATGGTGGACAAACACCATAAGCGTGGTTTTTCTCATGTTCTCTCGTTTCCTGCCACTTTTTTCTAATTTTCACAAAAGGTGCATAAATAAATAAATAAATAATCTACCCCAACAGAATAAAAACTATCAATTATTATTGGCAACGAACGACATATATTTAACAACATAAAAAATCGTTTCTCGAAAACATCGCATCAGAATTTATCCTTAGACCTTTAAACATGTGATTTTGTTCAGTATGAGGTCATCAGTTGATTGATATGTGTCTTATATTTGAACAATATTTTAGTTAAACAAAAATTATAGTTTAAAAGTTAATCATAATTTTGAGCTATATTTCATTAACCATTCTATATACTATCAACTTGCTAGTGATATAACGCACAGCTTGATTAGTGTATACTTGCTGATAGCAATATTAATTTTAAAAGCTTCCACTCAAATTTCGAAGAGAATTACGACCTAAAAGTAGTAACCGGAAATAATAATTTTTACAGAGGATAGCGTTCATTTTGTGTGGATTAACAAATTGTTGCCTTGAACATAAAGATTTGAAAATTCACTGTGCACAATGCACAAACACTCGAATTTCTGGGAAAAAATATCCCAAAAACTTCATTGGAAGAACGCACGGAATGTATTGTTAATTGTCCATAGGAAACACCTCTGCTTAGTTGAAAGATAGAAGGAAGTGCACGTCTCAAATGACGTACCTAAACGTGTCAGTTTTTATAGTTATCGCTCATCACTACATTTAAGCGGAGCCTTCGGAACGGAGTTCGAGTGCTTATATTTCTTTATTGTTATGAGTGATTAATTTGAGCTTGAAGATGTTGTTAGTACCATCTGTTGTGACATCTTTTCCACCTTTAATTATCGTCTAATGTCATTCCGTGTGTTTTATTCTGCTAATTTAAAACAGAACGTTAAAGGAAGAAAATTGCTTACTTGTGGGTTCTTCGTTTGGAGAGATTTCTTTTATATCAGGGCATATTATGTCTGACAACGGAATGGGGTATTGCCGATTTGTATGATACATGTTTGTACCAAAAGTGATAACAGAAGCTGCGTATATTTGCGCCTTATCGATACATTGCATTTGATCTTATAGGCTCCCCCACACAAGAAAATTACATTGAAAAAATTTTAGATAAAGAAACTGGATCTCTTAACACTGGAATTTGGATTGTCGGTGCTTCACGTTCGTATTAGGTTCTTCGAATGACTTCTGCACCTTACCTACTAACTACCTCTTAAAATGTTACAAGTTCGTGGTGAAAAAATAAAATAAATCGTGGCCGGAAGGAAGAAATGCATGCAGGGTAAATTGAAAAAGGAAATGGACTCCTTAGTCGACAAGTCAAACCCAGGATTTGGAAACACCGATGATGGCAACATTCCCATATGTTTCTTTGTAAATCAAGAAACCCCTGCAAACATTTCAGACATTAGTGTCGATATAATTAGAATATATAAATTGTGCTACAAACTATTTCTAGTAGTCACGAAATTAATATAGAAAAGTTTCACACTTACACTCTAGACACATAAAATCTTTTTGTGAAAAAGTGCTCTTGGTAGCCTATGACCCCAACTGAGCACAAGGTAACTCATCCATTGTTTGGTTGTGATTGAACATGCGCTCATTCCAATAGGACAATTGACTGAATACGTTCTGTGTCATCAGATTTGATAGCTTGAAGCTTGCGGAAAACCTTGAAGAAAAACTTTAACATTTGAAAGAGAAGTAATCGTAAGAGAGTTATTGTCATAAGAAGTTGATTCAGTTGAAAACGGCAGCAATGAGTCGGGGAGTGACTTCGAATTTGAAGCTTCAGCTTGAAGAGAGTTCAAGTTTTGTATAATTAGAGAAGAAGGAGGTTTAAATTTTGTAAAATTATGTTCAAAGCATTAAAAATGTGATTAAATGTATTTACCAGTCCATATACATGTTTTCATGACCATTTAAAAGGAACAAATCTCAAACCGTTTTTTGCCAGAAATTCGAGCGTTCGGCCATTATCGAGCGAACTGTCATTGCAAAGCCAACTGTCAATATTTGGCTGGTGACAAAGTTATCTAGAATGTGGGAAGAAATTCTCACAAGAAGATTGCTTACACATCACACTGAAGTTTTAGTGTTGTCCGCAAGGCGAAACGAGACAGAATTTTCATGCCGAAAATGAGCTCTTCCAACTGAAAACGTACTTACTCGTACGAGACGAGACAGCACTTTGACAATGATATTTAGAGACGGACAGCCCTGAGTCTCGTCTCGTGAACAACACTATGAGTCTTAAACATTTTCGTTTAGCAGACCAAGGAGTAAGAAAACGTTTTCGACGAGATTTTCGGAAAATTACGTTTTCCAGTATTATATGTTTGTTTGTCAATAACTGAAAGGAGCAGATTAAGCTGAATAATTAGAGAAAAAAAGAACACGAGTACTTTTCTGTATAGTATATCGAAAACCACTCAAATTAGTCCGTTCATTTCTAAGTTAATAAAAATAATGATGTGTATTCCTTCTCTGGTATCTGTGCTAGCCGTGATTAAATATCTAATAAAACATATTGTATCCAAAAATCTCGTGACGATTCAGTATTTTCAGTGAATGAGCAGTGTGTATGTAATTTGTGACAAATATATTTCTATCATCTCTGATTTCCATTTGAAAAGACACAGAGGTTTCTTGAGCCGCTTCGTAGTGCTTACTCGCCGGAAAGTTTGAAGGTCATGGGCTCTTTCCTTCATTTTGAGTCTAAATTGTGTTTGTTAGAATCATTTATTTTTGAAATTCCTAACTATATTAATGTTTCACTAATATATATAATAATGTTTCAGTTTTCTTTAGTGTGCTTATTAGGATAACGCAGCGGGATTTAGGGATCAGGGATTAGGGATTAGATTTCTAGGTTTTTAGCATCTATGGCCATATTAGCCCATCACACATATGAGAGATGACGTCCCTCGGAGATCACATTGCCCTGGGAATTGGAGAGGAAGAAAGGAACGGCGAAGGAATTAAGTGGCCTGGGACCATTATGTTACCCACCATCCCGGTATTTGCCTGGTGTGAATAAGGAAAACCACCACTTAGGATAGCTAGCCTGAAAAATCTGTTACACCTTTTCGCTCGAGTGTCCCTACTGAAAATTGAACTCGGGAAAGTTCGCACCAAAGACGAGAGCGCCAGCGACTACGCTACGCGGGGCTATCGCAGTGGGATTTATAAGATTGTGTTGGATGTCTGTTACTCCGCACAATAACTCTTGAACGGAAGCCATCTTTTAAATGTTGTGTTTATACAATAGATAGCTAGAGCGATTACTTCGGACGACTTCGTTAATGGAGTCAATCCGTTAACATCTTAACGGGTAATGATGGCTATCTACATTACACACCCCATACAAATGAGCGAATTTTTGAATTCTCATTTTTGCAATAGGTAGCTTGAGCGATTATATCGGCCGAATTTTTAATGGAATCAATCGTTAATATCTGAACGTGTAAAGGCTACTTTAACGGAGGCTACCTGTATCACATATCTCATATATGTAAGGAAGTTTTTGAATTTTGTTCTTTGGAATCCTAGCGAAAGTGATTGTCTGGTTCTAGTTCGTTGCTGGAGTGAACTCGTTAACGTTTTAACGGTGGCTTTAACAGAGCTACTATATCGAACGTAATGTAGCGTAAGCAAATTTTTGAATTCTAATTTTTGCAGTATATTGCTATAACAATTATTTCGGCTGAGTTCTTTAATGGAACCAATCCGTTAACATCTTAAAACATAACGGTGACTTTAACGGGGTATTCCATATCCCCTACATGTAAGCAAATTTTGATTTTTTTTTTTTTTTTTTTTGTACTGGATAGCTAGAGAGATTACCCTGGCTGAGTTCGTTAATGGGGTCTTCCGTTAACCTCTTAACGGATAGCGGTGGCTATCTATCTCTCATACCTGATTCTCCTTACTGTCTTTTATGAGGAGTTTATTTCTTCCTTATGATTAAATTTAAGCGTTCTTTTCAATTATTCTGGAAGACATGGGTTAGATTGGAATTAACTAAAAAACCCATTAGAGCTGAATGTTACCGCTGAACCACCGTGTAACCTCCTCACTAAAGTTCAGATTCTATGTGAAACTGTAGGCTCATTTCATAGAGATTCAGTGCTGAAAAAGACGTTAAATCACACTAATAATACTTGACGTCCCATTTAGTACAATCTACAAGATTAGTGAAATCTGCAAGTTACTTATATACAGTTCTTTTCTGTGCTAGAATATCCTAAATAATAGAATAAAGATTTTATCAGTAATACTCTTATTAATATTTTTTACCTTATTCGTCGATCCTCCAAATGCGTATCTATTTATATTTAAATCCTTCTGACGCCCAACCAATTCTTAGATTTCTTGTAGTTTTTTTTTTTTTTTTTTTTTGGTACTTTATAGGCTATTTAAATTAACGTTTTAGAAGCCTCTGGTTCATGTGTCAGGTATCCCTACTATACTGTTCATATGAATCTTTTAGTAGCTGAGAGACTTACATACTCTCCTTTAAGTACACGTGTCCTGTCTTCAATACCTGGTGACTTCATCACCCGTAAGCTGCAGGACGTAATTGTCAAATGAAAAATATACAAATATGTCATTTAGAATAATAAATCAATAATTTAATTATCATTTTCTTTTTCTTTTACAGTCGAAGGCCTCCGCCACCTGTACTATCGACAATAGATACCAACAGCATTGTCCAGAGACCTATAGTAGTTCAACCAATTGTTTCTGCTTCTCGACCATCAGCTAATCAAGTTCACAATCAATTTCAAACTTCGATAGACCAAAATGACTTATCTCAGTACTTCCAATTTCCAACAACTATCGGCAAGTTTCAAGAAGTTTCCGGACAATTCGCAGAACCTGTAAGGCCCCAATTCGCAGAAGCATCTCTTCAATTTGCTCAACCTACAAGACAACAATTGGGCTCTCCAGGTCGATTTGCTGAGCCAATAAGTTTTCAGGATGGAATTACAAAATTTTCGGAACCTTCACGAGCTCAGTTACAGCAGTCGCCTAACTTTCAAGATTCTTCACGACCGAAATTTCAAGATTCTTTGAAGCAATTTGCTGATCCAACTAGAGCCCAATTACAGACTCAAACATCGGGACATTTTGCAGAACCGAACGGTCCCCAATTTCAAAATACACTTGGTCAATTTTCTCAACTGACAGGTTCGTCGCTACAGCAACAAACCCACCATGGTCAGTTAGTAGAACAAGGAAGACCACCGTTTTCGACTCCAGCAACTAAATTTGTGGAGCAAACAAGACCACAATTTCAAACAAGTTCCGGGCCTTTCGCAGAACCAACGAGGCCCCAAATTCAGCTACCAGGAACTTCACTTGTTGAACCAATAAGGCCCCAAACGCAACCAACTCCTGGTCGGTTTGCAGAACCTTTAAGGCCTCAGATTCAGCCTAGTGTCTCCGTGCAACTGTCTGAACCATTGCATGAGTTCGATCTGCTTTTACAACGGCAGCAGCCATCGTTAGTGAAATCTGAAGAATCTCAAAGAACATCTCAACAGGTTACAGGACCACGTTTTGACCAAAACTTCCAAATATCACCATCCATTCAGATTTCTTCTGCTTCTTCTGTAACACCTAGTGGAGGAGTAACTCAACAAACACACCAAATGCCAAACACACAAGAATTTCTAGAGACATCACAAAAATTTGGTGGTATCTCTAACCAACAACAAATTGTGGAGACAAGACCGCAGTTTCAAGCCGAGCCTTTCCCTATTAGACAACAACAGCAGCAGCAACAACAACAACAACAACAACAACAACCGGAATATACCAGAAGACCTCAACAAGAGCAAATTTTTCAAAACACTCAATTTAATCCACAGCAGTCCTCATCAATAGAACAACAAACTACGTTCCTATCAGGTCAACAACCTTCACTAATAGCTCAACACCAGGAATCACAGTCTGAGGTCGTGCATCTAACTCCTCAAGTTCCAACTAAATCTAAACCAAGCCACGGACAAAAGAAACAGCATCAGAAGCCTCAGAAACCAACTAAGAGTTCTCTGCAAAAATCTTCCCCTTCTAAAGCTCAAGATCCAAATGAAGACTACTCTGGCGGCTTCTCTGAACATTTTGCAAGTGGTCTTCCTAACTTTGATTTCTCTGGACCTTTGTCAGGTAAGGTGATTTTCATTTTCGTTTCATCGTTGTTAGTAAGATATAATGACAAAAATTCATGTTAGAAATATTATGTGAAAGGAAATGTTAAAAAATATTTATAATAGGTTTGTTCCGTACGTTTAAATATGTTAGTCTCGGATAAGACGCGGAAAGTAAGTGTCAGAAAACCATGCCGGAGAAAATTTATAATGCATTATACCTAGGTAATACGTTTCTGAAAACAGTGCGCTGGCTGACATGGTTGTGCGATATAGGGCACTGGGCTGACGATTGAATGAATTGTCTGTTGTGGGTTTGAATCCCTCTTAGGACATGAATGTTCCGTATTTTTCTTTCACACATACTTCGTTCACTTATCATCATTCATTTCTAATCTTCCCTTGAAATCTAATGCCAGAAGTTAGGGATAAAACCTTAAAAGTGAAGAGAATGTAATTTGATATGAATTGCCAGAGACAAATAATACTGTTGCAGCTTCAAGAAGTCCTTATTTTTAGTTTCTTATTTATTTAAGTTTAGCGTCCATTTTAATCACAAATTCGCATGATATGTGGACTAAGTTTAAGATGAAATCCGAACAACAGTAACGCGATCAGTTTTTTTTTTTTCAAAACTGTCCATCGAGAATGAAACCCAGGACCACGTATACCAAAGTCGCACGGTCTAGCCACTAGAACAGTGGAATGGGCTTTACACCACTGCATATGATCTTCGATTCGATTCCCGCTGGACTAATTGTTAGATCAAAGATTCCGCTGAACGCTTGTTAAAGGTTTTCAGCATTAATCAAGAAATATAGGACATGTAAAAGGACACTTCAGTTTTGTCCGATTTGAAAAGTTCATGTTAGGGCTGAAAGCAATAATAGTAATAATAATAATAATAATAATAATAATAATAATAATAATAATAATAATAATAATAATAATAATAATAATAATAATAAACAAAGATTTAATAATATCAATGATAGTGTCTCTGCGATCGTAATCTTTATCCAAGAAGCTTGAAGTAGAATAGTTTATACACTCTTTATTAGTTTCATGTTATTATTATTATTATTATTATTATTATTATTATTATTATTATTATTATTATTATTATTATTATTATTATTTTACTAATAAAAATAACTTTATTTTCACGACTTGTAATACTACTAGAGAAGAACTGAATTTTGTGAAAGTGTGATCAAAGCTGTGTTCAAGCAGACACGTAGCCAAGGGGGGTCTGGGGGGTCCGGGACCCCCCCCCTTCGAGACTAGAAATTAAAAAAAATAAGGAAGGATGAAACAAAATGAAATGAGAAAAAGAAGGATCAGCGTTAAAAATAAAAAGCTACACCAAGATTTTGATTAATCTTTCTTCTGAGGAGATTTGTATTACTTGCAATACATAGTGGCGAGGTGAGCGAGATAACCTGGAAGAATCAGGGAATTTGAAATTTCTAGAAAAGTTATGGAATTCTCAGAATTTCTGCTACTAGTCAGGGAGATTTCAATCTTCCGAAAGCGTAGTGCCGTTGTGTAACAGCTGGATATTTTATATCATAATTTATCGTCGTACTCGAGATTTCTTCATAGTTTGTTATTAAAAAACTTAAAAACATATCCTCATTTTATTGTTCTAACTAACCAATACTTGTTAATAGTAAAGTAGTTTAGATTGATCGAGCTTTTGAACCTTCAGAATTTCATGTCTCGCCCCTCCCCCCGTTACGAAATCCTGGCTAAACGTACCAATATATGTTACAATAACATAGTTTAGAATGATCTAGCCCCTGGTGTGATGACCACAGTATTTCATGTCACGGACCCCCCCCCCTTCACGAAATCCTGACTACGTGCCTGGTTCAAGTATTATATATATATATATATATATATATATATATATATATATATATATATATATATATATGTATATATATATTAAAAACTGAGAGAGAATTTGTAATTAATACTTGAACAAATATATAGCTCTATAATTTTATCAAAGAAAGTTCACATACACATATATTTTTCCAGAAATACTTCGATCAATAAAGCGAGAAATAACTTTGGGGACAGGTGTGCTGACTGCGCCTCATCCATTTAATGAAAGAGCAGGAGTGGATAGACGTGTATTTCGTTTATGTTAAACTACAGTATTATGCCATTTCTTAAAAAAAAAAAAAAAAAAAAAAAAAAAAAAAAAAAAAAAAAAACCTGAGATCATAATGAAAAGAGTTTATGGTTCATGTTAAATCGAAGTTCTTAATCCATACTAGCTGTATCCACTCCTGCTTTCCCTTAAGTCGGTGAGGTGTAGTCAGCACACCTCTCTTTACAGTTATTTCTCGCTTTCTTGATCAAAGTATTTCTGGAAAAATATATGCGAACTTCAAGTTCTTTGATAAAATTATAGAGCTATATTATTTTCAAATATTAATTACAAAATTCTTGGTACAGCTTTTAAATGAATATATATTATACTCGAACACAAAGCTTTCATCACACTTCCACAAAATTCAGTTGTTCTCTAGTAACATTACAAGTCGTTGAAATAAACTAATTTTTATTATTATTATTATTTGTTTTAAATGTAGGCAATAAGAGTGTATAAACTATTCTAGTTCAAGCTTCTTGGATGAAGGTTATGATCGTAGAAACACTACCATTAATATCTTTGTTCTTTATTATTATTATTATTATTATTATTATTATTATTATTATTATTATTATTATTATTATTATTATTATTATTATTATT
Organism: Thermobia domestica; assembly: GCF_964235325.1. Lineage (NCBI taxonomy): Eukaryota > Metazoa > Arthropoda > Insecta > Zygentoma > Lepismatidae > Thermobia > Thermobia domestica. The sequence goes on along the minus strand of NC_137454.1, from coordinate 189,282,344 downwards.
ATTATTATTATTATTATTATCAGCACTAACATCAGTCCACTTGTACCATACAACTGCATACATACAACCGAACTTATGCATATACATATTAAGATCCAGTTATGGTAATAACTGAACGCGACTCTCTCTTGTGGCTTATGGTTAAAGTACGCATTTTCTTCTCGGGAGACCCAGGTTCGATTGTTGGTAGGACTTCATGTGGTTCGAGTCACACGTTAAGCTGCAGGCTAACGCTCATATAGCCTCGGTGCTGAACAGGACGTTAAACTCCGAATCAATTAATGAACAACAGATCGAAATAAATCATCAAGAGCAAAGCGTAGGAAAAATACAATGTAAAGTGCATTATTTGATGTATTCCAGTTATAGTAAATTAATTTATTCGTTTCTGTGTTGTACGAAAAAATAATAGTTCAATGTTTCACTAAAGTGTAATTAATGTTTTGTGAAAAGACTTCAAAGAATAAACTAAAAATGTTATATTGAGGTTCTTTTCCGGTAATTTTCGGAATATCATATGTGAACCAATCCTCATTGCATATCACTAGAAATTATCGAAGAATGATTGTTTTTTTAATAATGAGCAGACTTACGTCAGAAATGCAAAGAGAAATCTATTCTTTGTCTTATCATGTATGTAAATCACCTGAAGTGAAATGATTGAGAAAATTTTTTAAAAAATAATATTACATTACATAATCAAAAATATCAATCATGATTTTGCTATTCAGTCAGTAAAAGGAAGCAATTTTGTTGAAATTGAAGACGTGTTAGTTCATGGAAGTTCAAAGTGCGTGTTATTTTAAATATTTCTAGCTATATCTAAGATACTTTCTCTATGGCCTCTGGTTTAAATAATAGGATTTATGATTCTTGTATAAATTTAATTTCAGATAATAATACCTCACTTCCCAAATGCCACACAATTTTCTTTGCTTTTTATTTTATACGAGTATAAAAACAATCTTTTTTCTTCTGCTTATTAACTACTTGCCAGTTTTCTTTTATCTGCTCACATTTATGTTGAAATAGGACAAATTCAAATTTTCAAATCTAAAATAATAAGTAAATATAAACAAACTATTGTTTTGTAAGTAAATTAATATTTGAAATTAATGTTCCTTTATAGCAAAAAGGTTACAAGAGATGTGAACTTACTGTATAAAGTAAAATCCGAATCACTTCCACTTTCCTTTGAACTGGAAATGTTTTCATTTTTATTTTGATATTGTAATGTTTGGCTATTTGTGTAGGATATATGACGATATTTTTTTATTATTTTAGCAACAGTAAGGGAAGAATTAATAAGTTTTGTTCCATAGTTGTCAAATGGAAGCTTTGTTTCAGGTATCTACGAAATACTGACAGTTTGCAAAATTTAAAACAATTCAGGAAATATTTTGAAAAACGCTTTCACTTTTAACAGAGATTCACGATTCTTTCAAAATAGAAACATGAAGTGCATGGTTCAACATGACAAGCCAGTCTTTTTTTTTTAATAGTAAAACATTGTTTTACTTTTGAAAAATGCTTCTATTATATTTAAATAGTATTATTTTGGTGAATATACTAGTTGAGACTTTACTCGTAAATAGGTGCTAATATAGTATTATTTGCTCCAAATGAATTTGCTTTAGGTGCTCTGAGCAGGCCCGCAACCAGCCACAGAGATTTGGAGGGGCCATGAATATGTTAGGGGGGGCCAAGTCATTAAACCTTCTCTTACAAATAGATAAATTGTCTTTTTTTGTATTAATAATAGCATTTTGCGTTAAGGTCTGGAGGGGTCACGAAAAGTTTAGGAGGGCATGGCTATGAAGTAATGTTTTTGTAAGCAAAACACATTTCCCAACATCTCATGCTGTTACTCAAGTAAAATTCAACGAGTTACAGAATAAAGCAAATAAAAAATACACTAACAGTTTTCTGAACAATAGCCGCTACATAATTAAGTGGAAAGAACACATTCTAATGTTAAATTATATTGGCATTCTAATGTTGCAATATAACAAACTCAAGATTTGAAATCTAACAATCAATTCTAATTATATATATATGAATTGTTGTTATATTTATTACTGAAAAGAATATGCATTAATAGCCGTGTGCACCAACGAAGTTTAAACCCCCAAAATTCAGCCGTTCAAGCTAAAAACGAAGTTTATCTACCATTTGACCGAGACATAACATATATTTAAAATTTAACAATGAAATATTGTTATAACCAACGGCCTCATTCAAATTTATATTTATTAACATCCTTCTTCTTCTTCTTCTTCTTCTTCTTCTTATTATTATTATTATTATTATTATTATTATTATTATTATTATTATTATTATTATTATTATTATTAATAATAATAATAATAATAATTATAATATTATTATTAATAATAATAATAATAATAATAATAATAATAATAATAATAATAATAATAATAATAATAATAATAATAATAATAATGTTAATTGAAAATTTTATCACGAATAGTTCATAAATTGCCTACAAGAGGAAGATCTCTTCTAATTCTTTTCCTTTTGGCAAAGTTCTCAAGATAGTTGACACATTTCCTCGTTGCATTGCTATACTATCTGTTAAATGAGAAATGATCTAGCTCAGGTATTTCCCGATTTTAACGATATGCGTTGGCCAACTTCATTGATAAAGTTAAATCCCTCTTTGCCCCATGAAGTACTTGATTCAATTGCTATTATAGCAAACAAATATTTTGATTGATATATTTATTCCTTTTCTCGACCTCTCTGCGAGCTGCTACGAGTCCTGCTCGAGTCGATGAATATGGTACATTTGAGGGAGCATAAGTCTCTGCACAGGTGAAATCCCAAACAAGTGCCTTCCCTTTTTGCCATGGCACTAACGTCATTCCATCAGGTCATTTTCCGTCATTGCGGCTGCATCCATTTCGTTCTCTCACTGATGGAACGCCTGCTGAAATGAGAGCTCTTAGAATTATGTCATGTACACTGGTATGTCGTGAAAACCTGCCAGCACTGTTTTTACATGACAAGCCATGCAATCCTCTTCTATCTACATGGCCGTTACATGCAGAGCAACGGTGTGGCTCGCAGATTCTACTCCTAAACGTAGAGTAATTCTAATATTGAATTTTATTGACATTCTAATGTTGAAATATAACAAATTCAAATTTTGAAATCTAATAATTAAATAAAGAAATAAACGGCTGTTTTGCAAGTTCTTTAACGGTGTTAAATACATATGCTATCCTCTTCTTTTTATTCCGTTGATTTATGTGGAGAATTATTTTTCCGTTTGGTTTGAAATAAAATGATGTTTCAATTATGTAATTTTACTGATTTTCCCTTCTTCAAGTCCAGTTAAAAGTCCCTTGCTTTCTCAGATTGAATTTGCATTACATATAAATTTACTTTACTCAAATTTGATTATTAAATATTCAAATTACATGTGACAAAATTTAATTTTTACGAAGTAAAGGACATTTAAATAAATTTGAAGAAATAATTATAATATAAATCAAAGGGTTAAAAAAACAAAGATGAGCAGGTAGCCAACACTCTTATAAAATGATATCTATGCTTCGGTTGTTATCTGCTAAGTCATCGTATATTGATATTTCTCAATCCAAGACGACACCCATAATTTTAACAAAGAGTTACAAAGTAAAATATATCTTTAGTACATTTTCAGAACTTACTATAAAACTATACTAAAAGTCAGATACAGACTTCCCTTGGTCTTCCTTACTGGAAGGGTTCACTGAATCGGCGAACATTCAAGGCAAAAGTGGTAGACGAGGAAGAGGGCAAAGTGAAAGCTCGTGATTCTGTTCAGTAAAGAAAAAATTCCACATCATATGTCTCAAAGCAAGACGATCTCATATTTTTAAGCACGAAATTGAGGCAAAAATCTGTTCTTGGATTCAGAAATACTGTAAGCATATGGCATTTGTATGTGGGTGCAATGAGCGTAAAGATTTTCTACTGATTTTTAGTGACATGATGGATTTGGTTTTAATTTCCCAGGGTGATAATACTATGGGATGATAACTCTACTTTAGTACTATGACATGTCATGTCATCTCATAGTACAAGTTTACACTATTCACTACCGTCTTATCCTAAAAATAAGGGAGTACACGATTTAGTACATTATATAGCATTTTGCTAAAAGCAAGTTTATTCTACAATTTGAAAAATTACAATAATTTAGTATCTAGAATATGATAAACCACATTCATCAAAAATGTAATTGATATGACTTCATCATCATATATATGTCACTTAATTTTTGATTTACTATTTAGCGAGAAGGAAAGTTCTATTTTGTGGTCATTGAATAAAGAGTTAAGAAAAAGACTCATAAAATGCTTCATGTGAAGTATTGAGGCAAAAACATGGACATTACACAAAAGTTATGAAAAAAGACTGAAAGCTTTCGAAATATGGGTATGTAGAAGAATGGAGAGGATTAGGTAGGTCAAACGGAAAGCGAATAAAAAAGTATTAGAAATAGGAGGACAGACAAGAATAATTGTAGATGTGACTAAAAAGAGGAAGAGGAATAGGTTGGGACATTGGCTGAGAATGAACTGTATTATGAAGAACGCGATAGAAGGTACGGTGGCAGGAAAAAATGGAAAGGCAAATGAGTCGACGAAGAGGTTAGCTGAAAACAGTGGTGAATAGGAGCTTCTTAGTTTGCAGTCAATAATGAACGAACATCCATGGTGGTGGTGATGATGATATTTGAATCATTAAGTAGTTTGTGTGCTATTAGACTTCGAACTATCTTAAGAAAAAATAGTATGACAAGTTAAAAATCATTTTATTGGTTACTTACTTGGCTCAAAGTCGGAGAATGATATTTTAATTGTCAGTCAATAATATATCTAAATTATTATTATGCATAACTGAATTGGAATAATCTTTAAAATAACATTGAAAACTACAAAATACAAATACAAATATAATATTAGTAGATATTTCCATCTGTTGTTTTCGAGTGTATTTTGGTTTTTGTAATTTCTTAATGTTTCATTGGAAAGCGCCCTTCTTTTTATTACAAATCATTACTTTTCTAATAAACCATACACATTTCATGCACTGGATGGTTTTCTACTCGTAGTCTTTCATTTTATGTCATCGCTTAAAACGTTTTCACTTATTGTTCCCAATAAATACATATTTTGTGGTAAAATTAAGTTTTATGGAATTAAATTTTAATCAAAATCATTTCGTCGATAAAAATGTTATTATCAATACTATCTGAAAGGAAAAAGCCATAAAACTATTAAAAAACTAAAAAAAAAACTTAAAAAAACAAAAGGAGCTACTTTTTATCTCTTGATGAAACAATTGTCTAAAAACCATACCAAACGAAGAATTTTCTCCTCTGTCAGTGAAACGAAAGGATTACAAGCCTGACGATCACAAATGCCGGAAAAAGAATTATCAGCTAAAGATTGCGTTTCTGTTGTAACAAATGTCTGAACTTCCTGCAAAGGTTAGATAGGCTGGGGGACAGTGAAAGCAGTTAACGACTTCTTAAGCGAAAAAGATGTAGCAAATGTGGCTCTCGAATGGAATGTACAATTATATGAGTCACTGGAATCCAGTAGGCAAGGAGGCTGGTAGAAATTCTCTCGGATAGTGTTAAGAAAGGGCGGAGGACCAGAACAACAGAGATTATTAGGCAGGGAACAATTGCTGGCAACACTCCAAAGAAACAAGTAACGTTACATTGTTGGGTACTTACGTACTTCTCTCGCCACGATGACAGCTTCACACACGGACCAGTCGAAAGCGTGATTGTGTGTTTTTTTTTGTCGACTCTTGAGAGAGATATACGGAACTTCGTTAACGTTTAATTTCCGGGATCCCACCCACCCACGCAGTCAGACAATACTCAAACTGCGAAATACACCGTGAAAATTTGTTTGATTTCTTCCCATCTTTCACGCGCTTTTGCCCCATCGATCAAGACGTAACAATGTGGTCACTTTTACTTTCTCTTGAAGAATACGTTGGAATTAACAATGACAATGAGAAACGTATTCCAGTAGTGAATTATAAAGAATGGTACATCAATTACCTCTCCCAGTCAGTAGGAATCCTATTGCTAAGACTCTTTCTCAGCAGATAAAGATAACCTCATTTGTGTTGCTGTGAAGTAATTCATTGACATCACACAGATTATTTCATTCTATTAAATTCAAACTACGCTGAAAAGTCTCTAATAATAATAATAATAATAATAATAATAATAATAATAATAATAATAATAATAATAATAATAATAATAATAATAATAATAATAATAATAATAATGTGTGCGAGTGATTTTGGCCCACTTTTGTGCTCTTGAGTTCTTGCCTAGCGGTACATTGGACCACCACTCTCAATTTTGGCATAAGTACGTTGGTATACCCCTTATATTTTAAGAGGGGTGCATAAGACCACTTCTTAATTTTGACAAGTGCCGAAAGTAAAAATTTGTATGGCAGTATAGGGTCATTGTATGTATCTCTGAAGTTTGGGGAAAGAATGGATAAAAAGAATCTAGTTCGGGAGGTTTTGGCCTATTTATCCCCTAAGATGAGAGTTTATCATCCTATAGAGTCCCATAGATGGATATGGGTCTATTCTCTTTCATAGTGCCTTGATATACTCCTCTCAAATTTTGACAGGGGTACATTGACCCACCCTTTAAATTTGGGAATTGTCAAAAAATAAAAACTGGTAATTAGTCTATAGGACCAACATATATATATATATATATATATATATATATATATATATATATATATATATATATATATATATATATATATATATATATATATATATATATAGTGTGTGTGTGTAAATTTAAATGGTTCATCATGCCTCCTCCGATGGGTAAAAAATTGCCAAAAATAATATTTGAAAGAGGTACGTTATGATTCACTTCATAATTTGGAAACTGTATTAAAAGATGTACGTTATGATGCATGTTTTAATTTGGAATTGTATTGTAGCTTATGGTACATCTTAATATTCATGTTTTACTAGCCCCTGGTAGCTGCGTAAAGAATTCTATAAAGTAAGTTAGGGTACGAGGATACACTTTTAAGTTCAAATTAACTACTCGTTGCGATGGTACTAGAGAATTGTGAAACATGGATATTTTGGTAGAGTGTACACTAGTTCCTGTGTAATTCTTTGAACCACCTGCGATAGATCCCATAATTTTGCCGCCAGGGCGTTTCAAAACGTAATATTTCGTATTTTCGGCGGGTTATACATCTGAAAGAAGGCGTTTTGCGACCCATGTTTAATAGAATTTCTTTCTTTCATTTGATAAATCGTATCACCTCCTAAACTTATGACGCGTTGTTCATTAACATCCTGTATATTTACAGAAGTTATCTAGAAAGTTATTTAATCACTTTATGTATGTATTTAAACTTTTAACATGGGATTGATTTTAACTTCTTATTCGTGATTAATTTCGACTCCAAAGAATATGTTTATTCCTTAAGGCTAAAGAAAGATACATGCTAAGTTTTATTAAAATCGGATAAATATTACAAAAATACCGTGTAAAACAGACATTCAAGTACATGCTGGTTAAGTATAATGATAGAAGCTCGCTTTAATAGTGTTTCTGCAAATATGATTTCAGTATTTTAATTTCCAGATAATTCATACACCTCATAGGAATAGGCGAAACTAGAGAGGGACCAGCTCCATTAGAACATCGTTTCCCCCTCCCTAAACACAAACTGAAACTGTCATATTAAGAATATTCTGAATTGAGTTGATTTTCAGTTTAACGTCCCTTTCAGCAGCGAGACTTTACGAGACGGGACTTACTGATTAACGTGTAATCCGAACCACATGAGCTCCCGCCGGGAATCGAACCCGGGTCTCCTACGCCAAAGGCATGTACGTTAACCGCTTGGCCACGAAGGAGTTCAAGAATATTCTGAAAAACCAGTTGGAAACCTTAAGACAGAGATCAAGAAGAAATCCACCTCAATCGAACGTATGTAAAATATTTTAAGTTGCTGTAGGACTGCCTGTGAGCTCACTTGATAGTGAAAGGAGATTTTCTCCTATGCTACACATCAAAATATAAGCTGAGAACTACAATAATAAAAAGACAGATTATTGAACTTGGCTCTACTTAATATTTGAGATGACGTTACTAAGTATAATGTAATAACGTAACGGGTAATTGATATATTGAATTGGTGTGAAAAAAATGTCCACCCCTTCCAAAGGCCAAAAAATTTAAAACTACCGGTTAATCAAAATAGTCGTCGTCTACAACTACAGCAACTCTTAGCCGACAATTAAATTCCATGACGAAAGAAGTCTGAAGTTTGTGATGCGAAGAAGTCCTCAATATCACGTTGCACCTTCAAATAATCAGGAAAGGTGTTCTTCTCAAGAAGTGATCATGATGTCGGAAGAGGTGATAGCCAGTGAAAAAGACATTAGGAAATACGGTGTATGAGGAAAGGATTTCATACTACAACTCATAGAGAGACTGTATCGTCCTTTGCGCGACAGCATTGTCGTGCAACATGTTTGCTGATTATTGCTGGATGTTTGTGAACAAGTTTGTCGTGCATTTCATGGAGTTCGGTACTATAACGATCCGCATTGATGGGTTCACCTCGTCTGAGAGTGATATGACGGATCACTCTCACTATAAACCACCATAGCAGCAATAACACCTGTGGGTGGAGAGGTGATTTATGGAACCGTCCTGGATGTTGATCCCGATCCAACCATTGTCTTGACCATTTATAATTGTAATAGCAGATTTATTTTTCATCTGAACTGACAATTCAATGCAGGAAACTTTCCCGGTTATTCCTTATATTCAGAGAACTGCACACCCCAGACAGCAATTCTTGTAGACCGGAATCCACTCATATGGTACCCAACACTTTTCTGAGGGTCTGCTTCCACGATATTCATGTGGAGCTCATCCGAATATAATGTTGGTTAGTGCTCATGGGACTCATTGTGAATCATGAATGTTGTGTCATCGGAAAGAAATTTGATAAACCAGCGGCAAATAGTGACAGGACAGCGGCCACCACTCCAATGAGAAACACTATGGCACTACAAACACTAAACACAGTGAGAGGAGGAACACTAAACAATCAATCGCCTGCGTTACTTTTACACAATTATTCTTGACACGTGCTCATCGCTAAGAATATTTTAGTGATTTCGGAAAAAAAAAATGCAATGCCAAGATGAGTGGTGATATTCAGCGATGAGAATACTTTCTGTTTTAAACATAGTGAGGCTTTATGTGTATATGTAAACTTGCAAGTGAAAAAGAAAACCCACCGGTTCTAATTCCTTGTATAGGACTCATACCTGTCTTTCAGATATTTAATAAGAGAGGGAGAAATAAACTACACATTCCTCTCGTCTCTGGTCTTCATTCAGGAAAGTATGAGTAGTATTGTCCTCTGACCTTATCTAGAAACTTTCTGGAACCTTCATCATCCTACAGTATTAGTACGTCTCCTTACCACTAGGTGAACTTACCTTGCTCTGCCAGGTATACACCTTCTATTCTAGCCTGCTAGGTCTTCAGACCGAATCCTCATGGTGCACTTGTGAGACATGATGGGATGGCACCTGACCACCAACCTGTTCTGAAAACGACAATCTCCGAATACAGTCATAACCTACACAGCACGTGCTCGACTACGTGTCCGAACAGTTGTGTGATCGCTTGGAGTAGTTACACGATAGACGAGTACTGTAACACGTTTGTAACATGTTCAAGTTGCCGTATTGGGAACAGTATTACCTACTACCACCTTCTTGTATATCAATTTTAGACCAGATCCGTGAATTCCTACTGTGTTTTTAAACATGATTACGATAGTGTAAATCCATATCCTCATATATATTTTATTTGATTTTTTAGCTAATGAGCTCTTAATTCTGTAATAAGTTTTATGACTACTCACTTTGTCTCTTTTTTGATTACAAATTCCTAATATTTCTTTTCCTCTATTCTTAAAAGAACGCAATAGTAATATACCATTTACACTTTCATTCTTCCTTTCGCTAGATGTTCTTGAACTTGTCCCTTAGTATCGCAATTCTTTGCGAATCTAGTTTACTTCTTTTTCTTTTTTTAATGCTCAACACAATGTATTCTTTTGTTGTTTCTATCATCTGAAGCTATATTTTGCTCGTTAAAGACTCATTTTCATCCTTAATTTATATATTATTGTAGTATTATTGCCTTACTACCTTTGTATTTCCATTGAATTTTTCCTTTGTGTACATTATTCAAATTGCTCTATCCTTTCTCTTGTCACGCCCACGTCTATTGTATATATCTCCGTGTTTGTCGATCTCCTTTCTTAATTCGCAGTTCAACTTTCTACAATAGACAATTTACATTCTTCAGTGCAACTAGGGCTCAGTGGTAGAGCGTTTACCTCTAGTTCGTGGGGTCCCTGGTTCGATCCCCGACCAAGTAAATTTGTTGTGAACAGCATCATGCCTGAGTTTTCTCAGGGTGTTCCCGTTTCCTCTCACATTTTCATTCCATCCCCTTTCATCATCGTTCACTTGCTTTAATCGTCTCCCTTAGCCTAAAGGGCATAAACGTGGGACGTTAAACTGAAAGATTTAATTTTTTCATCTCATTTTCTTCAGTACAACTTTGTTTCCATACTTTCCCTACATACACTGGCCAAACCAGTGGGCAGTTGGACAGTGACCACTGGTATGGGCGCCCGAAGGGGAGGGCAGGATGGGGCCCGGGCCTCCCTCTGGCTTACGAAAATGTATACTTAATATAGCAAACCACGTATATTAAATACCAGAAATACCAGACGTAATAAAGCCACCATGGAGATTTTCTTCAGGCGTCCCTGGCCACCGGTTACTATTTGGTACCAAAATGTTCACCATTCTCTTAAGTATTAATCAACACCAATGATCTCTCTATGACTTACGGTTCCCGTGATATGTCTCCTTAAATCTCTGGAAATCGGTCATTTTGGGGCCAATATCTCGGGAACAGTAAGAGTAACGCGAAAATTTTAATCGCTTTCTCAGATAGTTTTTGATGCTCTATCGAATGCAGGATTCAAAATTGAAAAAGTCGCAAATAACAGACAGATGAACAGACAGACACACAGACATAGAGAATTCAGTAACGATTTTTTTAAGTTCGTTGAAAATCAATAAATGGAACCATAGTTAAGGGATTTCCGTCCCACTTTGCAAATAAGACCATAGAATGAAAGAAGAGAAAAATAATTGAAGAGATGAGAATTAAAATAGAAGAAGTCGCGCCTTCCAGTGAATTACCCCGCATAGTGGATGGCAATCAGGGAAGGAGGGCTCAAAATGTAATGTAAAAAGAAATTTCTTCTGAAAGGTTCTTGCAATCCTCAGAAATAAGCTGCTACAGCTCCCTTAGAGAAATATCCTAGTTACGTCAATACCTACAGCTTTGCGCGCAAATTTCATTCATTTTGATTAACTCACTAGGTCGTATTAGTCTAGCTTTGAACTGGAAATCGAAACCAATCAATGCAGTGATACAATGAAGTTTTCTTAATCGTGTTTTAAATAGATCAATAATAATAATAATAATAATAATAATAATAATAATAATAATAATAATAATAATAATAATAATAATAATAATAATAATAATAATAATAATAATTACTAATAGTAATTATTATGAATAATAATAATGTTATTTCTCCTGGAGTTTCTAAAGTATCAATTTTTCAACCAATGTTTCTTTCAGCCATACTTTCGAGGTGACCCCCAAAGTTGTCCCACCCCTTCTTTTCCTCCTCCGGAGCCAAGGTTACTTAAATTATGACCATATGTCGCTCTTGTGCCCCAGTGTAGCCCCTGACATTCAACGAACTTAAATAGTTCGCTACTGAATTCTCTATCTGTGTGTGTGTGTGTTATTTGCGATTTTTTTTTTTTAAATTTTAAGCCCTCCGTCCGATAGAGCATCAATTTTTCACGTTACTCTTACCATTCCCGAGATATTGGCCAAAAAGGTTCCGATATCCTGGAAACCGTAAGTCATAGAGAGATGATATTTTGCGAATTTTTCAATTTTAAGTCCTCCATTTTTAGCATTTTTCTTCGTAAAACAACATATCGTAGAACGTTTTAACAGAACTCTTAAACAAAATATGTGAAAAAATTTAGTACTTAAGGAAATTATAAATGGATATATATATATATATATATATATATATATATATATATATATATATATATATATATTACAAGTATTGTTTAATGAGTATAATAATAAAGTGCATAAAACAATTGGTATAAAGCCTGTAGAATTTAATAAGAAAAAATAATTCTTTTTAAGCTCGTTCTGGCAGTGCTCTTGGAGCATTCTCAATTGGTTTTATTTTATCCTCTTCCCTGAAAAAAGTTCTGAGAGACTGTCTCTTTTCAACATCGAAAGGGAAGTGATATGACTTGTTTCATAGTCGAAAATGGATAAATCTTATGGAGCCGTATTTGCAATCAGCACAGTACAAATAATGTTTTCAGTAACATGTAATCAGTACTAAACTTGAAAGCCAAGAGCTCTCGATTATCGGAGAAGCACTAGAATAGAAAAGAACTCTACTAAACAAATAGACTTTTGTTGAATTTGCCTCAGAAGAATACAGTTAATATTTTTACATATACTAGTAAAATACAAGCACAAAACAAATCTGGAAATTAGTTGGAAATGAAAGTATCACCTATATCACCTTTTATCATCTATAGGTTGCTGACATCTTGAGTTCAAACCGAATTATTGGCTGTTCACGACCTTTCTTCACGCTAGGTACCAGAATGTCAAGTGAAAGGTGTACGTGACCGGTTTTTCACATATAAACAAAAGAGGATTAAAATTTAGAGATTTTTCTTCCTTCCGTCAGATGAAAGTTTGCCATTTTTCCTTCTTTTTTTTATTTAGAATGCAGGGAACATAAAATATTGGCAAGTTTCACTTTTCGTTACTTTGTTAGCTCTCTAGCTCTCCATTTACTATTATTTTGAACACGTTGAAAAATGGTATCTGTCAATAAAATAAGCTTGTTTATGATTCTTCTGTCAGGTTCAGTTTTTTCAAGTGACATTTTACACTGAAAACCAGTGACTAAACAGGCATTTTCCCTTGGACATATGAACCTTTTGGTAAAGATTTTTTTCTGGGTATTTCCATCATCATCATCATCTGAGAGGTGCTGAGTATCGCTGATAATCTTGTTTACCATTGTAGTATTGTATAGAGTCGCTCGTTTGTTATTTTGTTGTAGGTAGATAGAGTAGATAACATTTTTCCGGCTGTAAAATAAATTTGGCGTTACTGTAGGCTATCTAATTGTAATGTTCTGAATTTAAAACTTACCTGGAAATTTGTCACCTCTGTGGGAAAAACTCCTCTATGCTCTTGCCTTAAAGTTATCTCAGATGAGAACTATTTAACATTGCGCAAATACAACAAAGGTGTTAGAAACACACACACTATATATTTAAACTATTATACAACGAATGGCTTCATAAGTATTGGCTGTGCATTATGCAAAGACAAACTACAGCAATAGCAGAAAAAGGAAGACATTTTATACAGAAATTAGTCTTCGGCTAACTGGAGGCTCCGTCCCCAGACCCTCGCGTTTGCTTAGCCTACGGCCTCGTACCTCTTAAACCCACAATTCTACATAATTTCAAGTTTCTTTTCCTATTTCAACCATCTAAAATATAAGATTTTGTATCCCAAGAAAATGTCCATTTAAATAACATGGGAATTTCTTCATTCCCCCTTTAGACACCTTAAAAACTAAAAACTTTTACTTTTGCAATTTTCCTGTGGGTTAGTCTCGAAAAGCTACAATCATGGCAAATATAATCACTGTAGCACTACAGGAAGAGCCCAATAATTTTGGAGTGTAGAAGATGTCCCATATAAATAACATGGGAAAGATTTTTCAATTGACCATAAAATCACTCTAAAGTTCGAAATTTTTATTATTAGTGATTTACTTAAGTAATGATGACAAAAATGTACAAGCATACCGAATTTCAAGTTGTTATTCCAATTCCAAGTACCTAAAATATGAGATTATAAGTTTTTTTTTTTAAAAAAAAAACTCTTTTAAATAACATGGGAAATTTCTTCAACCCTCCTTCAGACCCCCTGAAACTTAAAAATATTCACTTTTGGCAATTTTTCCATTGGTTAGTCCCAAAAAGCTATAATCATGCCAAATTTCAACTTTCCACGTCAACTAGAAGTACCTCTTTGTTTTATCAGTTAGTTCATGCAGTTTTATATAGATAAAGTTAGGATATAGTTGCAATAAAGTTTTTCAGTGCAAAAATGCCACCATAATAACAGAAATAAGCATCTGAGTAATGCTCAAGGAGATTGCTTACAGTGTGAAATCATAGTATCCTTGTTAGCAAATCTCTTTACTTCTAAGGGTCTTCACTAAGCTTTCTCCCACTTAAAAAAGAAAAAAATGAATATCTTAAAGACAATGAAGAACACAAAAAATTAATAGAGTGAGCCAGATAGTGCCTGCAAAGTGCTATTACATGAACTAACATTTGTTTATAAAACGTTTCACATACTGTAGCATTTCTAAATTTTAGATGTTCTTCGTTGTCTTTAAGTTTCACTAAAATTGAAAAGAGAGTAAGCTTAGCAATGAGCCTTAAGAAGTCATGAATGGCGAAAGAAATCGGAAAGGATAAGATCTAGAAATACACAGAGCGCGGGAGGACCTCGTTCTTCATGGCGTTGATTTTTTATTTTTATTTATTTTTTATTATTTATTTTCTATTTTTATTTATTTTTTTATTATTTATTTTCTATTTTTATTTATTTTTTATTTTTATTTTATTTTATTTATTTATTTATTTTTGTATGCTTCAAACGGACAAATATGGGTGAGCTACGTCCTTGAGAAGTATGGAATTCATACTACTGGTAAACGATGGCTGCTTCGTATATTGGTTCTGGTCAAAGGCGGACTGGGAGTACAAGGGCCCACCCAGAGAATGATGCTTAAGGGCCTTGATGAAAGGGGTTTCATAAGGGGTTTGCCCTTCAGTTTTGGCGTCACAAATATGCAGCTATTTGCGTACTGTACGTTCTGTTAGCAATGATTCGCAAACCAAGCAGAATTGTACTGAAACTGAACTTAAATACTCCGAATAGGGTTTACTTAGCGATAATGGAGTTTATTTTTTAATGCTTTTCAATTCTACCTTTTAAAAAAAAAAGAACAACAAGTTCGGGTTACAATACAATCTCGAGGTTTTAGATGGTAGTGAAAACAATCGGTGTTGCAACTTAACAACAACAACAAAAAAAGTATGATTTTATGATTGTAAAATTTATTTTCTAGGGATTGGAAAGGGTGAGATTATGCTTCATTGCTAATCGCTGTGAAATTAAGTGTTAAGAAAATACCAGAAAGCTCATCGTTAATCGGGTTCCAAGTTAAGACAATGATTAATTGTAATGTCTTTCCGTGACCTATTTGCTTCGGGGGCCCCTTTGCATTAAAGACCCATATGACCCGTGTAATCCATACATTTCCCTAGGATGAATTATTCCACATAACCATCCATAAATACAATTCGTATTATATTATTTTTAATGTTACTATTAGTAGCGTAACTAAGATCGGATGCTCCCAACCTCCCGTAATATTCGCAATTAGCCCCCGTCAATATTCATGCACTATTGTTAGGTATACCGAATTAGAAACTCCATCTTGTTATCCTCCTTCCTCTTTATCGACTCGAACTTTAAAAAAAAAGAAAGAAAGAAAGAAAGAAAGAAAAGAAAGGAAGGAAGAAAAATATGATTGCATCACCAATGGAGACCTCCTACCCAAGTTTTGAAAACAAGTTTAAAAAATAAAATAAAATAAAAATCGCAAGTTAAAAAATAAAGATTTGCAAGAAAGGAGCGATGTGTTTCCATTGGGGTTCACTATTTCCCGTGTACTTTATATATGCGATAGAAAGAAATTGTCCCAATCTAATGCCCTGTTAATTCCCACAGCTTTGTAATGTCTTTGTTACTCTTTGATAAGAACATGGAGAATATTCTATTAAAATCTTCCTACAGTAAGATAAATTGTGTTAGACATGGTTTTGGAAACGCGAGTTGGCGTTGGAGTCCCTAGAACACAGCGGTGATTTAGAAATAGATCCCGTGGCCCGAAACCCAAGAATTCGGGCTCCACATGTTTGGGCTCAGGTTCTTCTATTCGATATCAAATATATTGCGCTGTCCCTTACTGACATACAGCATCATAGTCTTGTAATGTTCGGTTGAATAACATTCAGGCAGGATAATAAGGAAATTTACTTTTGTGAGCAAAAAGCATGGAGAATATGGCATGAACATCCTTTGCGGCCCGATTTCTTGGGCTTCGGGCCCCGGGACAGATTTACATCACCAGTGTGCTAAGGGGAAACTGACCCTTTCCAATGCAACCACCCACACGTCCGAAAACTCCATGCTTCATTGGTGAATAGAAGGGACCCGGCGCTATACTTTCGGGACCCGATATCCGGGAACATCAGACCACAGGCTCGATTTGTGACATCACCGCTGTGCTCAGGGGACCATGAACTTTCCAGTGCCACTTCCCATGTCTAAGAACTGTATATTTTATTGGTGAATAGAAGGGACCGGACCCAAGCTCGAAACTTCGAGGCCCGATTTCTGGAGT
Organism: Thermobia domestica; assembly: GCF_964235325.1. Taxonomy (NCBI): domain Eukaryota; kingdom Metazoa; phylum Arthropoda; class Insecta; order Zygentoma; family Lepismatidae; genus Thermobia; species Thermobia domestica. The sequence continues at coordinate 189,265,569 of NC_137454.1, read as the reverse complement.
TTCGGGCCCTTTGTCTGACATCATTGCTGTGCTCAGGGACCATTATTTATTGCCACCACTCGCGTCTAACAACTCCATGTCTAACATGGTATCTTCTGCTGTTCGGCGAGTATGGGGTAACCCAGGTATCCAGTTTTCAAATCTTGCCCACAGCGGCTAAGAATTTGGAATCTTATGAGGGTGATACGACACCCTCGTGGACACATTTACACTGTGGACACATACACATCCTGTGGACTGGTTTCTTTCCACTTTCTGCCTCAATTGTATCGTGTCACACACAATCGGACGACAGGCTTCCGGCTTATGATTGATGCCCACATCACAGGCTCGAAACCTTGTAAACAATCCATGGACAGTTCTCTGCTCTCATCCTAACTTTATTTATCTTTGTATTTAACTTTAGCGTCCCACCATTATGCGCTGAGGCTACGGAAGACGATAATAAGGAATGAAACAGTGCAACGAATAAATTGGGATAAAACGGAGAGCCCTGAGAAAACCCACACACACGGTGCTTGTCCACAATATTCTTTTGGTACGAACTGGGATCGCAGAAGGGTTCATTCCCGTTTGGCCTATTCCCATTTTGCCTATTCGCCTATGGACCTTCCAGTAATATATATCATTATCTCAATCTCATCTTAGATGTAGGCCAAACGGGTATTCCTGTTTGGCCTATTCCCATTTTGCCTACACTCACTCGACGAGAGATATTTAGTGTCTGAGGGACTTTTTTCATGAAGATTTATGAACAAGTTTATTTCTCAACGTCACTAGCAGTTCCAGGAGTCACCATTTCAAAAATGCTGTTTTTAAAATGGCTCTCCTTGAAAATATTAAATTTATTTTTCGGATATACATTTTTACTAGCTAAAAGCAGTCATGTAAAAAGATTCATTAACATCCACTTTTCAACGTAAACAAAAGCAAGAGTAAGGAAAGTGAGTCTACATTTGTATAAAAAGTAGATATGACCTCCAGTTTGGAGTTAGCAGAATAAATCTAGGAAGGACACTAAATTAAGACCTAATCACGATCATTCTTGTAATTCTGTCTTACATATTGGTAACATTATAGATTTAATAAAGCAGATTTGAATTTTGTGAACAGTCTAAGGGTAAAGAGAGAAGATAGGAGTTTTAAAACCGTTTTAGAAAGTATCAACCAGAATGATGCTAAGCATAGGCTCAATCCATTTCAAATCAACCAATATGATCGGTATCGAAATATAGTTTTTTTGACAGAAAGTTGTACTATAAAACACGTAATCATTCATTTTTTTGTTAGATCTTTAATTTGTTTATGAGGGGCCGTCTTACATAGCTGTTTGAGCTAACGGCGCCGACTTTCCAAAATTTATCTGGGTGCATATCAATGGCAGGACGTTATGTTTTCAGGGAAGTCTCGATATTTGATTGATTTATTTTCAGTTAAAATCTTTTATAAACACTGTCATAAAATTACCGCTACTATAATGATAAGTTGGGGCTGCCCTAGTTCAGTTGGTGACACGGCTGACTTCAGTTGGTGAACGCAAGAGAAACGGGTTCAAACCCGGGTCCAAGCTAAAAATCTTGTTGGTGCGTCGCACCCACAAGAATATTTGTGTGGGTGCCGGAGCCCCGCAGCACCCACGCATGGTTTGAGCTAATTTTGAACTTTACAAAGGTTTGCTCTAAACTCTGTAGCTCCTGTAGTTTTTCAATATTTCTTTTAAAATATTTAAAATATTGAAATAGACAGTTACTATTTCATCTAATATTGTTCAGGTCCATTCACTTTCCATATTCGTTATGCACATCATTAGACGGGGCTCCCATTAGCTATCAGATATTACGACCTTGGATATAATGAAATCTTTACAGAGGAAAAAATCGAAAGTGACTTAGTCAAAAATGTTTTAAAGGGTATCTATAGTACAGCAGGCTTAAATGCACACTAAGTAGCAAGTAGTACATTTTACTTACTTTAAATTGTTCAAATCAATATCTTCAGAAATAAAGGAGCTACAGAGTTTACCGCAAACCATTATGAACTACAAAAAGCTTACAAAACTACTGATACAAAATAACTCCTCATAAACAAACTAAACATCTAAAAAAAAAAAAATGAATGACTGCTGGTTTTCCTTATAGGCCTTACTTTACAATTGTAACGTCTAACGTTCTATTTTTTTACGAGCTGACAGAACAGTTTAAAACTTCGAGTGACTAGCTATTCAAGTTCAGTTTCTCGAACTTTACAAGACTGCTCGGTACTCCCGTGGTTCAGAGAGATGAACGATTATACCCTCCAACTGTTCTGCTGAGAAAATTTCTTAATGCATTTTTTCAGTCTTGGTGGTGGGTAGAAGTAGCTTTATGGTTTTTCTCTGAATGAAGAATGATAACACACTTAATTTGCCTTACTTGTAACCTTAAAAAATAAAAAATATATATGAAGTTGAGAAATTTAACTTCATAGAAACTTAGAAACAATTTAGAGAAGCCAAACTTACTACAGCATTTAATAATTAGTATGAGAATTTTAGACAATCAAAGGATTACTATGCAATATTAATTCTGGAATTTTCTTTTCTGTAAAATTCAAGTTAATCAGTGGTGCCCAGCCCCGCTCATGTCCATGACGCACCCCCCCTCAATTGCCAATCCGTAAGTGTTCTTCCATGAAAAAAAAAAATATATTTTCGATTAATTTTTACACACCTTCGAACATATTTATATAGATTTTTAACCCCCCCCCAATATTTCAATGACGCAGTTTGCGTCATAGCCCCCCCTTGTGGGCACCCCTGAGTTAATTGGTTTAATGTATCATTTCCTCTATGGATTTAATTTGATTGAAAATGGCATGACTGCATTTCGTCGGTATATTAATATTTTCATCATCTTTAGATTGCGTTCCCACCTCAAGCACTCAAAAATTCCCTCAAACACTAAATATCTCTCGTTGAATTAACGTAGGCAAAACGGGAATACTCGTTTTACTTACAGATAAGATGACATTGAGACAATGATATAAATTGCTGGAAGGTGTGTAGGCGAAACGGGAAGTCACCCGCCGAAGAACCAAACGTAGCAGATGTGAGCGTTTTATCACTAAGCATCTTAGTCCCATATTTTATTTACATTAATGATTGTTTCCGATACATTACAAAGTTTGAATCCATGCAAGATGCCTAATCTCACATCACGTTGTTCCATTGTGTCATCCAATACTCTGCGGTGATTACACTACATCTGGGCACATGCGGTTTGGATTCACCTGTCAGAGCGTGTGGGAGTTCCTCGGACGACGCGTAAAATAGAAGTGACCCTGCAAGTTGATCTTGCCAGAGTCAGCCAATAATTATTTGAAAGAAGACAACGTTTGAGTATCTGTAGAGGATAACGTTAAGTTGTTGAAACTGGATATTAAATGTATTACTCTGGTCAGAAAGATTTTTAATAATCGAATAAGCTCCTGAATCGTAATGGACAGTATTATCCCAATACAGTGAAACCTCCCTTAACGGACACCTCTCAATAACGGACACCTCTATAATACGGACAGATTTTTTGTTCCGGCAAAAATATATGTTCTCTTACGGAACAAAACCCTCCCTTTTACGGACACTCCCAGATACGGACGCGGACAGTTCCTTTTTCCCCCAAACGTTTCAATAACCTCTTCACAACGGACAGGAATTATTCTCGGTTCTGCGATATATTACAGGAGACACAAAGTATCACACACATTCCACAGGTGCATCTATCATCAAACAGAACAACTTCAAGCTGAACTTGAACTCCTTTTTTCTTCTCGCAATAAACTGCTTTCGGGTGGAAATCCTAGAAAACCTTCAATAAGTAAAAACATAAAGACACTCATGCAGGGTTAGTCGTATGGTCAAGAATTCTATACGGATCTTCCCTTCCCTAACAAATTTAGTCCTTTTCCCTCTGGACCTTGCATCCTTCCCGACAATTTCATAAATAACAAAAGAAACATTGTTTGTTTTGTAATAACATTTTTCAACGAGCAATGTTTTCTCTCTTACTTGTTTTGAAGAGCAAAATTTTTCTTTTGTACAAATTGGTGTGTCAAACAGTTGAACAACTAAAGAAATTTGCCATTAATCGGGGTGAAACAGAAGTTCTCCAATTGATTCAACAGCTGCAAGCAAATTTCGAACAGAAACTAGTGTCCGTAGGATGTACGTACACGGCAGACAACTACTGCAGACTTTTTCCCACGAAATTTGGTGAGTTTTTCTCCACAGTTTCAGTATTTAATAATAATATTGCATACTTTTTAAAGCTATTTTTACTTTTAGTATAGGCGGTATGTGAATTAATGGGTTTTTTACAGGGTGATGACATGTCCTTAAGAAAATTACCATACACCCATTACCACTTGCAATATACGAACATATTAACACATCCCCCAACCCATTAATATTATTTAATAGAAATGAAGTTCTTCTTCATCCGTCCCAGTAATTCAAATACGTACTAAATAGAGTATTTTCATATTGAATTTTACGTATTTACGCTCATACATAATGCATTTACTGTATATTACTGCATGCAATTACCGTTGAGAGAAATTAAATTTTTGTCACCTCTCTGTAACGGACACCTCTCAGTAACGGACAAAAATTCCCGTCCCATTGGTGTCCGTTATTCAGAGGTTTCACTGTAATTATAAAACAACACAAAATATATTGAGTGACGGCATAAGTCCCTACTGTAATATTGACATTGAATCAATTATCACTATGTATTGATAGACGATGTAATGAACTTTTCAACAAATTATTGTTCGATTAACTGCTGCCAAACAAACAAACATGGCGAATTTCGAAACATATTTCCGTTCGATACACTAACATGTATTAATTGGTTTCTAAATTACTATCCTAAAATATAAAATAAGGCAAAACATATCTATACAGAATATGCACGCTTTTATAGTACTCTAAAATATTTAGTTCCAGCAAAGTGTTGTATTACTGCTTATAATTACTATGTTATAGTGTATATGTTCTGAATATATTATCATTATTACAGGAATTCAAGCGTCTGGAAGTAATCCTCAAGGCTTTGCATCAGGAGCACCAAAAGGTTTTCCTTCCTTGAAAACTTTGGGTGGATTTGATGATTTTCCGGAGATAAAGCCACCAGGTCAGTCTAACATAACCTTCTTCAACGTCGTTTGGAAATGAATATGTTTGCACACAAGTCAAATATTAGCATTAATCAATCGTTGTTAAAGAAGTAAGTGTACTAGCATCAAGATGCAATTCTCGTAACAAACCCTTTAATATTTTTTCTTCAAAATAGCGTTTCATCTCTCAATTAGTGGCATTAGTAAATATCGTTGGATCTTGTTATCTCTGACTTACTCGCCGAATTAGCCAGTTCGTGACACAATTTGTTCTTTATTTTCTCAAATCGATGGTTAAATGGATTTCCCAACTTAAAGCTCTTTATTTTAATTTTAATTCTATTTTCGTCCTTAATTGGATTTATATATATAAGGATAGTATATATCGTACCCGATCGATGAAACTAACCCCATCTTGACAAAAATTGGAATGCTGATAGAACTCAGAGAGTTTAGTAGACATACGAAATATAATAATGTACAGGATTTTTATTCCTGACTTATTGGCCATCAAATTTGGGATTGGAGTTGCGGAAAGGATATTACATCTATACGAGAATGACAAAACATGATATGTATTTTTCTGGCCATTTTCTCCTTTTCATTCCGTAGTTACTCATACTAAGAACTATATACTAGAAAAAGTTGATAATGGTTTAATTGAAATTTCTATTTAATAGTGTATATAAATCGTTTTCATCAGTGAATTGAAAACATTTTAAATTATATTCATAAACTTTCACTTTACTTTCCTGTACAAATGTACACATTATGTTTTACTACCCTCATATGGATTATACATCATTCTATCAACGATACTAATCCAATCTTGATCACATTTGGCATGGAAGTAGGCATAGTATGCAAACAATTGGTTATTGAGTTATTGGCCATCAAATTTGAGTTTGAACTTAGTGAAATGAAGAAATTTCACTAAATCGCGATAAATAAAATCCATTCCGATCTTGACCAAACCTAGCATGGTTGTAGACGTTGACGAGTTTTGTACACATTTGAGCATAGTATAAAATATTATGGTGTGCAGTTCTTTTCATCGAAGTTGAATTTGTACTCAGAGCAATAAAGAAATTTCAGTAAAACGCGGTTAATAGAATTCATCCGATCTTACCAAATTTGGCATGGTAGTAAACGCTGAGAAGTTTAGTATGAAATACTGTGGTATAGAAATCTTTGGTTTCCTAGTTATTGGTCATTGAAGTTTGGTTTGAACTTAGCGAAATTTCACAAAATCCTAATTGATGGAATTCATCCAATCTTCACCAAAATTAGGATGATCATAGAATTTCACAACTTTATTGCACACGTAAAATATTTTGTGTGCAGATCTCTGCTTGCTGAGTTATTGACCACCAAAGTTAGAGTTAGCCTTACTGAAAGGATATTATGTATCACATGCTATCGATGAAATTTATCCGATCTTGACCAAACTAGGCATGGTGATAGATCTCGGCAAGCTCAGTATGAGTATGAAATATTATGATACCTGATGTATAGTTCCCGTGTGATATGCCATTAAACTTAGATTTGGATTTAGTGAAATGAAGAAATTTCGCTAAGTTGCGCTACATAAAACTCACCCCCTCTTGACCAAACTTAGCATTGTGGTAGATATTGACGAGCTTTGTACACATTCGAGAACAGTATTTTCCAAGGTTGTGACTAATAATGTCAAACCGCTTTTAAATCTGTTACATATGTTTTTTTAAAAAAATGTAATGAAATGAAATCTTTGAGTTTTACGTCCCACGGTTATGCCGGTTAGGCTAAAGGAGACGGTGATTATGAGAAGTGAATGAAATGGTGGTGGAATGAAGAAAGTGGAAGGAAACGGGAGAACCCCGAAAAACCCACCCACACGGTGTTTGTCCACCACAAAGTTCACTTGGCGGGGTCTGGGATCGAACCCGGGACCCCAAGCACCAGAGGTGAACGCTCTACCACTGAGCCACCGCGGCCCCCCATGCTTTTTTTTAAAGTCGGAATAGTAGTAGCAAATATGATATTCTCATATGGAATGACTGACGTTTCATATGAACAATGGAAACAAAAACTATAAAGTAACTGATACGGAAGGAACACATAAAGAGAATCTTCAGTTATTATGTATAGTCTATGGCTTCCACAGCGTTTCAAGAGAAGATATGTGCTGGCCGAAAGCAGAAGATCTAAATGTATCAATTGCCTCAACTTCAATGTCCATTCTGAAATTTCGGTACATGAAGACTTATTTCCACGTTAAGAATAATGCCGAGTTGAAGCAAGGAAACAAGCTTGGGAAAATGTCTGCATTGTATGATGAACCACTAGATATCGGATGTTGTCACTAATCGTCTGCAAGTTGAGGTATTCTTTGATAATGTCTTCATTCCGTACCCGCTACTGAAAGAGCTGCAAATGAGGTGGTTCAAAGCAACCGATGCAGTACTAGAATGAAGAACTGGTAAATGTCCTTTGGTCCAAGCAAATAAAATGAAAAAGTAGGAAATAAGAGAGTATGGTTTTCGGTGTCATAGTGATATTTACATGTGCACATGGAATGAGAAATCAGTGACCATCTTGATATTAAACTACCAGACCCACTTATAAAGGGAAGAATAAAATAATGCTCTCATAACTCACAAAAGAGTACTCCCTGAACAGCACACTGCATGTAAGTACAACAATAGTATGGTGGCACGGATGTCGCTGATAGGATGCTATCCAATCACGAACCTAAGTCACGTAGGAAGAAATGACGTTGGAACTTATTATTTAATGGTTCGAATCTGACAGTTGTTGCAATTTGAAGAATTCACGAAGAACTTCATAGGAAGAATGAAAAAAAAATGGTTTTGAAAGAGGAAATCTGCTGTACTTGTTCCGTGTTCCATGCTGTTACTATTCCAAGTCTCATGGAACAGCGTAATAATAACTTCCAAAAACGGCTAATGTTTCCAATTGGTAGCATGCCATAGAAAATTTAAAAAATTACAATAACTTATCATAAATCTCTTAATTATGTACCTAAGAGACTAATTTGATAAAAACCTCTCCTAGTTTTAAGTTGGAAAATGATTCGACAGATAAACGGCTAATAAAAGAAAATATTGATCCGAACGAAAGTTTCAGCTTGCCAAACTGTCTACAGTAATAGATACATAAACACAGATCACAATGAGAAGAAATGTAAAAAAACAATGCCGATCATTGTGTAACCAAATAGGAGCTCAACTCTATTGTCAGAAAATCAGACTTTATTTTCTGTGCTTCTAAAACTTCTAAAGGTAGTTATTCAAATGCTGTTCCTCAAAAATGTTTCAAAACTAAAAAGTGGCTCTTCCAAGGATCTCAGTATCTGAATACTGATCTTGAGAGAAATATAAAGAAATAATCAAATTAAATTCATTGGCTACATAAACAGGATTGATAGTAAGATCAGGATCTAATTGCTTGATTTTTCTTTCAAATTCCTACGTAACACCGAATTTATGAAAGACTAAACCTACGTTTTATCTACTAGGTTTGAAAACCTCTACATATGCTCCTACGTTTCTCGTAGGATTTCGGCAGTAGTATATTTCGGACTATTTATAATGAAAAGTGACGAATGTTACATGAATTAATGTTGTAGTATTGCAGATCTTGAGGTCGCTGAGAAACATCATCTTAGTCGTATATTTAATGTCTGAATGAAGTTTCATAGGGAAAAAATCATTGGTACGTATTCTATCTGGAGAACCGAATGGCCTTTTCATTAGATCATCACATCCAATCCACCGAGGGGAAATGAAGGTCCAATATTCACGAATTTCTGCGTGAATGGACAGGGATTATGGCGTCTGGTATCTTCTGGAATTATGGAATGATGAATTAACTTTATAAGAATTAACTTTATATGCTCTCCAATCCTAACTAGTTCAAACGTCCTAAATTTTCTGAATGTTTCATCGTTTCAAAGAAGAGTTGTTTGGAACTCTTTTTAAAAACAAAAATCTCTGTCATACTGATGAATTTGGTTATTTCCTTTAGTTTTTATAAGGTTTTAGTTGAAATAATATCTTCCTTAATAGTGAAACACGACATGGTTTGATAATTTAGAACCTTTGAATACGGTGAATATTGAAAATCATGCAAGGTTAATTGGAATCATCTAACCTTTTAAATTTCACGTAAATTCTGGATATAGTTTTGTTAAACTTGTATGACATAATGAAAACTAAATATAATTCTTCTCTTTTCTTGTCAACAGCAGCAACCCACCAATCGCATCGACCCAATCAGCAAGTCAGCGCACAACGAACTGAACCTACACTTATATCAATTGCTACAGAGACCCCTCAAACCTCTATCAGACATGTTGATTCAAGTCACGCATCGAGCACCCAAATCAATTCTCAATCGATGCCTGATAGTGAAAAGGACGAGCAGGACGAAGTGACACTTGTCTCTGAGAGCTCTCAACGTCCAACGGCCATCAGCCTTCTCCCACAAGGATCATCTCACTTCCCAGAATTGACCAGAGAGAACCTGCGCCCACCGCAATTTCCTGCAAAACCTCCTATTCTTGGAGCCTCGTCGCAAATTACTCGCCTTCCAAGAGTACGAAGGCATCAAGTAAGTACTAATTATAATAACTATTTTAACATTGTTGCTCTTGGGGTTATGTAACTATGTAAATTTTAGCCGAGACAGTTTAGTGCTTTCTTTTAAAACATGAATATCGGTAATAAAAAAATAAAAAGGTAGACATACGAAATTCGTGGCAAATAAATCTAAATATGGGTAAAATATTTATTGGTATTGTTGGGTGGATTGCTACAATATTGCTTCAAACATATACTCTTTTCCGTACATGAAAACTTTTACTACGTAATGTTTTCGATAATTTTTCACGTTTTAAAAGCAAACTCCTAAGTAAAATATAAAACTTATTACTCTTGTGTCGAAAGTTAATGTTTATATAACGAGTTAGCTAGATGGAAGTGTAACTGCATTTTGCATTTCAGAATATGGTTAATCCTAACTATACTACCAAGAAGAAAACTACCTATAAACCATTTTCAATCATTTTCTATGTTATTGTTTCTCCTACATTTATGTAAATACAAACAATTTATTTGATGAGACTTTGTAGCAATTTCACCAACGATATCAAATAAGCAGGTTTTCTTTCCTTTAGTTTTTAAAAAAATAATTAAACAACAGTACTTACAAAGCATCTTGTTGATTTTTCCCCTTCAAATTTTTCAGTAGATCTGATGTTTATTTAACAATTTCTTCTTTGAACATAAATAGCCAAACATCTTTACATGTGAAATGTCTTGAATTGAATTGACAATACACTTGAGCTTAGAAAATGCAGACGAATTAGGTAATTTCCGAAAATATGTGCGAACAGAAATTTTTGCTTTCAAAATTCGAGCATATCCACATAAATGTTTACTTATGGTAACTCTACGCAGTGCAGTTTGATATAATCTTCCAGCCTTCAAGACGTTCACAATTTCACTGTTAAATATCAGGAAAAGAATATTATTTTTGTACAGTAATTGTGAACCCAAATAAGTTTTCCGTACAACCGACTACTATTCGTAAAAGGTAACTGAGAGATATATATGTAAGACCTGACCTAGACTTAGGTTCCGCCCAAGTGTAAAAAGGTACCACGAATCTTAATCGAGGTTAAGATTGAAAGTATTAACACATATGCACAGAAACTTCTATTTTCTTTAAAATTTCTAAGGTTATTAAGGATACAAATTTTGTAGAATATTAAGTCAACGAAGTACTAAGACAAATTTTGTTTTTATATATTATCACGGTTAAAACTTCGATATGAATTTCTCAATATGTCATATGATAGAAATCTCCAAGTATGTCAGAAGGACAAAGAGTTATTCTGTTTTTCACAATCATCACCACCATATTCTTTCTGTATTGTTTAAGCTATGTTGTTTCAGACGTGATCACGCTTATATCCTTTTCTACACACATGAGTACGTAAATGATCATACCAAACTCTGAGGCATCTCATTTTAATCTTTTTTCTATCCTAGGCATTTTTTTATAAACAGTATATCTGTAATGTGAATAAAGTCTACCAATTTGGACAAACGTGTCGCCACAAAGTAATTGTCCAACGTGCAAAGTATGACACTAAAATTCACCGTGCATTATGCAGAGATTCCGACCAAATTATAACCAAACGTGCCTTAAATGGTTCTCAAATTGGACGATGAATTAGATTACTTTTAGCTCTAACACTTTCGCTATTTGGTCTATTATCTCTTTTGGAGCTGTATAAAGGTGTCTATTACGAAAACTGGAAATAAGAATGGGACAAGGAACTAAAATAAACAAAAATATGATCATTTGTTTAGCGATTCCAGTTTCTTCCTTCTGTCATCTGATGTAAATATTTTAGGACAATGCTAAAGTAAATTGTTAGAGTAAATATTGGTTTATATGTATAATCGAATAGTTTGAGGTGCGTTTTGTTATAATTCGTATCAACTTATTTTAAATTTATGCAATACATTCTATCATCTTAATAATGTCAATTGCGGCTAGGCGAAAAGTTTACACAAGACATCTAAGGTAAAGTGAAAATTAGCTATTCACGTTACTCATATTGGTATTATCAAAACTAAACGTAATCATGTTATTTTAAGGTATTCGTATTAGTGAGTCTGAAATATCTAACAAACAGAACAAAACAAAACGAAAAAAACTAATATCTCAAATAGTTCAAGTAAGGGAATAAATTTAAGCTCTGATTCAATCACACAATTTGGACTCCATTGTAAAAATCTAAGGTTAGTGAGTATAAATTCTAAGAACAGAAAAGGTATCAGTCTGCTGTATCTCAGAGGCTTCAGATGTCACTGGTTCTAAAGATAAAATTGTCATGAGTAATGCAGAAACTCTTAGAAAAATAGAGCCAAAAATAAATATACCTTTCAAATTATTTATTTTTGTGTTTATTACAGCAATAGTATCACATCAGAATTACGAAGAATTACTTCCCATAAGTAAAAACAGCCGATAGTAATGGCCCTCAATATCTAAATTTTCGTAAATTGTTTTGTTGTAACAAGATCCAATAAATATATACCTTCCATATATCTGTGAACACTAGATGGAAGATGGCATTATCAAAAAGTTCGTCTTTATAATTTTAACATTACGGAATTTTTCTAGAAGTAATAGGCAGTATGGTAATGTAGATGCTTTTGCCTATAGTGCTCTTAAATTACAGAGATTGGAGGTTAGGCGCTGGTTTTGTTGAAATGCATATAGAGGTACCTGCCGTAATAATCACTGAAATAAATATGTAGTTTGTATAAATATGTCCATTTAGGTCTTTGTTAACATATAAGAAAAAAATGCAATATTATTTACTATTTATAGTGGTGCTGATGATGATTCCCTCAGAAGAAGACAAATTTCAAAAAGTGTTGAAAATGTTTAACATAGAAGTTCCACCGGGGACGATAAAACCGTGATTGACCAAAGTACTGCAGAGCTGAAAGAAACTTGAACTATAAAAGCTCTTGGGCTTGCCTTCCGAGAATATAATGTTTTTTTTACTTACCGTTTATATGAGTCTTACTTTATTTTCCTCTAAGGATTAGAATAATAAGTCGAAGGGCATTTTCGGAAGAAATCACTCCTTTTGTTATATATCGTTGCATGAGACCTGGATCCATTAATATAATCCAATGATAACAAAACAAGACTTTTGTGTTTTATTGAATATTTTCGTACTATTTCAATATAGTTTTCATGCACTACACTTTAACAATAACAAATATTACAGTAATAATAATAATAATAATATATCATTCTGCGTCAACACCACATCTTAAATTGTTCTAATTTTTTTTATTTCCCCACATCATCTAATATGGCGAAACGAAATCTCTGATTAGTATAGCGTCACGCTAGAAATAAAGATTTTGACGAAGGGTTTCTTTATTTTCATCGAAATAATTTCAGAAATTAGTAGATCTTTCTTCCTGTAAAATGCTCACTGTGTTTGATCTATACATATTCTCTTGCTAGGTAATTGCGTTTTCCAGGTACAGAAATCTTTTTAAATATTCCACTTTTATCTTGGCTAAAACATTTTTTTCATCTTGACTTGTCTTGTATATTTCGTAATTTTTTTTGCTCTCATTTTACATATCTTTTTTCGAAAGTTTATTTAGGAATTATAAAGGATACTAAAGACCTTCATCATCTTCTGCAATTAACATTCGTCATCAGAAAATCTTACTTTGCAGAAGATTCATACTTTGGGATTCATTTTGTGCGCTTTTTGTTAGTATTAGCATATTCTTTCGTTATCTCTTCTATGTAAATGTTGAATAAGAATAATTATAAGTCACAATTCTATCTTATATATTTGCTTATTCTTTTATCTTTATCCTCTTAGAGTTGTTTAATTCTTGTGTAATTCATGTGTTATACGTGGAGAGAAAGAGAGGCAAAGTATGAAAAAAATAGAAAATATGAAAAAAGCGAAAATATGAAAAATATGACATTTTAATTATATAACCTTTAAAGATGAAGCATGTATATGTATAGATGACCTAACATTTATGTCACTTATTCATTGACCGTTTTACAACATATTACGCGTTGGTTAAGGCCATTTATGTCAGTGATAAAAACTTTGGAAAAGTAATTTCCAAAGGCCAAAGAAATAAAAGCTACAATACCTGGTTAATCAAAAAACGTATGTGATACTAGTCTACAACCACACATTTTTGCCAACGATTTCATTACGAAAGAAAATCTGAAGCCGATGGTGTAAAGATTTCATGTTGCACCGCACGATTGTAGGGAAGGTGCTCGAAATGTCACAAGAAATGGTTATCAGTTGGAAAGACGTCAGGAGAATACGATGGATGAGAAAGGGTTTCATACTGCAACTCATTGGAGTCTGCAATGTTCTTTGAGCGGCATTTGCGCGTGCTCTGTCATGCTACACGACATCATGTATTTTGACAATTTCTGGATGCTTGCAAACAATGTTGCTGTGCATTTCGTGGTGTTCAGCACTGCAAGGATCCTCAGTGATGTTTCCGCTTTGACGGAGGAAAGACATGATGAATCAATCCGAACATAAATCACCCTATGATCAACATCATCTAGGGTTTTTAGAAACTGTTCTGGACTTTGATCATCCACTGTCCTGACCGTTTACAATAGTCGCAGCAGACCTATTTTTAATCAAAGGTGACAATCCGATGTAGAAAACTTTTCCAGTTATTCTTTACATTCAGAGAACTCCGCACAGCTATTCTTGTTGCCCGGTGTCAATTCAAATAGCACCCCGAGTTAAAAATTTTTCACCTTACCGATTGCACGGAACCACCAAACGACAAAGACATGGTGTATCTCTAACTCATCTGCAATGGCACGAACTTTTCTGAGGATCCACTTCCACAATGTTTCTGAAAACTTCACCCAAACATAATACTTATATATCTTTGATACATGTTCAAATTCTCCAGTGCTTTGAACAGATATTATAATCCACGTTATTGAAGACTTTTCTTGCATATACGAACTATCAAAACTTGTTTGTTGGAGCACAAGCTTGTTCGATTATTATTATAGTCTTATTATCGTTTCCCGTGTTCCCTTTTTTCCTTATAAAACTCAAATTTGTTCTTTAAGAGGTTTTCTTCAAATTTTTACTACAGTCTTCGATAAATTAGGTATCTATACATTATTTTCGAAGTATTGTTGCAGATATGTGAACTGTGGTTCTCGTACTTTTGTGTATCTTCTATTCTGTGAAACTGAAATGATAATGTTCTCCTTAGGGGTTTCAGGTATTCTGACTGTCCTCGTACTTTTGTGTATCTTCTATTCTGTGAAACTGAAATGATAATGTTCTCCTTAGGGGTTTCAGGTATTCTGACTGTCATATGCATATCATTGACTAATTTCTACAGTTTCGTCTTCGCTTCTTCCAGTGCTTTTTATGTATTATTTTTTTTTCACGGAAACTAGTACTTTTATCCTGTAACCCAAGAATTTGCAAATCAATGCTGTTACTTTTCTTTTATATCTAAGTTCCTGGTCTTCCCATGGAGTGGAAAATACATCGCGACGTATTCATTAGCAATACCTTCGTAAAGATTGCGTAATGAAATAAAAGATTTAGCTTTAAAATATTTTCCCTAAATTTAAAAGATTATTTCTGAATTTTTGGAGTAATCAACATCGGTTTTCTAGTGGGTAGTGCATCTCTGAGGCATACAGTGAATTTGAAAGTTCTAACCTTTTGCACGCCATCTGACAAAGATTATCTTGCATTGGTATTCCAAGAGCTGCCTGTCTCCTTTCACATTATTATTCACCAAGAATTTCAAATCATTTATTCATATCCGTCATCGTCTGCTCCATCTCATATTTTATCGAAAGCAAATATTCAAGATCTAGAGTTCTCTTGTTCTAAATAGGTCAGGACCAAAGAAATTACTACTTCAATGATATTCGAAGATATAAATATTGTACAAATGTATTAAATATAACTATCTGTAGAATGTGGAAATTTTAGTAAAAATGGAAAATAGAGTTGTTTCATACTGAAATCATTTTACTTCTCTCGTAAATACATGATTTATGAAAAATATTTGAATGAGTTTGGGAGAATCATGTGTGATAAGATTTTATTCGCAACCCACTTATACTATTTTGAATAAGAATATAGCATTATTAATCATTTTTTTATATACTTAATATGCTAATGTAATAAAGCGTAATTTGTTACCTACCGAAATAATTTATAAAGTTTGATTATGTATATGTTATAAGTAACACAGAAAAGAAAATTCGTTGCACCTGAAACAAAAAAACTAGAGAATCACTGTTTAAAGTTTTTTTTTTTTTTTTTTTTTTGACATTAAATATTACATATTAGTATATAGCAAATGCTGACTTTAATGTTTTCTCTTCGTTTCAGATTAGCTTTAATGAAGAGTTTACAAGGGAATTGCCTGAAGCATTCGATGAAGTTGAACACGAAATAAAGACCCGAACCAAAAGGGAAATAGCCACATCTCCTAAGCCAGAAACATCCACAACAGTTAATGTTCTACACACCACACCATCTGTTTCGGGAAATCAACGAAGCAAAGAGGATTCTACAGAAACAAGAAAAGGCTATTCAGTGACAGAGAAACACGATGATAACAACGAGAACGATGAATTTGATGATTATGATGATAGTGATATGTTTATGGAGAGCCAAGATGGCGGAGATAGTGAAGGAAAAGAACACGATAACGCTGAAGAAACTAAAGATAGCGCTGCTTTGAGTCAACACTTCTTCCCAACATTCGCCCCAGGTTTCCCACCTTTAGGCCATTCCCGACCCATCTTATTTTCAGAGCCAACAATACACCGTCCACCTCCACCATACCATCGTTCACCAAGTCATGGCTTTCAAGCCATACGAAATGCTTTTAATCCTTTCCGAGAGCAAGGTAATCAATTTCAACACGTTGCTGCAAACAATATTCTTGGCTCTGGCAATTTTGGTGTAATACGAGGCGGTACATTCTATGACGATGATGATTATATCGATAATCACTTCCATCCATTTCATCACCATAATGGACATGGAAGGCCACCATTTTATCGAGGTCCTGTCAACCCCAGACCACACGCTGGTGGTGATTTCTTTGCTAATTTCCGTGATTTTGCGGAAATCAATGCCCCTAAATCTTTTTCTGAGTATTACGTCGTTTACGTCAACAAGAATGCTAGCAAAGATGATCCCCAGTTTACAACGAAGCCTAAAAACATCATTGAACAATTGAAAATGCTAGATTATGAAGATTCAGGTTCCACTATTCCATCCACATCTGATTTAGAAGATGATACCTTAATAACAAACAAATCAGACGATATCGTGGATAAAAAGTCGATATCACAGAGTAAAAAGAAATTAGCTTTGTATAAGGAGAAGCAAACTAAGAAAAACGAACAGAAGACAACGAAAGATTATGAACCTCTATTGGCCTTAAGTTGAAACTTGCTCTTGAAACGTTGATCATAATTTCATTTGTCTTTCTGAAATATCATCTCTCTTGACACATTTCAACAAGAAAGACAGCTGCAAGGGAAGTGTAACACCCTTACTTGGCTAAGGTAGTAAAGTCATTTTCGAATAGAAAAATGGAGGAATGAGACTAGAAATTCATAGTGTTGCCGAGCAGCGGCGAAGTACGTACCTGCATTCAGTAACATCAAACAAATGTGTCAAAATAATGTGAAAAAGGGAATGACCAAAGCAGCTGACAAAAAAAAGGAGGACTTACATCAACATAAGTGCGTGTATGAGTGTTGAGTGAATGAGCGTAGTTAGAAACTTAAATCTATCAAATTCTTATTTGTGTGCGATGCTCTATAAAACATTACTGCATTAGGAAGCATATTTCCTTATTAATTTAGGAAATGGAAAACGAAAGTAATAAGCATATTTGAAAGTGCAAAATTATTACGAAAACATAAAGGTTGATTCTTTCTGAAGCCGATTGCTGATGAAAATTTCACCTCTGTCACTGAGGATTTTGCGTAATTGTCTTAAATCACGCTCCTATTGTACTGTTGCAATTTGTAAACTACCATAAATATAAATTACGTACGAGATAAAGAGAGATTGCAATATGTTTTGGAGAAGCTATAATTATGTTTAAAATACAGGGAATAAGATATAACCATTTCTCAGACAATGTTTGTTTTTTACAAGAGATGTAATCAAGTATAACTGAATAGTAGAATAATGCTTGACTTTTATTTGTAATAAGTATATATTAATAATAATACCAGGAAAAGATTTTCTCGGCGTATACTAGCTGATTGCGACACATTTACGTAAAATTTTCGGTATTTGGTGGCAATGTTTACATGCAAAAACTACTTTCAGTTTTGTACTTGTCTCTATAGTATTGCTTATATAAGAAAATTGGAAGTAATTAAATTGGCTGCTGTATAATTATTATGCGAATCTATAACTCTAAGATTGTGAAAAATGTTTATCTTGGATGATGTGATTTATCATTATGAACAAGAATTTCAAAGTCCGCAAGATATAACCATAATGTATTCAAGAAAATGATATTTAAGAAATTAGATTAAATAAGAATAAAATTAGAATATTATTCTAGCCTCTAGGTCATAGCATATTAAAAATTTAATTTAAAATATAATAATGTTTCAAATGAAAAAAAAAGTGATAAAACTGAAGTACAAATAACAGTTAACAGTATCCAAGTTAAACATTTTTTGTTCAGAAGAAAATTAAACCAACAAGTTAACAAGGTGTTGGAAGTTGTTGATTGTTTGTTGTTGACTTTTGTAGATAAATGATAACACTATGGATTTTTTAAAAAAAGGAAAGCACAAATTTGTAAATAAATATTTTTATTTTTATATTGCCTTACTTTTCATTGACATTATGAACACAATCACGTATCCTTTCATCACGAGTAATTATATAAAGAGCTTTCTTGACACTAGTTTGCAATTCCTTTGAACAGATTAATAACAATAATATTTTTTAAAAAATGTATTGAAAAATTCATCATCATTCAGAGAGTAACATTCAAGATGTGCTGTTCTGTGTGAGGAAAACGTTAGTTTTTCGCTTAAAATTTGTATCCATAATGCCTAAAAAAAATTAAGAAAAGTAAAAACTAATTAGATATAATAAAATTTAAAATATCTTATGATAGTTATTTGTTCTGTTTTAAAATTTAAATACTACACAGAGTGACTTAAGCAGATTTTTTCGCTCTTTTTTCTCTATTTAGATCGGAAAATTTACCTTCTTTTAATGATTTGAGGGTAATTTGACAGCTAACACCCTTAAACCGTTGACATTTTTTAAAATTTTCTATATTGTTGTTTAAGAACTTTAAAATAAACGTCTTCCCCCTTCCCTATCTCACTGTAGAAAATGCTCTAGATCAAAGCTGAATATGCTTCCATAGAAGTAAATACTGTATTTGCTGCATTCATTTTCTACGAAAAAATATTTTCACTGCATGTCATGTCATCTTTCAAAATATACAATAATATGTTAACAAGGATACATTGTTATGTGAGAAAACCTACTGACAATAAAGAAGTAAAGGAGACATCAAACAACACAGAATCGGGAAAACTTGTTGAAACTGCATAATCAAAATCTCTGTATAAGAGCTGTATAAGACGCATCCTTCATATACCAAGAACATATATTACGTTTCCATATCTATATCTATATCGATATAGATATATATGTTGCATTGCATGAAGATTGTATGAAGATTGGTACGTTAAGGAGAGTACAGATAGAATAATCAAGTCATTTCCTCAGTCTCAGAATTCCGCACTCTTTATCAAGAAAATGGCACAAATATTTTATCATTATATAAGATGATAATATACTAAATTTATGTATTAAATGACTGAATCACCTTTCAACTTTCAAGTAGCCAACAATGCAGCACGTACTCGTACTTAACAACACGTATTTATTCATTTATTCATCATCTCCTGTATCTACTCACTCACTGTATTCTATCTATGTAGGCGCTTGCAACATTGAACTACTTGATCTCCTACTTCCGAGAACTAATAATTCACATAATTACATTGGTGGAAATTACCTATAAATAGAATTGTAGAGAAAAGAGATAATGCGTAAATTTAGTGGGTGACATATAGTAATGGATTATAAGTTCATTAGGAATACAAGGAAGAATCAGGAAATACTTAAATTTAGTGGGTGACATACAGTAGTGGATTAGAAGTCTATTAGAAATACAGGGAAAGAATAAAGACACAAAACTATAAACACAGAACTATAAAATTTACAACGAAATACCCAGAACAAGAGAGTCACTAAGATTTCTCAACCAAGAAATCTAGTGCAAGGAGTTATGAGGAATGTAGAATTATTAGTTTGTCATCGCATAAGGAAAAACTTGAACAGAAAAGAATAAATGGGCAAACAATAAGAAAGTAGAAGAAGAACAATTTAAATTTAGGAGCGAAAAGAGTACTAGAAATATAATTTGCTTCCATCGAGTAATGAGTGAAATGTTTTTAAACAAAGGGAAGAAAATGTGTATGCTGTTTGTTAATTAACAAAAAAAAAAAAAAGGTTCGTTAGAAAGAATTTTTAAACGCAGGAATCGGATAATTTTGGAGGTGCTAAAGAAGCTTGAGACGGAACGAAACATCGAAACCTTAGGATAGGCATGCTAAATCCAGTATCCTAAGTGGGTCAAACACTGACTGTACAATAGTGTGGACCACAAAGGAATGAGAGCCATTTTTGTACTTAATTATATATTTAAAACGTGAGTATATACATAAAGGCTTCGGTTCTTTAAAAAAAAAAAAAAAAAAAAAAAAAAGTAACATAAGGAACTCCAGGTAGTATATGGATACCTATTGTTTATTCCCGACACCTGGCATGTTTTTCCTTGCTTTTGAATGTCTGAAGACATTCTGCTTGCGCTAGCGATTTTCAGAACAGAAGTTAAATGAATTTCTATAAACCTAGATCAGGGTTTCTTAACCTGGAGGTCGCGAAGATAAGCGGAACAGATAAATATAATTAGAATCTAATACCGGAAAGTACTTTTAATTTGGATTTTGTTCTGATAGATGTATTGTTATTTTTATACATACTGTTTAGAACAGGTATACTAAACATTTAAAACAGGTGCAGAGTTGTTAAAAAATCAGTTTAAATGAAAGAGGTACGATATGAAACTAATGAGAACATAAAACCTGCATATTGAAATACAATTGCAATTAAAAGCTAATGAGATACCTGGGCATGGTGTGGTTTCACTAGTGGGCCAATGTTCGGTTCAATCTTCGTGACGCACATTATCAAGTCATTTTCAACTGATAAGCGATTTCTTGTCTTTGCTTTAATGTTTATCATGGAAGAGAAACCACTTTCGCACAGGTACGATGTAGCAAATTGAATTATTGCTTTTAAAGCAGCAGATAGCTGACCAGAATATTGTTCTTCTCTTCTCTTCAGCCAGAACTTGTCCAAGTTTTCGTTAGAGAAAACCAGTTGTAAGGACTTGTCGCTTTTAATCCATTCGCTTTTAGGGAAGTTACTATATCCACTATATACAAGAAATGGATTCTACTATTATAGAAATGGATGGATATCGTGAGATCTCCGCAATAGGTATATTAAAAATCAAACACAAGCGTATTACAAACCAGAAATTATAAGGGGATCGCTGGCAAGAGGATGTGATAAAATGGGGGTCGTGATAGCAATTAAGGGGATCTAACCACTGGCCTAGATCTTGCTAAAGACTTGCTCCTTTTCGACTTGTTTCATACTATCAAATATGGAAATTACATATGATACAAATTTACGGGTTTTTGGGAACGGAGTAGGAAATATTTATAAAATTTGGCTATACCCATTCTTGCTTTAGAGTTTGATAGCACTGAATTTTTATTAATTTCATTTGTAATGGACTAGCACTTTCTCTACGTTGGTTGAAAAAGCGGCAGAAAGCAGAGAGGGCTCATGTTCGAAGATTTTGCAATTGTGCAATCTTCCTTCAAATTCAGTCTTCAAACGCTGAAGCTTCTCGGCTAACGTTTAGTACAGTCCGCAGCAAAATACCTGCAACATCAGTATGTAAGTTTATTGTGAAACGACGAAGTCTTTTGTTCCAAAATAAGTGTACAAGGGAGGACACCGAGGTTTCTCCTGCGTGATTCGTGCCACTTAGACGTTATGTTGATTCCCTGGGCTGTTAGGCGTAGTTTCACAATAAACTTACATGCTCATGTTGCAGGTTTTTTGCTGCCGACTATACAAAACAGATTCCCTAAAGCTCGTTTTGTTCTTAGCGCAAGTTGGAAAGTGTGTCAAATCTTCGTTTTTTTAGGACTTTTTTTAGATCAATAACTTGTATTTGGATGTTTCTACTGAGCATTCATGTTCATAATAACTATATATTTTCTTTGCAATTTCAAACTGAAATGTGACAATTCGTAATACCAACTATAAGAGAAGATTTTGTAACTACAAAAGGTCCGTCAGTAAGATAGTGTTTGTTATTTCATTCTCCAAAACGTGGTGCATTTCTAGAACCTGTCGAGGACCGTGAAGCAGGATAAGCAGCGCATTTTTGTGTAATAGGGAAATGCAGAATATATGTTTTCTAAATATTCCAAGAAAGCAGAAAATTGTTGCTAATTTAAACCATGAGATCTTATGATCTAAATTATTATTGTTATCATTTTCTCGGAGTGAGCCGAGGGCAGCAGAAAAAATTACTCATGCGCCGCATGCAGCCTGCGAATTTGACGCGCCTGCTTTAGGAAAAAACTTCCATATGAACGAGTTATTAACAGTATTTATATGGGAAACAATTTGTTGACGTTAATTGTATGACGCTAATTGTTCTTTATTTTCACTTACTAAGTTTTTTCTAATCACTATGCTTGCTAACAATTTACAAAATCTGTCCTTACGCTAACAAACGCGTCTAAATGTCCCTATGTTTAGTGACATATCCCTGCAATTGGCAACAATATCTGGCACCCAAATCACATGAACTCTCAATGGAAATTGTAATAAATTTTTGTATATTTTACGTGTTTCTATTTCTAATGAAACTACCCCAGTGTCCAATTAAAATTATTCTATTTTACTGTGAAACCATATATGTTTGTTATAACTTATGTAAATTTGAAATACTAGACATCTTTCTTTTTTTCCTCAAAAATTGTAAAACTTTCCATTTTTCTCTCTGAAAAACCTGGCAACCCTGCTTCTATTATGAACCACACCAAATTATCTGAAAACCCAAATTTAAACGGAAAATGAAACAGTGGCAATGCTAAATACCAGAATACTGTTAACTATCTTTGTCTTCTTCTACGAGATAAGTACTTCTTTCTGTGGTTATTTTCAACCTACATGAACCTGTTATGTCTCCA
Source organism: Thermobia domestica (assembly GCF_964235325.1). Taxonomy (NCBI): domain Eukaryota; kingdom Metazoa; phylum Arthropoda; class Insecta; order Zygentoma; family Lepismatidae; genus Thermobia; species Thermobia domestica. Next base: position 189,242,415 of record NC_137454.1, on the reverse strand, counting down.
GACCTAAAACATATCGATCAGATGTACACATGAAGAGACGCCAGCTTTCCAGACCAACTCTGATCGGCAGCCGAGTGCTAGCAACGACTATCACCTAGCTACACCAAGACCTATAGTGAACTTCGGAAACCATATTAAAGGTATTCGTTAATTAGCAGTACGGCCGGCAACCTACTCGAATAGCTAGTTGTGTGGCAGCTCGGGTACTCGTACTGTTAAGGTAAGTACTAATGTTTTTGAGTATCCTGTATATATGTATCGAATGTTGGAATCACCACCACTTTCCATCATCTCTCATAAATAATTAATACTTTTCTGACCACAGTATAAACTTATTTATTAAAATTAAAATAAGTCGTAACAGTTTTAATAACTTAACGCTATCTTCATCAGACGTTAACTAGCAGAAGTATCTTAATAACCTTAAATTAATATTTCAATTGTTCCATTTTATAATTTTTAATTTTTAATACCTGATTGTTACATATTAAAAATTTAAAGTTATGAAATGCAATAATTGAAATATTAATTAAATGTTATGTAGATATTTCTGCTAGTTAACGTCTGATGAAGATAACGTTAAGTTATTGAAACTGTTACGACTTATTTTAATTTTAATAAATAAGTTTATACTGTGGTCAGAAAAGTATTAATTATTTAAGTAATAGTTCCAGAATGAAGATGGATGAAGTTACATATTCTCATGTGCAAAATTTGGGTCAGATCCATTAATTCCCACTGGGTGTTATTTAATGCATTTTCGACAATGTAAAGTTTATAAACATAGTGAAGAAGAATACTTGCTGATGGATGCTATAGGATATATAACAATGTATTTTAATTAGCTTACTTCTGTATCTCGTAAATAATATCCGTTAATCCTTCGAGACACGAAATTATTCACACGAATAAACATATATTAGTTACGAGATACAGAAGTAAGCTAATTATAATACTGAAGAGGGGTTCGAAAGCTTGCTTCGATAGCAGGTAGAAAGGTTAATGCATTTGCTTTGCAAACGATACGGCTGAGTTTGTTAATCTGAGTCGGAAATCAATTTGATGCTACAAGTAACAGCAAAGGCTGTGAAAATGCAAGACGAAAATAGATACGAATCAGACAAAAGCAAATAGTAATCGGGAAGAAGGGTTCTCTGGCAACTATAGAAGCCTAGAGAAGAAACGATTATGGATTGCTGAACGGAAGGCTATAAAAAAGACTAACAAAATGTGGAATATTATAGTGGATGTATGTAGTAGAAACATTGATATTACAAAAATGCCACGAGAAATTACCAGAGCGCTTCGAAATTTTTATGTTGAGAAGGTATGTACAGGTAAGAACCAGAGCCCGCTTTCCCTCGCTCTTTAAATAGTAAGCCATATACTTTTCACAAGTTTACTTGGGCCTACTATTATTCTGTGTTCTTGTTGATCCCACCAATTTTTTCATATCAGAGCTATACATGATCTATAGTTATAGTTTCTCATCTTATTTGTATTTGTAGTTCGTTCAGATTTGCCAGAACAAGAAGAAGAAATAAATGTTGTATCAAACGCGCTCAATACTACATTAATCCTGCAGTTTTTGTATCACATAAAAAGTTCTAAGACACTTTACACGACTTAATGTCACACATTATTAATTCGTTAAGAGACACTCTTTTACATTATTTTATAATTAAACAATCTGGAGATATGCCTATACTCTGGAGTAACGATACATTAAATGAGCAAAATTAAAGTTTTAAGTGTGTTTTGCTACAGAAAGGCACAACGCCGGGAATGATGTAATTGGATACGGAAAGAAGAAAGGATACACGAAATCAATCCAGACTAGAAGCCATGATGACAATTAGTCTAGGCATCGGGCTTAAAAATTGAGTCCTAAGGGCAAATCATGTAACAATTTGGCATTCAATATATTTTTTGAATATATACCCATCACTGATCACAAAAATGCCGGATGCCAGAAAAAATACCTCACGGGAAGGAAGGGGGAGAAAGCCGAAATTTTAGCCGTTTTTATTATTCGCTATATCTCCGTAACCATTGGAGCTAGAGCATTTAACCTCGTTTTCATTTTGTTTGTCTAATTGTCTTCTACAATTTAATTCTAGTGCATTTTTGAGCTAAGTATAATGGTTTTCTTGTTATTTTCAGTTTTACTCAGTATTGGTTGCGCGTGACGTCAGTTTCTTTACAAGATCGAATTCGGAAAAATGTTTCCTCTAAAAGTTTTTCGTTATTTTGTGCTCTTTAAAAAATACACACTTATATTCGTGTAGGATTAATAGTGCCTGAGTTATAAACGACTTTATTCTGTCGTGTGCGAAACTAATCACGACGCGGCCCAAGAGTTATTTTCCCACAAACAGTAGATATTAGCTACTGATGATTAATATATACTTGCAGGCAGACATATATAGTCCTGTCTGCCTGCAAGTATATAATCCTGATGATTACATCTGTCTATAATCTAGTTTTAATATCAATTGATGGGCTTTTCGGAAAATAGCTCTTGTCAAAACACACAATTTCACTGAAGAATATAAAGAGAGCTAGTACATAGTATGAGAAACTCTACAAATCTGTTTCTTTGTGCGTGTCTCTGATACCTTCTAAAATATGCACAAACATGCAGCTTTCTACATTTTTCTGAAAAAATATCTTTTTCTACAAGGGCTATTTTGCTATAAGTTCTTCGATTTATGTACTAAAATGGCGAACTGAGCGAAACAGAGCAGGAGCTAAATTTCAAAATTGCCTTCAAGAGAGAATCTAGAATAATTTGCCATCTACGTTTTTTTATATATTACCACCTTTCCCCCTTAATACTTACTGTAACGGTAAGAAAAAAGAAAAAAATAAGATATGCCTAACACATTTTATAAATGATCAGTTTTTAAACTGTAAAATCTTATTTACGGAAGAAGCACTTGCCTTTATTAAAATTGTGTACAGTTCCTATATTACAATAAATCTATAATAAGAAACGTAATAGAAGAAAATTATATGCTTAAGAAATCTTTACACAAGAGAACAAATTATTTGATTCCTAGAATTAGTTCTCAATAATGTTATACCACTCTTATATAAAAGTAACCAAGAAAGGTCTGTCGCTTTTCCACCCACCACTTTCGAACATCGATATGTCACCTTAGACGTACCTGGAAGATCAAAAATAGTTCCCAATCACCTTCTGCCAACGTTCTGGAAGGCCATGGATTCCATCGCGGAAGAACTGGTGGGTCGTGAAGCGAAGATGGTTTTAAGTGCATTTGCACCTCTACTAGGGATTTGAACTGGCGACCACTAAGGTGATTGTCCAAGGAATGGAACAAGCAATAATCCGACGGTGCAAAGTCCGGGGAGTATAGCAGATGTAATAGTGTTTCCCATCCGAAGCCTAAAATGGTGTCCTGGGTCATCTTGGCCACGTAGGGTTTGTCCTGTAATAGGAGGACCCCTTTGCGATTCAGAACTGCTGGATCCAGAGTTTTGAGTTTTCCTTGAACACGGTCAACTGTTGACAGTACAGTCGCATTGATGCTCTGACCAGTTAGTAGCAGTTCCCGGTGCACGATGCCGTGAACAGTCCACCAAACACACAAGAGGACCTCCTTCTGATGCAGTGCTAATTTCAGCTGTTTTGGAACCGGTTCATGGGACAGGACTCATAGTGGTCTGGTCTCTTGTAAATAGTTGAAAAGTGACCAAATGCACACGAAAAAGTGACCAAAAAGTGACTAAGAGCACACGAAAAGGTGACCAAAAAGTGACCTAAATCTCATCATGCCCCTTTTTTCCTTTGTCAATTTCTCCTTCACCTCTCTCTTTGCTGTTTTATCTTTTCTTCTTTACTACTTCTTTCTGAGCTTCCTCCTTTCTTAGGTTTTCTAAGTATGCTTTGTAGTTAAGTTACGGTAAGCAGACTTAGCAGATGTAAGAAGCTTCTGAGTAAGTGGGACCAGTTCTGGTCTATTTCCGAATTTCTTCATCCCAGACATTATATTTAACTTAGCATTGAGAGTTCTCAAAGCCAAGAAATATTCAAATTCATCACCTACTCTTAAGAAGAAATACAAGAAGCATAACACAAGACGAACATGATGAACCACACAAACACACACACACAACGTTGAGCGGAGCGTTAACTATTACGAGAGAAAACTAAAAGACTCTTATGATAGAAGAAAGAATAGACACAAAAGGGTTCTCAACCCCACCTTGAGAGCTTAAGAGCTTAAGCATCCATCAACCATCCACACTGTGCTTTAGAAAGAATAAAAATTGAAGTGAGAATAAAGCTGACTGTTTCACATGTGGCAGCAAGTATTGAAGCTTTCAGAAGAGTAAAGAGTAACAAGTTTCTGCCTTTTTCCATTTATTTTTCTTAGATATTTTTCTTAGAAAACTGCCAATGCAAAACATAAATCACACGAAAAAATCACTTTACCTCCCAAAAAAGTAACTTTTAGTGACAAATTTAAAAAAAGTAACTTTTAGTGACCAACTTGAAAAAAGTAACTTTTAGTTAAAAAAAAAAAAAGTGACTCGCTATGAGCCCTGATGGGATGCTAACCAATGATGACGGAGCCGTGGAGCTTCGTACAGAACCCACTTCTCATCATATGTCAACACCCTGTCCATAAATGGCTCCTTCCTCCGACGAGACAGCAAAGGAACACAGGTGTCTGTTCGCGTTGCCTTCTGGCCCGGAGTCAAATCATGTGGGACCCATCGACCAAACTTGCAGTGCTTCCCAAGTTGACTGAGGTGCTGCTGAATGGTTTTTCCACTCACCTGAGCTGTAGTCCCAGTTCCTCAAATGTCTGGTCACTGTTCAATTCAATTGCTGCCTGAAGATCTTCATTTTGTACATGTGTTGGTCTTTCGGCAAGTAGTGCGTCTTCAAGTGTTTCGTCACCGTCCTTAATCACAGATCTTCGCATTAATCTTGAGGAGCTTTGTGAAAATCAGTTCTGTAGGTTCAATAGCACTCAATGATAAAGGAATCTGTCCTAAGGAAAATAAAAGGTCACAATTTTCTGATATGAGTCAGTAGACAGTTCTTGATCTTTGATGTTCCAACTGGATATGACGTTATGCTGCATCCAAGTGGAGCGTGATAAGCTATTACCTCTCTTGTCATTCTCAGATAAGTGGTGCCAAAGGTGGTGAACTGGAATAAACCTTCTTGTCTTTGATATCCCGCCATCATGTATAATTGTTTACAAAAAATTCTGTCATAATGGTGTATCAACAGTAGGAATACATCGGTTTCTTTACTCATCACAACAATTCTTTCTGAATTGTAATTCACAGCATGAAGTATCATTCTAGAATCTGCTTCTTCATGCTTTCCTTCAAGATTTTGAACATCGATCTCGAAGTTTTACTTAACAGTCTTCTGATCTTTAAAACTACCGGAAACAACAACAAAGAGTTCTGAAGGTGATAATGCATGCATTCCAGCAACGCATTATCTACTTATGGTCTACTTACTCAGAGAACTGTGACCTTTTATTTTCCCTAGGACAGATTCCTTTATCAGCAAACGACATTAAATCTGCCAAACAGTTTTTCACAAAGCTCCTCAAAGTTGATGTGATGATCTGTGATGGAGCTAGGCTCCTACTTTTAGGAAAATGCAGCCTGGAGAAATTACCTCCAACTAGTGATGCTCTGAAACAACTTATAAGGAGATCCCATTACCAAACAGCAAATTTGGGAAACGTTGATAAGTGTGAGATCTATCTACCAAGTCCAGAAGACTTCGGATGGTACTTGGAGAACAAAATTCTGACACCAGTTTTGAAAAAAAAACTCGAAGATATTCCTAAGGTTTGTTTAGAGATTACCATGTGTAGCTGTCAGAAAATTGAATGTGTAAGTTTGAAATGCAAATGTAAGAATCGCGAATTTTTGCTACTGCCCATAAACAGTAAGTGCCGCATTCAAACTTACCTGGCCCTTCGCTAAACGTACAGTCACCTTTTACAAGTGGACGTCAGACCTAAGAATGGTTATCTAGAGACTTAAATATACATCAAATCTATCAGCCTCCACTTCAAGACTCCTACCTTCATAACATCGAACGTTCCTTACCCTATGCCCTGGCCATTCGGGGAATCCGTATTATCTGTTCCACTACATTGTTCAACAATAACTACCTCAACATTCTCTCGTCAACATTCTCCAACTGGAAGAACCTCCTCAACCTTATCAGTAAACAATTCGGTAGTAAAAGATTAAAAAATAAATGTCACCTCTATTCGAAGCTTCATTACCCAACACCATCTCAGGCTCCATTCCCAACAGAAAAAATAATGAGACTTGCTTATTCCATACTCACCACATCAATTGAAATCAAAAAAGGCTTCCCCGCCCCGCTCTAAAATAGTCTTACGCTTGTGCATTCGGATGGAATGCTTTCGTCGTCGTTTTGAAGAAAGAAAAGAAACTATAATTGTTAACTTGGGAAATATAGCTCTCTGGTAGAATTGAGAGGTATCTGAGAAGACGACGAGCGTATTGGTTTGTAGGGCATGTGGGTAGAAATAAATAAAAACAAATATTTAAAAAAAAGAGAGAGTCGAGAGTATGTTTAGGAAGAAAGAAGAGGGAGGTTGTTTGGGCGTTTAGGACCTTGGATGTGTATTTTGTACCTCCGTTCCTGGTTGTCGACTGGTGGTTTCCATGTCTCGGCTTCTGTGTTGAATTGGCGTGGAACTTGGTATAGGTATCTCCTGACGTTGCTCACACTAGCTCCTCGTGAACTTTACCGCTCCTCGTGTACTTCACCGCTTCTCGAGTGCTACTCCTATTTTCCGGGTCCTGGGACGTTTTTAGATCAACCAAAGTAGGAAGATGGCTGTCGAAATTACGGAAAAACATCCAAAGTACGCACGTGTAGGATTTAGGAAAGTGCAAGGTAAATGGAATTTTCAACTTATTTAATAATTTGTCAACAGTTACAGAACGCTTTGGTTACATCAGATTACATAAGTTACATAAATTTACCAAGAATGAAGAATGAGGAATCGTCTACTAAAGAGAATTTTGAAATGTTTGCTGACTGTCTTATTATTCCAAGTTATGTCTGTCTCTCATCATCCACAGAAAATAAAGAAAAAAAAGTAAAAAATAAAATCGTTATTAAATCTTGATTTGTTTATATACTGAATATTAATAATATGAGGGAAATCCAATATCTTTACAATAGTTTATTGACATTCCCTCTTCCCAAGCTCCATGCACTTACTACGGGAACTGATTCCTAGAAAGAAACCTTACCTCCATGCAAGAAATACCAGAAACCCTAATGTAAAACATGTTTTACATTTCATACCTTCCAACACTCCATCACGAAGATGACAAACACTTCCTACTATTCTGATAGTTTCGATTCTTTCAACCTAAAATATCTCCTTAATACCTACTGCCCAGCCTTCTATATTCACGAGAGATTAATAACTCTCTCAATTCATATCAGTAGTAACGGATACGTCAATTCAAATTCCAGTGTATCTGTCTCAGAAAAATAAAGCAATCCATGACGACAGTATATTTTTTCTTATTATTATTACAGCTCTCGTGTGTGTATTCTTAAAAATCTTTCTCCAGTCTCTTCCATGTTTCTCCGAAAGAAAGAATAAGACACTTCCTATTGGCGAACCACCTTCCTTATCTTAACCGTCTGTAATTACCTAATCTCACTTTGTTTTTCATACATTTTTATCTTTGTCAATTTTATTATTTAATTAATTAATTAATTTTTTAATTCTTTTTCTCTATATTATAGACATTTTTATTTATATTTATGCGATCTTACTGGTCTATCTATTTGAATTTGGTCTTCTTTACTTTTATTAACAATTTTATCTTCATCCATTAAATCCCACACACTTCCAGTTTACTAACACTGTCATGTGAGGCAATACCGCTCATCTGGACGTTCCATAGCTGTTCATTAATTTATCTTTTCTTTTCTCCTTACCCTTTAGTGTAAAGTTCTAATAGTGTCCTTTCTGATACCTTTTCTGGTGCTATCATGTACATATTTGTCCTATAAACCGCTGGACCCATAACTGATGTTAATACATCCACCTTTTTCTCTTATTTTGTATTTCGTTTCCATTGCAATATTGATCATACATTTCTATATAAGCATCAATATTCTCTTCATCTGGCTCGTAAAATTCGAAATAATGCACTTTGCCACTTGTTGGTGGTTCTTCCATTCTGCCTTCTACCTGAAATCTTCGTATGCCAATCTAAAAACTTTACTTTTTGGACATGTAAATCTAAATAGTAGAATTTTTAACTAAAGACATCAATCAAATATTATTAAGATAGTAATCCAATACACTCAATATTAGATGTAAATATCAGTAGTTGTTTTAATTCATTTAACAACAAACAAAAGCACAAAATCTAACTTGGCAATTTTCCATAACATCTTTCTTGTTAATCTTCCAAATTTATGAAACAAACCGTAAGCCAGCACTATCAATCCTAACACTTTTTCTTAGTATGTATGGTTATATTTTCCCTACTTTTTGATCAGTAATTTATTTTCTATTGCTATATACACAATGAAATCTCACTGGAGCTTACCAGAAAATACATTAGCATGTGCCTATCAGTCTTAGCAAATTGTAGATCATACAGCCAATTCCTTCATATATTTCGTGGTATCTTCCTTCATACATATATGCAGGAGTGGTTACAACTCTTTTCTTTGAACATATCGAAACCTCATACACTTCCTGTTAAAAGAAAATTTCAATAATATAGAAATTAATTTCATATGTACGAGCATATATGAGAAACAGAAAGAGAGTTAATGTTTTCGAAAACTGGATGTTCAGTTTCGCATCACTTAAATATACACTGTAATTATGTTAGAAATATAGTCCACTTGTAACTGTATAAGCAATATTAGTATTTAAGCTGCGCAATTATTTAAAGGAAAAATGTTGAGAAAAAACAACGTTAGCCTAAGATTTGAATAAGCTTTCCTTCAAAGTGTGAAAGATCTCTTGAACCTTGTTTCCAACAAAAGGTAGGAAAATGAAATTATTATTATTATTATTATTATTATTATTGTTATTATTATTATTATTATTATTATTATTATTATTATTATTATTATTATTATTATTATTATCATACGCAACTAACTTATTAACACTATAGCCTATGGAACTCGAAAGTTCAATGCCGCTTTCACAAAAGTTCTCCATTGACTTCTATCCTTAGCCAACTGCATCCAGTTTCTACTTCGTATTCCTTGTTCTGCGAGATTCATCTTAGTATTGTCTTCCGATCTGCGCCTAGGTCTTCCAAATGGTCTTTTTTCAATTGGATTTCCAGCTAAATTTTAAAATGTTCCTACTTTCTAACATTCTGCTACATGACCTGCCAACCTAAGTCTCCTAGATCTAATTACCATAATAATGTTACGTAAACGGTATAAATTACGCAATATCTCGTTATGAAGTTTTCGCCCATTTCTGTCCTTCTTGAGTCTAAGTATTTGCATTGGGGTCTTATTTTCAAACACTTTCGGCCTGCGTTTTCCCTCAAAGTAAACGACCATGTTCGCAACCATACAGCACAACACCCAAAATTCATTTTATATATTTTAAACTTCAAATTCTTCGACCAAATTCGCGAAGATAAAGAGTTTGGACTGAAGAATAACACGAATTTACTGCTTTCAGTCGACATTTAATTTCTTCGTACGCATGGTTTTGCTGTTATTGTTGATCTTAGGTATTTGAAAGTAATTAAAATGGCGTCGTCAATTAGATTTGCCAGTTTAATTTAATACTGAGAACATTTTAATTATCGATATTAACTAGTGAGCATCTGAGCATCGGTTTATATATATATTATAAAATTGAAAGTGACTATGTTTGTGACTCTTCATCTCTTGAACCGCTCGACCGATCTCGATCAAATTTGAACGTAGATCCGGTTCTGGCCTGGGAGTGAATTTAGCTATTCACTTTGAAAGTAGAACTTAGGGGAGGGGGAGGAGAGGGACAGAGAAAAAATAAATAAAACTTAATAACTCTTGAACCAGCCAACCGATTTTGATCAAATTTTCAATGTATGTGAGGTTTGGGACTGGGATGATTTTTATCATTTCACTTTGACGGAGCAACGTAGGGGAGCGGGTGGAGGGGAAGATATATAAAAATCAATAAATATAAAAATAAAAGTGACTATGTTCGTGAATTAATAATTCTTGAGCCACCCGATCGATCTCAATCAAATTTTCAACATATATGAAGTTTGAACCTGGAAAGTTTTTTATCATCTTATTTTGAATGTAGATCTTAGGGGAGGGGGAGGAGAGGAAGGGAAATATATGAAAATGAATAAAACTTAATAACTCTTGAACCACCCCAATGATTTCGATCAAACTTTCAACATAGATAAGGTTCGAGTCTGGGATGTTTTCTTCACTTCACTTTTACAGTGCAACGAAGGGGAGGGAGGGAGATATATGTAAAAAAAAAAAAAAAAAAAAAAGTAAAAATAATAGTGACTATCTTTGTGACTTCATCACGCTTGAACCACCCGACCGATCTTAACCAACTTTTCAACTTAGATGAGGTTCAGACATGAAGTGGTTTTTATCATATTGCTTTAACGGTAGAACTTAGGGGAAGGGTAGGGGAGGGGGAAATCCATAAAAATAAATAAAACTTAATAACTCTTCAACTACTAGACCGATCATAATCAAACTTTCAACATAGATAAGGTTCGAGCCTGGAATGTTTTCGTCATTTTACTTTTACGGTGCAACCTAAGGGAAGGAGAGGGGGAGGGGAGATATATATGTAAAAAGAATAAAAATAAAAGTGACTGTCTTTGTGACTTCATCACGCTTAAACCACCAGACCGATCTTAATCAAATTTTCAATATGGGTGAGGTTCTGCCTGGGATGGGTTTTATCATATCACTTTGGCGGTAGAACTTAGGGAGGGGGGGAGGGGACAGATATATAAAAATAAATAAAACTTAATAGCTCTTGAACCACCAGACCGATCTCGATCAAATTTTTGATATAGATGACGTTCGGGCCTGAACTTTTTTAAATATATTTTCACTTTGACGGTAGAACCTAGGGAGGAGGAGAAGGGGAGATTTATATATAAACATAAATAAAACTTAACTCTTGAACCACCCAACCGATCTCGATCAAATTTTCAACATAGATGACGTTCGGGCCTTGGATAATTTTTATTATTTAAATTTTGATGGTGCAACGTAGGGAAGGGGGAGGGAGAGGCGAAGATATATGTAAAAAATAAAAGTGAAAGTGACTGTCTTTGTGACTTCACTCTTGAACCACTAGACCGATTTCGATCAAATTTTCAACATAGATGAGGTTCGGGCCTGGGAAGGTATTTATCTATTCACTTTGACGATAGAACTTACGGGAGGGGGAGGAAGGAGTTGAAAAATAAGTAGAACTTAGTAACTCTTGAATCAAACGATCAATCTGGATCAAATTTTTAGCGTAGATGAGGTTCAGGCCTGAGATGTTTTCTAACATTTCACTTTGACGGTAAAACTTAGGGGAGGGGAAGAAAGGGGAGACATATAAAAAATAAAACTTAATAACTCTTGAACAACTCTAATGATCTCGATCAAACTTTCAATATGGATAAGGTTCGGGCCTGGAATGTTTTCTTCATTTCACTTTTGTGGTGCAACCTCGGGGAGGGAGAGGGGGGAGATATATATGTAAAAATAAAAGTAACTGTTTTTGTGACTTCATCACGCTTAAACCACTCGCCCGATCTTAAAAAAAATAGATGAGGTTTGAACCTGAGGTGATTTTTATCATATCAGTTTAACGGTAGAACTTAGGGGAGGAGGAGGTGAGGGGAGAAATCTATAAAAATAAATAAAACAGCTCTTGAACCACCCAAGCGATCTTGATCAAACTTTCAACATAGATAAGATTCGGTCCTGGGACATTTTCTTCATTTCACTTTTGTGGTGCAACCTAGGGGAGGGAGAGGGGGAGATATATGTAAAAAGAATACAAATAAAAGTAACTGTCTTTGTGACTTCATCACGCTTTAACCACAGGACCGATCTTAATCAGACTTTCAATATGGATGAAGTTCTGGCTTGGGATGGTTTTTATCATATCACTTTGACGGTAGAAGTTAGGGGAGGAGGAGGGGAGGGGACATATATATATATAAAAGTAAATAAAACTTAATAACTCTTGAACCACCTAACCGATCTCGATTAAATTTTCAACATAGATGACGTTCGGGCTTTGGATATTTTTATCATTTAATTTTGACGGTGCAACGGAGGGGAGGGGGAAGGGGAGAAGGAGATATATATATATGTAAAAATAAATAAAAATGAAAGTTACTGTCTATGTGACTTCACTCTTGAACCACCAGACGATCTTGATCAAATTTTAAACATAGATGAGGTTCGGGCCTGGTATTTATCTATTCACTTTGACGATAGAACTTATGGGAGGAGGTAGGAGGGCGATATATATATATATATATATATATATATATATATATATATATATATATATATATATATATATATATATATATATATATATATATATATATAAACTTAATAACTCTTGAACCACCGGACCGATCTCGATCAAAGTTTCAACCTTAGATGAAGTTTAAACCTGAGATGATTTTTCTCATATCACTTTGACGATGTAACTTAAAGAAAGACATTTACAAATGATCAAAAATGACCGATATTAGTGTCGAATCTATAGTTTTTGAGGTCGCTGAGATGAACAGTGACACTTCTGATGCCATTTAAATCCAAATTCAGCCCCACAAGAAATTGTGGGTGGGGAAGGGATATATATTTACATATATATATATAATCAGAATGACCAATATCAGGGTCGAATTCAGTTTTCGAGGTCGCTGAGATGAACAATGACACTTCCGATGGCGTGCCCCACACTATGGAGAGGGGAGGAGGATATATAAAAATCATCGAAAATGACCGATACCAGAAAGCGTTTTAGTAATAGTAAAAAAAGACTGACTAACGGAACATGTTACTATTTTATTTTAATTTAACTTAGCAAAGCGGGTAATTTATGCTAGTATATATATATTACAATTGATTAATTATACAAGAATTATTAAACGAAGCACAACTGTTCCTCTTCTGACACAATTGAAAAACTTTTTTATTTATATCAGAAAAGTTGTCTTCCTCTCTCACATGCTTAACAAATGACTGCATTCACTACGTATGGCATTTACTATAGTACCCTCTATTTCTGTTGTTGTCTTTCAGCACAGAAGCATATATCAGCGTAAAAGATGAAAAATTTGAAAACGAAGATTATATGCAACTTTCGGTCAGTCTAAACTTAGATTTTGATTTTATGACAGAGACTGAAAGAACGCTGCTTCTAAAGCTGCTAATGAAGATTTAGAAAAATGTGGAATGGTAATTGTTGCTTTAAACGTTGATCATATTTTTGTAAACTTATTTTGTTAAAAAAAAATGATAAAATAAAAATAAAGAAAAATGTAAATGCATGCTTTGACAGATTAGATACAATCATAATTTCGCTTCAATTAATCCCAAATTCTTCAAATTATTGATTTCTTTCGGAAGGAGGGGGGGAGGACTTTAACGATGATTTCGGAAACAATTGTATCGACATCTCTATTAACCTTTACGAAAAAGTAATAATGTAGTAAGTGATTGAATACAAAATGTGAGAATATAAAAGTTTCTCTACATAAATAGCACATACGAATTTCCGTATTCTACATGCCCTCAGATCAGTGACTAGGAATTCATGTATTCAAAATGATTTTATATCGATGTCTAGAAATTTACATATCCATATACCCTAGATCAATGTCTAGAAATTTACGTTAACCTCAGATCAATGTCTTTTTTTTAAAAAACAGCCAAAGATTATGTAGAACTTTTCCCACATATTCTTGGATGTAGATACAGTTGATAACATGTTTAAAACTGATCTACATTCATGACATTTCTCACTTATTTTTCTTTCATAGATAAACTATATAGTAACACACACTTACGACGCGTTGACATTCTGCGACCCACTTTGTCTAAAAGCAAAACACAGATTACGGCGCAGCGGTCGCTCAGTGGTAGAGCGTTACCCTCTGATATATGAGTTTCCTCATTGATCCCACCTCGCACCAACTGGGCATTGTGGTGAATAAAACCGTGTACGTCATTCCATCATTTCGTTCATTATCATCATTGTCTACCTTAGCATCGAGGAACGTTAAACTTTAAAAAAACATCCACAAAGACTAAACTAAAATTAATTCAAAATATTAGGAAATATACTATTGATTCATTTTTATTGGAAGAGTAGGAAGTTAGTTTGTTGCGCAACAAGTTCTACCAAATACAGTAGATTAGGTTTCAACCAAACTTCACTTTGTCTACGTTTCCTATAATGTGTGTTTATAATACGTAAAAAACATTTCATATCCTACTTTACCTTTGGTTCTAATCTGGCACACATATCATTTGCAGAATCAATTGCATCCAGAGCATGAGGCCATCTCCCACTGCCATCATCTAAGGGAAAATGAACAAATATTTAAATTGAAATTTCTTTACACTGCATCTGAATATAATTAACAATTCTAAATTTACGTTTAAATCTCTAAACATGTATTCAGTTACAACTGAAACTTGTGATTCGGATAGTCATTTGCTTCACTAACAGACAATCAATATCCTAACAATACTTGAGATTGTTTATGAGAAAAATTGCTGCTTTACGTTTCAAAAGAATTGGGAGGAACAAGAGAATATTGCGACAATTTTTATTAAGAAGTTGCCTTGATCAAAATTTAAAGAAGGCCTTCTCAAAATATAACCTATTCAAAAATCGATATTTTAATTTGTGCTTTAGAGTTATGGAGAACTATCATATTTAGTCGCCTTAGAATAAAAGCGTTCATAAATCAGAAATGGTTATATCTAAGTTCTTTGAATCTCTGAAATGTTCCTTAATCTAATGCTTGTATTCTTTTGCGGCATGTCAATGTAATTTCCTTGTATTCGGAGGGACGAAGAAGGAGAATAAATACAATGATGGTACTTCCTGAGGTAAAATATTTCGGAGGTTTAAAAAAAAAGTTCCCTGTTCGGATCTCCGGAAAGAATCATCAGACGAGAAAATAATTCAGCATAGGAACCTGGTATGTACGAACTTTTCGACGTGTGGGTAAAGTTGAAAATTTAGAAGTGGAAAATGGATAAATGTAAAATGAACATAGTAGGCTTGAGTGAAGTGAGATGGTCAAGAAAAGATGAGGTTTATTAATAATACTTGTCATTTAAATAATACTATTAGAAACTAGTAGATATTAATTTTTATTACCGAAAAAGCTACTAACATGGTGAAACTGAATAAATTAAATATGAGCAATATATGTAATGATAAAAATTAAATGATGACTGAAGCGTATTAACAAATAATAAAAGGATTTTATATATATATATATATATACAAAATCACACACACACTACAAAAAGTACACTTTCGCTAAAATAACTTTATCAGACAGGTAGCAGAAGACGTAGGGAGGAAAGAAGAGAAAAAACTCAGAAGCTTCCACGTGGATGCCGTGTTGGAGTGTAAGGTTGCGTTGACATGTTATAGTGTTACTAGGCTGTAAGTAGAAAGAGTTAGTCAAAACCACAATATATATAGCCTGTATAGGAAATATCCAACTTTATTTTGTCGATGGTTCTGAAACTAAATTCGTATTTTAATATTGAAAGTTGGGCTAACAAAAAACCGAAATCAAAGGCAGAAGGATTAGTACCAAGAACTTGTCAGAAAAGCAAAGTACAGATCAGAATACAGGACCCAGTAAAAATAGAACAGAGACTTGAAATTATAAGATATTAATCACATGGTCCTAAATAGTGAAAATATGTTTGAAATAGTGCGAACATAAGTCAAACTATTCAATTATTTAAAAGATAAGTGAAAGCACTAACACCGTACATTGCGTCTATAAGAGTTTTCCTACACGGTTTCGACCACTTAAGTTGTAACCTTGTTCACCAAGTTAAGTCACTCACATGAAGACTGAATCAATTTATAAACAAATTTTTCATTTATGGTGCAAGGATTCAAAATTGGAATGAGACGTCTTGTTAAACTGAGTGTTTTTATGTAGAAAAATAAATTTCAGTTATTTGTTAATGAAAAAATTGAAAAAATCTACATAAGCAAGAAGTTTAACAATACTTCTTATTCCAATTTTGAACCCTTGCACCAAAAATGCAAAATATGTTTATAACGTGATTTTATCTTCATTGAGTTGCTTAGCCTGGTTTGGATTTGGATTTGACTTGAGTTCGGATTTCCTTTCAGCAGCGAGGTCATATGAGACCTGGATCTATAGTTTAATGTAAACTCTAAACCACGTTGGCTCCCGCCAGGAAACTTAGCTTGGTGAACAAGGCTACTAGTTACGTGGCCGAAAATCTAATGGAAAACTTTTATAGATGCAATTAACGGAATTAGTGTTTTAACTTATTTTAATCAGTTGATTAAAAATTCGTTGATTTGTGTTTTAAGTTTAAGGTCTGTTCGACCAAAATTGTTATCTACTTAAAACTACGAAGTGGCAATAAGTCAGGGCTGCATAGGTTACAGGACACATGAAAGTGAAAAACATGCATGCATGGCACATCAGACACTGATATTTTGATCCTGTAGTTCCTCATAGCTGAGCAAACCGGCAGAACAGAACAGAGGTTACGTTCTGGCGTCGTATCATACAGCACAACATGGAAAGACCAAACAGAGACAAGTTAGCCACTGTGCGATACTTTGTTGACGAAGGGAAATACAAACAGACGGTCTACAGAATAATTCAAATGTAAGAAGCATAGAACAACACTAACAGGAAGTTGAGAAGTGGAGGGCATAATGTAATGACAAAGGTTAAGTGCATTTGTGCATATGACCAGTAATCTCTGAAGGGTATAGCTGCCAAATTTAAGTGTACACCGTATCTTGAAGAAAAACGCAAACGTAACAACACGGAAGAAACAAAAGGACCCCAAAAAACACAAAGAAGCAAAGCAAGGATGTTCGAAAAAAGTGTCACATATTGGCGCGACGTTCTCCGCATATCTTCAGAAATTCTTTTACGCGTCCAACAAAAGTGTGACTCCTCCGTCTGTGTCTCCACTAAAATTTCCACCTAAGATGTTGGTATAGATTGCAGGTTCTGAGAAAGGACTATGTGAAGCATTCGTGGAAGAGAAACCGAATGCCTTCAACGTTGACACGTACATTTACTGAATGCTTGAAGAAGAGGCTGCTTCCTTTCCTTAGGCAACATTATATGGATCGGAAACATGTATTTTGGTCTGACAAAGTAAGTACACATTATCCAAAATAAATAAATAAATAAATAAAATTCATGAAGATCCATGGAATACCTCTTGTACTGAAGCATCTTAATCCTACCAATGTACCTAATTGCCGTTCCATTGAAGATTTCTGAGCTCTGCTGGCGAATAAGGTGTATGACAATGGTTGAAGGGCCGACAGCAAGTAACAGCCTGATTCATCATTATCAAACGTCGTATCAAACGTTATCTGTGCACAATGGATGCTAAACTCATGAAACGCATTACGTAGCACTAAGAAACGCCTCCGCCGGATGCGTCAAGATGATCCGTATGAAGTGGTTTTTCAGTGTGTTTTACTTTATATATTCCCACATGTACGGTACCTAGCTGTAGTTATATGGTGTTGAAATAAATATCTGATCAGATATGTCTCTTTCTTTTCAGTATCAATTTTGGTCGAACACACGTTATATTATTAAATTTTTATTCTA
Source organism: Thermobia domestica (assembly GCF_964235325.1). NCBI lineage: Eukaryota > Metazoa > Arthropoda > Insecta > Zygentoma > Lepismatidae > Thermobia > Thermobia domestica. The sequence continues at coordinate 189,224,496 of NC_137454.1, read as the reverse complement.
ACAAAAATCGGACTTTATTATCAAACTAATCTATCATTTCTAGGTGGTAGTTTAATCATTTTTGTTTAAATTTAGACCTTTATCATGCATTTCCAGTTGAGCACCAAATTAACTATTTTTATAAAATCAATCATTGAAACCAAATGAAATAAACCCCATCACTTTTATAAGTATATACAACAATTGGGGCTGAAATGCGTTTCATTGTTGTATATAAGTGTCTACGTTAATTGTAGATCCTGTATTGAAAATAAAAATTAATAAAATATTAAAACAAATTGTAAACGATTGAATATTCTTAAATTCTGGATTAAAGATACAATTTGTCCTGCTTTAAAGTTTGTTGCTGGCTATAGGTCTACCTAAACCAAGAGACCGAACTTCATATTTTATATGTACTCATTTAAATGACAAAAGTAGTAACTAACGTTTTCTGTCCGTTTTACTAACTTTTATTTATTTATTTATCTTACTAACTACTTAAGCAAGCATGAAAAACATATATTTTGGAAGAAACATTTGCAAGCCCAAACTGAAAATTAAGAAGAAGAAAAAACCTCATTAGTTCCAGGACCTGACAAAAGGCAGAATACTTAAAAATAATGTAATAATCCGCAGTTAGCAGAGCTTCGCAAGATTGTCATTGATTTGTTTAATATGACACAATTGGTCTATTCTGTAGAAAAAAGAAAGATATGCGAGAGTTAAAAGACCCTACAGGAAGGAAATTAGTGCTGCAAAATTTAGACAAACGACAATTCTAATATGTATCATGTAAATAAATGTGAAACAGCATGAACAATTATAAGTAGCAAAATAGGGCTACGAAAAGAAAAAGAAATAATATCAATATCACCTGACACGTCAATAGAAAATAATGTTATAGATTTCAAAAACATTCTACGCTCGTAGAAATCAAAACAGTAACTTGATATTCAAATGGATAGAAGTAAAACCTGATGTAATTTTGTCAGTGGTACGTAAGTTTAAAATGTCTGGTAGCGATGACAACTTGAGTTTTACTAGTAGTACAGTTAAAAATATTATAGACCTAAGAGTATAACCCCTTACATTTAATGAATTGGATATTAATAGAAGGAGTATTTTCAGATTGCCTTAAAATCGCTGTTGCTAATCGATATACAAAAAGGGGATAAAAGCTGCTTTTGCAACTATAGACCAATTTTCCTTGTACTTATTGTATCAAAAATTCAAATATCTGCAACGCAATAGAAAATTTGCAATATTATGAGGTAATAGGGATTGAACTGTTACTGATCAAATCATATTTAGAAAATATAGAACAGGAAGTGTGTTTACAAAATAAACAGTTAAACAGTCAAACATTCTTGACGTACCAACAGGAGTGCAACAGGGAAGCATAATTGAATCTTTTCTTTTCTCTTTCTGATATATATTAACAATTTACCTAATTAGTTATAACAAACCATAGTTATGTATGCCTATGACACGCCACTTATAGCGAAAGAATATTAACAACAATACAAACAAAAAATAATGAGGCAATAGATAAATCTACTATTTGGCTGTTTACAATAAATTAAAGTTGAATCATAATAGCATTTCAGTGGTTCCATGACTGGTACAGAAAAATGTTCCTCAGTTAACCTATCAGGTATACACTTAGGTGTGTATATATATACTACGTACATTAAATATTAATCTAAGTAAATATCTATTAATCATTGCATTTCATTATGTAACACCTCTTCTGATGCACATGCAGCCTTTAAATGAAAAAAGAAATTAGAACAATGACAAAGTTCCAGAGAGAAAGAGAATCTTGTAGATATTTTTTCAAAAATTTAAAAATAATTATCATCTCTATATACATACTAAACTATTATGAGTATTAAAGTATACTATAAATTATGTTTCTGGAAGTACTGTCCACTGAGACAACACAAGATGGAAAAATGATATAGATATTTCTTACTTCAGACTGAGCAAAAGGCAAAATAGTTAAAGTATATTGGAATGAAATTACATAATCTATTGTAATCTAAAATTAGAGAAATGGGGACTAAGAGCTTTAGGACGTTTTGTTAAAAATGGTTAATAGACAAGTGTATACTCGTATATAGTATTATAGAATTTCAAGAAGAAATTTCTGAGTCAGAGTAGAAAACATTGTGTATTCTCTATCCATTTTAAACTAGGCTAAATATAACTATGGTATGGATTAATTATAATTGTAGGCATCACTAACATATGCAAATTTAAATGTTTGACGTCCATTACAGCTGTTGTTTAACAACAATAAATACTTCTTATTCATTCCTAAAATAGAAAATGGAAACTACTACTTCAGAAAATTTTTCCGTAAGAGTATAGGTACAGGTACAGAGGTCAATAACTAGCTAATAGACGATCGGTTGAAATGTTTCCAGAAGTTTTGTCAACCTCGAAAATAAATTTTAAAAAACAAAATAAAAAAATTAGCCTTAAAGAAACATTCTAGGCTAACTGCTTTCCTACTCTATATATTAAATTAAAACTTTTATAGGAAAATGTGTGGAAAAGAGTATGTTCTTACCGTTAGAAAAAGACAAACAATAATAAATACGAGCTGCTAGTTAACAGTGTATTGCGCTACATATAAAGAACATAAGTAAATAATAATTTCTTCCAGTAAGATAAAAACTGTCGATTATTATAGGCAACAAACGACATACTATTTAGCGCCACACGACTTGGTTTTTTCTTTCTTTTTTCAGATTTTTTACAAAATCTACGACTGAGAATTTACACATAAGCATGTTACGAGGTGCAGTCAAAAAGTTCCTGGAATTTCGCTGTAACTATATTTTTTACTACAACATAGGTACACATCACTCAATCATCTTCAAAATAGGCTCCTTGAGAACGCACTGCTTCTACCAATGCTGGAAACAACGCTGAAAGTCCTGTTTTGATATGTTCCGAAGTTGAACCGTCGCGTTGCTTTGGACGTCTACAGTGGCAAAATGTTTACCTTTGAGGTCCTTTTTGATTTAGGGGAAGAGCCAGAAATCTGCTGGTGATAAATCCGGTGAGTAGAAAGGCTGGTAGAGAAGGGGAATGTTCGCTTCTGCGAGTCGTTTTGCCACCGTAGAGGATATCCAAACCAACACGACGGCTAACATCGGAACATACCAAAACAGGTTTTCAGCGTTGTTTCCCGCAATGGCAGGAGTGGTGGAACAAGTGTGCGTGTGTGTTCTCAAGGAACCTATTTTGAAGGCGATTAAGTGAATTTGTACCTATATTCCTATATTGTGGTAATAACTAGTTTCAACGAAATTCCGGGAACTTTTTGACTTCCCCTCGTATTTTGTTCAGCACGTTATATATATACAGGGTGTTAATGAACTATACCGACAAACTGTAAGAGGTGATTCCTTACATCAAAATAAGAGAAAAAGTTCTTATATGACCTATGGTGAAAAGTGCATAGTTTCAGAGCTAAGGCTGTCCAAAATCGCAAAAAGGCCAAATTTCAAAAGGTCCTATTCGAATTCTAGAAACTGTAGATGGTGGTCCTTATCAGCGTAAAGAAAGCCACGCATACGTAATTCAAAAATGTATATTTTATTAATGATCAATGGGTGAACAGAGTATTCCATACATGGTGAAATTCCTAGACATACCATCAACCGAATTTTGAGATATGCTCTGACTTTATTGTTGGTCCGAAGTAGGTAAACGATAAGTCTTGATAGCAGTGAACATGGAATCCTTTGGCACGATTTCGGAAGTGTTAAAGATCGTCAGCAGCATGGTTTCTCGTACTCAGGAGAACGCATTCTGTATGTGAGAATTACACCCTGTAGGGAATTCAGTGTACACTTATTGAAAATTGACGAAATATGAACTTTTGGATTGTGCATGCGTGGCTTGCTTTACGGTGCTATGGACCACCATTCACAGTTTCTGGAATTCGAAATAGGACCTCTTGAAATTTGGCTTTTCCGCGATTTTGGACGGCCCTAGCTCTGAAATTATGCATTTTTGGCCATAGGTCCATATGATCTTTTTCTCATATTTTGATGTGAGGAATCACCTCTTACAGTTTGTCGGTATAGTTCATTAACACCCTGTATATATATATATAATGTGTTTTACCTTTGGGCAATATTTTAGTCAAGCAGAAATTAAAATTTAATAGTTATTAATAATTTTAGATTACATCTCACTAACCACAACATATATTGTCATCTTCCTAATGTCATGATCAAGAGCTGAATAAAGGTACATTTAAGTATTAGTTTCACCACCTCAATAAGTGCCATGATTCTACTATAGTACAGCATCAATTTTTAGGTTTACAAAGAAACTTTTTTATTTCATTTTCTCGCAAGCTACGCAAGAGCTTCTATATTGACAACCATTTCGTTCAGCAAAATAAGATCTATCAACTTCTATACGTCTTATCTTTGGACATCTTTTTTTTTCTTTTTCTTTTTCGTTAAACGCTAATAATACAGCATAATTTCTTGTGATTTAATATACTTACCACATTTCCCAAGAGTAATTTTCACATTTTTTAATACTCGCGCTACCAGTAGTGGTGCCATACCACAGAAGGCCATAGGTTTTTTAGCTTCATGGAACTCGTTAATTACTCTGAGAACCTCTGGATCTAATTGGCACTGAGAACCTTTCTGCACAAAGTTTGATCTAAAATTATCAGTCCAAAAATTAAATAATTTTTATTGGTACTTTATATTGATATTGAATTTACGTTCATCACCAAAACTAGTAAAAAATTTTTCCTTAATTTTTAAGACTTTTAAGAAATATCCATCATCCTTTCCTCTAGTTCGGTCTAGTTCAATTCTATGACGACCTACCAAGAAAAATGTAGTAGTGGGATATTCCTACAGTCAATGATATACGTATTATGTTTAATTATTAATTAAACAGAATGAAGATGATGTATAATGTTTTCAAAACTAAATTTCCCGTATAAACATCCTGAATTTCAGGTCTTACACTTTACATGATCAGGGTGTCTACTAAAATTCCAAAATGAAATTTCGTGACCTTTTCTTTACCGAACCATAAAATTTCGTAACATTCTCAAGAGCGAATTTGGGTGCAAATTAGGCCGAATTTTCTTGCATGCGATAGAAGCGTGCTTTGTTTGCAATTTGGTAGCGTCTGAAACCTACCATAGACATTTTTGGTGGTGAATTTTGACGTTTTATAGAACAAAATTTTTCGATCTGTACTTATATTTGTAGATTAAAAAAAAAAATCGTGATCCAAAAGCCAAATTTCGTGACTTTTTCTTGACTTTCATGACCGTTTCCTGATTTCGCGACTTTCGTGACCGATAGACACCCTGATGATCACTTTTCTTTCGCTTGAGAAATAGGAGATCTATCCAATCCTGTTGAGGAGAAAAGGGGTTTCGAACAGTTGTTGAAATGCTATATGTCTAACTAGAAGTTAACATATCGGTTGTATTAATTTATTTTTGAGTTTTATGTCCACGACTGGCCCTTTAGGCTAAAGGAGACGATGAAAACTGACAAACGAATATTATTAATAATAAAATGAATGGCAAAAGGACAAAGCATAATACTCATTGAAACTCCAGACAGAGATGTCTTGCGACCTCTAGCTGTATCTGTTGATTTAATAGCGATGATATTGCACATATTCTATACGATATGTGGAAGTTTGTATCTGTTTCTTTCTTTCATGTTTACCAAAACCTTAAAACAATCCCTACCTGCTTCCTGTTTGTTTCTTTGTCTCCTCTTCGGTGCTCATGACCTGGGTTCAAATCCCGTGGAGCTTATGTGTTTCGGATCCCACGTTAAGCTGTAGGTCCACGTCTCATACAGCCTCGGTGCTCAAAGGGGGCGCTAAACTCCAAACCAACCAACGAAATCACCTCTGTTGTGATAAAAAGTAAGCAGAAAAATCAAACTCAAAGCAAGCGTTACAGCTAATAGTGGTTTTATTGATTCTTATTAGATCTGTTTAGAAGGAAGGGAATATTACAAATCTGTTTGTATACAAGTCTCCAATCATCATTTGATATTCTAACTTAAATATGCTTCCAAAATTTACTTTCTTCAAAAACAAAATGAAGATTTGTATACATATGTTCATGAACTAAGATCTAACTAGCGAGGTATACACTGTTCAAAACTTCTTACAACAAATAAATAGAAATAAATTCAAATATATTTTTTCCAAATAGTCCGAGATGATAATAATAGAAAGTGAGAATTTACTATATAGGGGGAGACCGCGATGTTTCAGTGGTAGAGCGTTCACCTCGTTTTCATGGAATCCATGGTTCGATCCCAGCTGCCGCCAATTGGGCTTTGTAGTGAACAATCACCATGTCTGTGGGTTTTATAAGGGTTTCTCCGTTTCCTTCTACTTTCTTCATCCCACTTTTGTCATTCATCTTATTATTATCGTCTCCCTTAGCTTCGGTTCATAATCGTGGAACATTAATAATAATAATTATAGTAATAATGAGTTTCGTTTCACATTTGCGAAACTACGATAGACTACCAAACTATGTGTTTTCAATATTGAAATAGATCTGTAACTTCAGGCTGCAATAGAGGGATAGTAAGAGATGAAACTTGTTAAGTAGTAAATTTGTACTACTTTCGGTCTTAGTAGAGAGATACAAAAGAAGATGAAATCTTGACTTAAGGTGCTGAATCGATTGCAAAAAAATCGTTTCTCGTTACTTGTTGCCCTTTCTCTTCTACGGCAATAAAGATTAAAACCAGAAATGGATTATTTCTATCACTTCCGATTTGAATAGAGGATTAATGTATGAGATGGAACTTATTCTTGGGATGCTAAATCAATTCCAAAATAACCGCTTCTCGATAATTCTTACAGTATTTACTCTTTATGAATCAATGAAACCGCAAGTACAAGTAATTTCAACCATTTCCGCTTTTGGTAGTGTTACATGTGATTATAGTATGTGATCCTTGAGACGCAGAATCGATTCCAGGAAACCACTTGTCGCTATCTATTATCGCTTTTATTCTATGGCGATCAACGTTAAAAGCGGAAACGGTTGATTTCTATCATTCCTGTCTGAATAGAGGGTTAACGGAAGAGATGGACATTATTCCTAGAGCATTCAACCGATTCAAAAAACCGCTCCTCGATGTCTCATCATTTTTGCACTATATATATATATAGATAGACAGACAGACGGACGGACATAGACGTTCTACAAGACTTCCGATACTTACGCATAGCATAGTAGACGTCTAATAATAATCAAAATCGCAATTCACCAAGCTATACCATATGAAAATTTAAACTTACAAATTTTTTGCAACTCCAAGTCCACCAGGAAAAACGACACCTTCTAGGTCTGAGACACAAAGATCCTTCAAACGCCTAATGTTCCCCCGACTGATGCGAGCAGATTCTGTCAAAACATTCCTGCACTCTCTCTCTTTCGTTGCTGCAGTTAACTGTAAAAATAATATAAATATGTTGGGAATTGAAAACAACTTACCTATCAGTAAATAGTAAAACCATTATCACACAACATAAATAAAAATGAACTATAACCACTATGAAGCGTCTAGTTGACAGCAAACTGGAATCAAGAGTTATTATAGTGTTGCTAGGTTAGAGACGGTAAAATTTAGTGGAGGATGATAAAGCTAATAATGATTGGTTGATAAGAATATAGAAGAAAGATGTTATTAGAAGTAATCAAGTACACAATCATAGCTACGTTCTTGATCTTTTATGCTTCCTTCCGTCCTTTTGAAACTAATATAATGTTCCAACTTTCTTTCTCAGTGGGTGACGTACTTTAAAATCTCTCGACCTAGTTACTTCTTTATTCACAAATTTCTCAATAAACTTAGGTAAATTCTGTGTTTTTGAATACTTACATTTCCTCAAGATGCCTTCGCAATATCATGTGACAAGAAATATGAGTACAACTCACTACAGCAATTCAACATATCTATTTAATCATTCAAAGTGGCTTGAAATCAATAATTATCTTTTTTTTTTTTCGTAAAAGTCGTAATTTATTTTCTTTCCAGTCTCTACAGATTTAAAAAAAAAATCTCCATAGTAAGGTTATTTGACCACCTGGTTTCGTATTCCATTGTTCGTATTCACTCAAGTATGTAATTCTCCTTCGTAGTTGAATGGTTATCATCTCGTCTTTCATGAGAAGGATCGAAATTCACTCCCCGGAACGAGTACTTGAGTCTCTTTTCTTCAGATTCTTATCCTCGTTAGACCATGTGTACACACGTATCAAATAGTTTATATTAGTGATGACCGAACGGTTCATCCGGCCCGCCAATAAAAATGAAAATAATGTATAATTTATTTCTTAAAAAAAAAAAAAAAAAAAAAAAAAAAACATTCGTAACAGATTGAGTGTGGTCGGCCATCATAATATATTTGAATCGAGATTTGGTTTTAATTGTAAAAATATTTTATTTAACATTTTGGTTACCAAGCTTATTCTAGAAGATAAACTCTAGAGGGGACCTTTCTTTCTTTCTTTTATTTATTTATTTTTATTTTATTTTATGTTATTTTTTTAAAAATGTAGATTTCGAAGAGATACAGTATTTCAACTGTTCGTAGCTTAGGACCTAAGTGGCGTAAACACATAAAATTAGAAGCACGGCACGCAGAATATAACAAAGTGTAATAAAATGTATGACTTACATTCAGTGATCTGTCAGGAAGAGGAGTCGGTTCTTATTTAGTTCTGGCCTGCAGTGCACATATTGGCCATCATCACTGGTATAAATCATAAAAAGGATATGTTGAATTCTGAAGAAATAAACATCTATATTTCACATTGCAATTTATACGTTTGTTTTGAAATATTTCTTTCAGATTATCTCTTACCTTATGATGATCCACTACATGCATTTGCTCTATGTCCGGTGCATAACAGAGAGGAATTGCACATTGTCTGCTTAAATGTATTAAACAAGACACAGCTTCTGTAACTTCACTTCCATCAAAAACACCACAGCCAGACAATACCTAAGAGATTAAAAACAATACAATTAGTAAAAAAAAGAAGAAGAAAATATAAATGAGCAAATTTCATCTGAAAGATATAAAGTTGAACTTGAATTTTAAACCTGGATTTTCAATTGGAAATCAAATTAGCTTTTTTTTTAAAAAAAAAAAAAAAAAAAAGATTTTATTATAACATTTTTTCTTATAACAATTTTCAAGGATCAAAAATTGAATTTACATCTTTTAATCAAATTTTGTTCAAAATTTCCTTTTCTAAAATAAATATATGTCGAGATAAATAAATGGTTGTAAAAATAACCTTTTATGCTTCATACAATTACAAATGTATTTAAGAAACAAAAATTAAACTTTACCTTTAAATTTAGAATGTTGCTTTTAGAAAAGATTATAAACATTCGGCTTTAATGAATCACCAAATTACATAATATTACCCTGCTATTTTCTAATCACAGGAGAAAAAAATTAATAATGTATCAATATTTTCCAGCAAGTAAAATTTTGTCCTCTACTTACACTCGTGGATGTGACATTTAGATTAAAAAATAATAGAAATAGATATAATAATTCCTTTGTCCCTTTATTCATGCAAGTACAATACTTTCCAAGATTGTTCTATGACCTTACTATATTTTCATTAGGTATTGGCATATGATATAGAAGTGAGAGGTAAAGAAATATTACAGATGAGTAGTAGTTGAGTCACGTACATGTATATGCCAGAATTTTGAACTTGAAATTACCTGAAGAAATGCCACTCTTTCAGTGTGACCTCCCATGTGACTTGGCAATAGATTTGCATTGCAACTTCCATTGTGGGAAGATTTTATGTACCACAGGAAGGGGAATCTTGTGTCATTTATCTTCATAGATTTTCCACAGGTCTCAGACATGACGCGAGAACAGTGTTCTCTTCAGGAGAAGAAATCAGCAAAAATCCTTCACCTGTATGTTTTGAAATGGAATAGCCGTGATTCCGATGGATATCTTCTGTATGAATAGGTGTCAGATATGTATGATAATAGTATGCTGAGATTTTAGGCACCTGACGAATAATGAATCCTCTTTCAAAGCAGTATGTTGTGACGATCATATGTTTGAGGAAATCGCCTTGCAATGATGAATGAATTCTGGACGGGAGTTTTGGTCGTCGAAGTGTAAATTATTCTGTGAATTTTCCACAATTAAAGAAATAAATTCTAACTTCATCCAGCGTAGTGAATAACTTCCATTTGTGAACGGATAGATTTGACCGAACTTATGTCGTAGAAGCATCTGCAGTCATGGGTGGCGATTAGGGGAGCACAGGGGGGGCAGTTGCCCCGCACTTTTTTTGAAGTAACCCATTAATGCATATAGTTTCATTTAGAAAAGTAAAGTCTTTGTATGTATTTACTGGTTCATAGAAAAAATGGTGCCATATATTTGCCGTTCAGTGAGTATGTCTCCCCGTGGAGTAAAGAAAACTATAAGAATTGCATTTTAATTGCCACAGATTATAACCCCAAAATTAATTTATTGGAGCACAACAATTTCAGCATACATTTACTTCTTACAAGGGCTCACTCGATATATTAGTCAGCCGCTTTGAAACTAATTCAGAGAGCATTTCGCGAAAGAAAAAAAAAAGTCTTTCACAATTAATTGCACAAAAATTGACAGTTCCTAAAATGTCTTTTCTTCTTTCTAAAGTAAGGGGAAAAGCGTAATAAGAAACAACTTCTTTCTTTTCCATTGTTTTGTAGTGCAATATATGAGTGAAGTTGTGTGTTAGGGGTGTACGAGTGTATATGCAATCAAATTTAGTGAATTCAACATAATTCTAAGGTTTTAGTGTTATTTTGTATAACTGGAGTATGAAGTGATTCTAAGTGTAAGTATTGTTGTGTTTTGATGTGCTCCCTGAAAGTGAAAACTGCACCTAATGGCAACGAACATGTTTCGGGAAGTTGCAAAAGCAAATATTTCTTTAAATGTCGTAGCATATGCTTGTAGTATTTACTGTCTCGTTTTCTAAGAGTAATAACATACATTTAATAGCATGTGTGGAATTAAAAATTAAGTTGTACATTAATCCCTGTTTCAATATGACTTTTGCAAAACCAGCATCATTATTTATTACTATGATTAATATTATCCTTTCTATTTATTTGTTTTGCAAATTTGTTATTCAATAATGTGATCACACAGTTTTCCAGACAGAATTTTAAGATACTCATGAGCAAGGAATCAAATCTCTTCTTACACTTTTGTTGTTTAAGAGTACAAAGGGCTACTATCTACTGGCGTTGCTCTTGCTCTTGTCAATTTACTTAATAAAATATGAAATACTATATACGATATTTTAACTGAAAAAGATAGTATCCTATTAGCTATACAATCTTTTGTCAAACAAAATTATAGAAACAAACAGGAAAACTAACATTTATATGCAAATATTCAGATCATGTCTTGCACTGCCACTTTTAACGTCCGCCACTTTTAACCGCCGCCACTGTCTGCAGTTGGTCTTTCTCTCCCAAAGATGGGCCTTACTTAGGTAACGTCCCTAGCACTTAAATACCTTCCAAAGATTTAATTTTGTCGCACAGGATACACTTCATAGTTCTCTGAGACAGGTGTAGCCGTACGGCCATTACTGTTTGTGTAGGGTTGCTTTCCTGGACGACGTGGAATTACTACACTGCACGGTTGCATTTGACCTCCTTGGAAGGTGAATTAATAACTGAAACCTCTTGTTTTTATATCGATCAATTATACTTTAAATAGTAACCGACCATAGGTGAATCCATTTTTATTTTTATTTTTATTTTATTTATTTATTATTTTTGTTTTTGAATTTTAGACAGAAATCTTGGAGTGCAAAAATATATTCTTTCCAAAACTTGTTCACTTTGGGAATCACGATGTTTACACCACACACTTACGATAGTGAACCAACATTTGGAGTTGAAAATTGGGCTTATGTATATAGTTTAGTCTTGTGTAACTGACGAATATCAGATCTGGCACAAAAATTAGCATGAGGAATCACATACCATAGTGTTGCCCAGTTGAAAGTGGAGAATGTGAAGTAAGATGTAACTCACGAAACATTGTGGTAGGCGAACGAGAAAATATAATGGTGAAGATTAAATAAATAATAGAACTACCAAATAATAATAAATAATGAATAAAAATATTAATAAATAACGAAGAAAAAATAAGAACTGGGACTTTCCTGTCATTATGAAAATTTTATGAATATAGTTGTTTTCGTGACAACAACCAGGTGACTTGCACGCTGCTCAGTCTTTTGTCGAGAAATGACGATATTGTTCTCATCATCAGGGTAGGGTATGATCGCCTTGCAAACGCATTCCTTATATATGCACTGGCATAAAAAGAACGAAATATGATTGGTGGATGGAAACGTCTAATTAGCTGTCACCCTGTGGCCTCGTTGTAACAGGTTGCTTGTGTGAGTTTGTAGCCCGGGCATACATGTAAAGTTCATGATGCCGCTTATGGCAATATGATATCTCAAAACTCCAGAAATATGATTAGAATTGGTACTGTTTGCAACATTTCTGAAAATTATGTAATTGCCAGAACTTGTAATTACAACTAACCAAAATTCTGCTGTATTGTTTCAGAAGCCAAAGAAAGCAAAAATCATTTTACAAATTTTACAAATAAATCCTTTTGAAAGAGTCAAATTTTCAATCTTTTGTAACTTTGTTCCTAGTTATTCGAAATGCATAATATTATGATAACTGTATCCGACCTTAAGGTACTTTCAATATCTATTGCATTGTCCATCTCACTAGCATTAAAACTGCTATACAATCCTTCACAGTTTGTAACATCAAATAATAAAGTGTTATCGTAAGTTTTCATTAATATGCAGATTTTAAATAAGCCAAAATTACTTCCGTCTGTCCGTCACGTTCCTAATAGTTTACAATCAGACCAATAGTTGTCGCTAGCTGCGCTAGCTTCTACCTGACGGCAAGAGATGGCACTAGCGTGTAGGCATTTTGTAGATTTAAAGCTATTGTGACGATTTAATTGCAATTAAAAAAACTACATTGTTTCAATCTTATTACTTTCAAATCGGAAAAAGGCAGAAATTATCCTTAGATTTGACCATTAAAAAATTAAAATATAAACAATTAGAGTTTTTATTAATTAAGCATGATTTTAACCTATAGCGCATATCGACTTGACGGCAGTGCTTAAAGTGAGCCGGTATGAGCCGGTTATGTATCCGAAAGTTAGAAAATCGGCTGGTATGGCATACCGGTAAACACAACTGCTTTAAATTGTAATTTGCGTGTAGAAAAAAAAAATTATATATAGAAATAAGTACGACGTTAGCATTGAGTCAACAAATTTGTACTACCAAAGATTTCGCTGCTGCTACTTCGAAAGAAATAACAGTTCCCTATCACCCTATTAAATGGCAGAATAAAAATTCTTACTACCATTCTGCGCGCTAAAATGTTTAACCTGTATCCGCTCCTGGCATTTCAGGACTCTTTTTTTTTTTTTTTTTTTTTTTTTTAATTCAAAATTATTCTTTGCACATTGTCTCGATTTCTATGTTTAGAATTATACGAAAATTAGTGTTGACCACGAGACAAGACCAGAAAAAGCTCTTGAAACTGGAAATGAGATTCAGAAGAATCATTAAATACTAGGTACTAGAGACGAGACGAGAGCGCCTACAAAGCCTTGAAAACGAGACGAAAAAGCATATGGGCATATATGTGTTTTGTTGTTTTAATCCACTTTAAGGCCGCGTTGGATCACTATGTTAATGTACATTCAGTGGTTAAGTAAAAGTACCTTCCGTGTTCTTCCATATTTAGATCGCCGATATGCTCAAGGAAAATCTTAGGGACGCAAAATCATTTTATATTTGTTTCTGTTAGGCTGATGATAGTGGGAGGTAAAACATTTACTATATTACTTCTCACTCACTCTCTCTGCCTCTCTTTCTATAGATTTTTCACATCAAAAATGGTGCAAAAATGTCAGGAATAGAGATGTTCTTTAGGGTTCTGTCAAAATTACTACTCTAAGTGGTCATATTTGTTCTATACCGTTATCTCATCTGTTGTCACTTTAAGCGCTGCTTGACGGATTTGGGCAACAGCTAGTAGTAAGTAACAATCTGACGTGGAGTCATTAAAAAATACAATTTAGGTTGGCAATACTGTTAATCTAAGGTATTGCAGAATATGTCAAACAATTTCCCCTTGTTGATAATTTGGATCGCACTATATTGAATCAATTTTTATCTGTAAGTTCAAAAGTTATAAGCAAGTTTCAATATAAATCGTCCACCCTGTCTATATACCAGTAGTAGCTGCAACGTCCGTTCATCGCACGAGAAGAATTATTTTATGGTAAAAATCTGAAAGCTATATTTGAATCCCTTGCCCCTTCTTTGGTACCCATTAAAATCAAAGTGAAATGATAGAAACCCAATTCGACCTATGTACTATGGTCACAAATTCATTTTAACGGTTCTACCGTTTTCCCATGATGATTAGACAGACAGTGTTTATTTCATTCTTATAATATATAATGGGGTCTAGGAGTCTTAATTACAAAAATGATACTGATCTTCTAAATTAAATATAGTTACTAGTGAATCATACCACGGCTATTTTTGGTGGTTGCTTTTCATTGGAACAAAACGCTATTCTTCCAATGCTATTGTTTAGTGAATTAATAGTCCCTGAAAATCGTCTGAGGGCTAACATCATGCAATTCCTACAAAAAGAAAGAAAGACAAGAAAAGATTAAATAATACATTAAATAAGCACTAATAAAAATAATAAAAAAACATACTTACACACAGCTTAAATGGCAACTTGATACAACCAAAATAAATTCTTTATCTTATACAATGAACGCCGTTGTTGTTTAAAATTCTGTTTTTCATTATATGTCGGTCATCTCTGTGACCATGATCCCAGGCATGTGCGACGTGAACTAAAGCTATCACTTAATTCCATTCAAAATAATTTTTCTTGTCCGAAAGTATTCCTTAAATCACACACATGGTCAATGTAATTCAACACGTAAATTTTATACAATCCAAATGGAATTCAATCACTTCCTTGAGCTAGACTCTTTTCTAAAGTGATATTATCGTAATAATATTTCAATATCATTTGCCATACAAGTCCACCTTGAACAAATTATATGTATGGCGGTTAATCCTAACTCTTCAGAGAACTTATATAACATAGGTACATTCCACTACAACAAAGAAATAATGGCTACCACTGTCACTATCGTAGTTTTCACTTCAATTTAGTGTCGCAATGTCCTTTGAGACTAATTATATTGTTTTATTAACTTATCCTTTCAGAGCGCATCTTTCCAAACTGAAGAGTTAACAGAGGCTGTCTGCAGAGTTAAAAACAATCTAGAAGTTAACAGACATAAAAACTATATAATTTGTTCAAAGTGAAGTTATGTGGTAAATGATATTGAAATATTATTGCGATAATATCTTACGGAAAATAAAGGAAGAAACTGGATTAAAATTTGCAAGTTTTGAACTTAGTTGACCATGAATGTGGTTTCAGGACTACTCGGGAGCTGTTTTCTTTTTACAGAACAAGGTAAACTATTCTTAATGGAATTATAGTGATAGTTTAAGCTCACATTATATATGCATGCATGGGACCATGGTTACAGAGATGATCGAAATATATTGAAAAACATAATCTTAAACAGGAATGGCATTCGTAGTGCAAGGACGATTTTATTTTAGAAAAATGGGCTCTAGAACACATTTTAGTAATTGGTAATTGAATTAGAATTTCTGAACTTTTAATTTAAGAAAGAAATTTTCTTTTAATTTGATACTAAATTTAGATGTCAACTAAACATTTCTAAATTAGAAATTTTAAATTACAGAAATATGCTTCTCACTAATTTGATATTTGGTCTTTGAACAATAGACCAGACCGAAACAGCACAAATTGTGAAGACATTTTTCACATTACCCTGACAAAAGAAATTCATATCCCAAAAATGAGCCTGTAGTCGTTACTACTTCTCAGTATATAAAAGGAACCATCCCTGATGCTGGAGTTAGTATTTAGTGAAGTCTCCCTTTGACAGCATATTAAGCTTAAGTCATGTGAAGCATGTATGCAGTATGTTACAGAGGATATCCTGTAACAAATAGTATTATTCGTCAACACTTGATAACATAACTGCTATTTGCTTCCGGATCTTTGTTGCCGTAAATATCAAATCCCAGGTTCTCAATCTCAATATATATTTTTTAATAAGTTGGTGTTATCATATGTATGTTAATCAATAGAGCATAATCCTAGCTTTTGAGTTTAGAAGTAAAATTTGAATATAAACTTCTCCATATATATTCACATATCTAATGTCATCTCTGTATAGCATAGATTTTAAAGTATCTTTCGAAGAAAAAGAACGGAAACGAAACAAAACTGAAAAAGAGCGTTAGTTTAGTAGGAAACTGACGACTGCCCTATTTGATTTGTTTGAATACCTTAACATAACTTCTCATTTTATATGAATCATGCATTGTTTTTCAGGTTTATTATATTTGATCTAATATAATTGCATTTATTAATTTAACATACTTCTAGAGACAACCTCCGAGACAAATCTATTCTAGAATCAGTGAGAATCACCAAACATAAATAGCAACGGGAAAAGAAATAGAAGGAATCCGGCCAGGGTCTATATATAAAAGTACAATCCCGACATTTATTTGCCTTGTGAAACCAGAAAACTTATCAAAATGTTCGCTACCGGATTCGAACTTACGCCCACTAAGTAAGCATATACATTCAACGTTTTAATCACACTTTATACATACCTTGGAGGCAAAAATACTCTGTTTGCGTGTGGAACTTGATAGTAATATACGTTGTGGGCAGAGGTTAAATAGTTTGTTCCAGATATTTACATAATTATTCTTGTATGTGAGAACAAAACTTGAAACTAGCCAAAATGACACTTTGACAGATTTACAATAATTAATAATTTTACAATGAATTTCCACTCCATTTCTTTTTTATCTATCTGAACTACGGCAGTCAATTGTCATTTAAACATACTGTATTTTTATTTGTGAGTAAATACTTACCATTCATGCTCAGTACAAACTGAGTGAGTTTGCTTTTTCATAGATACTTGTGCTGACATTGATAATTACAATCGAGGCAGAAAAATCGAGATTGAATTCTATGTCAGAGTCCGTAATTCACGTCTGCATCGAAAAATTTTAGTTTCTTTGAGATTTTTATTGTACCATATACTTTCATATTATTATAAATCTGAAACTTTTTTTTTCATCACAGTAGCATTTTTTTTCTATGAGCTTTACTGCATGCACAATGATTCGTAATAATGTTATTGAATATTCTAGGAACAAGCTTTAACCAATGAAACATGAGAACAATTTTCGATAGTGAAAAAACCTATACTCAAGTGTTGAGAAGGAAGACTTTATCATATAAATTTTGAAACCTGTAATTTGAAGGTCCCATTAAACACAAAGGAATGCTCAGAATTCAATCGTTCCAAAATGTTACGCGAACAATGCAAAAGAAATGCCATAATCATGGCAATATTATAGAAAGCCCATTCAAAAAAAAAAAAAAAAAAAAAAAAAGTTCGAATAGAGCTTTACCTTTTTCGTATTGTTAGTGTTCATTCTGTAGTACATCACATGCTATCATTAGATTGCAAACGATGTTCACGAAAATGAAATATAGAAGAACCTACCAATTATGTTAAGAATCGTAAGAAAAGAGTTTCCATTAACAGTAAGTTTTCAGATCCAATCACTATTAGATTTATAATATCACTATTAGGATATTTTTAAGTAGAACAATGTAAATGCAATAAAAGAACATTAAAAAAATGAGGTGTTATTTTATTTTATTTTATTTTATTTTTTTTATTTTATTTATTTATTTATTTATTTTTTTTTTTTTTTTTTTGAATTAGCAACTGAAATTTTTGTGAAAATCAGTTTCGTCCATTACATCTAGTATTCCGAATTAATAAGTATGAATTATATCTAAGGAAAAATTTTTATACATAATTCAATCTAGACTATATCATATCAAAACAAAAGTAATACCCTAATCTACTGATTTGCCGATGCTGTAAGATACCACAATACTTTATATCGAACTAATACAATATTAAGTGACATGTACAAGTGAATATCTGCATAATGAAGCCATAAGTCTTGTATATGTACTGTTTTTAATCTCATTTTTAACTTACTCTTGTACTCTAGTTCTCTTCCTAGTTATGTATACACTTACCAAACTAATGGTTCCACTAATTACGTTGAATAAATGGTCCAGAGCTAGTTTTGAAAAAAACATCCAAATTGCAATTCAGTGTTCTTGAAATTAAGTGAAATTCTCATAAATTTTCTTAGTGAACATTATATCATTATAGCAAACTAGAGCCTGTTTCAAAAAGTGTCAAATGAAGTAACAACATTAGAATAATAGCAATAATTATTTTGAAAGACTCATGTTATTATGTCGAATTTTTTCATATCACAAGACTAACACACCCAATCTTAAATGAAAATATGTTTTCTGAGACAGGCCTTTATCATTTGCGGACAGTTGCGCATAGGTAGTTAACAAAAAATAAATCCAGCACCATGTCCACTATAAGTGAAATAACCATTTGGCCTAGAAGCTATCCATTCATGAAGCCCGTATATTAATTTCAATACTTCACAATGCTACATTAGTGCTTGTAACAACAATGTCGGAGCACGTTTACAGAGATAGAACACAACTTCCAAAGTATATTTTTTTCCTTGTATATATTTTGTAATTTTATATTGTCTGCATAGACCATAAAAAGAAAGCTTGAAGAAAGCTTCTCAACGAAAACATTGACGACAAAAGTTCTTCTTTATCTTGAAAATATTGAGCTTAACAGTTTCACTCGATATCTGAAACAAGACTTTTGAATAACAATTGTCAGCAAACACTTCATTTCTCTCTTGAAAATTACTGAGCTCAACGCTTTCATTCAAGAAATCTTTTGCTTCCGTCCTAAACATTTCTAACGAAGAACTTTCAACCATCAGATTTGAATACCAGAAAATCACAACATAAGGAATTAACGGATTAGCTGTAATACAACTATTACTTTACATGAACCACGCCTTTCAATTTTGGATAAGTAATAATTGAACAGTGGGTGCAGAAAAAGTATGAGAGTTCTATTTCTTCGAAATAACTTTTAAAATCGAAATTGGTCTATCAGGAGTCGATACATAACTGAAGAATTGATAAGTCGCACATTCAGCAAGGCAAAAACTTGGGTAGTGTCAGAGAATCAAGATAAAGGTATCGAATTGACCATTTTTATTTTGTACCCTTCTGTAAAATTTAAAATCGGATGAATCATACTCTCTCTCCTTTCAGAGCTTCAATTATGTAAAGCACTTATTGCGAAATGTAAATCGTTACAGGTTTTTTGGAATACGATGTTTTGGGGCACACGAGCAAATCAAACCGAAAATCTGATAACAGAAAAGACAAAAAAAAAAAAAAAAAAAAAAAAAGGTTTGTATCTTTCGTATCGCCCTTACCCGTTGCAAAAGACATCTGCTGTAAGATATAACATTAAACTAATTGCATTCAAGTGAGTTTTAGACAAGCCACCAGAAACACTTAAGTAAGTATTGTATTGGTACATCCACACCAGTGTATTTTGAATTACAAGATTTGTATAATCTTCGAATACCATAGTTTTATGTGTAATGTGAGAGAGTTTCCATTAAAGACAACCAGCAATTTAAAAATTTACTTATTTTTCGTTCAAGGCATCACTGGATTTTTGTGTATTGTACAGGTACATTATCAATATATGTACACAATTAAATATTTACTCAGACACTTGTTTGGGATACTTTCTAGTAAAGATCGTTAATTGTAGTATATGTGGACATGGTAATAGAACACAAAAGTCTTTGGATTATTTTTGGGCATTTTTGATATGACATCCTTCCTCCTTTTATTTTATTTGTGTCCTTTACGATTTTTAAACGAACATACTTTTTAACTAGCAATTTATTTCCGTACTCCACATTAATGTGTTGTTTATGTATAACTGTAAGAATTTACCTATTTAAATGTTTTATTTTTAATGATAACTGAATTTGAAATATTAATGTTGCAAGTGTGACGAAAACTTATTGCTGCAGTTGTTTTGGTATTCAACTACCAGTTTCTCATAAAGTTTTTTTTTCTTTTTCTTTTAAGGTTCTGACCAGTGTATTATGTAATTGCAAGACGTCTAGTTTTCGATCACTTATTAATTTTATGTGTAAATTGCATGTACATGGGAAGTCATTTACAAATATCATAAACAGAATAGGACCCAATACAAATCTTTCTGGTGTTCCATATGTTACTTATTTAATATTGGATATATAACTGGTAGTCATGTTAGCAATTGAGATTTTGATGAAGGACAAGGTCAAATGCTTCTGTTAAATTTAGAAAATTATCTACATTTTTCCTATTGCCAGGATTATCATGTACGTATTTAAAGCAACTATATATTACTGTTTCCGTTTTATATTGGAAGCTACGCAGTACAATATATATTACTTATACCTTATTAAATAAGTTCCAATTTGGTTTTGCACTGCAAATTCAAAAATTAAGGGGGGAAGCGGTGGCTCAGTGGTAGAGCGTTCACCTCAGGTGCTTGGGGTCCCGGGTTCGTTCCCAGCCCCCGCCAAGTGAACCTTGTGATGGACAAACACCGTGTGCGTGGGTTTTCTCGGGGTTCTCCCGTTTCCTCCCACTTTCTTCATTCCACCATTTCATTCATTACTCATCATCACCGTCTCCTTTAGCCTAACCGGCATAACCGTGGGACGTAAAACTCAAAGATTTCATTTCATTTCATTTTCAAAAATTAAGGATGAAACTAAACACATGCCAATATTTATCTGCTTTTTATGAGACAGAATTCTGCTATTTTTAATTTTTCTGGATATTTTCCTGTAGGAAAGACAAGTATTATGAGACGTGTTAACGATGTCACTATAGGTCAGTTTCTTTTCAGAATGAACATTAGGATATCATTTAAGCGACAGTACCATTTGTTCTTGTTTAAAAATTACTTTTGTTACATCTGGATTTAAGGAACATTGTTCTCTTCAATTGTTATAATTGCTTTCGATTTGTAGAGTTGTTACATGTATTTCCGATACTAGTAAAACAAATTGTCCATGGCATCAGCTACTGACTCTGGATGTTCTATTCCAATGTAACTGTAGTGCAGTTCAATATTTTCGTTTCTATTTTGCAGTTTTGTAACACTCAACTTAGTTTTTACTATTTTGTCAGGTTGTTTTTGTCTTATTGCTAGATTCTGATTTCGTTTATGATATTCTATATAGATTTTACACTTTATTTTATTTATTTCGATTCAAATCTTCTTGTACAGTCATGCAAATAAAATAGCACGTTTCATATACAAATTCCATTCGATTCTCGACATGATTCCAAATCTGACGAATGAAAAGAACAGAGTTACTCCGAAACAGCTGTATTATAAACAGACTGACAGATAAACATTTAATTTCATTTCTGAAAATCAGTGCATCCCAGTTCGAATCAGGTTATTCATCTTCAATTATTAATAAGGCTTAAATTAAGAATTTAGCAAAATACATCATTGTTGATTTTAATTGTTTGCCTAGTCTTTTTTGCTTGGCATTACCTTAAAAAGTTTGACCTTACTGTTCTTGAGCATGTAGAAACTGTAGTTCATTAGTTGTTTCTTTGTAATCGTTGGCAATTCTATCATCGTTTCGTTAGGTACTTTTATCCCTTAATCCAACGATGGTTTCGTTTATGAGATCAGTGCTTATACTAATTTATGTGTACTGTTTGTAAGTGTTCACATTTATATTTTCTACATTATAAATATTAAAGAGTTGAATTTCCTGATGAGAGACTCCTGTCTTTAACACTAGCACACATATGTCAATAGTTCTCGGAGAAGTAGCATTTGGACTTCAAATGTTGTGTGTTATTCTTTAATAGTTGCAATTTAGCTAGGTATGTCCAGGAGAACTCGAAGATTAGGATTGATTTCATTAGACAAGAAGCTTTTATGTACGTTACCGACTGCTATCATTTTACTAAATGATTTAGTTTTTAAGTGTTGCTTTTAATTCATTTATTAATACCTTAACATTACTACCTGACTTCTGTAGACACATACTATATTGTATTTTTTGAAGTTCAAACTATTTTTTTTCACTAATACATGACTGAATTTGATATTTCTAGTCTTATTTTGATACTCACAGCACCTCGCACTCTTTGAATACCTGTTTCGAATGGACATTTTCATTTTTATTGAAAAGCTTTAAGTTTTGTTGTAGGCTTCAAAAATGAGCTACGATGATCTTTCTAATAGTGCATCACAATACCATGAACAAAACTAACATCTTTTTATTGTAGAGTATGACATAAAATCCATCCTACTGCACGCAGATGAGCTTTAGGGGAGTAACCAGAAACACGGATTTTATGCAAGCACCACAAAGTGAATTTTTAAACATGGTATAGTCCTTATTACACAATTAATTTGGGTTTTGTTAGAAACTCTTCTACTTAGCAACATGAAACCAATAATGTTATGTTTCAAATCTATCACTGTTACTGTTCAATTTCATGTAATTTAATTTTAAATTATATGTTATTTTAAATTATTATTAAACTTTAATATGCATTTATTAATCGCAAAGTATGAATTTTATTAATAAACTTCACACTTTCAGGTGTTACGAAACTCAATCAAAGTCCATAGTTAAGAGATACAATGGTAACTGCATGATGCTAATACAAGATTGCGTGTACAAAGTATGAACTAGGTCTACAATAGCATTTTAGCACTATCATCTTGCACAAACTACATAAGACGCCATTGAACATTTCATTAATTTCATATGAAGTCTTTCAAGACGTGAGAGCATTGTTGAATTTCGCTTGCTTATGTCTTCTTTAGTCTGAAGCTCATGTCGGATCCTAAATGATATCTACAATTAAGCATAAACCTGTTCAACAATTTATATACCGGAACAACCTTTTGGCAGAAATACAACTTCATAACAACAAAACATATTAGTTTTACTAATATTAACACATAATTGAATACTGATAGTAAAATTCTTCAGAAGTTGAAACCCTGATAAATACTTGGATCGTTCTTTACTGAAATTTTACATATAACATGCGTTTACTAAATATATATGTATTAAATGAAAAATATTGTCCTTCTCCTGAGGGATATGTGATACATTTAAAATCGTACTTAATTTCACTTAGAAGCAGACTCATTGTTTTCTTTAAATCATCAATCAAATTTTCTTTATTTGAGAACTTAGAATAGTGTACTATTCTAAAGATTATACAATTTTTTTTTAGAACAAACAGCTCTCATAAAGCTAACAGAAAATTATAGCCTAAAACAGAATTCCAGTTCTATGCATAAATTCTTATTTTAAATAGCAAACAGCAAAATGTCAGACAAACAGACTCTTGTATCACAAAACACTTTGCACAAATGTTATAAAAGGCTTCTTCTTCTTCTTAGAAGTACATATATATCTCATATCTTGGCTTTAAACGTACACACTCTACATCTTCTGATGCAGAAAATAAAATGTTGCATTTGCTTATGGAAATCAGCTTAAGTCGGTTGTGCGGAAGTTAATACTAGTTGTGACTGTGATCAAAAAATTGCTGGCGATGACGTAAAATGGACAATATTCAAGTCTTTCTCGTAGAGCACTAAATTCTTAATAAACAAGTACATTCTCAAATGTAAATATATATGTTCTTAGTAAGTCTAGTAATATTTTTAATACTTAAAGTATAATGTTGTGATAAAATACTTTTCAAGAAAGACTGAATAATTTTCAACATTAAATTATTCAATTTTTATAGAGCGAAAGTAGTGGAGTAGAGAGAACGAAAAATTTATTACTCCCACCTAGATGTATTGTGAAATTATGTAATGGGCCGCTGTAACTTCTAACCGAAATATTTAAATATCAGTATCTGCATTCCGTGTTTTCTTTAAGAAACCCCACAGAACTTGAAAAGACATCCTGTAACTTTAACTACGACTTTTCTGATTAATTCAATATAAACTTTTTTAAACTTAAGTTTTCTGTTTCTTAGCAGATGCCAAACTTTTTCTATCTTCCTTTCCTGACTCGACATGGAAGATAGGCCGTGGTTGAGTCCTTAAATATGCGGGAGTAACCCAATACGGATTTGCTTCTGCTTCTTTGGCATATCGTAAAATAGCTTCTCTGGGATCTTGATCATCCGCGACCTTCTTATTCAAACCTAAATTTCGAATCACAAATGAACTTAATGTATTACCACATGCAGCTACTCGGCCACCTTGGCCTGCTGTAATTGGTAAATCAGGCCTGTGAGATTTCACAGGATCTTTACGATCCTTCTCCATCTGCTTTCGAATGGACTTAGGCTTTTCTTGGCGGAACAAAGGAAGTGCATGAGGCGTTATTATCTGCTGAGTTGCTACGACTTCCACTTCTTTCACTGTTCTATTAGTTTTTCCAACACAAAGTTTTGCTCCTCGTATGCTTTTATTTGGATCATAGTATACTTTCACTACACCATTTCCACATCCAACAAATAATTGGTTAAGTTTTGGATGCCATAAGGAACGGATTACATGTGAATTTGTCACTTCTAATTCACTTATTGTAGCAAAGGTGTTTTTATCAAAAAATATTAGTTTTCCAATAGAATCTGCTGTTGAAATTGATATGCCAGTTGCTAGCATTGAATCATCAGGGCTGAATGTACAATCAGTGCAGGAATATTTAGAAAATAAATTACCAGCAACATTTAATGGTTTTTGATAATTCCTTAGATCCCAAATTTTAAGAGTACTATCCCCACCTCGAGTGGCTAGAAAATTACTTATGTATGAGAACGTAACGCACGAAGTATGCGTATTAACTTCATGAGCATTTTTGACTACTATGCACGTATTCACAAAATGTTTTCGGTGATCCCATATTTTGATTGAACCATCGACGCATGTACAAGTAACAAGATTGCCATCTCTACTGTATGTACAAGCAGTTGGTATAGTTTTCAAACCATTTTCATTTCGCATTTTAATTATTTGTTTTTGTTGCTTTGGATATCCAAAATCCCACAAACGCAAAGTACTGTCCTGAGAACAAGTCATGAACTCCTCCTTTATTTTAGGATGCCAGCAACCTCCAACCAACGGAGCGGTGTGTCCTTTAGTCCGTGCCATATCCACGATATATTGGTCCCCCTTGACACATTCCATCATTTCAATTCCATCGCGGTCAAAAACTTTTGCTTGTGCATTTCCAGAAATTACTAACAGCAAGTTACCTGTGCTGGAGTACTGTAGACAAGTAATTGGATGATTAGCACAAGGTCTTAAGTTACGAAAGCTTTGAAGCGTGGTATCCATTCCTCCAAAATCCCAGAAACGCACTTCGTAATCTGCAGAACCGGTTGCTAATCTGGCTCCAGACGGATCAGATGCCACAGCGAAAACTGGACGCTTTCCATGTACAAGGGAAATTTCGTGGCTGGTAGGAACTCTGATGTTTAAATCTTCATAATCCCAATTATCAATATCACAATCATCATCACTATGCTTGTCATAATTGGTGGCAGGACTTTGAAGGTGTTTCGGAGCTGGTGGGCCGATTAAAACATCATCATCATCATCACTAGAATTGGTGGAAATGCTTGGTAAGTCTATTACTTTCTTTCTGCATTTTGCTTCAGATGATAAGCTAACTTTTTCTACTACTGACTTGTTACAATTTCTTGCTCTAGCTACTTGTCTAGCTTCTTCAAACATTTTTTCGACATTGAACACTTTGGCCTTTTTCCCGAATTTAGCAAAGCCCATTATATCACTTACTTGTTTTGTTCCTTCCATGTGAAATATGGAACTTAATTCATACGTATTAGTTATGTTTGTGTCTTTGTCGGGAGTACCTATAATATTTATATTCGCATCACTGCTGGTTCGTGTAGTACAAGATTTCAGTTTCTCAAGTTGTTCTTGTTCATCAATTTGAACAGCGGTTCCTATTGTATCCATAATAATTCCCTGGTTTCAAACTATAACATATACTCAAAAGCTAAAATGGAACATAACACTAATAATTCTCAAACCGGTTTTATAATCAATTATTTGCACGTACACATAACTTCAATATTGCTATTGTTTTGTCTGCACCATAGTTAGTACTTTTATTTCACTTTAGTAAAAACAATTCTAATATGTTCTTCTTATATTCTTTTTTTCTTCTGTAACAACAATTTGTCTCTATATTTGGCAAGAGTGTTCCTCAACGTATTTTACTTGCTTGTCTATTGAAAGCAGTGTTACCAACATCTCATAATATAAATTCTCTGTTGGTAGAAGTTTTCCCTTTTTATTTTAAATTTCAACCTTCATCAAATTCACCATTAAATATCACTTTCAGATAACGACTTCTTAAAAAAAACAGTGACTCCATTGTCTTTTACAATAAATCTAAATTGACGCAGATTTGCAATACTTTGTCATGAGAAAACGCAATTTTACGGTTAAAATGAGCGTATAAAAAGGACGGTATTAAATATTAATTTCCGGCGACGGAGTATTTCAGTACACTGTGGTACAGCTGTATACAAGAAGTGATCAGAAAGTAAGGTTCCAAAGAAAGTGAAAAGTGTATATATTATTCTAAACAACCAATACAGCCAACAGATACATACATTCGATTATTTTTTGATATAGTGTACATCAGTTGACGCACTTGTCGCATTGTGGGATGAGTTTAAAGATTTCCTTCTGGGAAAAATCCTGTCCTTACGGGTTCAGTCACGTTGTCACGAAGTGTCTCACCTACTCGGCAGACAGGTGAGAAGAGACGGCCTTCTATGTGCTCCAAGTGCGGGAAGAGGTGAAAGTCGTTTGGAGTGAGGTGTGGACTGTAAGGAGGGTGATTGAAGATGTTCCCGCGAAACTGTTTCAATAGAGTACTAGTCGACCACTGTGCTCCATGTCGATGATGTTTTCTCTATACCAGCTGCCGGTAAATTACACCCGCAGTTTCGCCCACAGAAATCGAATAACTGAGTGGACTTCTTCGCGAGACCAGTTTTCCAAACGAACTACTTCCACTACATTGTGTTCACCTACGACCAGCGACGTAAGTGGCTGAAACTTTGCACAATTATCAACTCCATTTATTAATTACCGCTCACTCCTCGTTCCTCTATAACAGGCGAAACTCCAGAAATATCGGCCTTGTAACCTTGATTTCTTATCCTCCCTCCTATTATGTTTACAAGTGTAGAGTTATTGGTCTGAAACCATTACAAATGTTACACAACAGTTAAAATAAGTGAGTGTATAGAGAAAATTACCGTATTATTATTTTTTATCGGTGAAGTTTTTTCTGCAAAGTGTACAGAAGGTAGGTATATTTAATGTTTACAAGTGTAGTGTTACTAACGCAAAACTACCACAGATGTTATAGGAACTCATATTAGGTATCATATTAAAGTACTTTCAAATGCAATATACAAACAGTAACCTAACCTATATCTACTTTACTAACCTAACCTACTCTACTAACCTAATCTATCTTCCGTGTACGTTTATTTTTGGCGCACCACTTGAAATAATTGTTAAAAAATGCAATTCTTTCACTAATTTCCTTCTTATTGTCCCATAAAGATTTCCGATGGGCTACGTGAAAATATCTCACTTGGTATACATAAAATACAAGAGGGCCACCAGAAGTATTTGTTTAAAAATTACAATTCTTTTATGATTTGCGTATAAATACGCCTTTGGAATGTGTAAAAACTACAGTGTAAAGACAAACCAACATGTACAAGGTGGTCACATAAAGGCAGAAATACTATCAAACCGAGTCAAAGCAGGACGAAGCTGGTGGGCCTTCACGACAGCGCAGGCGGGCGTCCGTAGGAAGCAGGCGCGTCAGTGATGGTGGGTATACGTATAAGAGAGGGTGGTGAAAAGAAGTTGTTTTTGGTAATGATACGAGTTTCAATAGCAATTGTTATGGTTTCATACTAGTAACGATCCACTTATAAATATAGATTATAACTTTTGTAGGGCCTACACTGCAAAAATACACTCAAGGTGGAAAATAGTATCTAATACACTCATCTTTCATATACACTCACTTATTTTATCCTTCGTAAAGCACTTGTAATGATTTTACTCTAGTAACCCTACACTTGTAAACCTAAAATATAGCTTTATTAATTTGTATTTAATTATGTCACCTGCAGAAAATTGGTCCTTATAAATATGTCTTTTCATGCAAAGTATTTATCTGTAAATCTTTCAAAATATGGTGTGCCAAAATTACTTAGGAATCCTCTCTTCTCTTTTTTACCCTACTCTAACACAGATTCATGTGTTTCTTGCATTAAAAATTTTTTTATGTCACATAACTTTGCACACATATGAACACGACGAACGTTTTTATAAAGATATTCATGTAATGGAAAGAAGATACCAAGGAAGATGGGACTGTGCAATGATGGGAGATTACCTTTGAGGATTGGTCCGCGACAAAGTGAATGTTCGCCAGAAAAGTAAAACAACCACTAATCTCCATTTTTAATTATGAAATTCGCGCACTCCAGAAACACTGCATTCAATCTCGTTGCATGTCTATTCTAACATATTCAGTAAGGTATATACTATTTAAATTATATTCATGTATTGTTTTATGTATGGATTTATTGAAAAGCGAACTGTTTGTGCTTTGTTTGTAGTTAAATATTCCTATATGATATATTTGTAAATCATTACTGCTTCAATATAACATAAAATGTTTTTAATCATATGAATCGTTGACACCTTGACACTATGAGAAAACGATGTGAAAATCATGATCAGCGGGTGCAAATCATTTTTTAAAATACTGAAAAATCAAAATAAGCAGAAACTTGAAAAAAAAATTGTAGACTATTGTTTGGGAATGATAAGTGCTGATGTGCACATGGTCGATATGTGTGTCCCACTTTAGCTTTCCCAAAAGATGGCCATCACAATTAGATCTATCCTGCCATCATTAGGAGATCATTTACTGAAACTAAAGCTTCCACGCACAAATTCTCAACTAATCCGTTTTAGTGCCGTTCTTTTAGCCTTTCTCTGAGGTCTAGTGGTTAGCGCGTGCGCTTTTGGTGTATGTGATATGGGTTTGATTTCCGGTGGGAGTAGGGGCTCACCCACGGGGGAACCACCCGGTCCGGGCTCCCCCCCCAAAAAAATTCCAAACTGAACATAAAACTTTTACATTTTCTTGGTTAATGGCTACGCGCATTATTTGGCGTGGGAGACCCGATTTCAACTCCTTGTGGTATAGATTCCACGTTAAGCTGTAGATCTTTGTCTCGTACAGCCTTGTTACTGACAAGGATGTTAGATTCCAATCCAACCAACCAATCTATTTTAATGTATGTTTTCAAATCCCTTCCTTCCCCTTAGGACACGTATTTTTTAAATAAAAGAGTGACATGACAAAAATCCGCTTTAAAATAGTGCTATTCATATTCAAAAATTCGTTTCAAATGATTCAGCAGTTTGCGCGTAATGGTGAGATAGTCAGCTTCGTTTTCAATCTGGAGAAAAAATAAAATAGCACCCCTTCTCCTCGTTAAAATTTAAATTTTTCGAAAACACTAGGACCACGTTTAATCTTCCTAAATCGAGGTGCTTCTGAAGTACTCTACTTTGGGCATACATTTTGGATTCCCTCTCATCACTAGAATAATTCAAAGTGACATGATAAAACCTGAGTCCCAAACACTAGCGGATTCAGAAGGATCGTTTGTTGGGAGGGGGATTCGCTTCCTGGAAGAATGAGCGTAGCCTGAAGGTGACCAGAATTTTAATTTGCAAGAATGGGACGCATATGAATGCGGGGCTGAAGGGGGGGGGGGTTACCTGATTCCGAGATTTCCTTTTGGGACCCGAATTTGTGTGTTTGTTTGTTTGTTTGTTTTTTCAGTATATGTAAATTAAATACATACTTTCGTTTCGGGCGTGTGACGGTGTCATGATTCACTTCACACATAGAAAAAAAAATACCGCATTATATCAGATGCGCCTGCTTACACAGTACTTGCAGAAAAGAAAATACTGTATTGAATACAAAGAAATGAATTGTGAATATAAATCCTATCTATGTATATATTGCAATACTCCTTAAAATCACTACTAAGGTAAATGCACAATTTATTCAATAAAATACTGCAAATAATGTAATAACAAAAATATCAATACTAAACTTTCACTTACACAAACTCAACATAAATTTTGTCAGATCTAGCACGAAATGCATATAAATTTTAAATGAATTAAAATATGAACTAAAATTATATAGAATCACAATATAAGCCATTATAATGCAAAAATAGTAAAAAATGAAACCATCTGAAAGATTAGCAAAGCCTACAAAAAATGTAAAACCAAAGTGATGTTTCCGTTCATTATTGCACATAAACTATATTTCCTTTAACATACCGACTGGCGATATTATTTGACACTATCAGATATTTGAGAAAAAAATGCAAATTAAAATTTAATAATGAAAAATTCTCACCTTTAAACGAAATTACCGATAGAGAATAAAGAATTGTTTTCCTTTCATCTCAGATATAATATGGACCCCGTTTGGCCAAATGACTAACACGCTTACCTTTGGTGCGCGTGGTTCCGGGTTCGATTCCCGTGGGGTACAGTTGAACGAAAGAAAGTGGTTTGGATTCCACTAGTAGGTCCACGTCTCCTTTAGCCTTCCAGGCACAACCGTGGGACATTAAACAAACAAATCAAATATCGTATAATATATAACTGTTTATTCAAAATATAATATATATACACATTTTTTAGATTGTAATTGTGCCCGTTTGTTTCAGTTAAAGATTTTTAAAAAATCAATATCAAAAACTTTTTCGAGTTCATCTTTCTTGATTTTGTTTGAGCTTCAGATACATCCAAGAAGTTCAACTTTAGACTCAGACTCATAACTTTTGGCGAATACCCACGAGTTGAAAATAATTACGGACAAAAACCACAACGGGCGGAAACCACACAACGACCTTAGTCACCTTGCAGTCCATCTCTGTGAAAGTTACAGCACAAACTTAAATCTACGTCCTTTCTTGTTTCTGGCAATTCTGTCGATGACACGATTGTAAATTACGTTTATGTCTTGGTGTGTAAGTTGTGTCATGCCACTAAGTCGATCTGCATCCATCCTGGGTCTTAACCATGTCTTCAATCTTTTTAGTGTTTTAAAATGTTCTTTCGGCTGATGATCCGTATAGGGTATTTTGTCCGAACACACCGCTTTCATAGTAGTATAATTTGAGTATGTAAAGGAAAAAAAAAAAAAGCATTAGACCAGACTAGGAGCAGGAGATTGGAAATTTGCTCAATTAGGTAATCTCTGAAATGAAGCTTTTGGAAACAGTATAATTATAGCTATGCTTAGGCCCTACAACAACGATAAAATTATACTATACTAACCTTCACCTAGGGGGCTTCACCCCCAGACCCCCAATTTGCTCGGCACACGGCCTAGCACGATATAGCAAATGCTCCTAAGTGCTACTGTGGCATAATATTTCGCGTTCTTCCTCCTGTGTCTTTCATATAGAATTGAATTGAGCTAAAACTGTCACGAAATTCAAACACCTTGTAAGGCATTTTAATGAACCACCCCACTTCTTTTCCTCCCCTTCTGCATTAAGTGGGGAAAAGACGCTCAAATACATTTTTAGTTATTTTAAATGAAAAATCAAACTACCGAGTTTCATGTCGCTAACCGTAAGGGATCCCCAGATATGGGCATCTTATAATAATAATAATAATAATAATAATAATAATAATAATAATAATAATAATAATAATAATTATTATTATTATTATTATTATTATTATTATTATTATTATTATTATTATTATTATTATTATTATTATTATTATTATTATTATTATTCGCACCCCATTTTCCCTTTTAGGTAAAGTATCAAAAACGCTGAAAGACGTATTGAATTATATTAAATGAGAAGTCCATATACCAAATTCCACGTTTCTAACTTTCAAAGATTCTTAGATATTGATATCTAATTATAACAGTTGCAATCCCCACCCATTTCTCTTTCCATACTTCTTTCCCGATTTTATTAAAGTATCAAAAACCGTTGAAACGCGTGTCAATTTTTGTTTCAAAGAAAAATCCAAATACCAAATTTCAAGTCTCTAACCTTAAAGGATTCGGAAAGAGGGCTATCTTATTAGAATAATTTCCATTGCAGCCCCTTCCTTTCTTGGAATTTTCAAAAAAAAAATCCTTCCTTAGTGATACCCTACGTCACAAATCTTATCTACTCTATTAATTTCAAGTTTCTAGCTTAAGCGACAAGAAAAGATGAAATGCAATTAAAAGTCACAATGAATTCCTGGTCCGTTCCTTATGTTTCCGTGTTGAAACCCAAAAATCATGACTGTTGATCTAGTAGCTAGCGAACGTACCTTTGGTCTTTGATGCGTGAGGTTCTGTGGTTTGATTCTCGGCGCACTACAGTGGTTCAGAGCCAACTTTAAACTCTAATTCTCGTTCTGTGAAGCATCGCTTTTGACGAACGACGTAAATACATATGAATTAATCAACCAACCGAAAAGTCTCAGATTCAGAGAGCATTTCGGTTAGGAGCGCTGAAGATTCTATATTTCTAAGGTAAAGGCAATTGAAGCTTGGGGATCCAAATTTCATTTCCATATCCTTTTTTCTAGGACACAATTTTAAAATATACATTTTTAGTTCAAAGAGTGAGCCGACTTTCCCTCCTTTCTACAGCTGTTCGTCCAATGAAAGAATCTTATTCTCGCTTCTTTGGGGTTTATGGCGACCGCCTCAGAGAACTTGGAAATGAAATGAAATGAAATTTTTGAGTTTTACGTCCCACGATTATGCCTGTTAGACTAAAGGAGACGGTGATGATGAGAGATGAGTGAAATGGTGGAATGAAGAAAGTGAGAGGAAACGGGAGAACCCCGAGAAAACCCACGAGCACGGTGTTTGTCCACCACAAAGTTCACTTGGCGGGGGCTGGGATCGAACCCGGGACCCCAAGCACCAGATCAGAGAACTTGGGACGGAAGTATTCACAATTCAAATATGTTTGTATTAAGTACTACACATTTTGATTAGATTCTGCTATACTTGTCACACTAGATTAAATCGGTCGGGAAAAGTCATATTTGTATTTTCCAACGATAAATGCTCGAAGTAAAAAGAGACCTTTGGGGGAGAAGCGGTCGCCCCCCTCCGCCCCTGGATCCGCCGATATAGCAAATAGGTGGTGTGTTCAAGAATTCAATTCAAACGGTTCAACTGTTTCTCCGTTGTGATGTAATAGACAGCCTCGATTTCATTTTTATTTATAATATACTATAGATGAAATACCTGCCCTTCGCACGGGAAAAGTATATCCCCCGAAAATGTTTTATACTATGTATATTTAAACCATCTTCATCCCTCAGGATTCGTATTTGAATCAAAATCTAGCTCGACCCAAGTTTCTTCCAGTCATATTTCCGGACTAAGATAAAAGTAAATTGCGATTATATGTATGTGTCCTTCAGGCCCGCAACCAAGCACAGAGGTTTGGGAGGCCATGAATATGTTAGGAGGGAGGCAAGTCATTAAAAATTCTCTTACAAATAGCTATTTTTTTTTTTTTTTTTTTTGTATTAATAATAGCATTTTGTGTTAAGGTCTGGCCAGGCCACGAAAAGTTTAGGTGGAGCCAGGCCCCCCTAGCCCCCCTCTGGTTGCGGGCCTGGTGTCCTTTAGTAGCAAATATGTCCCATTACAGTCCATCTGACAAAACTTTCAGGAAGAAAGCCTGAACTCAAGTGCGATGTTTAAATTTTACTACCTCTTTTAAGTTTTAAGAGACTAGGAAGACGATAACTGTCCCCTACCGAACCCTCACTCACAAAAGCAAGTAGTCAACGGTTAAATTTTGGATCGTTGTAAAACCACGATATGGAAGTGGTCAGGTGTCAAAATATAAAAGTTACAAACAATCGTGTCAATTTTTTTTACTAAGGGCGATAAGGTCCAACTGTCCAAATTTTCATTTTGATGATATCAGATATAAGTCAAGGAGGCTTATTAAAAAAATAAAAAAAGATTCAGGGCAATTAAAAGAGACAAGCGTCAACATTTAGCAAGGACCAAATATTCAATCGAGCGAATTCAAGGTGCCGTTAAAATTATAACCCGAAACAAAGGTCAAAAATAAAATTTAAACCAATAGAGTATAAGACTAGCCTGTAACCACGTATTGTCCAAGATACTTGGTCCTTCCTCCAAAACAAATCATTTTCAAAACCTCTAAACCATTCCAACGAAATTTATCAAAATAAAGAGCTTTGATGTTATGATCCTCTTCCACAATTTAGGAGATAGAGAGGAGTTGAAGAAGAGCCAGGTCCCTCTGAACACAAATTTAAATCTACAAAGCATGTAAGAGGAAAAAAACTTAGAGAGGTGTAACTTCCACCAGTGTATTGTTTGGGGTATATTGCTTAACTTAGCTGGTCCTTTTTCAACTTTTGACTAGGGTACCACTTAAGCCAGGATGTTAAGTGCCATTAGCATATATGGTCCACCTCCCAAAATGTATCTATTGAATCCTTCAAAACTTTTAGCAGCAATGGATTATTTCAAGAGGAAATTAGAGGTAGCCCTAGACTAGGGATGGCCAATTCCGGAATTTTTACTTTTCGGAATCCGGAAAGTAAAATCAGAAAAATTGCGGATTTTCTCCAAATTCCGGAATTTTCTAAATTTCGGATTTTTTTCGAATTCTAGAATTTTTCCCAAAATCCGGAAAGTGAAATTTCCGATTCCGGAAAAGTTTGGCCATCCCTACCCTAGACGTATGAAATTGTTGCTGAATTACCAGTTCTAAGAGCGGGGATTATCACCATAGCTGTGACTGCACAATTTATATCAGGAACAAAACGGTATTTTAATGAGCAGGGGCGCACCCACGGGGGATCCACCGGATCCGGACCCCCTCCCAAAAAGAACTTCCTAACTCAATATACATTTCTACACTTTCTCAACAAAACTATACTTGTTCAACAGGGAAATGATTGATGTAGCATGAAGAATTGATCTTATATTCAATATTTCACCTGTAGTTCTATCATTTTTTCCTGAAAATATAAGTGGAAGTATTTTACAATTACTTATCGTGTCTTCTGGTGCAGAATTATACCATTCAATACTACACAGACGAAATGACTTGTAGTATTGGACCCGCTCGCCAAAGCTTGCAAACCTCCCAATAAAAACTTCTGGGTGTGAGCCTGTCTCAGAGTTTTTGCAAGGAAGACTGAATATTCGTATCACATACTTTACCTTTAAATCTTACCACAATATCATGAGAATTTCTACGTCTTCAAACTAAAGCTTGAAAGCATTTACGTAGTTGGGGGGGGGGGAGAGAAAAGAATAAATAATTGCACAAATAAATGCTACATTATGTGATAAACAGCACAGTGTATCGTAGAAACAAAACTAGGCATTTGAACTAAAGAAAACTCCAGATTTTTTTTTTTTTAAATTACAATACACGATATAGTTTGAATGGAAATTGATATACGTAATATGCAGGATGGGCCAAAAGTAAGGTGACAGAACATGACACAATAAAGGCTTTGGGTTGGGGAGTCCACATGCCCATATATGATATTTGAGAGTGGAACAACCTCAGAAACACAAGTGACCAGTGCTATATTGAATCTAACTTTATTTATTTATTTATTTATTTTTAATAGTGAAGTCGATATGCGATACAACTTTTATATGAAGTTTTCTAGCAGAAATGAAATGCCGCTGTCTTGTTTGTTTTATCACTAATCTTCATTAGTTATGGCTTATTTTCATCTGTTGTCGTCACAACACATGCTCAAAGAAACCACCTAACCTACTGTGTTGCACATCTCCTGCACTCCTCATGCACAGTTAGCAATGCATTGACGTACGGTAGCACAAAATATTCAATTAGTTGCATCAAGTGCTATTAATTCCAGCTCTCGATGGAGTAAACCATGGCCTGAAAGTGACTCCACCTATAGAAATTCAGAGATGTGAGAGCAAGGGCGCCCATGTTGTGGTTTCCAAGGGGGTGCAAGTATAAGCGACGTTTCAAATATAATTTCAAAATTTGCTGTAACTAAAGTTAAAATTGTATTGGGTTTTCGGTATTCCCAAATACAGTTTCCTCTTAGGGGGGCGGGCACCCCACCTTGCCCTCCTGGTGGGCGCCCTTGTGTGAGAGAGAAGAATGTGGTGGCCACACGAGCAATCTCAGACGTCCGATTTCTCTCCAAGAAAATTGCTGGCCCAGGCAGTTCGACATATCCACGTTTGTAATGTTGTTTGTACACCTTCAAAGAAAGCTTGAACAAGAACATTCAATACCTCAAAGGAGGTGGGCTGATAAGGGCCATTTTTCGCCCATCAGGCCCGAGATGTGAAATGCATGGTTTTCAATAGTATACCTCATAAAAATAAGAAAACAAATATATTTTAACGGAAAGCGCTACAAGTGAGAGGTAAAAAAATAAACAAAGAGGTAAGTCGTGTGTTAATGAAGGAACGTAAACACTAATGTCATGAGTTGTAATCCGAGAAAGCAATAGTAAATAGAACACTAACGGCAAGAATAAGAAGAATGAAGTCTACTACGACCATGAGATCAATATATTACATCGGAAATAATCAAGCATAGATAATAATCAGACACCTGGAGACACTTGTAGCTAGTTTGTAGATTAGGCATCGTGCTTGCTATCGTCATCCGAATCGCCACTGGACCATCCTCCAGGCGTCATCTTGTAGTGTATGAGTATATTCTAGACTTGGTTTCTTAACTGCGGTGGAATTGTGGCGCCAGTAAGCCAGAAACCATAGTACGGAAGCAACATGCGCACAACATCTGACGACCCGTGCGCCTACTTTACATTGACAGTACCACTGTATGTGTGCGATGTTGCTTTGCTCTGTTTTGATCCAAATATTATAGGTTTTAAATCTTATGTGTCGTGATCGTTACTGAACTCGGAGAACAGAAGCATCGTCATGATGTATGTACACATAGTACATACCTTCGTCACTTAAGTGCTCGTGAGTGTAGGATTGGCTATATATATATGGGAGTGGGAAGTTTGTGGGTATGGGTATGTATTAACTTGGATCGGATACATCAGGAAGTTATTGTTGGTCGTTGTTTTTCATCTTTCCCTCAGTATTGCAATATAGCGTATCAATGAATTCCCATAGGTACTTCATTGACGCGTGGTATGTATGATTCTTATATATATATATATATATATATATATATATTGCAGAAATTCATGCCATTCTGCGACTGGTTTTCCTGCTCGCACTTTTACTCATACCACTTTCAGAAATGACACGCTTTCTCAATACTCCACAACGTGCTGTCTCTATTTTTGCTGTCCTACACACACTTCCGCGCAAACAATACATTTTCTTTATATATTTTATTGACATGCTGAGCATATATTTTCAGTCACAATCGGTAAATAACATCAGAGCTGGAGTCTCCAGTTGAACTCGTACATTACAGCGTATAAACGGTAGTCATCGCTCTATACTCTCGCGCAATACATTTTGTTCTCTAATAGGTAGAAGGACACACTGAACCAAAATCAATTAGTACTCACATCAAAGGTTACACAGCGTTATATTATGACGTGTCAGATTTATTTTGGTTCATCGACTCCTTCTTCCTAAAAGTCTCCATCAAAGACAGCAAACATTACCAAAATGTCGCAAAACGCTGAAACGACCTCTTTTTGGGCACTCATTTCTATGACTTACTATTTTCTTTATCACGTATCTATTATCTCTACATATGCAACATATCTTCTAGTATACAAATACATTGCAAACTTGTCGGAATCGGACACTTCGTTTTTCAGTTGTCTGATGGGCGAAAAATGGCCCTTATCCGCCCACCTCCTTTACACGTTCAAAGGAATATTGTTCAAGACACTTGAACAAGAGTCTCGAATGGACCTGAAACAACATTTGCACGATCATAGATGTATTGAATCACGTTTTATGTACTTGTTGATAGGTGGCACTCCAAAACAATTGACCGAAACTATGAAAACAAATGAAAGCGAAACAGCGTACTGATCTACTTCAAACCTGTGCATGAATAACTATATTAGCATTTCTTTCCTAACTTTCTCCAGGCATTTGGACTTTAATAGACTACATTAAATCATTTAGAAAACAGAATCAATTGATCTTGTAGTAACGCCATCAAATTTTCACTAAATATTTTATCCCTTTTACATTAAATGCGAGTTAGGTTAGCTTACGTTACTTTTAATTTACGTTAACGAATAAAGTGCTGCTTAGGCATAAAATCGTTCCCTGTAATAAGCTTTTTTTTTATTATTGGTCGGCTTTCAATGTGCCGTAGATGAAGAATAGGTCAATGATATTGGTGGCAATTGGTCAATTATATTTCTGGTCCGGACCCCCCCCCCCCTCCTTCGAGACCAGAAATGAAAAAATTAAGGAAGGATTATACAAAATGAAATGAGAAAAAGAAGGATCATCGTTAAAAATAAACTACAGGAAGCTTTTGGTTACTCTTTCTTATGAGGAGATTTGTATTACTTGCAATACATGGTGGCGAGGTGAGAGAGATATCTTGGAAGAGTCAGGGAATTTAAAATTTCTAGAAAAGTTACTGAATTCTCAGAATTTCTGCTACTAGTCAGGGAGATTTCAAGCTTCCGAAAGCATTGTGTCGTTGTGTAACAGCGTGGACATTTTTTATCATAATTTTCAGTATCAAACATGTTATTTCCAAAAACAATTTTCTACTGCTCCTTTAACCTGTCATTTGGAACAGACAGTAGTTGACGGAATAATAAAAACAAGAATTTATGTGGAAAGAAAGTTCTGTTAACATTTGATTCAACAGAGAAAGGAATGCAGATATCGTAAAATATTTTACAAGACATTATTGAGTATGTACTTTTTATAATAGTGAATATGTACTTTTTTATAATAGTCGAGGTCATAATGAAAGGAAATTGTTATATTTGAATAAACAGAGGAAGGACGTAAATATTGTATAATCTTTTTTTAGTACGTTTTTTTTTTATTTATTTTACTCGAGATTTCTTCATAGTTTGTTAATAAATACCGTACTTGCCAACATATTCTTATTCTATTGTCTTAACAAACCAATATATGTTGATAGTAAAGTAGTTTAGATTGATCTAGCTCCTGGTCCTTCAGAATTTCGTGTCCCTCCCCCCTCCCCTCTCGGTTACGAAATCCTGGCTAAACGAACCAATATATGTTCCAGTAAAATAGTTTAGAATGATCGAGCCCCTGGTGTGATGACCACAGTATTTCATGTCACGGACCCCCCCCCCTTCACGAAATCCTGGCTACGTGCCTGCTGATGTATCAATCCAGTGCGTGTTGTTGCCATTCCAATAACAATAGTTTTATTTGCTTACTCCTCCGTTTACGTAAAAATACGCCACGTCGGAGAATAATCCGTTTAAGAGCAGATCCGGTTTGGTAGTCACTTATATCTGCTCATTTTGCAAACTGTTTGGTGGTGTTTAAATGTTTGCTAAGAGGAATTGGTAATGCGAACTGAGATGCAGGGAGATAGCTAACAGGCTGGGCTTGTATTATACAGGGAGCACTACTACTAGTGGCGTCGCAGTATTTCCTAATCCGGGTAAGAATGCCAAAGATATACCCAGTGGCGTATTTACGATTTTATTTCGGGGAGGGCTTTGCTAACTTTCGGGGGGCTTTGCCTGAAAATGTGAAAATTCTGCAAGCTATTTCATATACTTTACTATAGTAAGTAAGATTTCGGGGGGGCTTAAGCCCGAAAGCCCCCCTAAATACGCCACTGGCTATATCATTTGAGTACTATTAAATGACAACTGTACGACTACTTCTTATTCATGACTAGAAAATATCCTAGATTAACCCTCAATTGGTATGCTCGCTGCTATGTATAGGCATTGAATTCCTGGACCTTCATTGTTTTTAAAAGTTTAATTTACCCCGTCTGCCCGTTTGTACGAGGGAGGGTCAGAAACTAAAGTTACAACATCGATATTTCTGGAGTTTCGTGTGTTATAGAGGAATAAGGAATGTGTGGTAATTTCAATATATATGGAGTTGGCAACTGTGCAGAGTTTCAGCCACCCATCACTTACGCCTCTATATAGATCAATATTGAAATCCGATTTCTATGATTAGAGAGTTAAGGATGGAGATTGAGCATATTCTTGGGATGCTTAATCGATTCTAGATAAATATTTCTAACTATCTATTACCAGTGGTGCAATTCGGCCGGTTCGCTAGAACGATTGTTAAAATATTTTTAGTTCGCAGAACTGTTTCTTATACCCAGACATGACAGTAAATTTTACCCAGTTATGTGCAAGAACAGTAAATTTTAGTTTAACTTTTTGTGTTTAGAAGTTCTTATAGCTACAGGGTTAAATATATAGGGCCTTGTGCAGAGTTATTCTGACGCGTGATTAGTATCATACTAGAGTTCGACGAACATATATGTTTCCCGCAGTAGTCAGGTTTTTAGTATGACGCTAATCATACGTCAAAACGACTCTGCATAAGGCAATGATCTCTAAGGCTATTTTAGACGGAAGTATTTATCGTAGCATTTCTCGTAGCAGATGTGCTGCCAAAAATTTCATATATTATTCTATGGCATTAAAAGTACATGGTGCTTTTAAATGGTAGCATTTTGATAAGCATCTGTCGTGACTTAGCAAATAAATCACTGGAGAAGAGCGCAATTATGGCTTCGAAATTAAGCGTGAAGTAGCTAAAGCTATAATAATTGTAACAACAGTTCTCGCCGGTCATATTAAAAAACGAAAATCACAAAGAAGTATGTGGACAAAGAGCATCCCTATTCCAACTCATTTTTCTTTACTACAATTCAATTTCCCACACAAAACAAAGAGCATGGATATTTGGCACAAAATCTTTCGCTTCTTTTTAGCACACCACGGCGCTGCAATCGGACCAGAAATGCTGGGGAAAATGCTACAAAATAGAGCAGGTTCTATCGACAAGAAATGCCATAGAATATGCCATGGCATGGGAAATGCTATAGCATTTGCTACTTTACATGGTAGGATATCGATGATACGATGTTTGCTATGAGAAATGCTACGATAAATGCTTCCGTCTAAAACTAGCCTTATACGGTAGAATATCGATGATACGATATTTGCTACGATAAATGCTTCCGTCTAAAACTAGCCTAAGAACAAGGTATAAGCGTTTATCTCAAATGCTCAGATACAGTATAGAATGAGAACTGGGATCACATGAGTGTAATGGTGAGGGTTATTTATGTTTCAAACGCATCTATACCATTATCAACGACTATCGATCCATTTCTTAATTAGAAACGTAAGGTCTTTCCAATACTTTTTGACAGCCACTTATCTTGGAGAAGTCCTTTCCAAGACATTCGCAGTGCTACCTAATTTCGTGCTATGCCAAATCTATATATATAAAATTGAAAATCACTATGTTTGTGACTCTAAATCTCCTGAAGCGCCAGACCGATCTCGATCAAATTTGTAACATGGATGAGGTTCGAGACTGGGCTGGTTTTAGGCTATTCACTTTGATTGTAGAACGGAGGGTTGGGGGTGAGGGAGGGGGTATTAAAAATAAATAAAACTTAATAACTCCTGAACTACTCGACCGATCTTGATCAAATTTTCAACATAGATGAGGTTATATATATACAAATATACACAAAAATAATGCTCTCCGCTTGCCCCCAAGAAATTAAAGTGGCGTCTTCACTGATGCAGTGGCGGCTCATGAGAGAAGTCACAATAGTAAATATTTAAAGTTTACAGCTACAAACTAAGAAAAAAACTTCTTAACGTATTAACTCATGTATGTAGCTCCCTGAAGCTGTATTAAACTTACCCCCTCTACTGATGTTACTTCCCTTAAGAGTTCCGCCAGTGCACTGGTTTAATGTAATAAATACCTGTATATAATTACAATCTGTGGAAATAGTTTCTAAAATACTCAAACATCACCTTGTTATATCAAAAGGTTTACCACTACATATTTATTTCCAAGAAAAGAAAATAGTTAGGTTTAAGCATCGCATGAATGTGCTATTACAATTCACTTAGCTTTAAGTCTCATAGCTAGAACTATTTTAAGAAAAAATAATCGAAAAGATCTGTAATTCACTATCAGTAAGTGGAAGTAACACTTTTGGTTAATGAAATCGAAAAAAGAGCTTAGAAAGGAATTTGTGCACGTCAAGATTGCGCCCTAACTCACGCTGAGATTACTTAAATTTTAGCAATTTAGAATTAGGCTTTGCCACAAAAATAAGTATTTATTCCCTCGTACCACTGACGTGTTCACATGAAAGTTATATTTGTTATGTTTCCATGAATTTAAATTAAAATACTAATAACGAATAGCTTATGTCAATAACAGGACAAATTTACACTTACCTAGCAGAAACTGAAATGGATATAATTCAAACCGCAGATTAATGATTCCATTGATGATAAATAGAAGTGAATTTCGATCACTGAACTAATTATTTAAGGCATGGTGTGAGAACAATCTACACTGAAAATAATTTTACGACATAAAATTTGTTCTAATAATTTTTAAAAAATAGAAGCTTTTATTTATTCATTCGTTTGTTTATTCTTTAATAATCTGTGAGTATCCTTTTCTTCTTCATAATAATTCATAAGGTTATTATGAACCATCTTCGAATATGTTAAAAAAAAATCATAAGGTTGTGACTATTATTTCTAGCAATGAGTACCAGTTAGAGTAATATTACCAGTACTCTCTTATGAGCTTATGGGCAAAACAATGTGTTTTCGCTATTATAATTCAAAATATTCAGTTACTATTCACTTTAAAACACAATGCACAATACAGCTCAACGTAAGTTTATGATGTATTCATATACAGGGTGATCACAAAAACAATCCCTGGATTGGAAAGGATATAACTTTAAAACCAGAAGTACAATTCTGTTCGACCCTTCACAGTAGTTATATAAACTCAGAAAGTTGTTGGTGGTGTTGATTGGAATTACAAACGGTCAATGTGCGTACTATCTGTTACGCAGGAAACCGAGACGATAATCCGTCTCGCACAACATTTTGTAAACAATAAATGCTGTAATGGAGTTTATAACTGTACTGATGAGTGCCTGAAGTTCGTTCAAAGTTGTGGGTAGTTAAAGCAGGTGAATCAAATCTTCAGGAACACATTTAGTGCAGCCATAAAACCCATTACACCGGATACGTTTCATACATGTGGCTAGAGGTGGATTATCATCTTTATGTTCCTCGCGTATCAAGTGGCGCACACATCGCGTGTTTGTAATACCAATCAATACCCTCAAAAACTTCATGAGTTTATGTAGCTACTGTGAAAACTTGAACAGTATT
Source organism: Thermobia domestica (assembly GCF_964235325.1). Taxonomy (NCBI): domain Eukaryota; kingdom Metazoa; phylum Arthropoda; class Insecta; order Zygentoma; family Lepismatidae; genus Thermobia; species Thermobia domestica. The sequence continues at coordinate 189,180,723 of NC_137454.1, read as the reverse complement.
ATTATTTTAATATGAAAATTTCCAAATCATGTGCGTACTGTGTTTGTGCTCACCCTGTATAAACTTATACATCAGTTTTATTTATTATGGCTAATTTTCTGCAGTTGGAGGTCCCGGATTACATCCACATGAACTTGCTTCCAACGTTGTATTACTATTTATTTTTTTTTGTTTTTAATATACCTTGCCTGGAATTAGTCCTCTTTCGTTTCTGTCGTTCACTCAGAACTGTTAATCACAAATACTTCTTATTTTCATTATTTCTTTGCTCTTCATTAGATACGTATTCACCTGTATTACTGCGCAACTTGTGCTAGGTGGCCATTAAAAGGCACGAATACTACCTAACGTAGTCAGGGCAGGAGCCAGCAGGGGGACTGAACGGAAGCGGGGGGCGGTACGTCCGTAGGAGCAATCGTGTCAGTGACGGTGAGTAGTCGCATAAACGATGATAATTCAAAAACACTTTATATGGCATAAAACACATGCTTTGTGTGTGGCATACCTTTCTGACCCTTTTATAATCACTTTGTACACTGTCTTTACATAGCACTTCACTTCACTATGTCTTCCTTATGGAGTATTATCTGGTAAATAGCACATGTTCCCTTTCGTATTTCTATCTTGTTATACACATAAGAAAATATATACTTTTTATTATACATATAAATCTAAGAGGTAAGTTCCCATATATTTTGATCACATACACAATCCTATTGTGAAATCAAGTAATAAAGGGCTATTTCCTCAATGGATTTTATAAATTTATGCCCCCACAGAGTAAGATAGCACTCAAAATTTTCCACGTTTTGGTTCAGATGCAACTTCTCTCTTATAAATTTCTGCACTGCATTCTCTATTTCCCTCCATTACTGCAGCATACACATTCTAGATTATATACTTAATAGGACAGTGGGTTTGAAACACTGGCATATTATGCTCTTTCGACTGTTTACTAGGGATGGCCTTTTTCGAAAAATCTGTTTTTCAATTTTCGGAAATTTCATTTTTCGTTTTTTCGAAAAATTTCTCGTCTTTCGTTTTTTGAAAAAAATTCGTTTTCCGTTTTTCGATGATTTTTCGTTTCTCGAAAAGTTTTGGGAATTCGTGGAATGATAATGTGGGAGGAAATGGGAGTACCCGGGAAAACCCACAGACACGATGTTGTCTGCCATGAACTTACTTGACCTGGGATCCCATGCACAAAAGGTAAGTGTTCTAACACAGCTACAGTGTCCCTTTGGCCTTGGGTTTAATGAAAAGATAATGTATAATGCCTACTATTCACGAAACTCATCCAATCACGACCAAAATTAGTAGACCCTATGGTTATGGACTACGGTGTATTTAGTACACACGTTAAATATTATGGTGTTCGGGACTTTGGTTCCAGAGTTATTGCTAATCAAATTTGTGTTTTAAGTTAGATATATCAAGAAATTTCACTAAGACGCATTTGGTTAAACTCAAATGATCTTGACGGCAGTTGGTAGGATCGAAAAAAGTTTTGGTAATTTGGGTAACTGTGTTTCCTGGCCTTATTGAACATCGTACGTTGTTTTTTGGTTCAGTAAAACCTGATGACGTAACTATAATAAACTAAATTTTACAGGGCTCAGTGGTAGAGCGTTCACCTCTGGTGCTTAGGGTCCTGGGTTCAAACCCTGCTCCCGCCAATTGAACTTTGTGGTGGACAAACACCGTGTGCGCGTGTTTTCTCGGGGTTCTCCCGTTTCCTCCCACTTTCTTCATTCCACCATTTCATTCATCTCTCATCATCACCGTCTCCTTTAGCCTAACCGGCATAACCGTGGAACGTAAAACTCAAAAATTTCAAAAAAAATAAATTTTACAGGCTTTACAGAAACATGAACTAGGCCGGAATAGAGAATCTCCTTTCCTTTGATTGCAGACTAGGCATGTACGCAGGAATTTCTTTCAGGATGAGTCCAAAGCTTTAGGAAATTCAAATTCAATATGAAAGTGAAATATATTAAAATTTGTAAAGTCACCCCTAAAATCAGACTAAATTTACAGAAATGTCGAGATTTCTGGATGGTCTGGGCCCCCAGGTCTCTCTGCGGATGTCCCTGATGCAGTTATGCTGGGAAGGAAGATCGGGGTTTCTAAATTATTAATGAAAATGTTTCAGAACATTCTGGTTTGGCATTGCAGCAATCGATTTGAAACTTGCAGTTAAAAAAAAAAAAAAAAAATCTGAAATTACTCACATGAAGCTTTTTAAAAATAAACTTCACTTACTGTAGTCAACTTAAAAAATCAAAGAGTTAAGAGAGCGCATTCCTTAAATGTGAAATTAAAACCAATTGATCATGGGCTTGGTATAGAATTCGATAGCTAGCATTTGTACGTCCTATGTGCAAAAACTACAGAGCAATGACGATGCTAGAGGGACAAGAAGATTGGACGCCTCTCGGTGGCATCGCTTCCTTTCCGACCATGAGCACCAGAAAAGGGACAGGGGGCAGCAAGCCTGACTCACGAAAATGTATACGTAATATAGCAAACCACATCTATCAAATACCAGACATAATATAGCAACCATGGAGATACCCCCTAGAAAAAATTTCTTCGGGCGCCTCTGCTTCCGACTGCTCTCCCAAATACGTATTGTAGTGTAGGTCAAGTAATAACTAACTAACTAACGAACTCTATGGCATATGGAACCCGAAGGTTCAATGCTGCGTTCACAAAAGCTCTCTACTGACTTCTATCGTTAGCCAACTGTGTCCAGTTTCTACTTTGTATTCCTGTATTTCTCCGAGATCTATCTTAATTTTGTCCTCCCACCTGCGCCTAGGTCTTCCTAATGGTCGTTTTCCGATTAGTCTTCCAGTTAAGACTTTGAAAGCGTTCCTACTTTCTTCCATCCTGGCTATATGACCTGCCCACCTGAGTCTCCTAGACTTGATGACCCTAACAATGTTTGGTAAACTGTATAAATTATGTAGTCCCTCGTTATGAATTTTTCACCATTTCCAATTCCTGTTTCTCTTGGGTCCGAATATTCGTCTCAGGATCTTGTTCTCAAATACTTTCAGTCTACGTTCTTCCCTCAGATAAAGCGACCATATTTCGCAACCATACAGAACAACAGGCAAGATTATCGTTTTATATACTTTAAGCTTCAAATCCCTAGAAAAATTCGCGACGACAAAAGATTTTAAACTGAATAATAACACGAGTTCCCCGCTTTTCGTCGACATTTAATTTCTTCGTGAATATGGTTTTCATCTGTTAATATTGATCCTAGATATTTGAAAGTATTTACTTTATCAGAAGTATTATTTGACATTTTAAACATCCATAATTTGCCGTATTACGATCCCGACGAACTTCGATGTATTTAGTTTTCCCTGCATTTATTTCTAAACCCATGTCTCTGCAAGCGTTTAATAAGACCTCTGCATTTCTTTCTATTGTTCTTCTATCATCCCCTATTAAATTTACATTATCAGCACACGCCATAACCTAGTGAATACCATTCAACTCTAGGCCCAGGTTGCTATCTTTGATTTTCCTTATAGCGTATTCCAGGACAAAGTTGAATAATAATGCCAAAACGCATCTCCTTGTTTCATGCCATTCCCGACGTGAAAGCTTGTGGACAAAAATTTTCCTACTCGACTTAATTTAAACATATCTTAATTTCGCTAATTAGATTTTCGCTATTCCAAATTCTGTAAGAATGTTGTACAGTGTTTCTCTCCTAACTGAATAGTTAAGCCTTTCTAAAATCTATAAATAGTTGAGTATTGTATTCTTTTCGAGTATTTGTCAAATGGTAAGTATTTGGTAGATAGTTGATCGATTTCGTCTAAACCCGCAGTGATAATCTCCAATACTTTCATCTGCGTATGGGGTCAATCTTGCTAACAAAATGCTTGAAAGAATTTTATAGAAAGTTGACAGAAGAGAAATGCTTCGATAATTATTACGGTCAGTTTTGTCGCCTTTCTTGTGAATTGGATCAATGATTGATTCTTTCCGCCCTTGTGTAAACTCTTCCTTGTTGCAGATAAGGAGAATGAGTTTGTGTATCTTGTTCCACAATTTTTCGCATCCAGCTAAAGTTAACTCAGCCGGAATTTCGTCTACACCCTAAGATTTGTGTTTCTTTAATGTCTTCATAGCGAGATATGTCAAGTAATATAAAACTACTATTTTCGATATATAAAATATAGCTGCCCCTCCAAGAAAATATCTGTACCTCTTCGCTACAAGACATTGGTGAATCATTTGATCTAGACAGTAACAACGCAAAGAGAGGCAGTAAAGGAAGAACTACCTACAGTGATTTAAAAAGATCTTTGACAATGCTTTCGTAAGGAATGTGGGTCTTTTATAAGATGCGTTGGAGGAATTGGAAGATCTATTGTTAAAACTTCTAAGAACGTTCTATTATACTTTTATATGCACATAATCTCTTAAAGTAAGCGTGTAGAATGCTGGAATCTATGTGTTCTGATTCCTATCCTGGCTTTCATACTGTCCACGGATTTCATCTTAGTAGATTGGGTAAAAGATTTGTTAGTGATAAGATTTTAGAGGAGGTTAACAAAATTGCCACATTTGAATCTGACTCTATTCCTCTGAATGTTTATACCCAATTCTTTTTTAGGATAAATCTAGACCAAAATGTAAATTCAGGCAGTACGTCTGTACATAGAGTAAGTAGTAATATTACTAATCAATCTACGCTTTATGAAGTAGTAACTTTTTCATGGAATATCCGAGGATTATCTAATAAATTCACTATAGTTGAAGATTATGTTTCTAATCTGAATGTTGATTTTTTATGTCTTATTGAGCATTGGCTTCATTCTAGTGAAATCAGTTTTTACGTCCTTAAGGGATATGAATTGAGTAACCAATAAGGAAACATGGGGGATGTGCTGTTTTTATTAAAAATATATACTTTCATAGGCCTGTCCTTAGTGTAAATACAATGTGTATTGAAATGGTCTTTGAGGTTACAGCATCATATTTGCCTGATATTAACACTATTGTTGCAGCTGTATACAAACCAAATTCTGAATGTAAAGATTTCAAGTTATTTATTGACAGAATGAACAATCTTCTAGAACTTTTAAGTACTTTTAACTCCAATAGCCTATTATTTTATGTGGGAACTTTAATGTTGATTTTGGGTTGGAAAACAATATAGAAAGTACTAATTAATAAATACTAATTAACAAGTACTAATTAGTAAAAAATGTGCTCTCTTCATTCAATCTAGCTATTGTTACTACTGAGTTTAACAGGTTTAAAATTAAAGGTGATAGTTGTATTGATAGTATAATTACTGCTATTGATAGTTCAATTGTAAAAACTGCTGTCTCTGATCACTGGGCGGTCTTACTTAAGTCTGAGGTATATTTTCTCAAGGTTACAGGTAAGACTAATAACAGTAAATGTGGGTTAAGGGTCGGCCTAAGAAGAAACATAAGATTTCAAGAGAAATCATCATTAGTTGAATGGAACCCTAGGTATAGCTCTTTACACGATGCTAAGGATAAACTAGAATTTTTTTATGCCTGTAATGTCGTTCTCAATTGAATGTGCGTTCCCTGTGAAATATGCTATTGGCAAGCCAACTGAACCGAAACCTACTAAAGTTAAGAGTAAAGCAATTAATAGACTCAAAGCAAAATGTGAATTTTATTACGATTATTATAATAGTACTGGCTCAAGTATCATAAAGAATTTATATAAAATTAGTAAGAAAAAGTTATACAAATTAGTGAGAGAAACTAAAATTAAGGTTAATGATAATGCAGCGCCCCAGAGGGCCCTGATCCCTAGAAAGCCACAGCTAAGTTTAACGCTCAGCACTATCACACTGAGTTAATAGGAAAAAGGGGGTCGCCACCTGTGTGCTAAAGTGAACACAGGAATCTTGGAAAGAAAAAAAGTACAGAAAGAAAAACAAAACAAAAACTGATTGTACTGCAAAATAGAATTAAAAGGAAAACAGTAACTAACGTATCTGACCTAAGCGAAGCTACCACCTAAGTACTCTACACAGAGTGCGAAATCCCGGGGGGGGGGCGGGAGGGATTTCCCCCCACCAAAAATTTTACACTTGCTTTTCCCCCTCACCAAAATCTGTAAGGGGGGACACCTTAATAGGAAAATATAAGTAGGTCTATAAAGGAAATTTTCAGACAAACAATAATTTTAAATGCATGCTGTTTTAAAAAAACGTAGTTTATTTGTAAAAGGATCAAGTGTTTAACTTTTTCGGTTGTTCGGTTGTTGACGAGACTAAGATCTTTATTCTCTAGCGTACCAGTTGCATGCAAAATTGGTAAAAGATTCACAACGTTTTTACATCCGGGGAAAGTCAATAAAATGAAACAAGGGGCCAATTGTTTCGAAGTCTTGACGAAAACATGAAAGCGCGAATGCTTAAAACTCTTCTATTCCTATCATATTGTTTCACTACTGGGGACACTATAAACCAGAACAAATATACTGAAGTGCTTCAAGAATTCGTGACAACACAAAGTGGCCTCATAATCCAGACCTGTGTTTTGGTGGCAATTCAATTAGATATTTGTGTATGTCCTTTCTGCAAAAACTGTGACAATGAACAACCCAACATTGGATTCGAATATTTAGAGATGTCTTGATATCAGATTGAAAAAATTGCGATTTACAATCACTAATCCTGTTTTTTACACACTAAGTATCTACAGAAGAGTGAGAACGAGTTCTGTTGTATGAATGAGGTTCTTCTCCCTCCCCCCTTTAAACTAAAAGAAGAGAGTAGTAGAAAAATTAGGATTCTGCGCCACTGAGCAAACACATCCAATTCGTCAGCCCCGACTGATGCAGAGGACTCAATTTCTCAGTGCAATCTGATACGTGATGCCGGAAGACCCCCGGACGAGTCGGGAAATTCGTTCTCGCACCGGGGTGTATTCGTACTCTTTTGTGACCCATTTTTGGGGTGTATTCGTTCTCTTTTATGACCCCTTTTTGGGGGTGTATTTGTTCTCTTTTATGATCCTTTTTTCAACCCCTATATAACATAGTAGAGATTACGAACACAAGGCTACGACCATGTCACGCGTACCGCCCAGCTATGGAAAACTGACTATTCCCATAGTACTCGTTCTCTTTTACGACTCCTTTTTGGAGGTGTATTCGTTCTCTTTTATGGTGCCTTTTTTCAACCTCTATTTTAACATGGCAAAATTACTTAAGACTATGAACACATATTCCAATCAGAAATTACACAGGGACTACGAACACATATTTTCACAACATCCTATGTAACATAGCAGAGCTGATAAAAGAGTATAACACCTTTTAACCCTTATGTAACATAACAAAAATTACATAAGACGATGAATACATATTCCAATTAGAAATTACATAAGGCTATGGCATAGTTCCACAACACCTCTATTTAACATAGCAGTGCTGATAAAAGAGTATGACCACTTTTTCAATTCTTATATACACAAGAAAGGCTACTCACATAACAGAGAATAATGGGGGGTGTACTCGTTCTCTTTTTACAACCCCTATTTAACATACCAGAGATTACATAAGACTATGGCATATAATAGAAATTCCAATCCCTATATAGCATAGCGGAGACTAAAGAGTACGAACACATATTCCAACACAGTAACCTTTAAACCCTATTTAGCATATAAAGGTGGACTCGTTCTCTTTTGATACCTTTTTCCAACCCCTAATTAACGAAGCAGAGATTATAAAAGACTATGGCTTTTTTCAATTCCTATTACCAAAGGTTACAAGCACTGTTTTTTAACCCAGAAGAAGACCTCGTTTTTACAACCCTTATTTTCAACATGCTAATCACCAATATTTGATTAGTTTATGTGGAATACATCCCTTTAACCGATTTGGATGAACCTCGGTATATAGAGGTTTTTGAAAATTCTGATTACGAATATTATATTTGTTTTTACCTAGGTCTTAATAGTTTATGTGGGATATGTCCTTTTATAATAACTTTAACCGATTTGCATGAAACTTGGTATACAAAGATTTTCGACCATGCTGAATACAAATATGATATTAGTTTAGACCTAAGTTCAACAGTTTATGTGGTATACGCCCTTTTATGTCAATTTTAACCGATTTGCATGGAACTTGGTATATATGGGTTTTCGAACATTCTGATTACGAATAATATATTTATTTTTACCTAAATCTTATAGTTTATGTGGGATACGCCCTTTTATAACAATATTAACCGATTTAGTTTATGCGAAGAAAGCGCAACTTTTATAAGAGAATGGCACCTTTATCGAATCCTATTTAACATAGCAGAAAAAGTGAGAGAGGTCACATGAACGGCTTAAGTCTTTTTAAGGTCTTTTTTTATTATAGTGGAAATCACACAAGAAAGACTATGACTCCTATTTAACATACCAAAATATTATACCTATAACAAATTTAAAAGATTATAGGCCTTATGCAGAGTTGTTCTGACGCATGATTAGTGCCATACTAAAGAATTCGACTAACAAATGGTTCTTGCATTAGTCAGACCTTTAGTATGACACTAATCATACGTCAAAACAACGTCTGCATAAGGCCCTATATGTCCTCTTTTTTAAATCCTTCAAAATATATTCTCATATGTATAAACATTCTGTTTTTATATTTGGTATAAGGGTATTGAAAAGTGATTACCTTCTGTATTTGATGTAACCCATAGTAAGTAATTTTATAAAACTCTATTGAAAAATACTGACTACGAACCGAAATGCGACTTATGTTCCTAACATCCCCTGGTTGAAAATTGCTTAAATATATGAACCCAGTTAGTTATAGCGTAACAATTTCAAATTAAATATTAACTAGCTTAGAAAATTGATCAATTTCGTTCATTTTTGTACCAACTAGAACAAATTCAATTTTATGGTGCAAATTTAGCTAGTTTGAAATTTCGCATTACATTTACACATCTTTGTACTATTTAAGAAACAAAGGAGAGCCATTTTAAAAATTAAGCCACTTTAATTATTTGTAGTACAACATTTCTACATTTGAATTTAACTAGCTCAGAATTTTGTACCTTTTTGTACCATTTAAATAAACTGAGGATAATTTTAAAATTTGGGTGACCTATTAATTTTTTGTACCAACCAGAAAAGTTTATTATTTAAATGAGAAGAAATGCCAATACTGATAATTTTATACCTTTTTTACTATTAAAATAAACGAAAGAATAAATTCGAGTGGTCTATTCAATTTAGTAAAAAGCAGTAAAAAGTGAAGAATGAATTAACTTGGGTGTCCTATTTACTTTTGTACCAAACAGGAAAAAAAAAAACAAAGAAATGACATTTTAACTAACTGAGAATTTTATACCTTTTGTGTTATTCAAATAAACGAAGGAATAAATTTGAGTGACCTCTTCAATTTTGTACCAAACATAAAAAAAGTGAAGGTCCGTTTTAACAAGCTCAGAATTTTATACAATTTTGTACAACTCAAATAAACACATGTGTGAAATTGGCCCCCAAAAGTATGGGCTACTCGAGATCTTTATTGGGCCAGAAAGTACTTCATTTGGACTGTTTGGGCTAGCAACTTTTAGCGTTCGGGCTACTCTGAAAAAAAGCTACAGCCTCACAAAATTTGAGGGGCCAACTTCACGTTATCCCCCAAGTGTTTGGACCAGACGAGATTTTTATTGGGCTGGATAGTACTTCGTTTGGGCTGATTGGGTCAGCAACTTTTAGCGTTTGTGCTATTATACTTTCCGAAATATGGGCTATTAAAATCTTTGAAAAGTGATTTTCCTGCTTCTTTTGTCGGGGTCAACTTCACTAATATGACATTTCTAACAAATACGTTTACCACAATTGGCAATACTTTGTGTCGACTAGCAGTTTAGTAAGTTTCAAGATTTAGGCTGTCTTTGAAAGAGAATTAGAGCTTCACAAAGTTTTGGGGGGCCAACTTCACATTAGCCCCCAAATGATTGGGTCAGGCGAGATTTTTATTGGGCTGGATAGTACTTCGTTTGGGCTAATGGGGTCAGCAACTTTTAGCGTTTGGGCTATTATAGTTTCCGAAATATGAGCTATTAAACTTTTTGAAAAGTGATTTTCCTGCCTCTTTTGTCAGGGTCAACTTCATTAATATGACATTTCTGACAAATACGTTTACCACAATTGCCAATACTTTGTGTCGACTAGAAGTTTAGTAAGTTTCAAGATTTAGGCTGTTTTTGAAAGAGAATTAGAGCTTCACAAAGTTTGGGGGCCAACTTCACATTAGCCCGCATGTGATTGGGCCAGACGAGATTTTTATTGGGCTGGATAGTACTTCGTTTGGGCTAATTGGGTCAGCAACTTTTAGGATTCGGGCTATTATAGCTTCCGAAATATTAGATATTAAACTTTTTGAAAAGTGATTTTCGTGCCTCTTTTGTCAGGGTCAACTTCACTAATATGACATTTCTGACAAATACGTTTACCACAATTGGCAATACTTTGTGTCGACTAACAGTTTAGTAAGTTTCAAGATTTAGGCTGTCTTTGAAACAGAATTAGAGCTTCACAAAGTTTTGGGGGGCCAACTTCACATTAGCCCCCAAGTGATTGGGCCAGACGAGATTTTTATTGGGCTGGATAGTACTCAGGGAGTAATCTACACCCCCTCAACACCCCCCTAACACCCCTCCAAATTTCTTTACACACACCCCTGGATGGAAGAGGAATACTCGCCCAAATCCAATTGTATCAATCAGTATCTTATAGGTTATTTATTACATCAAGTTAAAAAAGGTTTAGCGTTTATGAAAGGAGGCAATATTCTTATTTATTTATTTCACTTCAAAATACGAAGCGACCTCGTTCTCATGTACGGCTTCGAGAACCACACGACCTCATTGTTTCGGGCGGTGTTTCGATCAAATCAATTGACAAAACAGACCGCTGATACCTACCCTCCTGGGTTCCGCTGTCGTTTCCGAGAAAAGAGATTGATGGACAGATGCAGATGACTGAAATTGGCAACGTCTTGAGCGGTTATTCACCTACCTCCTCCTCAAAAGGAAAAATGTGACAAATAGTAATAAGCTTATACCAGATACAGTTAGTAAGTGCTACTCTGCAACAGGCTCGCAACCAGAAGGGGGTTGGGGAGGGCCCGGCCCCTCCTAAATTTTTCATGTCCCCTCCAGACCTCAATACAAAATGCACAATTTAGATATTTGTAAGAGAATTTTTAATGACTTGGCCCCTCCTAACATATTCATGGCCCCCAAAGCTCTGTAGCTGATTTCGAGCCTGTTCTGCAAGTGGTGTATCAATTAGTGGACGAACGTTAGAAGGGTGTAGTCAAAACGTTTTTAGAAATGAAAAGATCGATCGAAGTAAGAATTACATATATTTTATACTGAGTCTAGTGTTAGGCAGAAACTTGTTACTCATTACTCTTCTGAAAGCTTCAGTATGTGAAACAGTCAGCTTCATTCTCACTTCAGCTTTTATTCTTTCTAAAGCACAGTGGACGGTTGGTGGATGCTTAAGTTCTCAAGGTGGGGTTGAGAACCCTTCAGTGTCTATTCTTTCTTCTATCATAATAATCTTTTAGTTTTCTGTCGTAATAGTTAACGCTCCGTTCAACGTTGTGTGTGTGTGTTTGTGTGATTCATCATGTTCGTCTTGTGTTATGCTTTTTGTATGTTCTTATGAGTAGGTGATGAATTTGAATATTTCACGTTTTTTAGAACTCTTAATGCGAAGTTAAATATAATGTCTGGGTCTGGGATGAAGAAATTCTGAAATAGGCCAGAACTGGATCCACTTATTCAGAAGCTTTTTACATCTGCTAAGTCTGCTTACCGTAACTACAAAGCATATTTTGAAAAAAACTAAGAAAAGAGGAATATCAAAAAGAAGAAGTAAAGAAGAAACAAAACAACAAAGAAAGAGAGCTAGAAATTGACAAAGGAAAAAAGGAGCATGGTGAGATTTTGTGTGCTTTTGACCATTTTTTGGTCACTTTTCAACTATTTACAAGAGACCAGACCACTATGAGCCCTGGATTATTAAAATTAGGGCATATTAAAGAAGACAAAACAGTAAGATACAAAATATTTGTAAATTGAAAAACTGGATTTCTGGAAAACAAGTAAATCAATGAATAATTTCTTATGAAAGATATTCAGACCGAATAACGTAGCCAGGAAGGGCAGGAACGGAGATTAAGAGATCAAATAATATTACAACAATTAACGTTAACAACAGGGTTAGAATATTAAAATAATGAAATTGGAACTATGTACAGTATTAATTACTAAACGAATGTGATTTCAGCATGGGACGAGGGATTTTTTCTCAATATTTTGAAAAAAAAAATCACCCACTAAAACTTGCTGGGGATGAATAAATTGAAATAATAGCAGAATTTTGCAAAATAATTACAATAATTCGTATGTAATCAATTCACATGTAGGGAAATTATTGGGTAAAATAGTGGAGGTTAATTACCAATACAGTGAAACCTCTCTTAACGGATATCTCTCAATAATGGACATCTTCATAAGAGGAAAAACTTCCTTATTCTTCCATGCCATAAATATGTGTGGTGTGGTGTTATGAGAGAGAATCCTTCCTTTTAGGGACACCTCTCATTTACAGACAAGTAATCGGTTCCACCGATGTCCGTTTTGAGAGGTTTCACTGTATTACTTAGTTTAATAATAATAATAAATGCTCAAATGTGTGAACTTACTTTATTGAACCTACCACTGCGAAGAGCTGATATTATTATTATTATTATTATTATTATTATTATTATTATTATTATTATTATTATTATTATTATTATTATTACAGTATTATTATTATTATTATTATTATTATTATTATTAGTAGTAGTAGTAGTAGTAGTAGTAGTAGTAGTAGTAGTAGTAGTAGTAGTAATAGTAGTAATATTGCAATAGTTGCGTAACAAAATATACTGTTTTCTTGTTTGAGTCTGTTTAAAAATTATATAACTATTCTGAGAGTACACCCCCCCTTTTATTTTGAACACACCCCCAAGTAAAAATTTCTGGCGTACTTACTGATAGTACTTCGTTTGGGCTAATGGGGTCAGCAACTTTTAGCGTTTGGGCTATTATAGTTTCCGAAATATGAGCTATTAAACTTTTTGAAAAGTGATTTTCCTGCCTCTTTTGTCAGGGTCAACTTCATTAATATGACATTTCTGACAAATACGTTTACTACAATTGGCAGTACTTTGTGTCGACTAGCAGTTTAGTAAGTTTCAAGATTTAGGCTGTCTTTGAAACAGAATTAGAGCTTCACAAAGTTTGGGAGGCCAACTTCACGCTAGCACTTTGTTTGGGCTGGTTAGGTTAGCAACTTTTAGCGTTTGGGCTACTCTGAAAACAAAGCTACAGCCTCACAAAATTTGAGGGGCCAACTTCACGCTAGCCCCCCAAGCGTTTGGGCCAGACGAGATTTTTATTGGGCTGGATAGTACTTCGTTTGGGCTGATTCGGTCAGCAACTTTTAGCGTTTGGGCTATTATAGTTTCCGAAATTTGGGCTATTAAACTCTTTGAAAAGTTATTTTCCTGTTTCTTTTGTTGAGGTCATCTTCACTAATATGATATTTCTGACAAATACTTTTACTAATTAGTACAATTTTCTCTCTCTTTTTTTAAAAAAAAAAGTTCTTTGAATGTTATTTTTAATGGAAATGATACTTGTGCCAATTAATTTGAGATAGATTAAGATACCAGTTACTATAAACTCAAATATACGATGTTTTCTTCGTCTTCATGTAATTCAATTTGGAATTCTTTTTTCATAAGATTTTGTCTAATGCTGCTCAATATGCAGATATCCAGATTTTATTATTGCATTATACGAAATCCGGCTTTCGGCTTTCGTCATTTCATTATCCGAAGTCCGTTTTCGGTTCTTGACATTTCATTATCCGAAATTCTAATTTCGATTTCTGACATTTCATTAAATCGAAAATCCGGATTTCGATTTCAGTTGAAATTCTAAATCCGGATTTTGTAAATCTCAATTTTTGACAGCGCTAATTTTGTGTAAGTAGTTATTGGCTTTAATCCCCTAAATTTATTTTACTTTAAAACAATTACTGTCTTAATAAACTGTAAAAGCAATAGCTTTACAATTGGAATGGTTATATACGGTAAATTAACCTATGAATAAGACACTGGTGAGAATTATATATACTACATACATAATTGAATCGCGTCAAACCTTGAAGAATTATGCTCAAATAATTTTATATCCATTCATTCTCAGTGTTGGGTAAGTTACTTGTAAAAATGTAACGCGTTACAAGTTACTTTACTTTTTCTTAAAATGTAACGCGTTAGTAACGCGTTACTTGCTCCAAAAAGTAACTGTTACTTTACTTCCAAAGTAACGCGTTACTAACGCGTTACTTTTAGGTCCGAATTTTTAAAAATGTGAAAAAATATGACTTTAATTTTCCGTACTACTATTACTACCGATATTATTATTATTATTATTATTATTATTATTATTATTATTATTATTATTATTATTATTATGGACACGAGCGAGTTCGAGCGAGTTTTCTTTGACACTCGATTCGACTAGAAACAGACATCTTTGAGCTCGACCCGAGAACTCGACTCGAAAAATTTCCTCCAACTTGAATCGAATTGGGGTCGAGTTTCGAGTCGACTCGAGTCAAATCCGTTGTGTAGTTTCGAGTACATTTTTTAAGTATATTGTATAGACAGTATCATTATTATCAATGACACTACTACTACTGCAAATTATTATTATTTATTAATTAATTATAACAACACTGTGTATAAAAAAAGATAGGCGGTTTGTATTTGAATACTAAAAAGCTAGTTGATTGCCAACCTCGGTAGTCGTGAAGTGTAGGCGTCAAGGACATTCTTCACTAGCTTCTGAATTTGGGTTGAGGGTCTAGGTTGAGTATTCGGGCTCGAGCCAAACACTGTTAAAAGTTATAGGGTACTGGCCAAATATCTTCAAAACTACTCGGCACGGGTGTAGAATTGTCAACGACTCGAGCAGCTCGGCTCACAGCTCATTCACTATAGACCCGAACCGAGAAGTGAGCCGAGCCAACAGCTCACCCAACCGACTCGGCTAGAGCCTCGGCTCAGTTGAGCCGAACCGAGCAAATGGCTCATCCCTACCAAGCCAGCTCGAGCCGATGGTTCACCCCAAGTGAGCCGGTTCAAGCCATCTTCTCAGTTGAGCCGAGCCGAGGTGAGGTTGTTATTGAAAATCTCTTGTGGTTTCGCTATCGAGACGAGACGAGATGCAAGCAGTGTCCCTATCGTGAGCAACACTAAAAGTATTCCATATTACTGTTTAGCTTACATTTCTCACGGCTTTCGTTTTCCAGTGTAAGCAGATCATGATTTCAAGACTACTTAAAACGAACGAGCCATGAATCAAACTCGACTGGACTCGCGAAAAACTGAATCGGCTCGGAACTCGACTCGAGGATATTACCCTTGACTTGGTTCGAAACTCGACTTGAATTCGAGTCTCGTGCTCATCCCTATGCGCTAGAAAAAATGGTTGCTTATTATTATTCTGTTAAACTAATTATATAATTGTAACCATCCTGAGTTCGTGGTCCATGTTCGGGCTGTCATTTATTTGTAACTGGCGAGTCGTTCTGTTCGCTGTCCTCGGCTCGTGGTATTACCAATAAGTATACTCCTGATACTTTAACTTGCCTGGACAGGACGACGAAGACCTCTCCAAGAAAGGTTACAAACTGTTTCCCAAAAAGCTCGTCGATCTCAATAATGAGATGAGCATTAGGCGCCGAGAGGTTCGGGTGTCTCGTCTCGAAAACCTCACGGACGATCAGACGGTCATCCAGACCATAACGCACACAAACACCACTCATACATACAACGAAAACACACTGGGTTAAATGACACTATACTTATTTATTAGAACACTATTTTGAAAAAAAAAATAACGAAGAGAAATGAATACAACACTGGACACTAATAAATTTTGCCGCTGAAATTACGTTTTGCCCTTTTTGGGAAATATAGCCCTTTATATATATATGATTATAATTCAGATATCACTATAAATACTTTGCTCACACCATTAACACACTTGGGGGATTCGCACTGGGGAAAAGTTGTCTGGATCGTCCCACGAGGAATCCAGTTGTTACGCTGAACAGTCCTGCAGCGTAAAGGTGAATCTTCAGCAAACACACAAAAGAAGATCTCCACAATGGAATACAGATATTGGAGGGCGCGTATGTAACATTTTAAACGCACAAGGTCTGAGGACCTGGGATTTCACTGATTGGGGCTAGCCGTAAGAAATCGTCCTTCACCGGCTAAATAGCTTGTGCCCCTTAACACAACTTATGTTTGAAGTTCAACGCGAGATGCGTGGTTGCATCTTCCAGACCTGGAGTCAAACTCCTCGAGCATCCAAGCTCAAGCTACGGGTTGCAATGGTCAACGGAAAAGTGTTGGCAGTTCATTTCAAAAATCACTCGGTTAACTCACCTGTATGCACATACAAACAGAATACGGAAAACAATTTATGTTAATTTTAGTCAACTGCCTATAATGCACTAGACACGGCGATAACACTGGCGTGAGAAAGTACAGATAACGGGCTGGAATACAACGCAGTTGGTGCCACTTCGGCTACTGGGACATCTGGTCAGCCCGTATTTCTCTAATCTATTGTAATGTTTCCATAAGCGATTAAAGAAAGCACTTAATTCAGTTCCAAATAACTGCAGAATATATACTGTGTATATAATGAGTCAGGGAGATACACTGAAATGGTTAGTCACTAACTGAAATGTTCTCACTAAAAGCAACGTTTTAAATATATATATGAAAAAACGATGAAAGACTTCTTTGTCCAATTGTGTGGGAAAGAAGCAATTCCCACCAAAGAAAGAACTTATGTGCGTTGCAGAATAAAGTATAAATCGAAAATAATAATCACTGTCTTTACGAAATATACAGGGCGTCCACAAAAAATCCTTCTATAACCTGGTGGCGGTTATAGATTTGGGGTCCGGAAGGGAACGACCTGTTAAGTGCACACGTAAACAGGTTGAGAACCCTTGACCGTCTGACGAAGTATGAATAAAATTAGGTTTTTCACCTGAAAATTTAAAATAAGTTAGTTGGCAACACTGTCATATGGTGTGAGACTTACGTGCATAAACGATGAATAGTTTTTCACCTGAAAAAGGGCTATTTAAAATAGTTAAATAACTAGTCCACTCACTACAACATGATGAGGTTCCTGCATGAGCAATGTCCAATCCAAATGTTCCATAAAGTAATAAGATCCTCTTGAACAATTGGTGCAGTTGAGTTTCCTTATCTTCCGTTTCTTCACATGTTGAAACCATACTGTCTTCCTGTCTGAGTATCCTCCATTCCTCCATGGTTCTCCAACGATGAGTTGATAAGGGGAGATTTTTTTTTTTTTTTTTTAACACTGGTGTGAGAAACGAAGTACAGTTACAACACCTGTATGATAACTTTTTTTTTTTTTTTAAAGTTCGCAGAAAGCGTTTATAGGGCTATTAAAATTCTTACCTTTTTACCTTTTTTTTTTAAACAGTAATATATATATATATATATTTTTTTTTTAACACACAAATACTTTTTGTAAAATGTTTAAGTGTTCCGTTTCGATCACTTTATTTGATATAATATGAAGTAAATACATTATAGGGCTATTTAAATGCTTTTTTTTTAAAAAAAAAACACTAATAAATTCTTTTCATAAAATGTTTAAGTGTTCCGTTTCGATCACTTTATTCGATATAATATGAAGTAAATATGCACACTCAATAACTATTCATGAAAAAATCGACTTAAAGAATTATCAAATATCTCAATAAAAACTTTTTAAATGTCTTCTTTTTAAATATACTGATATCTGTATTTAAAATATAATAATATGAATGAATAAGCAAATAGCAAAACATGTTAAAGGTACTAAAATATTAAAATTATTATTAAAGTTTCGATATCACTCTAATATATTTGAAAAATATGAAAATCATTGAAAAAGTAAAATGAATGGAAATGTAAACACATGATAAACTGACAATATATAAACAAAATAAGATTTTCACCTGTATGTCCTTTTTTTTTTTTTTTTTTTTACTGTGCCTCGTGTTGTTTGGCAGAAAAGAATGAAAAATCGTTTTTCAAAAATAAAAAAAAAAAAAGAAACTTAAGTGTCAAAGATGACGTTCATAGTGATTCCAAGAAACAAGCATGATTCTGCATATCAAAGAAAAGATCGTGACTTCGTTGACATGTATGAAGAAAATTTGGCACGCCATAAGATCAAATGCCATCTGCTCGTCGTGAAAATCGAGACTTTAATTCAGTAATGCTCAATACAACAAATGGTTTCGTTCTGAAACAAAGTTATTATTAGCTTAGGCCTAGAATAATGGTCGTTGTTCACTTCCATAAACGTAAACATTGTAGGGTTACCAGAATAGATGGGTATTATCTGCAAAAAATTTATTAATTAAAATGTTGAAAACTATTCAATATTGATCCAAGTTTTTCAAAGGTCTGAATCAAGGAAGTTGACTCACTAGTCCAAACATTCCTGAAAATAAATGGTCATTACACCATGAATTGACCAAAACCATAGGTGGGAAAAATGTGTAATACTACACGTACTTACACACAAAATATGCAACCATAGGCACTTACAAAATGTTTCTGTACAGAACTGAAATATAAACATTTATATTCAGTAAAATACGCGTATGTTCCCTGGAACATAACATACGTCTTCCACCTAGAAAAAATGTGTAAACACACAAAATACAAATGCTCTCGTAGCATCGTAAAATATGTCTCTGAAAGACAAAATACATGAGACCTGTGAAAAGAAAAACATGGGATACAAACAAGAGTATAGTCAACGACATTACAAATTTCTGGTCGGTCTGAAAACATCAAGATAAAATTCCCTACAAAACGGCTGTAACAAACTTCCTTAGGCATCTTCGCTACAAATGTTCAAAATGGTCTTATTAACACATTAAAATTGAAAGTCGTCGAGCATATAAAATAATTAACAAAGTAATTTTCAAAAATCGTTATGGCTTCATGCTATTGGAAACAAAATAAATTTATTATTCGGGATCTAGATCGAATTCGAATAGTTTCTAGGACATACTGGAACTAAAATATACTTTTCTCAAAATTAACATGAATAATAAACATTACAACTCATTAGCATACAAGTACACAATATAGTTACGATTCATAAACGTTAAAATATTCGCTGAAATGTTACTAGACAATAACATACACTAAAAAAAATCTAACCTAAGAATACACATGGTTAGTTACGGGTTACTATAAAAGAAGAAGGGAAATGAAAACTGTATTTTGCGATTGATGGCGAAAATACAGTTAGCTATGGAATATCCAATGGATTAGCCACATCCATTTTTGCAACAGATCTGCAATTCCAGGAAATATTGCCTCCCTGAAAAAAAATATTTATCTTTATCCCCATAAAATATCCTACCCGAAGAAGTTTCCCTACGGTCGTTCAGTGGTCTAGAGAAGACGAAAAAAAAATGTTAATTAGAAATTAAAGAAAATATAGAAGTCAAACATATTTCCACATACATATTAATATGTGGGGAAAAACGACCGTTCACCATAAGAATATCTGTTCATATAGTTCCTTCTAGAATAAAAAGATTACTGCTTTCGTTCGGAGAATTATACTATTCACACGACATTCCTACACACACTATTACCAACAAGGAAATGTCTGTTATCACTTGTTTAAGGCTTAGCCTACTTTCCGTTCTAAACTTTTCTCTTCGAACAAAATATATCATGTAACATCCGGGAAATTCAAATAAGTCAAAATCGGGTAAATGACGTAAATGAGGTTCAATAAAATTACAGTAAACACTTCAAAATGAAAACGAAAATCTAAGATTAACACTGAAAAGAAATTTAACATAGATTATAAATGTAAAGTTTCATATTCTACGCATGAGATTACATACTAAGTTTTAATGACAAATATACAAATATACGGTATATATAATAAACAACTAAAATTTTTTTTTATCTATACATTCTCCTTTTCTTAAAAGGAAATCAAACTAATTGTGAGTCATACGTATGATAACATGTTTAAGAATTTGGAAAGTGGGAAGGGATTCTAAAAAGATTTTTTTTTTTAAATAAAACACAATAGAAATATATTATAACGCTAAAATATCTTCCCACTAGCTGAGGTACGGATATCTCGCCAAGATATCAAACCGTTTTTGGATAAGTACGGTCCCTCTACGTATGTGATACGTTAATTATTTACTAAAAGATCTAAATTCAAACATCTGAAATGAAAACAAGAAAAAATTAATAACATTAAACTAATAATAAGTCAGTAAGGTTTGCAACACTCATACACAGCTGACTGAGGTGTGAAGTGCTACACGGAGCAAAGACAGAAAAAGAAAAGAATTAATCAGCTGTATATCACCCGTTATTCGTAACCATAAACACAAGTGGTTCTACAGTCTGGCGACTGCCTTATCGAAACAAGAAAAAGAAAGAAAAACATGTTATCTACTCTTTGCCGAACAGTTAAAAGCTGGAAGCAAAAATGAGTTTAAAAGAAATGCGTAGTTCTTCTTTTCGTGTCCAGGTGTTTTATCCACAACTAAAAGCAAAAAAGAAGAAAATGAATGAATGTCTATCACCTAACAGTTAAAAGAAAAATTGAAAGAAATGCGTTGCTTTCCTAAAAGAAAATTCGTATCAGTGTAAAAAGTTTTTTTTTTTTTTTAATGAAGTTAACCTCACTTAACATCTGTTTTAATTCCTGCTCTCTGTATAACTTCTACGTAATTGTAGTCCACCTGTAAGGTTAGGGGCGATTAATGGGATACACGTAGGCGCCCAATATGTGGAATTGAAGTAATAATGTAACCAAGGATCTCCTAAATAAAGAGATAGCAAACGGGTGGTTGATAAGTTATTAACCTGTAAAGAAGTTGAATTATTCTCATCGGACTTGTCGTTTTCGGAGTTTGACAAGTTGACTTCCCCACTAGGGGAAAAAGAGATTGGTTCTTGAATTTCATTAACAGGTGACAAATTAAGGTCATGCAAAAGATCTTCTGGTAGTTGGCGACGTGCCAAGGCCATCCAAATTTCACGGGTTTCAGGGGTAGGTTCCCATAACTTAGTCCTGTCTATCGAATGAAGTCCTAAATATTCACCTGAAGAAGGGTCAACAAGTTCAACAACACGGTCATTAATGACCTTAACACATAAAAGGGGTCCTCGGTACAAATCAAAAAATTTTGATATTTCACCTTTCAATAGGCTACTGATGTTACGCTGTTTGAGAAAAATCAAACTTCCTTGTTTTAAACGTCGTCGCTGTTGCTGACTGTCGTTCCATCGTGCGTTCCTTTTTTCAATGATGGCTTTTCGTCGGTGGTCTGCCATAAGTAATTTATTAGACCAACTAATCCCGTCTTCCTTATCGAAATCTTCAGATACTTGTAAACCAAAATGCTTAAAAATGGGACGAGAAAAATGAATATTAAGATACAAACTTGCTGGTGAAACACCAAGACTTTCGACGATGGAGTAGTTATGTAACAGAACTGCTTGCGTCAGGTTCTCGGCCCATTTATTATGTGACTGACAACATAATAACCTAAGGGTAGATACAAGGATTTTGTTAGAGTGTTCTGTGATGTTACTCATGGGGTGATACGGTGTTGTATGATGGACTTTAATATTGTACTCTTGCATTTTAGATAGAAACTTTTTGCTATGAAACACTGCAGCGTTATCTGTCAGTACTGCCTGCACGATACCTAAATGTAGCATGTATATATCAAATAAACACTTGATGACTGAAGTAGCAGTGGCGTTCTTCAAGGGGTAAGCTGTACAATATTGAGTAAACACATCAACAGTAACTAGTGCGAAACGCGCACCATTTTTGCCTGATGGGTATGGACCTAAAAAATCAAGGGCTAATAAAGCTCTAGGTTCTGAATAAGGATTAGTAGACAAGAAACGAGCTGGTGGGTGGTGATCGGATTTAAATTGCATACATTTCACGCAATCCTTTAAATGTTTCTTCACATCTGATCTCATTTTGCTCCAATAAAATGATTTTGAGATGATCCGAAGCGTTTTGTCTACTCCCGGGTGATCTAAATCATCATGGTAAGCTGTGAGAACGTTATTCACTAATGATCTGGGAATGCAAATTTTATATGAGTCTGGAAAATGAAAATCTCTGTATAAAAGAATACCATTATCGAGTTTGAAAAATTTTTCCCAATTGCGTGAATTCCTTGGAAGCTCTTCTATCTTCTTGCCTGCTAAGAAAGAAATAATGGGGAGATAATCAGGATCTTCCTTTTGTGCATTCTGTAACTCTTCAACTGAAATATTTTTGATTTTATCTTGAATAGCCTGTAGAAGATGAACACGTTTAGTTGGTAATTCTTTGGAAGGGAAGAGACGTGAAAGCGCATCTGCACAAAGGTTCTCGGAACCTTTCTGGAAACGTATTTCGTACTCCAGCTGTTGTAATTCCAGGGACCATCTAAGAAGACGAGTGTTCCAAGGTTTGGCCTTATCTAACCAACTGAGATTTTTATGATCTGTAATAAAAATAACATGGTGACCAATTAGCAATTGACGCCATTTTCGGACCGCAAATACGATTGCAAGACATTCGATCTCACTCACACTATAGCGAGACTCCGCAGGTGTTAAAGTCCGACTAGCGAACTGGATTACCTTTTTCTGTCCATCACTGTACTGATATAGGACTGCACTGACTCCCAAGCGGGATGCATCCGATTCTAGGTAATAAGGTAAATTCAAGTCAGGGTGTGACAAGAGAACGTCTTTACAAATATCGTCTTTAACTTGTTGAAAAGATTGTTCGTGTTCTTCAAGCCATTGCCACCGTTTTCCCTTTTTGAGAAGCTGAAAAAGAGGTTGCATTTTTTCCGAGAAATGAGGAATAAAATTTCGTGACCAATTAAAGAGACCAATTACAGATTGTAAAGATTTAATATTGGTGGGTCTGGGTAAGTTACGAACCGCTTCTATGGTTTTTGGATCTTTTTTGATACCTTCAGGAGTAATCAAGAAACCTAGAAAAGATATTGAATTAGTGCAAAACGAACATTTTTCAATGTTAAGAGTAAGGTTGTGTTCTCTGAATTTATCAAAGATTTGTCTCAGCAATGCAAGATGTTCTTCGAAACTATCTGTAAAGCAAGCCAAATCGTCGATGTATCGTAAGATTTTAGCATGTAACTCTGGTCCCAATACTTTTTGGAGCATACTGTTTAAAACACTGCTACCATTTTTGTAACCGAAACATGTGACTCGATATTGGTAATGCTGGCCTTCAAAATTGAATGCTGTATATTCCTGGGACTTAGGAGTAAGCAAAGCTTGATTATAGCTACTTA
This sequence comes from Thermobia domestica, assembly GCF_964235325.1. Lineage (NCBI taxonomy): Eukaryota > Metazoa > Arthropoda > Insecta > Zygentoma > Lepismatidae > Thermobia > Thermobia domestica. Next base: position 189,157,168 of record NC_137454.1, on the reverse strand, counting down.
CAAGTTCCAGGGAGCTAAGGAAAGGTTTACATTTTACTTTTAATAATAAGTCCTGTATGCCCTCAGATTTTGTTTGGCGAAGTTCCACAAACCGGTTCGGCAAGCGAAGATCAACACATATTCTTGGTTTCCCGTTTTTCTTGGGAACTACAAGGATAGGATTGCTGTGAACAGAATTTGAATGGCAAATTAATCCTAATTCTAATAACTTATGAATCTCATCTCGTACGTCTTGGAGATACTTATGAGGGATGGGATATTGTTTACGTACTAGTGGCTTGTCAGTTTTCACCTCCATCTCATAAACGAAGTCTTTACAGAGACCTGGAAAATTCGTAAAAATATCCCTATATTGTGACAAAAGAGAGTATAATTGCTTTTTCTGTTGGTTGTTTAAATTAAAAGTGCGGTTAACAGCATCTCTAATCTGTTCGTCTGTAGCACATTGTTTTGCAAAAGTGGCAGCTGAAATAGAAAAATTGTTATCTATCGTATCTCTCTCTTCATCTTCGGAGATTTCCTGAAAGTCAAAAGTTTCTGGTAAAAGATTAATAATGGTTTTCAAATTATTATATTCCATGGAAATCGTACCATCCGAAAGATTAATTTGGCTTCTCAAAGCAGTAAGTGCATCAAGTCCTAAAATAAGATCTTGATTAAGAGATTCTGTAACATAAACTTTTACATAAACAGAAATGTTATCAATTTGAATAGTGACTAATGTGTAACCTCTTACTTTTCTTCTGGTTGACCCACTGAAATCCACTAAAAGTACATCATCAGCTGGAGTGAGTTTGGGTGACGTCACATCTGCGCTAATGCGTTTCCAAAGCGCTAAAGACATGAGGCACGTATCGGAGCCTGTGTCCGCCAGACATTCAACTTCAGTATTACAAACTAAAACTTTAAGTTTAGCAGAGATAGGGTTGGGTTGCGCATTAATATAATGGTCTAGACAGTCTGTGTCCGACTCACAGTCACTTCTAGCTAAATCCGGATTATTTACACTACAAATGTGAGTATGCGATACCAGAAAATGCTTAGTTGGACCTACAGTGGGATAGTATGTATTGGCCGGTACCCGGTCCTCAGTACCGCCTTCTAATTGTTTTCCGAGTGGCCAGAATTCCAATCATTACGTCGGTTTGACCGGTTTGAGTTGTTCCTATTGTTATGATTTTGCCTATTATTGTTATTTCTACTATTATTATTCCCCCTTTCATTATTGGTACTATTATTTCGCCGATTCCTAGAATTATTGTTCTTTCGTTCAGGTCTAGTGTTAGAATTATCGCGCGAGTTGCGATTCCTGTTCCGTTCCTCACTATTTCTCTGATCACGTGATCTCGAGGGTCGGTTCCTATTACTTCTACTATGGTCACGTCGCGTACGACCTCGGTTCTGATTCCTATCAATTCTCATATTATTTACACGCTGATCCTGGTACCTTTGATTATTACTCTTATTATACGAAAAATTTCGTTGGTTACTTTGGAAACCGAAATTTTGATTACCATTATAATTATTACCCTGCTTGTATCTTTCCTCTCTACGACTTTGCTGAGCGTGTAAAGTTTCTAATTTTTGGATTGCGGCCAAAAACTCCCTGATATTATTACATGAATGAAGAAAGAGTTCAGTTTTAAATCTATTAGGCAAAGTCTGTATTACATCTGTAAGTATGAGAAATTCAGGCAATTGCGGTGTCAATTCACGAAGTTTATTGAATTGATCTAGCGCAAAATCATGTACGGAATTATGTACCTTGGGATCGAACCTAGTACTTTTACAGGTTGATAGCCTATGTTGTACTGTAGCTTTTCCCGCGAAAGCTTCAATAAGTGCTAGTTTGATTTGATCATAATTAGTAAAGTCGTCTTTCCTGATATTGTACCAACTTAACGAAACTCCTTGCAACAAATGTGGAATGAGTTTAAACAGAGCTTTATCAGAAAGGTTGGCTAATTGAGCTGTAAGCTCTAGCTTTTGCAAATAATTGTGAATTGATTCACTAGAAGGATCACCCTGAAATTTAGGAAAACACTGAATTTCCTTAAGCATGACATCGTCTTTTAATTTCGTATTTTTTCCCTGGCGATTAGTGAAAGTAACATTTTTGTCGCGCTTGCGCCTTCGGTCACATACAACCTTGATTTCTGAATCATCCCTTGTGCTATCACTACTACTGGTGTTCTTACACTCCGAATAAGCCGAATCACTATAATGCCTAACTTGTCTAGGAGTATCTGTTTCTACTCGGGATTCGAATTCTGACGCTCTATTTTCGGTACTTTCTACTCTCTGGGCGAGCTCTACCATATCGCGCCTAATTTCTTTTATGTTCTTATCTATTGCCCGTATTTCGGCGCGACATTCTGCGTTAGATTCATTTTTTACCTTCATATTGTAATCTATCAGTTTCGCCTCTTCATATACCATTTTAATGTCTTTACCTTGCCTTTCTACGCGTTCAGAAATTTCCTCAATACGGTCATGCATTTCATCTAATTTATCGATTGTATCTATATGTAAACTAACGCAGCGTTCCTTATTAGCCTGACACACATCTCGGGCTGATTCCAACTGCCCTTGGAGGGATTGTGTGTAATCGTGCAAGCCTCCTAAATGATTCTGAATTTTACAAACTTTTGTTTCTATTTGTTCTACACGATGGCATGTTTCTTCAGTCTGTTGCCTAACTTCGACGCTGATCTGTGTGGCGAGTTCGATTGCCTGTTTAGTACTATGACTTACTTCGTGAAGCTGGTCATGAATCTTCAGTGTTATGCCATCGTATTTTTGTTCGAGGATTTCGTTCCTTCGTTTACTTTCGACCTCCACATTCCTAATACTTTGTTCTAATCTTTGGTTATTTTCGCGACATTCCCTTTGTACAGCGTCTAACTTCTGACCTAACTCACTCTTTAGTTCTTTTTCTAATCTAGCTAGGTTTTCTTTATTCTCAGCACGGGACTCTTTACTTTCTTTCTCTAATCTAGCAAAATTCTCATCGTTTTTATCTACTTTTTGTTCTAATCTATCAAAATTCTCTTTATTTCTTTGTTCTAATCTATCAAAATTCTCTTTAAATTGAGCAAAATTCTTTTTATTGTCTCTCATCGATTCTTCGAGAAGTGAACTCATTCTAGTTATAATATCTACTTCCTGATGTTCCATTATGGACAAAAGTAAAATTTAAAACGTATGATTAGAATAAAATATATTATCACCAAAACATATGATTAAAATCACCTGAAAGAGATTTTTTTCAGATTACTGGTACTAAGCTGAAAGAGAAATGATATATTAAAATATTAATCTTATATGTATATTCGAGCACCAACGGTCTCGATTCGGGTCCCTGTTCGGGCGCCATTTATTTGTAACCATCCTGAGTTCGTGGTCCATGTTCGGGCTGTCATTTATTTGTAACTGGCGAGTCGTTCTGTTCGCTGTCCTCGGCTCGTGGTATTACCAATAAGTATACTCCTGATACTTTAACTTGCCTGGACAGGACGACGAAGACCTCTCCAAGAAAGGTTACAAACTGTTTCCCAAAAAGCTCGTCGATCTCAATAATGAGATGAGCATTAGGCGCCGAGAGGTTCGGGTGTCTCGTCTCGAAAACCTCACGGACGATCAGACGGTCATCCAGACCATAACGCACACAAACACCACTCATACATACAACGAAAACACACTGGGTTAAATGACACTATACTTATTTATTAGAACACTATTTTGAAAAAAAATAACGAAGAGAAATGAATACAACACTGGACACTAATAAATTTTGCCGCTGAAATTACGTTTTGCCCTTTTTGGGAAATATAGCCCTTTATATATATATGATTATAATTCAGATATCACTATAAATACTTTGCTCACACCATTAACACACTTGGGGGATTCGCACTGGGGAAAAGTTGTCTGGATCGTCCCACGAGGAATCCAGTTGTTACGCTGAACAGTCCTGCAGCGTAAAGGTGAATCTTCAGCAAACACACAAAAGAAGATCTCCACAATGGAATACAGATATTGGAGGGCGCGTATGTAACATTTTAAACGCACAAGGTCTGAGGACCTGGGATTTCACTGATTGGGGCTAGCCGTAAGAAATCGTCCTTCACCGGCTAAATAGCTTGTGCCCCTTAACACAACTTATGTTTGAAGTTCAACGCGAGATGCGTGGTTGCATCTTCCAGACCTGGAGTCAAACTCCTCGAGCATCCAAGCTCAAGCTACGGGTTGCAATGGTCAACGGAAAAGTGTTGGCAGTTCATTTCAAAAATCACTCGGTTAACTCACCTGTATGCACATACAAACAGAATACGGAAAACAATTTATGTTAATTTTAGTCAACTGCCTATAATGCACTAGACACGGCGATAACACTGGCGTGAGAAAGTACAGATAACGGGCTGGAATACAACGCAGTTGGTGCCACTTCGGCTACTGGGACATCTGGTCAGCCCGTATTTCTCTAATCTATTGTAATGTTTCCATAAGCGATTAAAGAAAGCACTTAATTCAGTTCCAAATAACTGCAGAATATATACTGTGTATATAATGAGTCAGGGAGATACACTGAAATGGTTAGTCACTAACTGAAATGTTCTCACTAAAAGCAACGTTTTAAATATATATATGAAAAAACGATGAAAGACTTCTTTGTCCAATTGTGTGGGAAAGAAGCAATTCCCACCAAAGAAAGAACTTATGTGCGTTGCAGAATAAAGTATAAATCGAAAATAATAATCACTGTCTTTACGAAATATACAGGGCGTCCACAAAAAATCCTTCTATAACCTGGTGGCGGTTATATAATAATAACAATGTTGTTATGTAAAATTAAAAATAAAGAATTTAGAGAAACATTACAGTACTCTATAATCAACGGGACTCTAGGATAAGCAAACTGATCTGAAAGAACTCCAATATTACGTACCATCAGCAAACTATTTTCTAGTAATAAAGTAGGTCTGCTCATCAAAACACAGTTTATTCATATTAACCACTTACTGTAAATCGTTAATTATGGCACCCTAGTTGTTGATACATATTTTCCACCGGGGCACTTCAGACACTTTACTTTTAAATTCTGTCCACCATCATCCTCAGCTCTTAAGAAAAAAGTATTCTTTCAAATGTTCGAACGGTAAAATATTTTCGTTCTTCATCTTTATAAAAACAACACGAATCAAAGTAAAATAGACTGCCGGTATCATTGCACTCCTAGTTCACTCACTGAATGTATTGATTTGGAGCTGTCAAAATCTAGGACAAAATCTTCAAGGTGCTTGCAATCAGTACACGTGATTTCCCTAAAGCTGTCCTCATCTTCAAAAAACAGCAAGTGGCACTACGAACTTATCGGTTTCTCTGTGTGTCTGTGACTGTTGGTCACTGACATACGTAGTTCATGCTCGATTGTTTCATTCTAAGAAATTCACTTACAGGAAAGAAACATTCGTTTCCGAAAAAAATATACATATATTGTAGTTACTCATCCGAAATGTAACGCGAAAAAAGTAACGCAAACTAGGTACGTTACTTAAAAATTTGTAACGCGTTACCGTTACAGTTACTTTGGAAAAAATGTAACGCGTTACTAGGAAACGTTACTTAAAAAGTAACGCGTTACAAGTAACGCGTTACTTGCGTTACGTTACTTCCCAACACTGTTCATTCTTTCCTTTTTACGTAAGACTTTTGTGAATACGTGGATAATATATACCTGTGTTTGATGCAGAAAGCTCCAGGTTAGATTCCCAATGGAGTCTCAAAGAGCATACCTTATTCTAACTAGTCTCCTTTATATTATTATTATTATTATTATTATTATTATTATTATTATTATTATTATTATTATTATTATTAACAATTCTTTGTAATTTTTAAGCCGAATATTCACCCATATTATATTGTAGATAGGGAAAGCAATAAGAAAGCAATCTTTTTTTCTCAGTTCGTTTATTTTAAAAGATTACGATGAGCACTTCATGTTTCTAGGGAAGTACTTGAATCGTTCTGCTCCACCTTGCTGAAAACGAAATACAAAATTATGAATTTGAAGTATAAAGCTTTTCTATATTTTTCGACTATTTATAAAATTATCAATGCAGGTGAGTCAAGTTTTTGCTGGAGTCTTGGCAGTCTTTGGTATTCTTACACATTTAGTCTTGGTTTTGGTCTTGCATATGCATCCTCGGTCCAGGAGCGTAACAAGGCTGGGGCAACCGGGGCGATGGCCCCCTCCAAAGGCGATCTCGGTGCACGCAGATACAGTCGTAAATAAATGGGAGTCGTAGTTACATGACCTACATTTTAATGGTGTCGTGCAGTTTCTCACGGTGCAATTTCACACGGTCCTGTTTATCGGATTAATCATTCTGCAGGTGTCGTGCACTTTCACACGGTCCACCTGTCAATCATTTGATTCATCTTAAAAACGCTTTCACTATAGGAGGAGGGAGGTCACAGAACAACTGTCAACTAACTAAGAACAGAAAAAGAACAAACACAAGAAATACAGGAATAATTGTAATTAATACTACAGGAGGAGAGCTTAGGAAATGTTTCACTTTCACAAAAAGAATAATCAAAATAACCAGAAATTAAAATGACTTAAGAACAAGACAGAAGAAAAGATAAGCAAACCAAAGTTATAGTAAGGAAAGAGAGAAAATAATAACAAATATTAATTTGAAATAAATAGGAAAAATAATAACAAAAATTGTCTCAAATTGAAATAGATGAAAACAAAAAAGAACAGCAAATGAAAATAAGTAATAAGAACAGAAAAGGAACATAAAATTGTAATAATTAGAAATAGCAGATAGAACAATCACAAATTAAAATAAATAAATAATAAAATAAGCAGCACATCAGAGAATTCAGTCAGGAAGTTCAAAAATCGAAAAAAATGTGCCCGCCCCAAAGCATAGAAAAACGTTTTTATTTGTGAAACAAAACATTACACTCTATACTCCAAGGCGGTTTGAAGATGAACCTTGTCGTCTTGAAATTTTCCGAGCGAACCGCACATCGCTGAGGTGGAACATTCATACTTCTGTACATCGTCAATCCGTTTTGTATATACGACTCCAAAAGTGCATTACCACCTGCTATTCTCCTTTTCCTGCAATAGCAGGCAACCCAGAAAGCTCGGCGGTTTGGTTGGTTGTGAATTCGAAAGGCGTTGGACCAAACCTCAATTTTGTAACAAATATATCAGTGTGGCAAACTGCAAATAAAAGAATAAAACAAATTGTTAAGAATGACAATTTTATTATCGTGACGGAATTAAATGACATCAAAACTTACAAAATTATCTTACTTAAGCAGTTCGAAAAAGATGAATGGCAAGAAAGAGATACCAGAGAAAAGCATTTCTCTACTCCCCCCAAACAAGAATCTCATAAAAAAGAAAAGAAACGTTCAATATAAAAGCCCCACCCAAAATTTATAAAGTTGACACCCGAAAGGCAAGAACAACTGAACCGAAGTAAATGAAATTCTGCACAGATATTGCAGACGTAAAATGAGGAAATATGGTTTCGTATTTTCCTAAAAAAACGGTTCGAAGGTCACGGACCCCTCCAAACATTTGATCACGAAATATTAAAATTGCTAGTAACAGTATGTCAGGTGTATGTAAAGGACATGAAGAATTGCAACATAACTTTACGTATGGACAATACACAAAAATTAACAAATACGTTTTTTAAACTTTTCTGCGGAAAAACGGTTTTAGGGGGCAAAACCTCCCACCCAAAATTTTGAAACTTAACGCCCGAGAGGTAAAACTAAATGAACCGATGGGTATGAAATTTTGCACAGATATTTTAGACGTAAAATGACGGAATGCCTTTTTCTTAATTTCCTGGAAAAAACGGCTGGGTGAGGCACGGACCCCTTCAAACCTTTGATCATGAAATATCAAAAGTGCTAGTAACAGTATGTCAGATGTATGTAAATGACATAAAGAATTGCAATATAACTTTGTGTATGGACAATACGAAAAAATAAACGAATACGGGTTTTTTTTATGTTCTGCAGAAAAAGGGTTTTAGGGGGCAAAAGCCCCCACCCAAAATTTTGAATGTTGTTGATCGAAAGGCAAGAAGAAGTGAGCCGAAGTGAATTAAATTGTGCACAGATATTGTAGATGTAAAATGAGGGAATACGGGTTTCGTATTTTCCTGGAAAAAAAACGGCTGGGTGGGGCACGGGCTCTTCCAAACTTTTCGTCATGAAATATCAAAAGTGCTAGTAACAATGTGTCAGATGTGTGTAAAGGACACGAAGAATTGCGACATATCTTGGTGTACAAACAATACGCAAAAAATAAAGAAATACTTTTTTCTATTTTCTGTGGAAAAACGGTTTTAGGGAGCAATAGAACCCACACAAAATTTTCAAAGTTCGCGCCCGAAAGGTAAGAAAATGTGAACCGAAGTGAATGAAATTTTGCACAGACATTGTAAACATAAAATGACGGAATACAGGGTTCGTATTTCCCTGAAAAAGAAAAGATGGGTGGAGCACGGACCTCTCCAAACCTTTGATCACGAAATATCAAAAGTGCTAGTAAGAGTATCTCAGATATGTCTAGAGGACATGAAAAATTGCAACAAAACTTTGTCTATAAACTATACTATAAAAATAAACGAATACGTCTTTTAATTTTCGGAGGAAAATGGTTTTTGTGGGCAAGAGCCCCCGTCCAAAATTTTGGAATTTGACCCAAAAGGCAAGAAGAAGTGGACCGAAGTGAATGAAATGTGCACAAATATTATAGAGGTAAGACGAGAGAATACGTGTTTCGTATTTTCTTGAAAGAATAAAAAACTGTAGAATGGGCCATGGCGTTGAGTAGCGAGAGGAGTGGACCGAAGCGAACAAAATTGTATGTAGATATTGGATATGTAATATATGGCTTTCGTGTTTCACAAGTGTCTTGTCTCCATCCGATTTTTTCAATTTGGCAGATCGAGTACAAGCAAAAACACTATTGCGTATTTTATAGTATTTCAGGAAGCAGCTTCAACGCTTACAAAGTTTTTGCACATAAACAAAAGCACGTATTGATTTATGTTCAGTTTGCTGTTGATCAGCCAAATTTGAAGCAAAACGGATAGAGGCACTTGAGAAACACGAAATGCCCTATTTTACATATAGACTATATAATATCTACACACAACTTCACTTGCTTCAGTCCACTCCTTCCTGCGCTATTACGGTAATATTTACTTTTTTCGGATGGGGAATAGGCCCCAACATTTTTTCTCCGCAAATATTAAAACACGTTTAACTCATTGGTTTGCAAATTGTCCCTATACGAAGCTTCGTTGCTATTCTACATATTCTTTACGAACTTCTGACGTATGCTTATTTGCACTTTTGATATTTCGTAATCAACGGTTCAAAAGGTTCGTGACTCACTCAACGGTTTTTAATAGGAAAATACGAAACCTAATTGTCTCATTTTACGTCTACAATATCTGTGCACAATTTCATTCACTTCTGTTCACTTCTTCTTGCCTTTTGGGCCCCAAATTTCAAAAATTTTTGGAGGGGGCTTTTGCCCCCTAAAACAGCTTTTCCGCACAAAATAAAAAACATATTCGTGTATTTTTTGCGTATTGTCCCTACAAAATATATCGTTCAAATTATTCATGTCCTTCAAGTACTTTGACATACTGTTAATAGCACTTTTGATATTTCACGATCTAAGTTTTGGAGGGGTCTTTGTCCCACCTATGCGTTTTTTCTTCTTCAGGAAAATAAGAAACTCGTATTCCCTCATTTTATGTCTACAATATCTGTGCAAAATTTCATTCACTTCGGATTACTTCCTCTGGCCTTTCGGACCTCAACTTCCAAAATTTTGGGTGGTTGCGTTTGCCCCCTAAAACCGTATTTCCGCAGAAAATAAAAAAACTTGTTTCGCCATATTTGTAGGCTCACTTTGATCCACTTGCGGTGACGCACAAAAAGTGAGAATAGGCGTACAAAATGGCACAAAACTATGCAAAAAACCATCCCGAAATTTGTTGGTTGCGGAACAAGTTAATGACGCCGGTGCTCACGGCATTTGACGCTGTCTCGTTATAATACAGTCGATCTATAGTCGTTTCGTTATAATACAGTTATAATACAGATCTATAGTCGTTTCGCTATCGAGACGAGACGAGATGCAGTAAAAGTACCCCTCGAGATGCACTAAAAGTACGAGACAAAATGCAACCCTGTCATGAGCACCACTAAAAGTATTCCACATTACTGTTTACATTTTTCATGGTTGCTCTTTCCAGTATAATCAGATCATGATTTCAAAACGAGTTAAAACGAGCTGAACGAGGGAGCTATTTGTCACACTCGGCTCGACACAAAACTCGACATCAATTTATGGAGCTAAAAATAAACAGAACGTGTCCTTGCATTTTTTAAATCTCTTTTATGGAAGGAAGGACTTCCTACATATTGGAAATTGATAGTGGGTTGATTTGTAAAAAATAATCGAAAACGATCGATGTTAGTTGAGAAACAAATTGAGAAACAAAATACAGTGCTTCGCATTATATATCCACTGCTTTCTATTATAATAATTGCTGAAGCTTGTGTTTAGCGTTCAGAGCACAAGGAAATTAAATTGTGGGAAAAAGAGATATACAATTTGTACAGTAAGCTTAATTACATGGAAATTTTAAGTTTCGGTACGCTTAATTATATGAAAAATTTTATACTTTTTTCATTTACGTTGGTCTCCTTTACCTTGATTTTGGATTTCAAATTTTAATCCTTTTTCCACTGAAAAGTATCTATAATTCAACAAGGTAATAATTATCAATGATAATTATAATATTATCTATGTAATTGAATTCATTGTAATTTGGTCCATGAGAAACACTTTACCATTTCGTACTAGCTGTTATGCCCGTTCTTCACACTGATCAGATAAAGTATCAATGTAAACAAACTGAACAACGGAAGAACAATTAAGAAACATTTCTAAAATTGTATATATTTTGTGTGAATATATACCCAACAACGTACATGTGTTTTCATTGGGAAGGCCGATGGGGTCTGAATTTGAACGTAAACACTATCGGGGATGTCACTATACATCTGAGGAATCCCGATAAATATGGATTCGACACAAATATTGGTCATTTTCTACTACTTTTACATGTCCCGGTAAACGTCCCCTGAAACCCCCTTGGTTCCAATTGTGAAAAAATCCCCTCTGGCCTCCAGCCGATACCGCGAAAACTATGAATGTAACACTAATATCTGCCATTTTCTACTACTTTTACATATCCCGGTAAAAGCCCCTATGATCCTCTGGTTCCAGTTTTGAAAAAAACAACGCCTCTGGCCCGCAGCCTATGGCGGCTGTATTTGAAAGTCAACGTCTGAGGGAGTATCACCATTCATCTCAGCGACAGTGAAAACTATGGATTTGACACTAATATCGGTCATTTTCCATAATTTTGCATGTCTCGCAATTCAGGGCTGGTTAGGCTATTTACTTTGATGGTAGAACTGAGAGGGAGGAATGTAAAAATAAATAAAACTTAATAACTCCTGAACCACTCGACCGATCTTGATCAAATTTTCCACATAGATGAGCCTCAGACCTGGGATCGTTTTTGTAATTTAAGTTTGACGGAGCAACGTGGGTGCGGAGAAAGAGGGGAGATATATAAATACCAATTTATATAAGACTGAAAGTGACTATTTTTGTAACTTAATAACTATTGAACTATCTGACCGATGGCAATCAAATTTTCAAGATATATGAGGTTCGGATCTGGAAACGTTTTCCTAATTTCACTTTAACGGTACATCCTAGGAGGAGGGGAGGGGAACGTATAAATAAAAACTAGTAAGACCTCATAACTTTTGAACCACTCAACCAATCTCGATCTAATTTTTTATATACATGAAGGTCGGGCTTTGAGTGTTTTTTTACCGTTTCACTTTGACGAGCCAACGTAGGGGAGGGGGAGGGGGAAATATATGTAAAAAAATAAAATATAAATGACTGCCTTTGTGACTTCAATCTTGAACCACCTGACCGATCTAAATCAAATTTTCAGCATACATGAGTTTAGGGGCAGGGATTACTTTAGGCTATTCATTTTGGCGAAGCCAGGGGAGGAGGAGGGAGTGAAATTTAAAAATGATCAAAAATGACCGATATTATTTTTGAATCTCCTTATTTTTCGGGGTCAATGAGACAAACAGTGACACTTCTGATGCTGTTTCAATCTACGTTCAGCCCTAATAATTGGGGAGGGGGAGGGTGCAATGAAGGAGAGAGGATAAACATTTAAAAATGATCGAAAATGATTAATATTAGTATCGAATCAATAGTTTTAGGAGTAGCAGAGATTAACAGTGAATATTCTGATGCCGTGTGCCGCAGCACGGGGGTAGGGGAGTTATATATAATAATAATCGAAAATGACCAATATTAGTGTCTAATTCATAGTTTTCGGGTTCATTCTGATGAACTGTGACATTTTCGATCCGGTTTAAATGCAAGATCAGCTCCGCCCCTTGTGGGAAGGCGAGAAAGTGATATATATAAAATGATCGATAATGGCCGCTATCAGTGTCGAATTTATAGTTTTCTGGGCCGCTTAGATGAACAGTGGTACTTTCTATCTCGTTTAAATTCAAATTCAACCCCACAATTTGGGGGAAAGAGATATTGAAAAATGATTGAAAATGACCAATATTAGTGCTGAATCCACATTTTTGGGGGTCGCTGAGATGAACAGTGTCACTTTCGATGCCATGGCCCGCAACATGGGGCAGGAGGAAATATACATATAAATGACCGAAAATGACCATTATTGGTGTCGAATCCATGATTTTTGGGGTCGCCGAGATGAACAATGATCTTTCCGATGCTGTTTAAATCAATGCCATTAAAAACGAAAACAGCATATTTCACGGGTACTAAACACATGAAATACGGAGTTGTGCATTTAAATTTTCATTTCAACTCAGCAAAGCGGGTAATATATGCTAGTAATATTAATAAAGCTCAGGCACTGTAATTTCTCTATTTCAAAACCAGCTACAATTCTCTTTCCTAGAATATCTATTACTGGAACTATCGTTATATTTTTGTTTTTCGTCCTTATACAACACCAAGGTTATAAAGGAAGATCTTTTTGATGTGGGTTCGCACCTTGAATCTGATCGACCGTTCCCAACCATACTATCTCGCCTCCAGAAAAACTGGATTACAGGGCAGAGTCTAAAGCAAGAAATGTATATCTCTTTTGCTAAAAAAAACTTTAGTTCGCATAGTAGTCACAGCACATGTTTAGAGGTTTTTCAACGAATCTGTATGAGACGAGACCTGCAAATGACACAGGACTGAAAGTTGAGCTTACACCAGAAGTCGAATCTGGTATCATTCTAAGACAAAAGAAATCCTAATGGCTGACTACTTTAATGTTCATATTTCATTCTCATGTAAAAATTTAGGGTGAGCCCGGCCCTCTAGACTCCCCGTGGATTCGGGCCTGTGTGATCCCCCACCCTCGAACACAATTTTCTGGAAGAAAGTCTCTATACTTCCTTTTGTCTGTCTAGTTTACTGAAAACATGAAAAGCAAACTAGGTCACAGAGCATAGAGTTGGAAATGATGGACATGTTGCATTGCAGACATATTTCGTACCGTTAATGATTTTGGGAGATTTTCCAGGGACAAAATTCCCCTCGAAGTTATATCTCCTATGGTGCTCAATATGCGTTGAGTTGATTTTATCGTCCCTTTCAGCAGCGAGGCTATATGAGACGGGACCACTGATTAATCGTGAATTCCGAACTACATGAACTCTGGTCGGAATCGAACCCGGGTTTCTTACGCCAAAGGCGTGTGCGCTAACCACTTAGCCACGAAGAAACTCGGTGCTCATATTAGAAAAAAAGAAAGCACATTATGGGAATTTCAGTGCAGACAACTAAGTATGACGACTATTAAATGAATATTTTTTATCTTGAATATATTGTGATAATTTTCAATCTTATTTGATAATGTCATTTTTAAAAAATAGCATTCTCTTTTCTGTAACTCACTACAGTATACAAGTTAAATTTCACACAGTGTGCAAAAGAGGGGAAGTGACTACAATGTACGATGGACCTTCTTGTAAACCATTCTTGTAAACCGATGAACAAAACCTTTCTTGTAAAATTCAGCGTTGCAAAGAACCTGTGTGGTTGACTGACAGCTACACATAAACTGACAGAACGAAAGTCTTAATTTGAGTACTGAAGCTGCCTCAGGCTAAAAGAAACCTGCCCTCAGGCGTTGTTTTGTGCATTGTAACATTGTGTTTAAAAAAACAGACACAGACACAAGATAAAACAACTGATAAGGCTAGTTTTCTGTTATACAAAATTATAATTCCCAATTTGTTGTTTGAAGCCTCTTTATTCCTTATAAAAAACAACATATCCAGATTTATATTTATCATGAAAATATATTTATCATTCAGGTCCTTTATTATTATCATTATTATTATTATTATTATTATTATTATTAGTAGTAGTAGTAGTAGTAGTAGTAGAATTGGTATTATTATTATTATTATTATTATTATTACCGCATAATATTTTTCGCTAGTCCTCACAGCAATTAATATTTAGCAGCAGGGGTAAAAGTGCGTGGGAACGCGATGGAACCCGGCCCCCCATCTCCAAAAAATGTGTACGGCGTCCCCCGAGTTCCTAAGCAATTACAATGGGCAAACATAGGCATGGGGGACGGCGTGACGTCATTCCACTACCTACCGTACAGATGATTCCATCCCATCTCGCCTAATCCCACCTCGTCTAACGATTTATCAGCCACTTATATCTCCAAACAGCATCAGAAAGATCATTGATCATCTCGGCGACCCCAAAAATCATGGATTCGACACCAATAATGGTCATTTTCGGTCATTTATATGTATATTTCCTCCTCCCCCATGTTGCGGGCCATGGCATCAAAGGTGACACTGTTCATCTCAGCGACCCTCAAAAATGTGGATTCAGCACTAATATTGGTCAATTTCAATCATTTTTCAATATCTCTTTCCCCCAAATTGTGGGGTTGAATTTGAATTTAAACTAGATAGAAAGTACCACTGTTCATCTGAGCGACCCAGAAAACTATAAATTCGACACGGATAGTGGTCATTATCGAGCATTTAATATATCTCTTTCTCCTCTTCCCGCAAGTGGCGAAGCTGATCTTGCATTTAAACCGAATCGTAAATGTCACAGTTCATCAGAATGATCCCGAAAATTGTGGATTATACACTAATATTGGTCATTTTCGATTATTATTATTATTATTATTTTTATTATATAGCTCCCCTACCCCTCCTCCGTGCTGCGGCACACGGCATCAGAATATTCACTGTTAATCTCTGCTACTCTTAAAACTATTGATTCGACACTAATATTAGTCATTTTCGATCATTTTTAAATGTTTATCCTCTCTCCTCCATTACACCCTCCCCCTCCCCAACTATTAGAGCTGAACTTGGATTGAAACAACAGCAGAAGTGTCACTGTTTCTCTCATCGACCCCGAAAACTATGGATTCAACTCTAATATCGGTCATGTTTGATCATTTTCAAATTTTTCTCCCCCTCCCCATCCCTACTTTGCATCGTCAAAGTGAATAACCTAAAGCAATCCCTGTCCCTAAACTCATGTATGTTGGAAATTTGATTGAGATCGGTCACGTGGTTCAAGAGTGATGAAGTCACAAAGGTAGTCATTTTTATTTTTATTTTTTACATATATTTTTCCCTCCACCTCTCCTACGTTGGCTTGTCAAAATGAAACGATAAAAACACCCAAGGCCCGACCCTCATATATGTTGAAAATTTGATCGAGATTGATTGAGTGGTTCAAAAGATATTGGGTTTTATTAGTTTTTACTTATTCGTCCCCCTCCCCCTCCCCTAGGATCTACCGTTAAAGTGAAATTAGATAAGTGTTTCCAGATCCAAACCTCATATATCTTGAAAATTTGATTGAGATCGGTCAGATAGTTCAATAGGTATTAAGTTACAAAACAGTCTCTTTCAGTCTTATATATATTGATTTTTATATGTCTCCCACTCCTTCTCCTCCCTCACGGTGCTGCGTCAAATTTAAATCATAAAAGTGATCCCAGGCTTGAACCTCATCTATGTTGAAAATTTGATCGAGATCGGTCGAGTGGTTCAGGAGTTATTAAGTTTTATTTATTTTTTACACCCCCTCCTCCGCCCCTCAGTTCTAGAATCAAAGTGGAAAGCCTAAAACCAGCCCAGCCTTGAAGCTAATCCATGTTAAGAATTTGATCGATATCGGTTGGGCGGTTCAGGAGATTTACTCACAAACAGTTATTTTCAATTTTATATATATATATAGATTGGTAGTGTATATGCGTTAAAATACTAAATAATACTTTTGATAAAGTGGATACTTTCAAATATCTAGGATCAATATTAACAGAGGAAAATCATATTCACGGATAAATTAAATGTCGACTAAAAGCAGGGAATTCGTGTTACTATTCGGTTCAAAATCTCTTGTCGCGAATTCTGTCGAGGAATTTGAAACTTAAAATATACAAAACCATAATCATGCCTGTTGTTCTGTATGGCTGCGAAACATGGTCACTTACTCTGAGGGAAGAACATAGACTGAAAGTATTTGAGAACAAGATCCTGAGACGAATATTCGGATCCAAGAGGAACGAGAATGGGAATCTGGAATGGGAAACTTCATAACGAGGAACTACATAATTTATATGGTTTACCCAACATTGTTAGGGTCGTCAAATCTAGGAGGCTTAGATGGGCGGGTCGTGTAGCTAGAATGGAAGAAAGTAGAGACGCTTTCAGTCTTGACTGGAAGACCAATCGGAAAACGACCATTAGGAAGACCTAGGCGCAGATGGGAGGACATTATTAAAATGGATCTCGCAGAGATTGGAATACAGAGTAGAAATTGGATGCAGTTAGCTAAGGATAGAAGTCAGTGGAGAGCTTTTGTGAACGCGACATTGAACCTCCGGGTTCCATAGGCCATAGAGTTAGTTAGTTAGTTTTAGATTGGTAGTGTAGAATATAGATATTTTCCCATTGGGCAACGTAGAATTTTGCGGGACTTTCCACACCCCGTCACCCTTTCCAACAGAACGGCGGATGCATCGCTTTTATGACTAGCTATCGTCAACATTGAGACTTTTCCCAAATAGGCAGTCTTGGCTTCGATAGAAGAAAAAAAGTTTGAAGGGCCGGATCAGGGCAGTGGAGAAGAGTAATCTTTTATTAGCTACACAACACGACTAGCCGACGTGACGGCCACCATGGCCTTGCATCATGTAGTCCGTTTTTTTAAATTTTCAAGGGAGACCTGCCTACGTATTTTGAATTGCAGAGGAAGGTACGTTGTATGCATTAACATTACAAATATATGACTATACTGGTATTGAAATTTGAAAGACGTTTAGGCCAAATTGAATTCAATAGGTGATTGTATTTCCTTTGTAGGAGCTTTTACTTTTTACTTTTGCAGCTTGTCGTCCCCTAAATTGCCGGTCGGAGCATTTGTCCCTTTTCCCCTGATCTGGCACTGATTATTGGAGATGACTGTGATCTGCAGAGGTCATTGCTTAGTTATAAACAATAATATAGTAAGAAACTAAAACGTAAATATAGTGAGAATAATAACAACTCGCTGATCGTGCGAGCTGTTTTTCTCTTGTTTTTCCTCAGCTGATCTAATAGTGACTGTGCCGCACTCAGAACACGTACAGGAGAATCGACAACACCACACGCGAGCCCGCCTGAAACAAATTCGAGCTGAAATTTCTGAATGATTCTTCCAACCTACATTCAAGGTTTCTTTATAATGTCAAAAATTATATTGTATATTTTACGTTGAACTTCGATTACAAAAGTTTGTTCTTCTCTCCAAGGTTTTAAGTTCAATCCCCTTCTTTCTCTTCGTTGATAAAACCTAATGACCGTTTTACTTATTCGTGGCATGATTTTTTCCCACACAAGTATTAAACTTTGAATTTAGCGCTTGAGAGTAGCAGAAACATACGAGCTTGATATTCCTCCGCGAGACCAATATCCACTTATCACTGAGTTCTGTTGCTTGCCACTAGATGGCAATATAAGATGCAGTTACGAAAAAGGAGCAATTAATGATTTGAATCAATACAATCATAACCTTGAAATTCAGTCTCGTTTCGGCTCAAAAAGTGGAATAGTTTCCCGTATGAATCAATGGGGATCATTTTAAAAATTCCGGCGGTATTCAGTTCTCTTAAATGGAAATTGTCACCGATCAATAGAAAGTTAATATAGGAGAACTATGAAATAAAACAAACAGACACGCGTCATTTTGTAATAAAATTACATGGCAAGTGCATTTTATCTGATTCAAAGCTGTTATCGTCGAATATAGACAATTAAAGGTGCCCTGATTGGCCAAATTAAAAACCTCAGCAAATTATCCCTCTACAGGCGAATTTTTTTCGTCACCACCGGTGGGAATACGGGTATCTTATTATCCTAAAAAAAAAACGTTTAGGTGGGACCCAGACCGCTCCAAAACTATGATCGTGAAATATCAAAAATGGCTAATAATAGTATGCCAGAAGTGCTTGAAGGACATGAAGAATTGAAATGACACATTGTGTAGGGACAATACGCAAAAAATAAACGAAATACGTTTTTTTTATTTTTTGTGGAGAAACGGTTTTAGGGGGCAAAATACCCACCCAAAATTTTGAAATTTGAGGTCCAAAAGGCAAGAAGGAATGCACCGAATTGAATGATATTGTGGGCAGATAGTGTAGACATAAAATGAGATAATTCGGTTTCGTATTTTTCTGAAAAAAAAAAGGTTGAGTGAGGAACGGACCTTGTAACCCGTTGATTACGAAATATCGAAAGTGCAAATAAGCATACGTCAGAGCCTCGTAAAGACTGGAAAATTGCAACGAAACTTCGTATAGGGACAATTTGCAAAACAATAAATGAAATGTGTTTTAATATTTGAGGGAAAACAGTGCTTTGGCCTAGGCCCCTCCGACAAAAAAGTAAATATTACCGTAATAGCACAGGAAGGAGTGGACTGAAGTAAATGAAATTGTGTGTAGATATTATATAGACCCAATGTAAAATAAGGCCTTTCGCCTTTCTCAAGTGTCCCAATTCGTTTTGCTTTAAATTTGGCAGATCAACAGCTAACTGGAAATAAATTGACACGATTTTTTATGCGCTAAAACATTGTAATGGTTAAACATTCCTCCTGAAATACTATAAAATACGTTATACTGTTTGTGCTTGTAGTTGATATGCCAAATTTGAAAAAATCGGATGAATACACGACACTTGTAAAACACGAAAGGCCTTATTTTACATATCCAATATCTATATACAATTTCATTCGCTTCGGGTCACTCCTCCCGAAACTCAACAAATCATTCCACTCAACAGTTTTTTTTTTTCTTTCAGGAAAATACGAAACACGTATTCCCTCATCTTACCTCTACAATATTTGTGCACATTTCATTCACTTCGGTTTACTTCTTCTTGCCTTTTTGGGTCAAATTCCAAAAAGTTTGACGGGGGCTCTTGCCCCCTAAAACCCGTTTTCCCCTCGAAAATAAAAAACGTATTCGTTTATTTTTTGCCTATTGTTCATACACAAAGTTGCGTTGCAATTCTTCATCTCTTTTACACACATCTGAGATACTGTTATTACCACTTTTCATATTTCGTGATCAAATGTTCGGAGGGGTCGGTGCCCCACCTAACCTTTTTTTCAAGGAAAATACGAAACCCGTATTCCCTCATTTCATGTCTACAATGTCTGCCTACAATTTCATTCACTTCGGCTCACTTCCTTATGCCTTTCGATCGTCAACTTTCAAAATTTAGGTGGGGACTTTTGCCCCCTAAAACCGTTTCTTCGCAGAAAATGAAAACATTATTCGTTTATTTTTTTGCGTATTGTCGATACACAAGGCTTAGTTTCAATTCTTCATATCCTTTATACACAACTGACATACTGTTACTATCTCTTTTTTTAATATTCCGTGATCAAAGATTTGTAGGTGTCCGTTCCCCATTCAACCATTTTTTCCATGAAAATATGATACCCGTATTCCGTTATTTCATGTGTACAATATCTGTGCACAATTTCATTCACTTCGGTACACCTATTTTGATTTTCGTGCGTCAATATCAGAAATTTTGGATGGAGGCTTTTGCCCCCGAAAACCGTTTTTCCGCAGAAAATAAAAAACTGTATTTGTTTATTTTTTGCGTATTGTCCATGCACAAAGTTTCGTTCCAATTCTTCCTGTCCTTTAAGCACATCTGACATACTGTCACTGGCACTTTGGATATTCCGTGATCAAAGGTTTGGAGGGGTCCGTGCTCCACCTAACCGTCTTTTCCAGACAATACGATACCCGTATACCCTCATATTATGTTTTCAATATCTGTGCCAAATTTTATTCATTTCGGTTCACTTCTTCTTACCTTTCGGGCGTCAACTTTCAAAATTTTCTGGTGGGTTCTTATGCCCCATTAAACTGTTTTTCCGAAGAAAATAAATAAAACGTATACCTTCCTTTTTTGTACATCGTCCATGCGCATAGTTTCGTTGCAGTTCGTCATGTCCTTTACACACATCTGACATACTGTTACTAGCACTTTTGATATTTCGTGATCAAATGTTTGGTGGGTACCCTGCCCCACCTAACCCTTTTTTCAAGGAAAATACAAAACCCGTATTCCCTAATTTTATATATACAATATCTGTGTACAATTTCATTCACTTCGGCTCACTTCTTTTTGCCTTTCGGGCCTCAAATTTCAAATTTCGGTGGGGGCTTTTGCCCCCTTAAACTGTTTTTCCGAAGAAAATAAATAAAACGTATACCTTCCTTTTTTGCAAATCGTCCATGCGCATAGCTTCGTTGCAATTCGTCATGTCCTTTACACACATCTGACATACTGTTACTAGCACTTTTGATATTTCGTGATCAAATGTTTGGTGGGTACCCTGCCCCACCCAACCCCATTTAAAGGAAAATACGAAACCCGTATTCTTTAATTTTATGTCTACAATATCTGTGTACAATTTCATTCACTTCGGCTCACTTCTTTTTACATTTCGGGCCTAAAATTTTAAAACTTTAGGTGGGGCTTTTGCCCCCTTAAACCGTTTTTACGCAGAAAATAAATAAAAAGGATACCTTCATTTTTTGCACATTGTTCATGCGCATAGTTTCATTGCAATTCGTCATGTCCTTTACACACATCTGACATACTGTTACTAGCACTTTTGATATTTCGTGATCAAATGTTTGGTGGGTACCCTGCCCCACCTAACCCTTTTTTCCAGGAAAATACGAAACCCGTAGTCCCTCATTTTGTGACTACAATACCTGTACAAAATTTCATTCACTTTGGTTCACTTCTTCTTACTTTTCGGGCTTCAAATTTTGAAATTTTAGAGCGCGGTCTTTTGCCCCTGAAACCCATTTTCCGCAGAATAGAAAACAAACCGTATTCCTTTTTTCTGCGCTGTTACCCATACACAAAGTTTCCTTGCAATCCTTCATGTCCTTTACACACATCGGACATAGTGTTACTAGCACTTTTGATATTTCGTGATCAAAGGTTTGGAGGGGTCGGTGCCCCACCCAACCGTTTTATCCAGGAAAATACGGAACCGGTATCCTTACTTTCCGTCTGTAATATCTGTGAACAATTTCATTCACTTCGGTTCACTTCTTTTTGCCTATCGGGCTTCAACTTTAAAACTTTAGGTGTGGCTTTTGCCCCGTAAAACCGTTTTCTCATGGAAAATGAAAATGCCCGTATTGGTTTATTTTTTGCGTGTTGCCCACACGTAAAGTTTCGTTGCAATTCTTCCTGTCCTTTACACACATCTGACGTACTGTTACTAGCGCTATTGATATTTTGTGATCAAGTGTTTGGAGGGGTCCGTGCCCCTCCAACCGTTTTTTTTAAGAAAATACAAAACCCGTGTCCCTCATTTTATGTTTCAAATATCTGTGAACAATTTCATTCACTGCGGTTCAGTTGTTATTGCCTTTCGTGTGTCAACTTTTTAAATTTTTGTGTGAGTTTTATATTAAAAATTTACATTATGTAACTTTTTCGTTTTTATGAGATTATTTTTTGGGGGAAAGAGAAATGCCTTCCTCTGGTATCTGTTTGTTGTCATTCATTTTGTTTGAACTGCTTAAGTAAGATCATTTTGTAACTTTTGATGTCATCCAACTCCGTCACGATAAAAAAATGTCATTCTTAACAATTTGTTTTATTCTCTTATTTGGAGTTTGTCACACTAATATATTTGTTACAAAATTCAGGCTTGGTCCAACGCCTTTCGAATTCGCAACCAACCTGACCACCGAGCTTTCTGGGTTGCCTGCTATTGCAGGAAAAGGAGAACAGCAAGTGGTAATGCACTTTTGGAGTTGTGCATACAATTCATAGTTCATTATTCCAGCTTTTAGAGATGGGTAGGAGCAAGTTCGAGCGAGCTCTTTTGAAACTCGACTCGACTCGAAACAGACATCTTTAAACTTGAGTCAAGAACTCGGCTCGGATAATTTCCTCCAACTCGACCCGAATTCAGGTTAAGTTTCGAGTCGAGCCAAATCGAGCCAAATTCTGTGTGTAATTTGAAGTACTTTCTTCAAGTATCCTACATAGACAATATAATTATTATCAATGATATTACTACTGCTAGAACTTTATTATTATTATTATTATTATTATTATTATTATTATTATTATTATTGTTATTGTTATTACTACAATAACAATAACATATTAAGAGGAAAAACAGGCGGTTTATATCTGAATACCAAAATCCAAGGCGAGTCTAGGAGGCAATGATACCGTTTACGAGCTTCTCGGTTTGAGTTCCGGAGAACCAAGTATTCGGGCTTTAGCCAAAAATCGTTAAAAGTTATAGGGCATCGGCCAAACATGTTCAAAACTGCTCGGCCCGGATTTAAGGCTGTCAACGGTTCGAGCTGCTCGGATCACAGCTCATTCACTATCGAGCCGAATCGAGAAGTTGGCCGAGCTTACAACTCAACAAACGGAGACGGCTGGAGCCATTGGCTCAGTTGAGCCGAGTCAAACCGAGCCGATAGACTCATTTCAACCCAGTCTGCTCAAGCCATCGGCTCAATTGAGGTAGTATTAATTCAATTGTTCGTATTTATTTTAACTTATGTTTTCTCAGTTTCCGTTCTTACTTAGTTGACATTTGTTCTTTCCTCCCCCACCGAATATACTTTTCTTTAGTGAAAGCCTACCTATTATATTCCTACCTATTAGATTAAAACCTATTATTTCCAGCAGCAAAATATCTGAAGGTCTAACCCTCTTTCAAATACAGACCAAATCTTAATAGCCCAAAACACTAAAACTTGCTAACCCAATCACCCCAAACGAAATACTATCCATCCCAATAAAATTTCCGTCAGGTCGAGTCACTTGGAAGGGCTTGAAATTGCCCTCCCCCCTCCATTCTTCGTTAAGGTCCAACTATTTCAACTACAGCCCAAATCTTTAGCTTTGCAAAACTGCTAGTCGACACAAAGTACTGTCAATTCCACTAATCGTATTTGTCAGAAATATATTAGTGAAGTTGACCCCGACAAAAGAAGCAGGAAAATCACTTTTCAAAAAGTTTTATAGCCCATATTTCGGAAACTATAATAGCCCAAACTCTAAAAGTTGCTGACCCAATTAGCCCAAATGAAGTAGTATCCAGTCCAATAAAAATTTTGTCTGGCCGAATCACTTGGGGGCTAAGTGAAGTTGGCCCCCCAAAACTTTGTGAAGCTCTAATTCTCTTTCAAAAGCAGCCTAAATCTCGAAACTTTCTAAACTGCTAGTCGACACAAAGTGCTGCCAATTCTAGTAAACGTATTTGTTAGAAATGTCATATTAGTGAAGTTGACCCCGACAAAAAAGGCAGGAAAATCACTTTTCAAAGAGTTTAATAGCCCATATTTCGGAAACTATAATAGCACAAACGCTAAAAGTTGCTGACCCAATCAGCCCAAACGAAGTACTATCCAGCCCAATAAAAATCCCGTCTGGCCCAAACACTTGGGGGGCTAACGTGAAGTTGGCCCCTCAAATTTTGTGAGGCTGTAGCTTTGTTTTCAGAGTAGCCCAAACGCTAAAAGTTTCTAGCCCAAACAGCCCAAATGAAATACTTTCTGGCCCAATAAAGATCCCGTGTAGCCCAAACTTTTGGGGGGCCAACTTCACACAGGCCAAATAAACGAAGGAGTAAATTTAGGTGAACTATTTATTTTTGTATCAACCAACCCAAAAAAGTGAAGAAGGTCCATTTTAATTAACTCAGCAATTTTATACCTTTTTTGGGCTATTCAAATAAACGAAGAAATAAATTTGAGTGGCTTATTTCCTTTTGTAGCAAACAGAAAAAAGCAAAGAAATGTCACTTTAAGAGCTGAGAATTTTATACCTTTTGTACTATTCAAATAAACGAAGGACTAATTTTGTACCAACGAAAAAAAGCGAAGAAGTTCCATTTTAACTAATTCAGCATTTTACCTTTTTGTGCTATTCAAATATTTTTTAATACTAGCTCGGAAGCTAGCAACCTCTTAGAGGGGTACGCCCTCTTTTAGGAATGGGATATTGAGGCAAAGGGTGGAAGCCGGATATTGGGAGAGGATCTAAGGGATGTATAGGTTACATTTTCTACAGTTATATGATTTGATTGCATCATTTATTAAAAGCATAATATACATATGAGTATAAACGGACATTATGATCTTTGCGATCATAATCATACATACAGGTGGATGAAAAGGTAATAATATAAACATATAACAACAAAACAAGAAAACATGTTGAAGGTACAATAAGAAAATTAGCAAAAGAAGAAGAAAAAAAATATAGTACTAGATACATAACAAAGGCGATGAAGTACGATAGTTATAAATATTGATAGATGAGATAGGCATGGAGGATGGAATGAAGTGCAAGCACGTCACAACACGAGGGAAAAGTTAAATGAACAAATGCTGTTATCTTCTGCCTAGGGGCGACGGTAGGCTGATGAAGACAGAGGGAGCCCTGTTAGTCACAAACGAAGATCACTGTGCAGTATATGAAGGAAATATGTGAGAGAGATGAGCATGAATACGATATTCATCCAGGAGTTCCAGGTCAAGATGATTAGGGGGTAATGTGTAACAGTAGAGCGTGAAAAGAAGGTGCAAAGGGGTATAGTAGTAACGAGATCTGCACGGGTGCAGTGAAAGGTAGTGCATAGTGTCGAGAAGCAGGGGGTGGTGACGGGAGTAGCGATCAGTGAGAAAGTTACTGCGTAAAGTTTCTAAGTGAAATTTAAGAATAGGAAATGTAATGAGAGAGTATAGATCACGGGTGGGACTAGGTAATGAAATACGATGGGCAAGGCGAAAAGCATGGCGCTCAAGAACTGCAAGCTTGTTATAATAGGATGGTGGTGCGGACATCCAGGCTGGAAAACCGTAAGTACTGGCCGAAGGAAAACTTTATAAGTATTGAGAACAAGCCGGGAAGAGAGACCCCAAGAAGTTCCAGTTAGTCTCTTGAGTAGATTTAGTCAATTATAAGCCTTAGTTTTAACAGAGTTGAGATGAGGCGTCCAAGTGAGATGATGGTCGAAAATGAGGCCAAGATAAGTGACAGTTTTGCTAGGGTGCAGTGGTATATTATTGACATGTAATGAAAGGAGTGTTGGATTTCGATGTACTTTTGTGCGTTTACGAGGCGGGATGAAAACTATCGCTTGCGTTTTACCGGCATTAATTGTTAAGTTCCATGTTCGGCACCAGTGTGTAAAACGATTGATAGCTTCCTGAAGTGCGATATTGAGTTGCGGAATGGTGCGGCAGAAAGCAAGAAATGCCGTATCGTCGGCGTATTGAAACAGATAGACAGTGTGCGTGGTAGGTCTGGAAAGTCAGCAACGAAAGGTAGATATAACAGAGGCGATAAAGCAGATCCCTGTGGGACGCCAGAGAGCAGAAAAATGGGATGTGAAAGCTCAGAATTTATGGCAACGTAAGTAAGATGGCAAACAAGAAAATGATAAATGAGTCGTATATAAGTCATAGGAAGTCGGAGTCTGACTAGTTTGTAAATGAGCGCTAAATGCCACACTTTATCGAATGCCTTTTCGAGATCAAACAGAAGAAGGCAGGATAGTTGAAGCAGATTATAATGGTTGGTGATGAGCGTCGTGAGACGGAGCAACTGGTCATTAATAGAGTAACCAGGGCGGAAACCAGCTTGATGGGTAGGAATGAGATGTCTGTCGTTTAAATAGGGATGTAATCGTTTAACGATTATCCTTTCAAAGATTTTGCTGAATGTGGACGTTAGTTGGATTGGTCGGTAAGAGGAAACGGCACTTGGAGGTTTGTTAGGTTTCGGAAACATTAGACATTTTGAAACTTTCCAGTCAGTAGGGTAGAAGCCACTGCGAAGGCTATTCAAATAAACGAAGGAATAAATTTTAGTGGCATATTTACTTTTGTACCAACGAGAAGAAATTCGAAGGAGGGCCATTTTAACTAAGAATTTCTGTATCTTTTGTGCTACTCAAACAAACGAAGAAGAAAATTTAGGTGGACTATTTAAATGCATTTATGAGGAAATAAGAGGAGGAGAAAAGTACTAGATTTATTGGTGAATGAACTAGAAAACTAAAAATTATGTATTATAAAAAGTACTTATATCTAGTACAAAAGTATTAGCGGTGGTCACAGTGATCTCGACTCTCTCTGAGGAAAACGAATTCGTCTGCTTTGGAACTGCCTTGAAACGCTGTGCAGGCGGATTGATTTGTGCATTAAAAAATGTTTGATATACCGAGCTTCTCATATTTTATTTCGACCCCAATTGCTGTGGCTGGCTTTCCCTTGAGCATCAGCTCCTGTAAAATTGTAAAGTCGTTATTAAGATAAGAAAGTAGTAGGCAGTAGGACTGGTGCAGAATAGTTCATTATTTTAAAAAAACTCATTTTTCTTCCATTAAATAATTCCCTAAGAAGTTTTGGACTGTCATTATTCCGGCACATGCCCCCCAAAATTGATAATATACATGCAGACTCACGTCGTTCCTCTTACGTTTATAAATACGCCTCCTGACATAAACAACTCATAAACACAACTGTGCGAAGAACAAACTAAGTTGTGCTAAGTGGCCACTAAGCGCGAAAATGCTATCTAACAGAGTTAAAGCAGTACAGGAGGGAACTGAGAGGGAAGGGTGTCCGTAGGGAGCAAATACGTCAGGACGGAATGTATGCGTATAAAGAGGATAGTGTAAGGGGAAAAAACTTGATATCGTACAAAAGCACAAAGGTTAGAACATTTGTAATGATTTTTACTAGGCATGACCAATTTTTTTTGGAATCGGAAATTTCAATTTCCGGCTTTCGGAAAAATTCCAACAACGTAATTTTTCTTAAATCAGGAATTTTTCAGAAATTGGAATTTTTCCGATTTTACTTTCCAGGTTCCGGAAAGTAAAAATCCGGATTGGCCATCCCTAATTCTTACATTAGTAACTATACTTGTACGAGGAGCATACTGAAAGTCGTGAGCAACATTTTTTCACAAGTATAATCTCCATTAGTAAGTGAAACCAAATACATCACTTCAATCTACAGACCTTTCTTTCAGTTTTCCACATAGTCTCGGTTGTATGCCCACATTCTTCCCATCGTTCTGCAAGTTCGAAAGTACCCTTGCAATAGAATTCCGTTCCAGCTGCCCGTAGATACTGACGAACTGCCTGACGAATATCCTTCAGTGTCTCGTAGCGATGGCCTCGCATCTGTTCCTTCACAAAACCGAAAAGATGGTAGTCGGAGGGTACCATGTCGGGGCTGTAGAGACGATGCGGAAGGGTTTCCCACCCAAATTTCCTGATCTACTCCATAGTGGCACGTGCAGTATGCGAACGCGCATTATCCTGTTGAAGGATGATCTTTTCAGGACGTTTATCACTCAAGGCATGGCAGAGCTTGAAAAATGTCTGGACGTAGCGGGTAGAATTCATGGTTTGTCCAGGCTCAAGAAAATCAACTATAGTGCAACCCTGTGCATGCCAGAGGAGGTTCTCCATAACTTTCCCTACCGATTACACTGTCTTCGCTTTCTTCTTCGGTGGCGAATTCAAGTGGTGGAATTCCATACTATGTTGTTTTGTTTTCAGGTTCATAATGAGGGAACCAGCTTTCATCTCCAGTCCCAATACTCGCCAAAATGTCATCACTTTCATGTCGAAATGTCTGAAGAAGGGTTTGGGTAATGTTAGTCTCTCACGTTTGTAATCCTCGGTTAATAAACGTGGAATCCAATGGGCACAAACCTTTCGATAACCTAAGCTGTGAATCACCTCTTGAACCGCACCATGTCCAACACCAAGTGTTGAAGCGATTTCATTCACAGTGATACGCCTAACTCCCCTAATCAGTTCATTAACCCTTACCTTGTTGCGTTCCGTGGACGCAGTTCGAGGACACCCGCTGCGAGGCTCATCTTCAACACTCGTCTTTCCATCCTTAAAATGTTAAACCCACCTCCTAACACTGCTGGCACCCATGGACATATTTCCATAGGCCCGCTGCAGTCTCCGCTGAATTTCAGAAGCAGATTGATCCTCTTTGACAAGGAATTCAATCACAGTACTCTGTCGAAACGAAACATCGATGCCAGCCATTTTGTAAATCCTACCTGTAGTCACGTGCTAGCAACAAACAGCGTCAACACCTGGAAAGAAAGAAAGGTCTGTACCCAAACAACACGTACGTGTACGGCACATGTACACTATCAATGCATAAGCCGTACATGTGCACACGTACATAACCCGTGATTAAGTCGTGCATGTGCACATGTGCATTTGCATCGAGGAAGCACACATTTATATAACCCCTGCCTAAGCCGTTATGTGCACATATGCATTTGCGTGGATGAAGCCCATGTACATAACCCACATAACTTTTAATTTGTACGTAAATGAGTATAATTTCAAGAGCAGATACGTAACTGATTTGCATTTCATCCTCGGACGCCCCCAGAGAGAAATACAGAGTGCACTATTGTATATTCTTTTGCCTATCTTACTGATGAAGATAGTGGCGATTTATTGAGCTTAAATGATAGTTTTTAGCTATGTTTCTGGAGAAAGTGCCCCATGTGCAATGTGCCACCAACTACCATCGGTCCCCTGTCGCCTTTTGGCGGATAGCCGCCGAAGTTAAGGAATATGAAATCAACGAAACGGCTGCCGTCAACAGGTAGTAGCACTGCACTGATGTAACTACTGTCAGACAGTTCATAGGTTTACAAAATTATTGTTACAATAGTTTACTGATAATTATTAGTTACTTCTGATATACTTGGTAGGTGATGTCTTTGGTGTTACAGCGTAAGGCACCAAATATATAGACTCCATTTTTTTTAATCTCTCGTATGCTTTTACTTCACCTCTGCACTACGAGGAAATCAACTATGTTCTGCATGTACACCGACATACCTTACCAAGAAACCTAGCCTCTCTTGTGTCTGTTATTGTGTCAGCGAGGACCAGGTATTGTAATACGTACCTGTGAGCATAACACAAATACTACACTTAGGGGATTGACGAAAGTTCTCGCTTTCGAAGGGTTCTTTGATTTTTGAACTTCATCTAATCATCTTTTCAACTTCTTTCATCTCCGTTTGGGCTTCGGCCCTAGTACTCTTCATCTTTATGGCGGACTCAGGCAATGCTCCCGGACAGTCGAATCTGGTTCAGACATCTCCATTAAATATCGGGCCAAATGGTCGGCAAAAAACGCAACCGCGTATTGTTACTGGCACTACGCGTGTAGTACAAGCTACCACCAGTGTTCCAACATCTTATGCAACCTGTGTAGCTAACGGACAAAGAATTCGTTCGAGGTCTCTTTCTGATGGCGAGCAAACATTGGATCCAAAGAAACAACGTCTCACACCAATCGCAGATCCTACTGCTGCTAATAATCCTAACACTAATATGGATTGGACACCCACTTCCACTGAAAATCAAATTTTGTTTAATCAAGAAACCATTTATAACTTCTTGTTAACTGATTATGATCCGAAATACGACACAGTGCGCGCTGTATTTCAGCAACTTGTAAAATACGTTCCTCGTCCAGAAATAAGAGAAATCATCAAGACTCGTCGGGGTATAATCCTGCAATCGACCAATCCAAACTTCGCCACTCACGTCCGCAACAAGGCGACTTTCGAAATTTTTGGGTTGAAAGCAAAAATATCTACTTTAAGCTCGAGCGGACGAAAGACACCACCACCACCACGACGTCCTCCAATGTTATCCGTGGTCATTCGTGGCGTAGAACCCGATTTCACCGATGAGGAAATCTACTCTGAATTACATCAAGAAGGATTACCTGTCAAGCGGTGTATACGTATCAAGAACAACCAGGGTCCAACATACCTAGTTCGCGTTCTTACTGATCAACAACAGTTGATCGACCAACTTCTTCTACACGGTGCATATATATACCGGCGTCGTTACAAAGTGGAACCATCTCGCACACCAGCACCTCTGCCGGTTAGATGCGAGAAATGCCAACAATATAATTCTCATCCGACATCTGAGTGTCCGAATACCATCAAATGTGGCTATTGTTCACTGGAACATCCGACAAAAAGCTGCCCTAATCTTAAGGAACCACCACACTGTGACCGATGTTCTGAAAGACATCCCACTTATAGCTACAAGTGCAAAGCTAAGCCTAAACCCGATCCAGCTAAGCCAGAACTTGTTGTACCGATACGTTCTGTTGACACTCCAACACCACCAGCAAATTCGCTACGCCACCCAATAACTGTTGAAGATCTACTGCGCTTCCTTACTATATCTTTACAAAACATCCACTCTTTTGATCGCAACCACATCCTGAATCAGATCATGTATGCAGCCAAATTACTGTTTAACTTACAACTTCATGCTACCTATTCCGGACCTACAGTTCACTTTCAAATTCAGCCAATCGAAGTCTATGTTTAATATGGGTGCTTCTACATACACTTGTATACTACGTATCAGTATGGCTTATAATTTACTTTTTCTCAACATTCGATCAGTCTTAACCCATCACGTGCTCTTCGCACAACTTCTGCAAGAAGAAGACATAGCAGCCTTTGCACTTAACGAAACTTACCTCGCACCACATCTTTCCTGCTATTTTCCGAAATATCATCTTCTCCGACATGATGCTCCATCTGGCCCAAGAGTCTACGGAGGTACAGCTATAGGTGTTAGCCAACGTCTTCCTTATCGAGCAATTACTGTTCCATTTCAGCTCACACACCATCTTCCTGAGCATAATGTCATGACTATTTATTTTCGAGGCCGAACTGTCACCTTCGTCACCATATATTTTCGTCCAGGCAAAGCAATCAGCTATGACTTCTTTCGATATATCGATTCTACCTTTAGGCATTACATTATCATGGCAGATCTAAACATTCATAGCCGGTCACAGCGAGATAAAACTAATTTTCTCAACTTTCTTCAGACTGAAACAGTTGCCGAGATCCATGTTTTACCGAAACCTACTCGCCCTGTCAGCAATACTACTCCTGATGTTGTCATCACATCAACATCTCTCTCGCAGAGTATACATATCGATGTGCTCGATTCAATAGGTAGTGATCATGTACCTATAAAACTTGCACTTCACTGCTCTCCTCGCTCTCAACCTAAGCTACCTCCTCAGAAAGTATTCTGTTACAAACGAGCTAATTGGGAGCAATATCGCTCTGATTTGGACAATGCTATTAATACACTACTCATGCCAACTACACAATGTGATCTTGATCACACAATAGCCGCTCTTACTGAATCTATTCAAGATGCAGCACACCGTTCCATTCCAACAGCAGAAGTACAATTACATAAACCAAAATTGCCTCCGCACTATTTACCTTTCATATCCGCTTCTCGTCGAGCACATCGTGAGTACCTCGCTACGGGTAATCTTGAAGCGCTTAGACTTCATCGCCAATACCTTAGAATTACGCACAATTATATTGTTGCCTATAAGGAACGCCATTGGATTCAAACTTGCAACACACTTGCAAGTGAATCACACCCCAGTAAATATTGGCGCAAATTCCATCAACTTACCGGTACAGTATCCTGCACACCATACCCCATTGTTTACAATAATCAGGCAGTGATCACTGATATGGATAAAGCGAATACGTTTGCATCATTTTTCCAAGATATTTTTACACCTCTTCCTGGTTGGCATACACCGCAGCGCCTACAAAATTCAATAAACCGACGTACAGATCCAACATCTGCTTCTCTGCGCCCATCTATCAGCCACTCCTTAGAGCCCAATAATCAACTTACCACTCCGATCCAACCAGATGATATTCGCCAAACATTGCTCCGTAAACGAAACACTGCACCAGGCTTTGATTCTGTTACCTATGTTCTCATCAGGCAAGCATCACCTGCTTTTCTACTTTTTCTCAGCGCCATATATACTTTCATCCTGCGAACTGGATTCTTTCCAATCGACTGGAAATACTCGAAAGTTCTTCTATTTCCCAAACCTAACAAACCTTCAACTGACGTACAGTCCTATCGCCCTATTCATCTCACCAGTTGCCTTTGCAAAATATTAGAACGCATTCTAGTCCGCCGTTTGCACGCTCATCTTGCAACTCATAATCTACTTCCTATTCATCAAGCCGGTTTTCGACCTCATTTTAGTACAATGGATCAGTTATTACGACTATCTACGGCTGTTTATGACCAATACAACACAGGTTTTCCTTCATGTCTGGTAGCCTTTGATCTAGAAAAAGCTTTCGACAAAGTTTGGCACCCTGGTTTACTATACAAACTCCATAACTATTTTCTACCATCCTCTTATATCAGATTCATCCATTTTTTCTTACTAGGGCGACTAGCATATATCTCTATTAACGGAACACTTTCTCATCCGATCTTCATCCAATCTGGCGTTCCTCAAGGCTCGTCACTGTCTCCTTTATTATATCTACTGTATGTTGCCGACCTTGTGGTTCCAAACAACATCAACATATTTCAATTTGCTGACGACACCGCCTTTTTTACGACAGCTCGCACAGTACAATCCATCAGTAAAACTATGCAAACGGCAATTGATGCATTCGTTGACTGGTGTAATGTATGGCGATTAAGTGTTAATTCTACCAAAACTCAGTCTATTGTTTTCCTGCCACGTAGACGCCGTTCACGTATCTACAGGAATCCAAGTCGATTAAACCTCCAAGTAGACCATACACCTGTCGTGCCGTCAAATACTCTTACTTATCTTGGTGTCATATTTGACTCCAAACTTACTTGGACCCCACACCTTACCAAGATCATACGCCAAGCGCAAAATCGGCTCAACCTCCTCAAGCGCCTAGTTGGTACAACCTGGGGTTTAAAACCGTTAACAGTACTTCATACATATAAAGCATTTATGCGCAGTACATTAACATACGGTCACACTGCCTGGACATCTGCACCGCCAAAATTCTATCAGAAGTTGGCTATCCTAGAGCGCCATGCTCTACGCCTAGCACATCGCATCAGCTTACCACATCCGACACGGTTACTTTACGAGCTGATTGACTTTCCACCTTTATTGCACCATCTCGAACAGCTTCGTACTCGGTACGTTTGCAAGCGAATTGACCAGCAGCATCCCATGTTACTTGATATCCTACGGTACGATCGGGATCACGACGCACCCTCAGCTTACGTTGATACTCCCCTACAGCACTTCATGACTCTTTATCATTTGCAACTCGATGATGCTGTAGTGGATCCCGAAAACTTTCACATCTACGAACCACGTTAGCTTTCATCATTCATATATCCATCATACGCACCGTAACTACCTATTAACATGGGCTTCCTCTGTCTCCATCAGTTCCTGAATCGCCCCAGGAACAGAAGATAACTTGCATTCGTCTGTACTAACAAATACCTTGTGATGTGGCGTTCAGAGCACTTCATTTCATCTTCATCTACTTCTCTCCATATTGCCTTCTGTACCATATTCATTCCAGTTTTGCACTCGTCCTAACTCCGCACTACATGGTAATAAACTTATTATTTTCTACAATATTGCTGTCTCATGCTTATAGTATGCTTGTACTTCATTAGATGTTATTGTCACCCTTCCATCCCCTCTCTGTGTATATGTATTTAATAAATAAATAAATATTATATACTTGTGCACCTCTTAGACCGACCACATTAAACTGCAAACTACATTTTATATAAAGCACTTACCCGAAGAAAGGGCAAAACCCTTTAGCGGGACGACGGACAAAAAAAAATCTGCATGTAAATTATCTTGGTACTGCGTGTAAGTAATCTCTGTCCTACATGTAAATCACCTATGCACTACATGTAAATCGAATACGTGCTACGTAATCACCTGTGCGGTACGTGTAAATTACTTGTGCAGGACGTGTGCATTGCGGACGTGTGCATTGCAGTACTAATGTACTGCGCACTTGAAGATATTGAATAGGACTTGTGACACATATGTGCATCACATGTACAGACGTGCATTTATATAGGTGATGCACATGTTGATCCGTGCAGTTGTACATGTACTATACGGGTACTGTACGTGCATTGTGCTGTCTGTTCAGGTTAAAATGATGCCTGTAGATGTTACATAATCGTCTTTGATATAAGCTCAGTTATTTTAATTCCATGATAACCTTTGTAATAATTTGACACTAGTGAAATTACGTTTGTAAAGATAAAATATTGGTATCCTAAATTGTGAAAAAATGCTCTGACAGTAGAAATTAACATCCTAGACAATCTTTTTCCATATGCGCTCATTCCTTTTAACCGTGAAATTACCATTTTTACGATAAACTATTCTACAACAATATCCATTGGAGAACTAATTTAAAAAATAAAATTATAGGGCCTTATGCAGGGTCTTTCTGATTAGTGATTAGTGCAATACTAAAGCGTTCCACTAACATGTTGCCTACAGTAGTCAGGGTTTTAGTATGACGCTAATCAATCTTCAAAACGACTCTGCATAAGGCCCCATAGATGTTATCTTTGTGCTAGCTCTCATAAAATCCTGAGCCTCATTCTGATTCAATCTTCGGAAAAGTCAGCATAACCAATGTAACGCAAAACTGGATCATGAACTATATAGTCCTGGGCCCAGCCTATATCCCCGTAAAAATTTTTAGGTCCGGAGAGTTTGATTGCTGGAATGAGTTATACAGTGACCAAATATAATTAAAATTTTAGGTAGACATCTGGTATCCTGTTCATTCTATCTGGGCAGCCATTTTCCAAAATGGCCGCCGCTCATATGTAAATATCTATATATCTCGAGAACCAAGGTACTTAGAAAGGTGATTTTGGTGTCAAAGTATATGTTTTCGAGGTCGCTGAATTCAAATATGGCATCATCGGTAATGTAACTTAGAAAACTTACTAGCTGACAACACTGTTGTCTTTAACGGTCAACTATAAAAAGCTACTGATGCATATTGCACAAGGATGTAGCGTGTCCCTTCCAGGACTACAGAAAACCAATTTTTGCTTGTAGTTGACATCACAGAAAAACAGATTTTAGAAATTAATATAAGAAAAAAGTGGCTTTAAACTCAACATGGCGGCCAATATGGCGGCTAGTGACCAGGCCGCCAAGTAATGGACTTATTCAAATGTCTGTAAGGCAATCACTTTTGGCCTAAAGAGTTCAAACAAGAAACTGGATGTACAGGAAAGGACAGACGTTCCAAGCGTTTACAGTTTAGGTCCAGGGAACGAAGCGTATTATCAGGGGGGCGACAGAATTAAAAAATGCACACATTTTCAATGAAAAACAGAGCTTTGACCTATTGTTTCCAGACAACTATACCTACAAGGATGTAGCTACAAAATGTCCTATAAAATGTTCCTTGGAAATGTACCGTAAGATTCCATTTGTAGTATGTCCGTACTGTGCATAACTAAGTGAGGACAAGGGAGCAAACCCCTGTTTTTTGTTAATTCTTTCGTTTTTGGAACCGTTACGCCGTTTCCGGCGTATGGGCCAGATAAAATTAAAATTTACTATAGCCTGTAAAATTATTTTGGCGCGGAGAGTTTGATTGCTGGAATGAGTTATTCAGTGACCAAATAAAATGAAATCCTAGGTAGACATCTAATATCCCGTTGATTCCATCTTGGCAACCATTTTCAATATGGCGGTTGGTATAACACACACCAGATTATCATTGGAGCCACTTACACTTGGTGAATGATTTAAAAACAATCCTGTGTTTTTGGATTTGTTCAATCATATGAAATTATTTTCAAACTAATTTTAAATGTAGTACACTGTTTTTGGAAATTAATACTATCAAGACATTATACTGTAAGGGCCAATACGAATCAAATATTTTAATTTATGTAGGTAAAGAGCGAATGATAATACTGGATGTAAAATTCTATAATTTATAAGAAATAGCAAAAATCGTATGTACAAAATATTTCACTGTTTACAAATATATTTCTAACGTATAATTATGATAGTTTTATTCATTATCAATCTTCTTTGTATAATGTAGTTTTTATGTTATCTCTGTCATGAAGCAGTTTGTTTTCTTATCAAAATTTTCACTTTGCACTTATTATTTGTTATTACACTGTGCACTATTACACTTGCAGTAAGTAGTACACTTGTAAAATGCACTTCTACAAGGACATTGATAATCGTTACACAAACATCGATAATTGTTGTTGTCAAACTTGCATCCACATTTTTGAATCACATCATTTGGCAACGGGTTCATGAATTTTATTGGTCGCAAAACACCATTCAATTCAGTCCATCCAAAAGTGTACGGATCCAGTTCCGGAAACGATGTTTCTAATATGGTAAGACCTTTTCTAATTGAATAATAGGTACGGAGAATGTGACCTTGGATTGACTGAAGTTGGGGGTAATTTTGCAAGCGGAAAATTTCTTATGTATTCTTCATATCTTAGTTCGTTAAAAGTTGAGCATTTTGTGCTAGGTTTCCAAACGCTCACTAGGTATTTCTCAACAACAGAGACTCCGATTGTGTTGTCCTCTGTCTCTACGAACTTCTGTAAATACATTGTAGGTTCCGCACGCATAGCACCTTTCTTGGTTCCAATTTTGCTAACTTCATCATTGCCTGTGAGTATATGAGTTTTTATAAGATTGTTGCAGAAAAGTGAACCAAATTTGGAGAATAGTGTGTGAAGAGGTAAGAAACGTCGTTTTTCGCCAGTTCCATAGCTTACCCAAAGTTCTTGCAAACCTAAGAGCAAAAACTTCTCGACAAGGCGAAGAAGGAATGCAACAACATCGGCGTCATTTGAAAGAACAACAACTCTCTTCTTTCCGTGAATTATTGCCCAGTATGTGTGAAATACAATACGCAGGTCCGCTTCTTCCACGTTACTCTTAAGATCTTGTACAATT
Source organism: Thermobia domestica (assembly GCF_964235325.1). NCBI lineage: Eukaryota > Metazoa > Arthropoda > Insecta > Zygentoma > Lepismatidae > Thermobia > Thermobia domestica. Next base: position 189,119,507 of record NC_137454.1, on the reverse strand, counting down.
GAGGTTTCGTGATTAGAGATTTGCGTTGCTTGTAGCTCAGCACCATCATTAAGTATTCTACCAATAATTACAGTAGGACCCTTAGCCATCATTGATGAGTCTTGTAACATGAAATCTCGCGCAAACATTTGCAGTTTTATCTCATTTTTTGTTAACTCCCAGAACTTATCTAATTGAATAGGAATGGGGGTTGAAGAGTTGATACATACCATTTCGATTGTTGAACAATCCGATGATCTCCTTATCCGCTCCGATTGTTTCACTGATAAGGGAAAATAGTTCTTGAAAACAATATGCAACTCTTGGGCATCACAAGTAGACATCATTGTCTGCAGAAATCGGTGCATCACCTCTCCGGAGTCTTTCAGTGATGACATTTTAATGGTTCGCAACTGAGCCATGAAGTCGACGATCAAAACTGTTGGAAGATGGGATGTTTTGGTAATCGTTTTTTGAGTCGATTGGAGTTGGTTTTCTAGCTCCGACATCAAAACGTATTTTTGTGGTTTCGTTGGTGCGTCTCCTTCGAAAAGTGCGTTTGTGTTGAACAGGTCATGTGAAAGAATATCTTGCATAGGCACACCTCGCTCCTTCGCCACATCAATGTCTCTCTGAGCTTGAGCTAACTGCTTGTTGGATATGGTATTAACATCCCCAACTTTAGAAGCATGTTCTCTTACTTTTTAGTACAAATCTCTCCTCTTCAGTTGGTTGTAATTCTCTTCTCCTTCCGCCAAAACATTTAACAAGCGACGTGCAATTTCTTCGTCCACGTACTGTCTAGTTAGAAAGTTGTGCAGCTTTACTGGATGCTGCTGGTAATCTAATGGATTGCCTTGCTGAATCACAAAATCTAGCAAAGGCTTAACTTGCACACCAAAATTTTCAACTCTTTTTCCCAATCAAGTCACGATGAAGTACAGTTTCTTGGTGATCCATTAAAGGAGAATTTGTCAGTTCTCTAAATACGTTGATTATTTCCAGAATTTCATGACACACCAACTGCTATTTAGCAACGTATTCCACTTTTCTTGTTTGCCCAACAATCCCTTTCGAGCTTTTTGGGATCTTTGGATAGTCTGCTCAAGTTTCATATCCGAAGAGACTGCATTGAAAAAACCGTTCTTATCTTTCACGACGAAGTGTCCATCTTTAAACTTACTGTAAAGATATGGCAATTTCATTTCTAGGTTTCTGGCCATTTCCAGGTACCACGAAGCATATAGCAGATAATTGGTGCAATCGAACTCGTGAAACACTGGCAACAGTTGTTTAACAGTGGTGGGCTTGAATATGATCTCTTTCTCTTGAGGCATTTTGACACGATTTATCTAGCTCTATCTGCGTTTGGAATACTTTTTTGTCGTGCTTTGTCCAGAAGGCTTGCCATTGAAGAGTTCGTATAACGTGTGGAACGATATGCATACCATGAAGAGAATGGACATAATGCGTTCCATGAAGCACAGTCTGTATTGTTTTGTTTCCAAAAAAAATCACATTCAATTATAGCCTCTTCCATTCCACTTCCAATCAAGAAATTACCGGCACAATGTAATGCGATTTTTGCCATGTGGAAAGTGTCCATCATGGGATATATATCCTGAAACTCCAGAGGACAAAAGAGTATTATGTCCGCCACAGTCCGAAAAACTGCTTCATCACAAGATACCGGAAGAATAAGTTGATCTTGAACCTGTCCACGAATATGTTGCGTACAGGTCGGCTGCAAAATTTTTTCCTCACTTTCCAGCTCAGCAACTCGACAAAATACTTCGTCTTGGAAATGGCTAGCTGCAGCTAGAAAGGAGTTTGCACGTGCTGACTCACAAATTCAAAATTTTTACCTCAGAATCTCTCCCACATTTCCTCTAGTTGCCACGTTTGCGCATATGACGCACGGTAATAGGTACGGCGAAACAACACTGCTAGGTTCTGAACGTTCTTGTTTTCCTGAGCGAAGCGATGGTTTCCGTGGTGGGAATAATGAACATCCTCTCTCTTCCACAGCCCTTTCAGTTACTTCAGTTTCCTTTACTTTTCAAGTAGCATCTACATTCTTTTTTTAAAATGTATATATCTTGTAACAAGTGTTGCCACTGTGGTACACTATTTTCTCTCTATGATTTGCTTTTATACGTTTGCTTACGTCGTCATCACGAATTTCAGCAACTTCTCTTAGTCTTTTAATCCCAGCAGCTGTGCTGGTCAATCGTTCCGACGTATTCCGCTGACAAATTACGCATCTGCTGCTGTCGAAGGGCTCTTCCATGCGCTGACGACTAAGTTGAACACCTGGGGTAATACTTATTGCAGAACTATCAGTCATCCTTGTTTCTTACCTGAAATAAGAAAAGAAGTTGTAATTGTTAATTTTATATAGTTTTTGTGGCATGTAAGTGCACATTCATGATATGAATATGGTCGAACATATATGGCTTAGACCCCTTCCAAACCCGTTCATCTGAAAAGATACAATGGAATACAATAAAGGTATGGTATGAATATGGTCGAACATATATGGCTTAGACCCCTTGCAAACCCGTTCATCTGAAAAGATACAATGGAATACAATAAAGGTGAGTTGCTTCCTTATCTCATACAAAATGGACAAAGTAGGAATTGAATCTTATGACATTTTTCAGGGAACATTTAGTGCTTTACTGTGCGTTATATGCATAATTATCTAGAGCATATCCCTATTTTTCATAAAAATGCCTGCCCCCGCCCCAGCCCATCTTTCCCCCTGAGAATACGCTACGTTCCCTGGACCTAAACCGTAAACGCTTGAAACGTCTGTCATTTTCTGTACATCCTGCTTCTTGTTTGAATTCTTACAGGCATTTGAATAAGTCCATTACTTGGCGGCCTGGTCACTAGCCGCCATATTAGCCGCCATGTTGAGTTTAAAGCCACTTTTTTCTTATATTAATTTCTAAAATCTGTTTTTCTGTGATGTCAACTACAAGCAAAAATTGGTTTTCTGTAGTCCTGGAAGGGACACGCTACATCCTTGTGCAATATGCATCAGTAGCTTTTTATAGTTGACCATTAAAGACAACAGTGTTGTCAGCTAGTAAGTTTTCTAAGTTACATTACCGATGATACCATATTTGAATTCAGCGACCTCGAAAACATATACTTTGACACCAAAATTATCTTTCTAAGTACCTTGGTTCACGAGATATATATAGACATTTACATATGAGCGACGGCCATTTTGGAAAATGGCTGCCCAGAGGGAATGAACAGGATACCAGATGTCTACCTAAAATTTTAATTATATTTGGTCACTGTATAACTCATTCCAGCAATCAAACTCTCCGGACCTAAAAATTTTTACGGGGGTATGGGCTAGGCCCTGGACTAATATCAATTACCGACCGATACTGAAACGACTACTTTGCGTTGTGTTGTCGCAAAACCAGTGTGTGTAAGTTCTTGTGAAATTTGAGGGGAAAAATAACAATGCTTAGAGAAACATTCCACAGTAATTTTCGCAAGATTTTGCCTACAATATCGTAGCGGAATAATTGCGAAAAGTTATTATAACTGTAATGCCGATCATCGCAAATAACACAAAAAATCAAACAATCCGTAATTGAGAATCCTTGTTCAACTTGTTACTAATGAGGTACCTGACTTGTAATTTTGAAAATATTTAGCTGGTCACATTGAATAGTAAATCATATGACATCTTCTGCTGCAGGAAGTAGACGGTCGAGTGAGTAGTTCTGTAATCTTAAATCAGAGATAAAATGGGAGCTTCAGCAATTCCAATTGTTGTTTTCACTGTGCTATGGGGGATCGTTGGAATTGTTCTTCCCATTGTTACTCCTAAAGGACCAAATAGAGGGTAAGTATTTGTGTTCGACCTAATTGCACAAGGTCGAATTTTTCTGCTTTCCAACAACCCCGTTAACCCTCAATCTATTTTTGAAGAATTATATTCACTAAGAAAATAGTATTAGAAATAGCTAAGGATATATTATATCTAATAAGTGTAAATACATTTTAAGAAAAAATATTTACTAATGTTTATATAGCTTCCATTTATACCTGCATTCAATACCATATGCAGCTCTTTAATTACGTACGTACTAATTTGTTTTGAAGAGTGATATTTTTAAAACTGTAGGCATACCATTCGAAATTATTTTTGATAAATTATGATACCTCCATTCAATCCGTGGCTGATATTTAGTATCTCCCCCAATCTTGCTCGTATAAGGTTTATAGTGTATTACTTTACAAAATATAGTTGAGCTAGGGAAGGAAGGTTCTAGAACACAGTTTGCCTTTGCCCCCGTATAGGTTAGTAACTAGGTTGGTTCCTTTCTGTACCAAAGTTTAATATTTAGTAAATATAGTATTGCCGAGCGAGCGTGAGCGAGTGAAGGCGGGTTAGAGCCCCGCAGAGCACGTTGTTTTCTGTCTTTATTACAGCTAAATGGGAAGGGAGTCCTGTGTTCTAGGAACGTTGCCACCTAGGGACAGCTAACGAAGGGAGTTTAAGCTACCAGGGCCCTTGTACCTTTATCACAATTTAGACAAAGACAAGGTACTCGATTCTGGAACCATGAAACGAGTTGGAGGATATACTAAATGCCATCCCAATCCTTTCTGTCTCTAAAGTTTTACACCGGGGGATATAAAGAAATTTTACGTGGCATAGATAATAATCAAGGTTGCCATCGTATGATACCAGAAATAATTGTTGTGACTGACACAGGTCCCCCTTCCCACTTAGCTGTAAAATACTATGTGAATTAAATTTTAAACTTTGGTACAGAAAGGAACTAATCTATGTACGGGGACCTGTTCTAGAATCTTCCGTTGTGGCTCGCATACTACAACCAAAAATTAAACTTCTTTTACGATTTGCCTATAAATTTGCGTCTGGATGTATGGCATAAAAACTACATTGCATCAACCTGTGCTACGTGGCTACTAAAAACATGAATTCTATATAACCGAGTCAAGACAGGGGGAAGTGGGAATGCCAGAGGGGCAGCGAGTGGGTGTGTTTAAAGGGACCAGGCGCGTCGGAGACTGGATGTACGCGCAGGCGAGGGTATTGGAAATAAATACGTTTTGCAAATGTTGCGAGTTTCAATGGCGCCTGCCATTGTTTCAGTTCTTCCATTATTCACTTGCCTTAATCATCCGTCTTCCTTAGCATAAAGGGCATACCTGGGACGTTAAACTGAAAGATTTCATTTCTACCCCTACTTTACCCTAATACGCCTCTGCTCTCTCAGATTTTATTGTTATAAGATGAAAATTTTACATTATGTGCATTGTATATACCTGTAGCCTATGTTCATTTACTCGATAATTATAATGTGACGTACATTAATGAAATGTTGTGCAGATTGAGAATAGCGACCAACTAATATTTGTTACATATACCTGTCTTATATATATATATAATGGTTATTAGTACCTTACTCAACCTAATTTATAGGCGAGTTGTATTTTTCGTAAAGGATAAATTTAGAAAGGCATAACGTTAATAGCTGTAACGGCGTTTTCTTGATACATTCAGGTAAGCTTGCGTGAGAATTTTTTTTCATCTAGTAAGTTACTACCTAATAATTGGATACATATTTACAATGCGCGTGTAAAATATGACACAAAGCGTTCGCAATGCGTCTAATCCGCTTGAGGGTAAGGCGAAGCTGATAGGTCTGAGAGTGCGTCAGTAGGAAGCAGGCACGTTAACGACGGTGAGTATTTGCTTAATTAAAAAGGAATAGGAAATTGCACGCCAACTTGTTCTAGATGGATACAAGATGACTTTGGTGAAGAATTTGCTTTTTAACGAAATTAGCATGTATAGAGATAACGTCTTTTGCGCTTACATGGATATAGCTTTGTAGCTTGGGCTTGAACATAAATAGTAGTGCAAAGAAAAAGAACTAAAATATTGCAGAATGCTTCTTATGGAAATTTGCGTCATACACTTCGTTATATTATTGTTGGTCTCTCCCAGTTTACAGATGATTAATTTAATGAAATTTACAAAAGAAATATCAAATGTTATTTGAAAAAAGGAATATGTAAGAAAAATGTATGTGAATCTTGTTTGTTGATATTCCTAATAATGTTTAAAAAAACGTAATGCAAGGGATACGCTTAAAAGCACGTGATTATCCATAAGGAAGTAACTATGGATTTAATTTGTGTGTAAATGTAATGTGTTAAGTAATGATCAATAATGATAAAGCTGTGGGACGATTGAGGCATCTAGTAACGTGAGGAACTATTCTCACTTAAGCGTATACTCACTGTTGCTGATGGGCTACTAGCTCCGTGCTACCCTGATTGTTGGCATTCATGCTCTTTACTAACCTAGCACAGATTGTTTTTGCATTGTATAAAATGTGGAAATGTGGCATCATAGGCGGAACTAGAGGGAGCCAGGGGGAGCCGGCCACTCCCAGAAGCAAAGTTGGCCCTCACCAGAATTTTTCTACTGGACAAGAATAATGTTAATAATTTACATCAATTTATGCATATCAATTTTAGTTACGCTTGCATTCGACATATTTAATAGTGGCTATACTCGTCTGCCCATCGTTTTATATATATATATATATATATATATATATATATATATATATATATAATATGGTCTAATGCTTGAATGTAATGAAATCCCTGGACTAATGTGATAGTAAGCAGTATAGCGATCTCTCAACTTGCGCTATATGAGTTTATTTGATAGCTTTATTAATGTAAATTATTTTTGTTTTGTTTCAAGTAATTAACATTATTGACGTAGTAAGTTTTTCTTGTTATGATAAACCAGTCTTATTGTTATTATTTTATTTATAGCATAGTAATATTTGAATAGTTAAGATTGTCACTACAAATTATTAAGGTACACTAAAACAACAACAGAAAGCGAAGAAGCCGAATTCTTAAACTGCTAAACTCAACCGATTGTTGCCTTTTATATACATGCATATAATACCCACTCAAAAGTTACTATTCATTATAGTTTGTTGCTTTTCATTATAGTTTGTTATTATTTATGAACTGAAGTTTGTAGTTAGTCTTATGGTATAAACTGTAACCAGGTGCGCACCCAGACATTTTTGGTCAGGGTGACGAAACTTAGGAGGGGTACAATATTGCAAGACACAGACAAGATGTTATTCTGCACCCGAGTAAACGATAAATAATTTCCAATAGTGGAAGTCGTGCACCCCAGAAACACTTTTTATATTTTACTTTTGAAAAGTGAGTTGTGCTATGCTAAAGGAAGAAAATAAGTTCCTGAAAACCTGCTGTAAAAGTTACATGGGTATCGGAGCAATAACAAGAGCCAGAGCAATTTTAACCGATCAAGTCATGTCGTCTCTTGGTACGGGGAGGAGCGTGTACCAAGGGACTTAAATTATTGTACCTAGGATTAACTATAGATCTGATAACTGATTATTGTCACCTAATTCGCTAAATTAAACAATTATAAGTGCAATATAGAAACCATAACTTGCTTCCTCATTCTCAATAGAATGGGAATTTTTGCATTGTCAAGTAACTTTTTAAATACAAGGAATATACTGTATGTTATATAAAATAAATATTACAGTTTTATCACATTATTTGCTGAAATTGAATGCAATGAGTATGGAACTTGGCATGTTGGTTTTAAAAAGTACAAATTCATAAGTTTATTAGGTCTACATCAAATAGATATCATTATATACAAAGTATTGTTCCCTTGGTACATGAAAATTCGTGTCCCTTGGTACTTGGATCTCCCTACTTAAAAATAAATTTAACGAAAGGTGTACATAACAAATTAAAGTAATCAGAATATAGAAGCAATACATAGATATCTTAAATATGTTGGAGCATTTACTGCAAAACGTTGAATATACTGCTTATAAAATCTGATTAAATCATTTAAAATAATAGTCCTTTTATACTATTTAACTCGCTTTCTTTCTCTTTGTTTCATTAAATGTTTGATGTTTCAAATTTCACAATCACTTCTGCTTGTCCATCAGGGTCACTTATCATAGGCAGTGTTCGGACTTTGAGGGAAATTTCCCTAATATAGGGAAATTTCATAGGAAAATTTAGAAAAAAAGAAATTTCTGACCAATATAAATAATTCTTTCTTTAAAATGGACTAATACTTACAGTAGCAATAATTTGTGTGTTTGTGTGTGTGTGAGAGAGAGAGAGTGTTCAAAGTAGTACCCTTGTTGGCTGGTGTATTTCTGTGTATTTGCTTGTATAAATAAGTGAAGAATAAAGCTAATAAAATAGTAGAAGCGAAAAGCAAATGAGTTAAACAAATGTGGTTGGAACTTCTCGTAATATAGCCAAATCAGTCTTATCACGTAACTTTTGTTATAGGAATTGGATTCCCAACAAACTAGGAAAAATTTGATTAGGAAAGGGAAAATGTTGAAAAATGAGGGAAATTTTCATACGTAAACCTACGAACACTGATCATAGGTCCTCCAGAAAATTTTAAATAGTAATGTGTGTAATAAAGTATTTCATTGAAAAGATTATGAAAAGCAAACATTTTTTTTATAGGGAAACGAGTCCCTCAAGTCCGTCTACAAGTCGTCTTTCCCGTATTGTTGACCTGCTTCTCTTCCAATTTTTTTAAAAGTTCTACCGGAAGTTAGCCAACTATAGTTCTCCGATTGGTAGTTTTACATATAATTATTCTCTTCTTAGTTAAAAATGTTTTGCGTATAAAATATGATTGCATTTCTTTGTTCGCAGAGAGTTGTATAATTAAGCCCAATACTAGTAAACGTCAACGACTTACCGGTATTGTAAAACTTACAGAGGTTGTTCAGCCTACGTTTGGCCGATTTTGTTGCTTCCCCCTCGCGGGCAGAATGGACTCACCCGACCTGGCTCGTGGCGTCCTGCAGTGTTGTGCAGTGGCTTTCTGGGAACCGAGTTGTTTTTCCGCGTGGACTCTGCACTGTTTTTAAAGAATGAAAATGTAAGAACACGACCATTCTCTACTAATTAATCCAAAAAGTTTACTTTTAACTCACTAGACAATTGCACCAAACTTCGTCCGAACATAAGTTTTGGTGAAGTCCTTCATTCTTTTTCCTGATATTTCTAGAAATAAAGCTAACTCTAATTATGCCTATGAGTAGTACACCAAAGGGCGTGCCATTTTTCACAGGTCAAAAACTAAAGAATAGATTAATATAATTATATATTAATTAGCTTTAGACCTCAAGGTTTAACTGCAAAATGAAACTTCTGCGTTCGTTTTCGATATATTCACCTATGAAAGAGTCTTTTTTTAATATTGACATGAAGTGACTGATTCCACCATAGAAGTCCCTAATAAAGATTTCTGCATGTTGTGAAAGAGATGTCAGTATTCGTTACCAGTTGAAGGATGTTTGTAAGGACAGTATTGTTGTTTACTGTACTCTGCTGATGTGTATGAGTGAATTTAAAACGGGGAAGGGGTGGATTCAAATGAAGATCTGCCGAGGTCCGGCAACCGCCTCAGAAACTTTTGATCCTGTTGAGACCCTGATTATGTTGGACAAAAAGCTAACTGCTGACGATAACTGTGACCTTACAAGGCACTCCCATTGCATCATGGAAAGAATTTTGACATACGACTTTGATGTTGTCGAGATCGATTTACGTTAGATCTCTCGACTGCTGAATGAAGAGAAAATGATCAGTCTGCTCTGGAAGGGAGTTTTTACAGGCAAAATAGTTCCACATTCATTCTGCTTACAGCCAGAAATGCCCTCGGAACTGACATTTTCCACTGACTAAATCACCATCAGAAAGATTTGACACTTTTGATGGTGACATACAAGTTTAAAAGTGACAAAGGTCTCACCCAATCTGAGTATGACTGGAGGTATATGCAAACGGCACGTACTTTTGGCGTGTACCTCGTATTGAACATTTAACTTGGGAAATTAGTTATGTGCATTTTATCGACCGATAGACCGTATAGAATGCATACATACTATAAGATGAAGTATTAATAATCTTTTTGAGATCAGTATTATTTTTGCCATGTGCATTGTTGCGTAACAATATAGCTAAGAAAATACAGCTGTTGTGAATTTGAGAAAGATAGTCAAATGTAAAGCATCAGTGTAAGGAAACCTTTTCTGTTTTTAACACTAGTGTTAGTGTGTAAAATGGAGGCTACTGATAAAATATTTTATAATATTCGTAACGTAGACATTGCAACGTTTTAGAATGTCTGTTCGTTCGTTGTTGGAATTATCACGTGGGCCGTGCAGTAATTTATAATTTCTCCATTTCACTACGTTCTACTGTTTGCATGTTGTGAAGATGAGGATTTAAATTAATGTACAGTTGGTGTTTAAAATTAAGTTTGGGAAGCGATCGCAGAAGTTTTCAAGAAGGGATAAAGAGTATTCTAGTAATACCAACAGTGCAGTAAAATCCAGAGATGGCTCATGAGGAAAGTCACACCTTAAAAATAAGTTTTTTCGCTTCAAAATAAAAGAAAACTTATTTATTCTAATTTTTATGATTTGAACATATAGATGCAAGTGTAATGAACTTCAGAGTGTAAAGTGGTCGTCGGACCAAGGATCTAACCCGAGTCTTTCTATATATAGTCTTATCTTTTTCTCTTCATTATAGAAGTATTCACCTTCTAACGATAATATAACGATATAAATAAAAACCCATCCCAAAGTTTTGAGCCCTTAAAAGTAGCAGTATGACAACCCACCGCCCCCCCCCCCCCAGAAGTCGGTCCTGGATCCGCCCCTGTAGCCTCATAATCTGTGTGAATTTGTGCTTAAGTTTTTATACAGAATTTACTCTTTTTTTTTTTTTTTTCAGTATCATTCAGGTTGTATTGATGCTAACGGGAGCGACATGTTGGATTTTGTAAGTATAGTTTTAAATGATACTAATAATACTAATATACATTCATGTTTTTTTTCAAAGCTATCTGCAAAATTTACTATTTTACTGCTTGGCTCTATTTAAGTGGGAAACAGAGGGCTTTTCAAACAAATGTGACCGTACGCTACGCTGTGTTTTAAGGAATATTTTTATATTATTACTTGGATAAGAGATAAAAACGTGGTATTGTTTAAAAGTATATTAGAATTATTCTTTAATCTCTGAGTTATGTAAGGTTTATTACGTGCAACACCAACTAGTTCGTTTACTATGTGCTGTTAGTATATGCAGTTAGTACACACAATTAAGTCTGTGTGTATCATATCCTAAAACTAGCAAATCCGTAAGTAAATGAATTATGCTTACAGAAGCTTAGCTTTCATATCCAAATTTTGAAGGTGAATTAAAAAATAGAAAAAAGACATTATTATTATTTTTTAACTCTCCTTGACACATTATTGCCTGATCTCTTAAAGTAACTTCTTGTTTTTCTTAGGACGTAATCATGTCCAAAGATAAAGATTAGGGCATAATTCAGCCAATAATACTTCGGATTTTTAATTTTCATTAGGTTTGATTTAAACTAGATCTTCTAAACTAGATTTAAAAAGAAAAGAAAAAGGGCATTGGGAAATTTGTAGTGAATGTTACGCTGTAACAATCTATCGCTGTCCAGGTAAAAGCTAGTAAAAGAGAAGATCGTTATAAGTAAAAGAAATTGCTTGCAAAAAGTGTGATGTTCTTTTAAATTACATTACGTAAAGTTTCATTTCGACTTACCATGAGTTTAATTTCGAGAAATGTCTATCTGGAGGATGAAATCTATTTTTCTTGATTTCCGGTTATCTCCATATAGAAGAGCCTACATCTTGCTATGATAAATAGATTCTGTTCCTAAGTTTTTTACTGTTTACTGAAAATACTGTTTTTTTAGAATGGAAGTTTCACTTTTTCCATTTTCTGTTTCAGTTGGTTATGTTGCTATATGTGCCAGATGAATCCATTGGTAGGACCGAAATTAGAGAACACAACATTATTGTTGATAGCTAGGGAATGGGTAAGTTTTGAGTTGCGTTTAATTTCAGTATTATTATTATTATTATTCACATAATGTACAATAAAACTCAGTTGATAAAAATATTTTACTGGCAATCGAAGAATATTACAGACGACGTCAAAACCTCATCATCACAAGAATTTCTAAATTAAGTATTCGGAAATGTGTGTTTTTAAATGGCATCGTGTCTGCTGCCAAGTGTTGCAGCCTTCTTTTTAGTCAAATACTAGGTAGGGTTCGTATACTTCCTATATTTTACGGGATTGTCTCTTATTACGAATTTGTGTCCTGATCCTTCGAACGCAGACTTGCCATGTATCTTGTGGATTTGTGTTTAAGATTCTTGTTCTTAAATTTAAATCTTGTAATTACTAAGAAATCGATAGCTTTCGCCAGAAAAATATCACACCAATTGGCAATACTGTTATGTTGCGAGAATACCACTACCGAATTTGGTAACAACTAAGCAGTTTGATATGAGACTAACCTGTTCCATAAAGCAGTTAGCTTTATTGATTCGTGCGCCCTCTAACTGCTGAAGAGAAATGTGCGATATCCTTTGCTTATTCGTATATCCCATCTTTGGGTAGATGGGTATATGTCCCATCTTTGGGTAGGTTTTTTCGTTCGTTCGTTAAATAATATAGTAGAATTAGCTTACTACATACTAGATAATGATAGATACACTACATATAGTGAGACTTTGTCTATCTCATCATTACGAAAAAACTGAATGAACTGTTTGAAATGAATAGCTTGGCTCGGGACGGTTTTTTCGTGTTATTTTCATTAAAATACGGATCCTAAGCAGAGGAGGATAATTAAAAATGTATGCTGAAGGTAGAATATCTCGTGAGATTATCATGTTATGAGATGAAATTCGACGTATATACTCATTAAAAATACGTAACCATAGGCTTAATCATTTTCGAAAAATCGCCTCTGGGAAGGAGCCAGTTTGGAAGATGTCTTAGTTTCCCAGTTGGTATTCATAAAATGGCCAAAATGAGGCCCGTTTCAACCTTTTAAAATGAATTTTCAAACATAGCACTTGTCGACCTAGATTACCTAAACTTCGATTGAAATCCGTATCCTAAGAGAAAGAGGATGGTTTAAATTTTTCATAAAGAATTCATAAACGTATTTTGTTCGGACAAGGGCATTTCAGGTAGTCTAAGAATCAGTGATATTTAATGTAGTAAGGAAAATATCTTTTTATTTATTTATTTACTTAACGTTTATTTGTTGGAGGAGAGTAATCCATTCCACATGAGAAGGCTGAATTCACCGCTCATTCTCGACTGATTTTATTTATTTATTTATTGAACAAATTCCCAGATACAGCATAATTGTGCCATTTTACGCAGGGAAATGTCAACAAGCAGGAAAAAAAGAAAGAAAAAGAATTAAAAAAATAAACAACAACAGTAACATCAATAGTATTAACAAAGAGTGCACAAGTAATATTATTTAGCCAGCACGCGTTTTATTGCTCTTTCAAACACCGGGTAGCTCGAAAAAATGTCCACCTCACTTGTTAGATTATTATAATAGTTGGGTACTCGGTGAAAAAGACCTCTGTATAATTGTCAACCTAAGGCGTACAAGATGGAATAGGTGGGTATTCCGGGTTTTGCGGGAAGGGACATGTAAGGATAGTTGTTGAATTAGGGTTTCTGATCTTAGGTTCCCATTTACAATCTTATGAAAAAACTTCAAATCAGAGTTATTTCTGCGTACTTCCAGCGTCTGGATATTAAGATATCGCAAAATTTCCTCCTTAGGTAATATTCGAAGTGCGGGAACACGAAAACGTACTATTGCAATAAAGAAATTGAAAACAGATTCAAGTCTAGAGACATGTGTAGGTGCGGCCATGGCCCATATGGGAGAGCAGTATTCGATCTTGGGTGCTATTAGAGTTTTATAGAATGTTGTTCATGATACCACAGTACGTAGTTCAGTGAATCGGTAAAGAAGCCCCAGCATACGCATTGATTTCTTAACTATTGAGGAGATGTGGTCAGAGAACTATTGAGAAGATGTGGTTTTAATCTCATGCATTGAGAATTACGGAAAAGTGAAAAAAAATGTGCACCTTGTCTCAAAAAGGCTGAGCGCATTCTTTATTGGTGTTTTGAGGCAAAAATTTTCTAAGTCCAGCTTCGGGTATCTTCGGGAAAAAGTAAGCCAGGTTCGAACCTCCAAGCCAGCCTTTGCAATCGGGAAAAAGTTTGCAGATGTGTTTTTCTTCTTTTAAATATAATAAGACTTGTTACCAAGTGTTTAAAAAAGCAACATTGATTGAAATACTTAATGATACAATATTTCGAAACCTTGCACATGCTTGTTTATCATTTAGCTCTCTATACGTAATGGAGCATTTAAATACGTTAAAGAATCTTTCCATATGTAAAAGAATGCTCAAAGTTAAGAAATAGAACATAATTATCGCCTGAGTACTAAAATAAAAGTCAAAGTAGAACAGAAACAACGTTTGTCATGGATATGAATGTCATAATTATCTTGAGATACGTTATACATCGCTAGAAGCTTAGCTCTAGAAGTCCTTGTGTTAGCTCATTGGTAAGCTGTCGGATTTCAAATCCTAAGGTTGAGAGTTCGAATCCCATCTGGGTCAATACTTTTTTTTAAAATTATATTTTCCGCAATGCATGAAAAATTATATAAAATAATTACATTAAAATACATAAGTTGTTTATATATAACGTAATAATTGCAGAACATAGTAATTATTATGTTTAAAATATAACATCTGAGAGAATTTTCACAGTAGGTCGTTATTATATATGAGAATGTTAAATACAAGTTAGGAAAATCGTTTAATAGCAATAAATAAGTTATGTAGTGTATTTATTTGCAGCTATTTGTCATACAGATTTAACTTCTCAATATTCTCATTACAGTATGTTATTTATATTCGTGAAATACAGTATATTCCTACGGATATAGAAAGTGTATAAACAGAGTATCCAAAGTCGTATCCTGCTTCAAGACACATAGCTTTTCCCGATCCCCTTAACGTCACGGGAAGAAACACAAATTCTCTTTAGAACGGAATGTCGTTACTTAGTCTCATTCGAATACGTTGAATATGCTTTTGTGTATTCATCTCTCTCACTCTCTCTCTCTCTTTCGCTTTGTTTATATGTGTGTGTGTGTTGCGGAATATCCCAAGTTGAAAAGTATATGAGCATCATTGTCATCGAATACCAGAAATTGAAAGTCTTTGTTTCTTCAGGTTAGGTTTGCGTATTCATGTTAGCTCACTGGTAGAGTACGGACTTGCCACTGAAGAGGTCTTGAGTTCAAAGCCTACAGCTAATTATCATTCTTTTGTTAGTAGGATTGCACAGAAATCGGATACAAGGAGTGGTTTACTTCTAGAAATATTTTCAGAAGCGTTTAGGTAGCCCTGAAAAGGGCTGTTTTCGGGAGTTAAGGCGGGGACATTAATATTGTGTCCAAGACCCTTCTGAATTTATTACACGCTCCATTCTTCTGGGCATGGAATCTATTACATGGGTGACAAATCTATCTCCTTCCCCTACCTCCAGCCATGCTTCGGAAACAAGATGCCACAGGTCATCCTGAGTTCTTGGTGGATCTGCCTCAGGCCAACTTTCCCTTAGAGTACGCTTCACTTCTGCTCACATATTTTCCATGAGATTGAGGTCTGCTCCACGAGGCGGCCAGTCGATTAAATCAATCTCAGGGTGCCTTGCGAACCATTCCTGAACCATACGGGAATTATTGGCGACTGGTATTGCTGGAACTGAATTACACCATCAGGCTGAAACAGATGGCACCATGATATTACTGATAATGTCTAAGTACTGAGCATTGTCCAGATGTCCTTCAATTCTATGAAGCTGTCCTGCTCCGCGACTGGAAATCCAACCCCAACATAAAATAGATACATGGCCACTGCGATTGCAAGCAGCCACATATCCATGGTCATATCGGGTGCCTCTCGGACGATACACAAAACGGCGTCCCTCCTTTGATGATGTGAATATGGATTCATCTGAGAAAACTACGTTTTCCCAATTGAGACCCACATTCGCCTGTGCAAACGCGAGACGGTAAATTTTGTGGTCGTCTGAGAGTTTTTCCTTCACGGCAGCAACTCGGCCACGTAACCCAGCATGACGAAGCCTTCGCAAAGCTGTATGCTTACTACCAGGAAAGAGAGAAGCTTCTCTTATCTGTCTAGACGTCCTTAGTGGGTCTAACCGGGCTTCGTTTACTAATCTCGCATCTTGGGCTTCGGTTGACACATGCGAATGACCAGGAGATCGTAAATTACCAGTCTGACCTGTAGCACCATATTTCCGAATCCATTGCCTTCCTATAGAGGCCGGGACACCTACTCGCCTGCTAGCTGCAGTTGCAGAATAACCTTCCAACTCCCATAAAGTAATTACTGCTGTACGTCTATCCATAGTTACCAATGTTCTGAGCTGTGAGAAGAAAGCAATAGGTAAAAGCTAGTACCTGACGTGTGATTGGTTACTTGCACGACACGCCTATTGTGGGGAACAGCGTTGCGAGATCTAGCATAATGATGCTAGATCTAGCATAATTTGCATGTCTCTAGCACCTAGCATTTTGCTTTTAGCATCCTGCCCAAATCTAGCACAATTTCAGCAAGTTATCAAAAAGCTGTAAAACCTGGAGAAGTTGGTCGTGGGAAGAAAAAGAACGGCAGAAATGTATCCTCTTCCATTGATTCATACACTCGGTAAACCATACAGGCAGTCTTATTTTCCTAAGTAAGTTCGGAACGGCTTTGGGCTTTTTTTTTTGTGGCTCCACCCAGGGTTTTCTAATCCTTTAACTCCGAGGCATGGGCGGAGCTATGGGGGCCATTCTCCCCCCAACTTTTTGACAACTTCACCATCTTTACTTCTGACTTCATGATCATATCTATTCCTGAAATGACAGCTCCGAGACCGACCAAAAATCTGCCCCCTCCCCCAGCAGACGATTCCCAACTCCGCTTATGCTGCGAAGTAATTTTCTTTCAAAATATGTAAACAAAAACTTTGCATTCATTTATACGATATATACGCCATTGAGTTTGGCAACGACTGCAGTAATTTAGTTGAGTTAAAATTTTGGTGCGTGAAGTATTGAGTTCTATCCATGCATTCTTGCTCTCTGTGTATTTTAAGTTACGTTATCGTATCTCAACTTTGTTTTTTTTTAAACTCCTGAATTAGTAATTATGATGATCTAGCATAATTTGACCGAATCTAGCATAAGTTCGATCAGGTTTTGGAATAATTCCGAGCTGTGAGTCTGGCAACGCTGGTGGCGAACGACTTGGTCAACGACTCGCGAAAGAAATCTGAAAATGGTGCGCCGTAATAACAATAATAAAAACAGTTTTTATAAAGGAATATTAATACATACGAAAAGCTGTTTAAAGAATGAATTGTTATACTGACTTTACACGTATAAAAACATATACCATATACCAAACAGATTGAGCGATATGATTATAGCTGTTTTGAGACGATCACTTTCGAAGTCTAACTTCAGGTGTCTTCGGAAAACAGTAAACTAAAGCTGCTGGTTCGAACCTCCAAAGCCAACCTTAGTAATCGGGAAAAGATGTACAGATATGTTTTTCCTTCTGTTAAATATAATAAGACATGTTGAAATGGTATTAAGTGTAGAAAAAAGTAACATTGATTGAAATACTTAATGATACAATATTTCGAAACTATGTATTCACACTCTCGTTTCGTCATTGTGATTTCCATATGGAAAAGAGCATTTACGTATGAGCTCAGTTATATTTCAGAAGCAGCTTCCGAAAAGCGGTCATGTTAGCTCAGTGGTACACCACCGAGCGTTTAAATCGTGAGTTCGATACCCGTTCAGGTGAGATTCCTTTATGATATTCTACTTTCCTCAATGCATGAAAATTATGTAAAATAGTTACATTACAATTCATCAGTTGTATATATATATTTTCATATCATCAGTTGTATATATGAGTTGAATATATATATTCATATCATCAGTTGTATATATCAGTTGAATATATATATTCATATCATTTCACGACATAAGTAATTCTTATCTTTAAAATATAACATCTGAGGTATTCACAGAACGTCGGTGTGTTATGTGTGAATATTGAATACAAATTTAAAAAATCGTGTAATAGCAATACATAAGTTATGTAATATATTTATTTGCAGCTACTTTCATCGCAGATAACTTCTCAATATTCGCATTACAGCATTTAGGTAGAGCATATCGAAAATCGGATCGTGGTTCAAGACAAAAAACTAGCTAGCCCCAAACTGTCACGTAAGAAATTCACGAATCGCAAAAGTAAAGTGAAGAGATTGAGAGCGGTAATTCCTTAATCGCTCTCTCTCAACTCTCTCTTATCTGCATTTATACATATAAAAGTGTATGTATGTATGTTCCATCATAACTCATGTATGCCTAGAGCAGGGTTTCTCAACCTGGGAGTCGTGGCCCCTAGGGGATCGCGAAGATAGGCGGAAGAGATAAATATAGTTAGAATCTAATACCAGAAATTATTTTTAAATATTATTTTTAATTTTGTTCTGATAGGCATACTTTTATTTTTTATACACACTGTAAAGAACAATAAAAAATAAGTCTACTGAACATTTTCAAAGGGTGTAGAATTCGTGTTACTATTCGGTTCAAAGTCTCTTGTCGTCGCGAATTCTGTCGAGAAATTTGAAGCTTAAAATATACAAAACGATAATCATGCCTGTTGTTCTGTATGGTTGCGAAACATGGTCGCTTACTCTGAGGGAAGAACATAGACTGAAAGTATTTGAGAACAAGATCCTTAGACGAATATTCGGACCCAAGAGAAACGGGAATGGGGAATGGCGGAAACTTCATAACGAGGAACTACATAATTTATACGGTTACCCAGCATTGTTAGGGTCGTCAAGTCTAGGAGGCTTAGGTGGGCAGGTCAGGTAGCTAGAATGGAAGAAAGTAGAAACGCTTTGAAAGTCTTGACTGGAAGACCAAACGGAAAACGACCATTAGGAAGACCTAGGGGCAGATGGGAGGACAATATTAAGATGGATCTCGCTGAGATAAGAATACAAAGTAGAAACTGGATCCAATTGGCTAAGGATAGAAGTCAGTGTAGAGCTTTTGTGAACGCGGCATTGAACCTACGGGTTCCATAGGCCATAGAGTTAGTTAGTTAGTAGAGTTGTTTAAAAATGAATTTAAATCAAAGAGGTATGATATAAAACTAATGAGAACTGTATATAGAAATACTAGAAAAATACACATGAAACAAAACCTGCACATTGAAATACAATTAAAATTAAAACCTAATGAGATACCTAAGCATGGTGTAATTTCACTAGTGCAGCAATGCCCGGTTCAATCTTCATGACGAATATTATCAAACCGTTTTCAACTGATAAGCGATTTCTTATCTTTGTTTTAATGTTTACCATAAAAAAAAAACACTTTCGCACAAGTACGATATAGCAAATGGAATTATTACTTTTAAAGCAGCAATCACCAGACCAGGATATTCTTCTCTCCTCATCAGGCAGAACTTGTCCAAGTCTTCGTTACAGAAAACCAGTTGCAAAGACTTGTCGCATGATCATTCTATTATTTGGTCAAGAAGTTGTGGGCTTAGATCGGATACGTTAATGGCCTCTTCAATGAAGGAGTTTAACATCCATCTTGAACCAGCACCTTCGTCGTTGGGAATATAGATATTACAGTTACTGTATCCACTGTCAGTGCCGGGCGCCGAAAAGAGGGGCCACACATTTCGGAGGAAGTGTGTTACTCAAGTTAGGAAAGTGCATGTGCACATGTGTAAATAGAAGGAAAAACGTAATAAAATGTGCTCAAAATTAAGGAAAGGTAGGGTTTATTTTGAAAATGTTATTGAGCTTCGTGCCAACCATGGTGGCGCTTCGTAGCTAGTCTGTCGACGTCACTCATATATACGGTGACATCGTACTATACTCTCGCCCCGGGCAATGATTTTCCATGGCACTGTTCACTATATACAAAAAAAAAAAAAAATGGATTCTACTATTGTAGAAATAGGTATGTTAAAAATCCCACACAAGCTTATTATAAAACAAATTATAAAAGGGTCGCTGGCAAGAGCGTGTGATAAAAGGGGATCGGGATAGGAATTAGATTGAGAACCACTGGCCTAGAGTAATTTTAACCACATTTCTTATAGTTTCAAAAAGAGTGCTGTCGGGTTACCTATGGTGAATGGGAGGGGGATACATATAAAAGATTGCTAGAAAATGATCGATATTAGATTCATAGTTTTCGGGGTCGCTTAGATAAATAGTGAGACTTTCAATTTCGCTTAACTCCGATTAAGCTCTCATTAGTAGGGATGGGCACGAACGACTTTTCTTTGAAATTCGACTCGACTCGAAACAGACATATTTGAGGTCTACTCTTGGACTCGGCGCGAAAAATATCTTCCAACTCGACTCGGATTAGAGTCAAGTCGAACCAAAACGAGCCAACTCCTGTGTGTAGTCCTACCTAGACAATACATAGACAATAATTATTCTATCATCAATTATACTACTGTTACTACAAATAATAATAATAATAATAATAATAATAATAATAATAATAATAATAATAATAATAATAATTATTATTATTATTATTATTATTATTATTATTATTATTATTATTATTATTATTATTATTATTATTATTATTATTATTATTATTATTATGACAACACCGTGTACAAACATGAACGATAGATGGTTAGTAAAGGAATACTAAAAGCTAGTTGACTGCCGACGTCGGTAGTCATGAAGTCTACAAGGCAAGGACATCGTTCATTACCCTAAGCTGTAAGCGTCGGTGGACTACAGATGGTCAACTATTAACCTCTCGCCAGAAATTGGTGGCCCCGCAGCGACGATCCGTGATGGCCCAAGTTCCATTTTGAAAACTTTACTACCAGCGGCAGAGACGCGATGAAACGCCAACGAACCACAAAATTACTCTCCCAAAATATGTTAAAATGCCTATATGTGTGATTTTTTATATTTAGGTGAAACAAAAAAACACAAAACAAATACCCCGGGGTGGACGCGAACTATCAATATTACGATTACTAGGCACGTGTTCTTCTGACTTCCCCACGGAAACGATCATAAAAAGCTTGGTTGTTGAAGGATAAATCATTGACGTCTTAATTTAGCCAATCAGAAAAAAAAAAAATACATCTCGACTTCTAGGAGGTCATACCGTGAACCGTTTCAGATTTATTGCTTTCTGGTGGAGTACTATCCATGCGCAAAATTTGAGCATAATAGCCGACATGCATCTTCGGTGCCTCTTATCTTTAGTACAATTTTAACCAGAGATGGTGTGGGTCAATGAAAATTTGATCCACGACCCACTATGACCCACCACCCAAATGACCCATTGGCCCACTCTGACCCATCAACCATCGTGATCCACTCTGACCCACCACCAACTATGAACCACTCTGAACCATTGCGACCAACTCCGACCCACCAAAACCCATCGACATCAACTCTGACCGATGACCCACGTCCTCCTCTCCATTGACTAAAGAGATTACACTTGTAATAAAACAAGACTGTGAAATTATCACTTATCGGAGTTTGAATTTCTACCGTCACTGGCTCAAGCACCTCTTTGTTACAATACTGGTGGGTCTGACCTTTACGATATATAATGGCAAAGTGTTTCTCATCTTCCGAATTAAAATGAATTTAAATTTATCATATGTAATTATTTCTTTGTTGCCTTACAGATACATTTCAGTAGAAAATAGGGTGAAATTTAAAAGTTTCGAATCAAGGAAAAGTAGACCAACGTAAAAAAAAAAATAAATAAATAAATAAATAGAGAGAGAGAGAAACTAATTTTCTATATAATTAAGCATGCCGTACTAATTGGAAATGCCCATGTAATTAAGTTTAGAATACAAATTTTATGGCCATTTTTCTCTAACTTTATGGCTTGATTGCCTTATGCTCGGAACGCTCCATATATTAAACACCAGCTTCAGCAATTATAAATAGAAAGCAGTGGGTATAAAATTCAAAAAGAACTTTAGTTTGCATTACTCAATTTTTTTCTCAACTAATATCAATCGTTTTCGATTATTTTTACAAATCAACCCACTACCAATTTCCAATATATAGAAGATGCACCCCCGTCCCCCCGCTCATAAAAGACAATTTTAAAAAATGCCAGGGCATATTCTCTTTATTTTTAATAAAGAGTTATATGCTGAATTTCAGCTCTCAGTTGAACGGCTTGTGAGATACTAAATTTTTCGCAAAAATTCGGAATTCTACTCCCCATAAGGATATGTATTATAATGAAAGTGACACGCGTATGATAACTTCCCAGTTGGGATTGGAGTCTGATTATATACCAAACGTCAATTCATTTGACTTTGCAATTTGACCGTGATGATTACGCAGACATAGTTACTTTCAATTTTTTATGATACATATCCTTATTTCATATGTTACAGATGATTCAAAAATATTTTTTCAAGCAGTTAGCTCCTCTAGAATCTCACAGGCTGCATCCCAAAATCCAACTCCTACTATCCTATGACAATCCAAAAGTGACTGAACTTTTTTTATTAGGAACAAATGACAAAAGAAAAATGGAGATCTTGAAAGTAAAATGTAGAAAAGCTCGGTGCCCCAAATAACTCCATATTTCTCCGCCCCTTCATTCCGAACTTAAAAATAAAACTTAATTCGAATATGGTTAATTAGTGAATTTATTACAGTTAAATTCCACTCACTACATGCTACAGCTACAACTATGTAAGAAAAAATAACAACTGTGAAACATGTTCTGAATTACTATTACATTTCTTACGCTATTATTAAACATATTAGAATAGTAAAAGAGGATTGTTCGTGAAATAGTATATTTGCTCATGATTTTTAACTTTTTCATACGGAAAAAATTAAAATATTATTCAAATTTTAAAATTTGCACTCTGCAAATATGTTGCCCTCTAGGCAATGGGACTAATGTGGACTAATGGGAAATGCTGCACTGTTAGCGGCGCTGAAAACTTACGATTCGATTATAATATCGGTTGATTTCGATATCTTTATGTCGCTACGTAACCACCCTGGGTGCTAATGGGAGCTTAATTGGACTTGAATTAAAAGTAGAGCTATTCACCTAAGCGACCACGAAACTATGGATTCAATAATAATATCGACCCGTTTCTAGCATTTTTGATATGTATCCCGACAGTACTCTTTTTCCAGACTGTAAGAAATATAGTTAAAATTGCTCTAGATATATCAGAATTATGTTGAAACACACACATAAATCCACTTTTATATTCTGTATAAATAGAGAGAGAGTGAGCGAGCGAGCGAGCGATAGAGCGAGAGAGGGCGACTCAAGGCATCACCACTTCCACATTGCAAAAGCATATATCAGGAATTGAATTGAAAATCTATGTAAAAACTTTCTGCTGTGGCATGCTTCATAAGGACAATTCCAGTCTGCTCACGTGACTTTTGGGGTTCATGAATTTTTTTGCGAGCGTTCCGACTTTGGATTCTCTGCTTATACCCTCTGTTTATGCATCGCATAACTTTTCAAGAACATAAATGACATTCTATATTATGAATGTTGAGAATTACTCTCTATATGACAAATAGCTGCAAATAAATACACTACATGATTTATTTATTGCTATTGAACGAGTTTCTTAACTTGTATTTACATCCTCATATATAATACCGACCTACTGTGAAAATTATCTCAGATGTTATATTTTAAACATAATAATTACTATGTTCTGCAATTGTTAGGTTATATATAAACAACTTATGTATTTTAATATAATTATTTTATATAATTTTTCATGCATTGCGGAAAATATAATTTTAAAAAAAGGATTGACCCAGATGGGATTCGAACTCACAACCTTATGATTTGAAATCCGAGGCTTTGAACTCAAGACCTCTTCAGTGACAAGTCCGTACTCTACCAGTGAGCTAACATGAACACGCAAACCTAACCTGAAGAAACACGACTTACAATTTCTGGTATTCGATGACAATGATGCTCATATACTTTGCAAATGTTGTATTCAACTTGGGATATTCCGCAACACACACACACACACACACATAAACAAAGCGAGAGAGAGAGAGAGATGAATACACAAAAGCATATTCAACGTATTCGAATGAGACTCTAAGTAACGACATTCCGTTCTAAAGAGAATTTGTGTTTCTTCCCGTGACGTTAAGGGGATCGGGAAAAGCTATGTGTCTTGAAGCAGGATACGACTTTGGATACTCTGTTTATACACTTTCTATATCCGTAGGAATATACTGTATTTCACGAATATAAATAACATACTGTAATGAGAATATTGAGAAGTTAAATCTGTATGACAAATAGCTGCAAATAAATACACTACATAACTTATTTATTGCTATTAAACGATTTTCCTAACTTGTATTTAACATTCTCATATATAATAACGACCTACTGTGAAAATTCTCTCAGATGTTATATTTTAAACATAATAATTACTATGTTCTGCAATTATTATGTTATATATAAACAACTTATGTATTTTAATGTAATTATTTTATATAATTTTTCATGCATTGCGGAAAATATAATTTTAAAAAAAAAGTATTGACCCAGATGGGATTCGAACTCACAACCTTAGGATTTGAAATCCGACAGCTTACCAATGAGCTAACACAAGGACTTCTAGAGCTAAGCTTCTAGCGATGTATAACGTATCTCAAGATAATTATGACATTCATATCCATGACAAACGTTGTTTCTGTTCTACTTTGACTTTTATTTTAGTACTCAGGCGATAATTATGTTCTATTTCTTAACTTTGAGCATTCTTTTACATATGGAAGGATTCTTTAACGTATTTAAATGCTCCATTACGTATAGAGAGCTAAATGACAAACAAGCATGTGCAAGGTTTCGAAATATTGTATCATTAAGTATTTCAATCAATGTTGCTTTTTTAAACACTTGGTAACAAGTCTTATTATATTTAAAAGAAGAAAAACACATCTGCAAACTTTTTCCCGATTGCAAAGGCTGGCTTGGAGGTTCGAACCTGGCTTACTTTTTCCCGAAGATACCCGAAGCTGGACTTAGAAAATTTTTGCCTCAAAACACCAATAAAGAATGCGCTCAACCTTTTTGAGACAAGGTGTACATTGTATCGTATAAAAACCAAATGAATTTTAGAAAATTTGTCATTTAACTCCAGAAGAAATCGGGAGGAGGGTAAATCCACTTCTTTATTCTTTACTGATTTTAACTGGAGAGAGGATGATTGGGAAGCCTCAAAGATGATGTACAACATATTACACCAAATTGTAACACTTTTTTTTAGTGAAAATTATCATGGAACATACTTTCGAAATTGAGGTGAAGAGGGGTCACACTTTCATTCTTTGCAGATTTTGAATTCAAATTGGGGGGATATGCGGAATGCAATAAAGAAAATATACACTAACTTCTGTCATAATAGATTTTTTTTTACTTGGTTTATGTTGGAAAGTTGTCCTACATGTACACTCATGTCCCAAATTATTGTCGCAAGTCTATAAATATGTTGTTCTAGGAATATAATTTAACGAATTCGTCCGGTATTTCCTATAATGTTAGTATGTATATAATCGGCAGAGACATGTATGTAGCAAATTTCATGTCAAAAGAACAGTAAGTAAGAACCATAAAACGAACATAAAAATTTCTTATCCATTTAGCAACATTTTGTTTTACTCATTCTAATTTTCGTATTTATAATTCTTTTCCTATGAAATTTACCACAAATATACATTTCCCGATTATACACATAGTACCAATATTAAAAGTACCCTGCAAAATCATTATCCAATTACATTCTTACAAGAAGACAGTTATAAATATGCGACAATCATTTTGGACATGAGTGTACATGTGTAATTTTGCAATATAGAGTGGATTTTGCCTCATACGTGATGGATTGCAACTCGAAGCAATGGTTAATTCGAAAGGAAGGGAGACAGATACAAAGTTTCATGAAAATCATAAATTTTGCGAGTTTTCGTGGAATTGAACAGATGGACAGACACGCAAATGCTGGTCGAGTCGAATGGTGAAAGCTTCACTAACACTGGCTTCAATTATTATTATTACGAGGGGGAGTCAAATGAAAACCATAAAAGTAGAAATAAAAATCCACATATGGCGCCAATGAGCTGTAAGTTGGCATGCCTGTTTACGATAGTATGCCGGATGTCTCCTAGGTGGCAGCAGCCGGCAGATGCACAAACACCGACGCAACAACAGTTCCAAAATGGCAGCCCCACTAGCCACATGCACCAGCGAGGAGCAGCGTTCTGTGATTCGGTTTTTGCGAAATGAAGGTGTGAAACCGATTGACATTTTTAGGCGAATGAAGGTTCAGTATGGAGATGCGTGTTTGTCACAGCCACAAATCTATGAATGGTGCCGGAAATTTGTAAATGGTGTTACGTCTGTGGCTTCAACGGCTGCAATGGTCTCTGGAGTAACGAGCCTGGCCGGGGTGTGTAGCATCGGCCATAGACGTAACACCATTTGCAAATTTCCGGCACCATTCATAGATTTGTGGCTATGACAAACACGCATCTCCATACTGAACCTTAATTCGCTTAAAAATGTCAATCGGTTTCACACCTTCACTTCGCAAAAACCGAACCACAGAACGCTGCTCCTCGCTGGTGCTTGTGGCTAGTGGGGCTGCCATTTTGGAACTGTTGTTGCGCCGGTGTTGTGCATCTGCCGGCTGCTGCCATCTAGGAGACATCCGGCATACTATCGTAAACAGGCATGCCAACTTACAGCTCACTGGCGCCATATGCGGATTTTTATTTCTACTTTTATGGTTTTCATTTGACTCCCCCTCGTATTATTATTATTATTATTATTATTATTATTATTATTATTATTGAGTAGTTATTTGGAAGCAGCGACTTATAAATTTTGATGATTCTAATTATGGAAAGCTATGCCTTATAAATTCTGAAAGTTTTTTTAAGGTAAAGTTAAAAATAATTAAATTAGCTATAAAGGAATAAATCCATTGACTTAATCATTACCTGATCTTCGAAACCGTTCGGTGTAGATGCTTGAAATTTTGTGTAAGTGTTCTTAGATTGTGTATTATATGTAAGACAAGATATGTGACATTCGACTGTTGTAAGCGGAGAAAAAGAGTTTAAGTATCTTGTTCTCTACCAAATTTCGAAAACCGTTCGGCCTAGGAAGTTAAAATTTTGTTTTAATATATTTCTTAGGTATTGGAAGATTCCACCTCGAAAAGGAGTGAGTACGTAGGTTAAGGTTTTTAACTATTATTAAGTATGTGTGTCCAAGGTACTAAATATATTGAAGCATTTTGATATACAAAATATGAATATGTCATGTACTAGCACAAATAGTGCTAATACCACTTCGAACAGTGACAACACTGGAGATAATATTATTACTTTTTTTTTTTTTTTTTTTTTTTTTTTTTTTTTTTTTTTTTTTTTTTTAACTAGTGGGCATAACGATCCGGAATTTGGTGTATAGATAAGTTTTCCTTTTCATAATACAAATGTTTTCTATATCACTTTTCACAATGTAAGTTGATAGAAGCTTAATATGCAGGAGTAGTCACTTATGTTACTTATCTATAAAGATGTTGCTTCTGTAATTACCGATAATTTCCAGTTAATAATAACAGTTCCATTGAATCCGTAAGAATAATTGTTTCGGAAACCTACTAGTAGATTCTAACCTATGCAAACCAAAACAAAATTAAAATTGAAATTAGCTATTTTCGTGAGTTGGTTAATTTTCTTCTATCTTTTTGGCTTGTCCAAAGGCCTTAGTGGCGGGGAATTGATAATTAAAAATCGATGCAAGTCATGGACGTGTTCTGCCTATTGTAGATATTTTGATTTATTCGTAATATGAATGTTGTTGAGAAAGTTTGTTTCCTGCAAACTACTAGGTACTGGCAGTGGCACTAGTATTCCGGTATTATAAAATTAGGGAGAATAGAGATTTCTGAGTTTAATTATTGTTAATTGCTTTCTTAAGCCATTCGTTTATATTTCACAGCAGTTTGGGATGTAGTTTCGTGTGAGGAATGGAAATATTTTCGTGAGCACTTCTGGCAATGACTTTCTATTATTTCAAAAATTGAAACAATCCACCGAGCGACTTCATTTGGCTTTTCGCGATGAAGTACCATCCAATAGGATTGTGTACATTTTCTGAATTCCAGCATGGTCTCACATTTCTCAGTAATAAGTTTCGTGAACGTCATACATCCACGTCTGTTGCCAGTAATGTTAATGCGGTTCGTGAAATGATTGAGGTCGGCACGTGACATACCATGAGATTCAGGCATTTTTGAACATAAGAGCATAAATACGATTGTGCATAGTTACCTGAACGAACGCAAACTTTCAAGCCGTTAGATCCCATACAACTAGACCGAAGCTTAAAAAAAACAGGCTCGTGTCAATTGATGGTGACCATCTTAACCAAGGTAGATCTAATTTGGTGTACCTAATCGTTAAAGGGGATGAAACTTCGTTCTACTCATGCGAACCGAAACTAAACAACAATACATCCACTGTTTGGGTGTTTTAAAGTGTACCAAAACCAACAAAAGTTGTCGCTCGAGGACTGCTGTCAAGCAAGTGATTATTTCTTCGGTTAGACTGGTCCCATGGCAATCATTTGCTTTAGAAGTTTGAAGGATTTAAATGCTGAGTGGGATATAACAGTTTGTCAGAAGTTATCAATGAATTGCGTAAAGCCCCAAATTGTCGCATCTTTCTTCACGAGTAGTTCTTACCCACACAAGCTTATAGTTCAGTAAAGATATCGAATTAATGACGTACTCTCGGTAGTTACCTGATTTACCACCTAATGACTTTTTGTTCACACACATGAAAAATAAGATGCATGGTGAGCGATTTGTGTCGCCTGAAGCAGCTGTAGACGTATTCAGAAGAGCGATTTCTAAGGTACCAACCTCAGAGTGGAAAAAATGCATTCAAAATAGGTTTGAGCATATGCAATAGTGTATCGATCTTAAGGGAGAATACTTTGTACAACAAAGAAACCATTTCACATGCTTTTCATATTGGTTGCAGAAACTTTTCCAGCAGTCTTCATATACTGAGTTACAGCTAAACATTGTGGAATTTTGCGTAATGTGAACCTGTTTACGAGTTTGTTTACTATTTTATTTATTTTTCTGATAATATCTTCTCTAAACTGCGTTCAAAAATTCTTAATTTGTGTTGTTTGTTCTTTGAAAATTATACAGACTTTCAACTGAAAATACGATACTTGTTGTGAGTTGGTTAATATGTCGTTTCAAATGTTCACAAGAACCAATAGACATCAATTGTAGTGAGGACCATAAACCAGTGTCGTAGTTTGGAAAAATATTTTTGCAGATATTGTGTATTTAAAGACCGTTATTTTGAATGTCTTTTCTAGTTTCAAACAGCTGATTGTAAGATTTAGATTTCTTTTTGGTGATACTTAATATTGAATTGGTGATACTTCGTTACTTTAGTATATGAATAAATGTGTTCTATCTTATTTTCTATCAAAAAAAAAAAAAAAAAAAGTTTTGAAAATATTTAAGAGGTTAGCTATTGATTTTTCCTTATTTCTTTTCCAGGGTAAAGACATCAAGGATTTGTAATGGACTCTCGATATTTTTTTTTTCCTGTGCAAATTGGTGGGGAGAATTTTAATTTTTATTAAAATTGAACATACCATTCCAAAAGTGTTCCATAATTAATAACAAATGACCATTAATTTTGTTTGGATATAAAGCTCAGTATTTGTAGCATATGTACAGTTAGTTCGAGTGTAGTGTTAATTGTCGATGTCCTTTGTCTATGATTATAAAGTACTTGTAAAAATATGTAAATAATTAATGTTTGTATTTCTTGTGTAACTACTTCCGTGCTACTGTATTAAATAGTTATAATCACTTTGTTTTATCAGTCTGGAAGTTAATAATACCTTAAGAATGTAAACTTCAAAGGTAATTTTTTTTTTTTTTCAACAATATTGACTGTTAGTATGGATAAGTAATGTTTTTGAGAGTATGGTTGGTTTTTGAAATGGGAGCGTCATTGATAAGTTTGGTTGAAGTAGTATCCTGTCATTTAAGATTAGCTGTAATAATCAAGAGTAGAGTGACATTTGAATCGTAACAAGAAGTTCGTGTTCGCATTAGTAGCATAACGAAATCATTGTATTTCAGAATGTATATACTCGGTTTAATCACTGTCTTAATTTGCAGTTAATGAATTACTGTTGTTAAAGAATTTAACAAAGGAGAATATACTAAGTGCGTACATAATTTTCCAGCTTTTTTTAAAGAATAAAAATTACATTTTTAAGCAACAAGATACTATTTTAATCGTCAAAGATTTTTCTTGACATTCTATTGCTCTAGCCCATAATATTATTGATGTTTGCAGTGCTCGCCGAAAAGTGTATGCTGTAGGGGCCTAAACCGCTGATGATCTGAAGGAGTGAGATCAGTTTCTGGATATGGAAGAACTTCCCGAAGATTCTTTTGTTAAAGCGATATGTGGACGAACATTGTTATTGGTCAGTAAAAGGTCGTTTTTCCTCGAATTTTTCAGTCAAACGAAAGAGTTAATTGCCGTAGCGTTCGCATTAATAATTTCATCAGGGTTCACCAATTCGTAATAGAGCACACCCTTCGTATTCCACCAGACGCACAACAAAACTTCTTTACTATGAATATTCGTCTTAGCAACGGAAGTTGACGACTGACTAGGATTTATCCACGATTTTCTATTGAGGGTTATCATAATAAACTCACTTTTCATCTCCTGTTACAATTTTCTACAGAAAACACTTTCTTTTGTAGCAAGCAAGAAATGATATACAAGTGTCCGGACATTTAGTTCTGTAAACTCGTGTGAGACCCATTTACCTGCTTTCTGGATTTAGCCAAGTGCATGTAGATGTTTAACGATTGTCGAATGTCTACTCTGAGCTTCTCACTCAGATCCTTGGCTGTTTGACAAAGATTATCTTCGAATAACCCTTCCAGATCATAGTTTTCAAATTCTTGATGTCTTCCACTTGACTTTCTTTTAGGTCGAAATCTCCCTTGTTGAACTAGGCAAACAATTCTCTCACCGTATGTGTACCAATGCTGTCGTCGATCGTTCTTTTGGGTTCTTTAGTAGATTTCTAGAAGTTGAAAAAGAATAGCATGCAATAGTGAACATGTATCTTGTCGGCAGCCATGAAAATGAATTATGAACTCGTTTTACCGACACTAGGTATCAAGTTATGTAATCCTGCAAGGATTTTTTACTCCCTCTACTCAGGCAGTTTGAGCTACTCAAAGGTTGTACTGGAAACATATGTACACACATAATAATATACTTAAGAAAACGAGTACATATTCAATATTCTTTTTATTAGACACCCATATATACATATACCCCTTATCAGTGTTGAGGGCGGAAAAAGTTCTAGTTCTGTGCACATGTCTTCATAGAAAAAGAAAGTAGTAGTCCTCTAGTTGTTTGATTATTATTGTGGAATTATATTTGTAAATGGGTTTAGATTGGTAATGTTCAATTTCTTCCTTGGCTTCCTTCTCTTCATCTTCCCCTTTCTCTTCTTCGCCTTCGTCATCCAATCTTCCAGCGTGCGCTAGTTCATCTGTGATTAGCTCCTCCCATTTTCACCGAACTGGTTGCCATCTATATCCAAACTCTTTAACATTGATTTCATCGAATCCTAGATGAATATCTTATAGATGGTGATACCCCTCGGCCAAAGCTTCTACAATAAGAATAGCTCCTTTAGTGTTCAACAGACTATCGCCAAAGTTGATCTCTCTCAGATGCTGGGGGTGGGGAGAGCATTTACCATCGCTGCAGCATCCTTCTCACCGATGGTATTGTGGTTGGGATTTAAGATCTTTAGGTTGCAGTTTTCCGTTAAATTATCTGCAATCGCTGAAATTCGAAGGTGATAGATTCCGTTCTGTGGCAAAGCGAGTTGTTCTAATGATCATAAGGTCCTAAACAGTCGATCCGAGCTAGTTCTCAGGTAGCTTCATTGCCTAGCCCTTTCTGCCAGCAATAGATACCCGTAACGCCAAAGGCTGGCCTTCTTTTTTTACTTTTCTCGTAACAATCCAGCAATGCACAGCCAATATCTTTCCTCCTGCTGTTGCAAGCCCATTATTATTGAATCTGAACTCCTTAAGCGCATAACAAACTGAACACCAATCGGAGCGAATGCATTATCACGAAGATCTAATTCAACCTAGAAATTGCAAAATCTTTGGGATTTCAGATTTTATTATCCCAGTAAACATATTCTACCGACTTCACTATTTTATATTCTACACTTTTCTTTCAGTACATTATATTGTCTTAATTATTAAAATTAAAAATCAATTTCCTCTAGTATAACACAACTTCTACCTGAATAATTGAAGGTTACCAACCTAAACCCATTTACAAACATAATTCCATAATAATAATCAAACATCTAGAATACATCTTCTTCTATGAAGTCATGTACGCAGAATTATAAACTTTTCCTCCCTCAACAAGCAGCAATGATTTGCTTTCATTATAGAGGACAGTATGCTATATTAATAGAGTATTCCCTGTCTTCTCTTTGCTGAATTCATCAGTTTTCTTCATGAATAAAGAAAAAGAAAAAAATGTTGCAATTGTAGATGACGTTCCAAACAGTAATTTTAGTCTATATATAACAACTAAAGAGATGCAAAGTATGAGAAAAACAAATAAAAGACGATGAAATTTTGTAAGGTGAACTATATGTGTGTGTATTAACTTACATTTATGTATTGTATTCATTAACCTTTTAAAAGTGTTGCTGGTAGTTTACATAGTTATTTCGATAGTAAAAGCGTACGATTCATAGTTGGCATTGCTAATACATACTACGCCTTAAGGAATATAACAACATACAATAAGAATAAAACAAAAGGAATACAAGCCTAGGGATGTTGTACTGTTACCATCTTAGTTACCTTAATTTTGTGTTAACGTGACACAGCTCTTTCCCTCTTAGGATATAGTGGAGTTAAATCTTCTACAGTTAAATACGTATATTGAGGGTATGCTGGGATAGACAGTCTTTCTCATAAAATAAGGTGAGCAAAATTGAACAGACGTTCTGCTGGGAAGGGGAGGGGTAGAAGTTCGTCCCATCCCCAAAACGGGCAGATTATACCAGTCTGGTTCCGGTAGTGCAAATCGTGTCTCAGCCCTAAACTAAGATAAGCAGGATTGGAATTGTAGCCTCTCTCTGGTTTCAAAGGGTTTCCGGATCATGGGCTGAAATCTGTTGTGTTGTCATACCATGGAATTCGGTACGTTGTAATATCGGGCCGAATCCTGGCATAAAAAGAGGGAAGTGAGCTTGCCTTACATTGCTCCGGCACCAACATTGGAGTTGCTGGTAGACTTCCACTCTGTAGTTAAATTCCCTCCACCGACTGGTATAACTAGATTGACTTTTGTCCGTTGTTGTTGGTCTGACAAACCTCTTAATGGAGCAGGGGAAGTGCACTTAACCTTGAAGCAAGATCACTGCGTTGAACGAAAGTGGATTCTGTTTAGGCAAACTATAATTACATACAGAATATTAAAAAATACCAAGACTAACAAAATATGAAAATTTAAAAGATGTTATTTTGATTCGATATACTTGAAATTTCATATTTTGCCCCTCAACTAATAACAGTTCAGTAGTTAATATAGTTCTTAATAACTAGTTGGTATATATTTTTTTTTCAATCCAAGTATCGATATTCACAAATAATTCAGAGAAATAGCAGTTACGTGATCTATCAAGAACAGAATTCAGACCTTTTATAGTAATGTCACACAGATTTCAGTAATGTAATAGCGACCCCAGAATAACGACTAACAAAATCGGGTTATAGGTTGAAAAAGCTTTTTATTATGGAAAGCAATAATTCCAATGTTTTTGGCAAGTACAAATATGGTGGTTATATATCCATATATTCCTGGATATCCTGCTCTGTGATCATAACACCATATAAAGAATTTGTCGAATTGAACAGAGCACTATGTTTAGTAATCAGTAAATTGTATTCTGTGTGCTTTTTGTTACCTACACTTTTGATCTTATCAGTGGGACATCACGATCGTTGTTTTTTGTCTGCTATTACATGTTATGTGATTTTTATAATAACGAATTTTTGCACTCGAACTATTCCTAGTCTTTATGTTGAGACTTATGAATCTTCTCTCCCGCATCGAGATTGCCTGCTCCTGCGCTATTACATCCATATTCGTGCACAACCTGATCACCCTTTAGCATTCGCCCTTGAATGTTACTTGCCATAACCGTTATCAAGCACGACCTACTGCTACTCGGTCTTTTGGCATTCGTGCTTATAGACTTTGCGGCTTCTCTTTGATTGAACGCCCCTGCACTTTGTCCATTAGGCTTCCTGCCCACTCCTCCGGGGACTGTTCTATCTATCATTAGCTTTCATCTAGCGCAGTTTCAGAAGTCTGTCACCAGTAGTTAAGAATTCCAGGAGTTCTCTTTTCTGGATCAGTACCGAACCTACACTGTCTTCTACACTGATGCAGCATACGGACTGTTGGTTGTGCCTTCGTCACGGCTGATCATAACGCTTATTTCAAGCTCCATTCGAACTCTGCAGTGTTTGCGGCTGAATTTGTAATTTTGCTGACTGCTTTATATTTGTCGACGACATGTTCTTCTCTGCTCTGATTCCAGCAGTGCTTTGTGTAACCTTACTGGCCTCTCGACTTTGCACCCACTTGTTCAGCAAATTCTACTTTCCTGCCACTCCTTACGTATGGCAGGCTGTGATGTACAATTTTATTAGGTGCCTGACCATGTTGGTATCTCAGGAAACGAGCGTGCTGATCGTTCTGCCAAGGAAGCTGCCCTTTATAGGACCTGACAATCAGTTACCGATTCCTACCTCAGATCTTCGTCCTGTCGTCGACTGTCATCTTCAGCAGTGCCAGACTGGGATGAGTACCTACATGATAAACTGCACGCTGTTAAGCATCGGCTTGGTGTTTGGGCTAGGAGTTTGTTCCTTCACGGCTAGAAGAACGAAGATTAGCACGCTTCGTATCAGGTATAGTCATCTGACCCATGGCTCTGTTGCGTAGGCAGAATCCGCCTTTCTCCATCATTTTTAGTGCATTACTTACTATCCACTATCTCTTGGTGTGTCTTCCTTTTGCTCCTGAGTAAGCCTGCCTTGTACTACCAGTTGAAATGCCTACTTTGCTTAGAGACAATGTCCAGGTAATCATCAAAGTTTTCTCCTTGCCACACGATCTTAAGTCCTGACTGCTTTGTGAGTGCATTCCTAATCTTTCTTTTAATTTATTTCTCATTTAATCTAGTGCTTCTTGTGTTCTCATGGTAGTTTTATGCTTGTCGTAGCATGTCCTTCCTTTTCTTTCCTGTATAGTCATATCCAGTACTAATTACGGGCTGCCCAACGTGTGTTCACCTGTTGCCTAGCTACCCCGACAGAGATTAACATGTCTTTGTATATTGACCAGTCCTTGTGTTTGTGTATTGAGTTTGCACATTTTATAAATGCTATAACAGCTTGATTTAGCTCCTAAGTGAACTGACACCTTTGATTAAGCTATAGGCTGCGCTTTTAATTTATATTTTTTCCTGGGATAAATATGCTTTTATTCCTTTATATTCCTTATTTTTAATGTCACAGAAGGATGTAAAAGACCTCGCTGTCGACTTATCCAGCCAAACTTTGAATAAATCAATCTTGTACTCGAAGTCTACTACCAACTCCAGTTATATGATATACCCAACTCAAAAACATATGACCAATTTAGTAAAATAGAACCTCGAACCTATAGTAATGTAAATTTCATTAATTCTTCAGGAAGCACTTTGTCGAATTCCTCACCTGGGAAACGGGACAATTAGTATTTACGTTTGTTGAAAGAAGAACGCATATCATTCAATTCAAATGAAAGTTACCGAATGTGCGTGTGTTCAGGCAATGCTGATCTTGAAGGTTACTTCACACCCGATAGCGTAGAATGCAGGATGATCGTAATGACTGCAGTGGAGTGTAGATCTCTCTCCAGTACCAGGATGTCTTAAGTGACTTCGAAGAAGGCCGTATGGTGAAGCTGTGAAAACTTCAGTTGTCGTTCAGTAGGATTACTACTGGTAATGTTTCAGTGGTTATTTATGGAATGCATGGATCCAAAGGATTCCCACAGAAGATGTCTCCAGTACCTTCGCTGGGCGCCTGGACAGAAGGATCATTCGTGTTGTCCTGACAGGAAGGCGACTACCAGTACAGAGTCATAGTTGACTTAACATGTAAGCGCACGAACACTTCAAATGTCGCGGGTCGGATGTTGGAGGAAGGGTTACATTCCCGCACTTTTCTTGTATCGTAACTGTGACATCGGCTCAGTACCAAAATCATCTTCGGTGGGGTAGAAAGAGACACTGTAACGAACTGAAGAAAGGGCGGTGATATTTACTGATGGAGTGGTCGTCATGGCTATGTTCGTAGACGTGTAGGCAAGGAGAAAAATCAAGCGTAATTCAACTTGGCATATAGTGCATTCTGGTATGGGGAAAATAAGCTACACATCGTGCTCGCATCTAATTTTCATGACGCATGGCTCATATAGTGTACATTTATTACGTCGTCAATCACATTCTCTGACCTTATCTTCTAGCAGGATAACACTCATCCCTATTTCACCAGAGCAAACGAACTAACTATTCAGTGTACGCCTACTCTGGCTGGTAGATCTACAGATGGGATATTGTGTGACGCCGCCTAACCACAAGCCAAGCTTCGACAATGACCATCGCTAGAGAGAACATAGGGTATCATACCCCAATATAAACATTCAGCATCTGTAAAACCAGTTATCTGTCCGAACTGCTTGTGCAGCCAGTCCAAGTAGTTACGCAGTTAAGATGAGTCCTGTATGCTGAGCGTACTGTATAACATTTGGTGTGTCCCGTGGGTGCCAAATTGGGATCATTATTACGTGGTATCTCTTACTTAAGTTTGATTAGAAGCTGAGAGAATTTTCAAAAACCAAATTGGTTCGTATACCTTGTCCAAAACTAATTTTTCACTACATCAAAAAGCGATAACCACGTTCAAATCACAGGTTGAGTTCCGCTTTATCTCAAAGAAAAAAAAGTAAGACGTCATCTCCGAAAGGTATGAGTAGAGATGCAAAAAAGCCGGCTTTTTTGAATCGATGGTTTTTTGCACATAAAAAGCCGGCTTTATGGGGAAAAAAACGAGAATTTTGGAAATTTTGGCTTTTTTCATTTTCATGATTTTTCTGTTTAAATAGCTTTCTTGTAGTATACTCTAAAGTTAAATAAGATTCCATGACCTGAATGCCATATTTCGCTCTGGAATTCACCATCATGATGGGTGGAGCACATGGTTTATGAATTAAAGTAAACATAAAGTACGTAGTATTTGAGGGCAATTTTAGAAGTTATTTAACTTTATTTTAACTTCTGAATTATCGACATTTTTCTTCTCTAGATCATTCCTTTTTAGTCATCCGTGTTTCACTTCTTAGATCTTAGTACTCTAGCTTCTAACACATAATGAAACATGTTTTTTAATATATCCATCAGAGCGTACGTTTTTCAATATATCTGTCAGAGCTTATTTCCACATTTCCGTTATACTGTAGCTGTGCAATGATTTAGCAATAATCTTCCGGACACAACCTTGAATACCATTTGATAGAAATAATCAGTATCGGATTTAGAAAAATATTTGGGAGGGGTTTTTGTGAAGAATGTTTGGTTTTTTAAAAAATTCCTAACTTTTATTTAAGAGAAGCTTAAGTTTATGAGTACAGGCATAACAAATATTTCGTTTTGGTTGTATATTCAGCTATAATCTTCCAGATACAACCTTGAAGATCATTATATACTGATAATCAGTGGCGGATTTAGAAAAGTATTTTGGGAGGGGCTTTTCTTATTAATGCTTAGTTTTTCTGAGTTTTTTAAGGACAGCTTGAAGTTTATGAGTAAAGGTAAAACTTATATTTAGTTTGTTTTAGAAATTCCCTGATTTCGGGGTAGAGGCTTCAATCCGAAAGACATCCCCACCCTAACCCTCTTCGCAAACCCATCACTGCTGGTAATTAATAATAACAAAGATTTAAAAACGATTAGAAAGTAAGTCGGCCAGAACTCACAGTACACGCACTATCTCTACATTCACAGATGGAATTAAAAACTTTTGTCAAAATGGTCGAATGCGGGGTTGAATCCCGCACTTCACGATAAAAGCGCAAAAGCTAAACACTCACTCGTTTGTTGTGCAGTTGTGCTTAACTTAAATGTATTCTCTCTCTCTCTCTCTTTCTCTGTGGTCACAAAAGCTCTCCATTGACTTCTGTCCTTATCCAATTCAATCCAGTTTCTACTCTGTATTCCTACTTCTGCTAGATCCATCTTAATATTGTGATCCCATCTGCGCCTAGGTTTTCCTAATGGACGTTTCCCGGTTGGATTTCCAGTTAAAACTTTGAAAGCGTTCCTACTTTCTTCCATTCTGGCTACATGACCTGCTCACCTGAGCCTCCTAGACTTGATGACTCTATAACGATGTTTGGTAAACCGTATAAATTATGTAGTTCCTCCTTATGAAGTTTCCGCCATTCCCCATACCAGTTCCTCTTGGGTCCAAATATTCGTCTCAGAATTTTATTCTCAAATAATTTCAGTCTTGCGTTCTTCCCTCAGCGTAAGCGACCATGTTTCACATCCATAAAGTATAACAGGCATGATTATCATTTTATATATTTTAAGCTTTAAATTCCGTAACAGAATTCGCGACGACAAAATATTTTGAACTGAATAATAACAAGAATTTCATGATTTTAGTCTACATTTAATTTCTTTGTGGGTATGATTTTGATCTGGTAATACTGATCCAAGATATTTGAAAGTATCCACTGTGTCGAAAGTATTAATTGATATTTTAACGCATTCATTATTTGCCGTAACTTCCTTGTGAACTTCCTTGTAATTAGATTTCTCTGCATTTACTCATGTCCCTGCAAGCGCTTAATAAGGCCTCTGCATTTCTTTCGATCGTTCTATCAGATTTATATCATCAGCATACATCATAACCTGGTGAATACCATTCAACTCTAGGCCCTGGTTCCTATCTTTGATTTTTCTTATAGCGTACTCCGGAACAAAACTGAATAATAACGGCGATAACGCATATCCTTGTTTCAGACCAATCTCGACGTGGAAACTCGCATTTTTCTACTCGGACTTTACTCTGGAATTCATTTAAACACTTACTAAATCTAGCTTTTTCGATGTTAAAAATTCTATAAGAATGTTGCACAATGTTTCCCTCCTTACCGAGTTGTAAGCCTTTCTAAAATCAATAAACAGTTGATGTACTGGGTAATATATGCCCATTTCTTTTCGAGTATTTGTCGAATGGTAAATATCTGGTCGATTCGGTTAATTCACACTGATAATCTCCAATCATTTCATCTGCATATGGGGTTAATCTTATTAATAGAATGTTAAAAGAAATGCCTCGATAATTATTACAATCAAATTTGTCGTCCTTCTTGTGAATTGGAACAGTGATTGATTCTTCCACTCTTTTTAAATGTATTCCATAGTTTTTCTTTTTTATATATAAAAAAAGTTTCGTAACTATATGCTGAATTTTCTTGTTAAACATTCAGAAATCTTCAGCATTGGGTAAACCGTGATGGTGGTTATATATTCTACAGCCTAGGAAACCATATGCTCAGATAAACCGTCTACTACGTATATGATCCATGAACAGAAAATTCGATACTTTCCCGATTCTGAACAAGCTTAAGGAGCAGTCAGTGCATTACAGAATTTGTGGCTTTACCGATTTTGCAGGTACGAAGCACCTGATAGGTGGTAACAGATTATTACGTATGTGATCAATCAGTGAAAAATTTGTTTGAAATATTCATACAATGTATCTGGAAGTTAAAACTTAACTGAAAAATTTCAAGAATGTACAGAACCGGAACCACCCGAAACGAAGCTCTTGAGTGCAGATTTTTCTCATGTTTTTCTTTATTTTGCTTCAAAAAGAAGGTGTGTGATATTTTGAAGTAAAAATACTACATACAATTTTGCTAGTTATTTGTGTATCTTCTTTTAAAAAAAGTACTTATTTTTGTGTATAAGAAGTTAAAAAATTATTACATGTATTGGTTAATCCTTTGGAATTCATAATGTAAATATGTTAAGAATTTTAAAAATCTTTTTGAAATTCATGGTTTATTTTCGAGGTTTCATATTATTATCTGCATCAACCACTATTTAAATGAGTTTTTTGTTGTAGAGAAGCGAAACAAAGTCTGCTTTATCAGTTTAAAGCAAAATTTTCAAAAAAGCCCAAAATTTCCCAATCAAAAAAGCGAAGCAGAAAAACCGAGTTTTTTTCAAAAAAAACTGTTTTTTTCCGAGCCCTTGCATCTCTAGGTATGAGTGACTCATCTGTCATCTTTTTCTTCTCAGTGTTATCACCGGGCCCATGTACATCCCCGTTACAGGTTACTTCTCCATTTTTCCAATCTTTTTCTTCCTCGGATAGTGTAATCGCGGAGGGACGTCATCCGTCATACATGACAGGCTAACATGGTCATAGATCCTGAAATCTATATCCTAAACCCACACTCTAGTGTCATTTCCCTACAAATTTAAACCCTCACTGTACATCTCTATCAAAGTATGTTCAATAACCCTTAAAACTTGGTACGCCCCCATGACTCTTCACTTTTACCAATATAAGTCCATCCCAAAGGTAATTTCCTTTCTCCACAGAATAGATGGTCATCTCTGTACGTCGCTCGAGATTGAAATTAAGGTGGAGCGGGAAATTTCTCTACAGGACCTTAACCGGGTCCAGAACATGAACATCTTCCCAAATTTTGAGTGATGAGCGGAGTGTATTCGGGAGTGCAAGATCGCTTTAAGAGACTTGAGCCTTCAGCTAGTTAGTATGTTCAGTTCAATGTTCAGGTAGTACATTGCGCTGCTTACGACTTTAACTAATCCTGAGAGACGCGAGTAGTAGTGGTCCGCGTATATCTCGCCGAGTCAGCAAAAATTTTTGTGACGTCATAGGTCAAAGGTCAATGACCTTGGCCCGGGGTCAATGACCTAGGGGTACCTAGGACCACCCCCTCTAAATTTTGGCAGGGGTACCATGGCCCACCCCCTAAATTTTGGCAGGGGTACATAGGACCACCCCCCTTAAATTTTGGAAATTGCCAAATCTAAAAATTTGGTATGGTAGCCTAGGACCATAGTATGTACCTCTATCAGTATTGGGTGTCTATGTCGTTCCCTTTTATGGGTAAAAAATTGCCAAAAATTCAAATTTCGGGGGTTTTTGACCTAATTTATCCCCTTTGATGAAGTATTATTACCCTATATAGTTATATGGACGTATACAGGGGTCCATTACCTTTCATAAGACATGGGTATATTAATGCACCCCTTGACAAATTTGGGAGGGGTACCTTGGCCCACCCCTTAAATTTTGGAAATTGATCAATTTAAACATTAGGTATTATAGTATAGGACCCTAATATCTATTATGATAAATTTGCGTGGTCCACCCCATTCCCTTCTAGGGGTACAAAATTGCCAAAAATATAAACGTAAGCAATACGTTATACCACGTGTTTGGTTTTTGGCTCAATTTATCCCCTTTGATGAGGTGTTATTATCCTATATGGTCATGTATAGGGGTCCATTACCTTTCATAAGATATGGGTATATTTGTGCACTCCTTTAAAAATTTGGGAGGGGTACTTTGGCCCACCCCCTTAAATTTTGGAAATTGCCCAATTTAAACATTTGGTATTATAGTACCGGATCCTAACATGTATTATGATAAATTTGGATGGTCCACCTCGTTTCCTTCTAGGGGTACAAAATTGTCAAAATATAAACGTAAGCAATACGTTGTACCACGTGTTTGGTCTTTTGGCCCAATTTATCCTCTTGGATGAGGTTCTATTACCTTATATGGTTATATGGTTATGTATAGGGGTCTATTCCCTATCATAAGACATAGGTACATTTGTGCACTCCTTTAAAAATTTGGGAGGGGTACTTTGGCCCACCCCTTAAATTTTAGAAATTGCTCATTTTATATATTTGGTATTATAGTACTGGACCCTAACATGTATTATGATAAATTTGGATGGTCCACCTCGTTTCCTTCTAGGGGTACAAAATTGTCAAAATATAAACGTAAGCAATACGTTGTACCACGTGTTTGGTCTTTTGGCCCAATTTATCCTCTTGGATGAGGTTCTATTACCTTATATGGTTATATGGTTATGTATAGGGGTCTATTCCCTATCATAAGACATAGGTACATTTGTGCACTCCTTTAAAAATTTGGGAGGGGTACTTTGGCCCACCCCTTAAATTTTAGAAATTGCTCATTTTATATATTTGGTATTATAGTACTGGACCCTAACATGTATTATGATAAATTTAGGTGGTCCACCTCGTTCCCTTTTAGGGGTACAAAATTGCCAAAATATAAACGTAAGCAATACGTTGTACCACGTGTTTGGTTTTTTGGTTCACCCCTTGGATGAGGTTCTATTACCTTATATGGTTATATGGTCATGTATATGGGTTCATTTCCTATCATAAGACATGGGTACATTGACGCACCCTTTAAAAATTTGGGAGGGGTACCTTGGCCCACCCCTTCATTTTTAGAAATTGCCCAATTTAAACATTTGGTATTATAGTATAGGACGCTAATATGGATCACTATAAATTTGGGTGGTCCACCTCGTTCCCTTTTAGGGGTACAAAATTGCCAAAATATAAACGTAAGCAATACGTTGTACCACGTGTTTGGTTTTTGACCTAATTTATCTCCTTGGATGAGGTCCTATTACCTTATATGGTTATATTGTAATGTATAGGTGTTCATTTCCTATCATAAGACATAGGTACATTGGTGCATCCCTTTCAATTTTAGGAGAGGTACGTACCTTGGCCCGCCCCTTAAATTTTGGAATTTTTTTGATTTAAGCATTCGGTATTATAGTACAGGACCTTAATACGTATCATGATAAATTTGGATGGTCCACATCGTCCACTTTCATGGGTACGAAATTGCCAAAATATAAACGTAAGCAATACGTTGTACCACGTGTTTAACATTTTGACCCAATTTATCTCTTGGATGAGGTCCTATTACCTTATATGTTTATATGGTTATGTATAGGGGTCTATTCCCTATCATAAGACATAGGTACATTTGTGCACCCCTTTAAAATTTGTTAGGGGTACCTTGGCCCATCCCTTAAATTTTAGAAATTGCTCATTTTATATATTTGGTATTATAGTACTGGACCCTAACATGTATTATGATAAATTTGGGTGGTTTACCTCGTTTCTCTTTCATGGGTACATGTTATATGGGTATGTA
This sequence comes from Thermobia domestica, assembly GCF_964235325.1. Classification (NCBI taxonomy): domain Eukaryota; kingdom Metazoa; phylum Arthropoda; class Insecta; order Zygentoma; family Lepismatidae; genus Thermobia; species Thermobia domestica. The sequence goes on along the minus strand of NC_137454.1, from coordinate 189,075,837 downwards.
CAGAGGTTTATTACCTTTATATGTTTATGTTCCCTTTTAAATTTGGGGAATTATCAAATAACAAAATTCGGTAAACCTTTTTCTAGGACCCATTGTAGATGTTGGTGTTCCTCTTATGGCCAAATATTCAAAATTTAAAGGTTATTGACCGGCTTTATTATTGAATAAGTACAGGATTTATTACTTTTTCATAACACACAGGTGTATTTGTGTACCAATCTTAAATTTTGGGAGGGGTACATTTCTTATTGTCATATCAATAATTGGTAATTGGATAGTATCTCATTCATTGGGTAAATCATTGTGATCACGTAATCAGTTATTGACCTATGATGGAATTAGGAGTCCAGGACATTGGAACATTGAAACTTTGTAGGATAATTTGAGAATTGCGTCATTGGTTTTGATTATTCCCGCCAAATATAAACGTAAGCAAGACGTTGAACCACGTGATTGTCCTTGATGAGGTAGTGTACAGGGATTCATTTCCTTTGTTGTGGTACTTCTTAAGTTTGAGTACACACACACTTTTAGAAAACAGCTGGTTCTACTCAGGTAAACAATTGACGGACATTATTGACATTATTGAACATATAATGATATGATTAACTCTAAGACTTAGGTATATCAAGAGAAGTATTCTTTAAATTTGGGAATGGTGATAAACAGAATTTTAACATAAGGTGCGAAATTTGAAACAATACATTGAACTTTAGTCACAGCTCATAGTCTAAGATCATTGGTGATGATTGATTTGAAATCTGATAGCTAACCTTATTGAATCTTATGACTCATAGACGAAAGGCAATACATGCTACAACACTGGCAAAGTTATTGTTAATGCAATTTGATTGGTTGATCACTATCTTTCCTGCAATCTGATTGGTTGATCACTATTTTTCGTGCAATCTGATTGGTTGATGATTTCCAAATCTTTGCTGTATTCAGTTTTAAGTTTTGTTTAACATTTAAAAATCTTGGTTTCGTTCAACATTTTGCACTCACTGATAAATATGATCAAAACCGTTTATTTGTTAATCGAATAGTTAAAAACCGGATAAAGTTTGACGGTTAACCGTGAAACGTAAAATTTTTTTAGTTTGAAATTTTTTTGCTTGAAACTTTGGTTTGACATTTTTTCGTTTCCAAATTTTTTTGTTTCAAAATTTTTTGTTTCAAAATTTTTGTTTGAAATTTTTTTCGTTTGAAATTTTTTGTTTGAAACTTTTTGTTCGAAAATTTTGTTTAAAATTTTTTTTAAATTTTTCGTTTCCAAATTTTTTGTTTGAAATTTTTTGTTTCAAAATTTTGTTTGAAATTTTTTTCGCTTCAATTTTTTTGTTTAAAATTTTTTGTTTGAATTTTTTTTTCGTTTCAAAATTTTGTTTCAAAGATTTTTGTTTGAAATTTTTGTTTCAAAGTTTGAGTTGACATTTTTAAAAGTTTGTGCACTTATTAGTAAAGAACTGGAACTGTTTAGAACAAAAACCTTTGACAACATTGTGGTGCAATAGTACACGTCAGAACCTGGGGTTGTACTTGAAATCAAAAAACACAATTCATTGAAATGGATCATTTTATTACACTCCACATACATCCATACCAGATAGTGGTTCTGGATATTGTCGATACAATGTATTTTGAACTTCTTGCACTAGTTTGTCTTTAGCATATAATTTTAATTCCAGTTGAAGTCTTTTAAGGTCTAATGCAATATCAATTGGTGGAAACTCAATGTCCATTTGATCACAAATAAACTGTTTATCAATACAGGTATGCACCCACGAACGATGTTGACAACCATCACAATATCTAGATACATGTTGTACAATATGCATAACACATTTTTCAAAATAGTACTTTTTCAGGAATATACTAGTTTTGTTGCACACTTCCACTGCATGTTTCACACACTGAAATACGCTGATAAATTTGTTCCATTCCGTTTGTGTTAGATACACCATGTTGCGAGGGACATGGAATGTACTCTTTTTACGTAACAGCACCATCTTCTCTTCGAGGACTGTACGCAGCACCACTTCATGATTTGAGCCTAATGATTTGACTATGGTCACATTTAGCTCATCATGAAAATAATCGTTCATTTGGTCGATTCGTGCCATTCTTCACAGGTCAGTTGTACACCAAATTGTTCTGCTTTGCCCAATCGAATCACTGGTTCAAATGTTCTAGCACTGATACCAATCATCACATGTTTTGTTTGAAATATATTTATTGGATAATAGCTTGCGAAGATGAACTCTTTATCGTTAGAAGTACACATCTTTCCTCCTGAAAAGCACTTGCTCAAATGATTTCGTGGGATGACACTGTATTTGCTGGTTTATAGTTATTGCTGACGTCATTGGTAAGGAATGTGCTGATTCATGATTTCATCACAGTTGCTGACGTCATGCCGACCAACCAAATTCATACAACTACAGCTGACGTCATTGGAAAGAAATGTGCTGATTCATGATTTTGCTGACGAATCCGGCTGTGTACTAAATTCAAGTTGATGACTTCGACCCAAGAATCCTTTATAACATAAAGATACAGATCCAGTATTTAAGAAACGCAGCAGTTCTTCTTGTTTTGATGCTTCCATGGGTAAATATCTTGCTGGTAAAATTATATTCTTATCATTTTCAAGCTTCACTACGATTCTTAATCCAAACTTTGTAGGGATCATTTGGCTAGCTAAGATTCTATAAGGTACATTTTGTTGTAAATCGGTAAATGATTTCATCACATCACGTGTGTTTAGAAACTGCAGACAAGTAGCCATAATGACGTTATCATGAATACTAACTCGAACGATGATGCAAAACTGATGACGTTGCATTATCATGTTCTGACGTGTACTATTGCACCACAACGTTGCCAGATGTTTTTGTTCTAAACAGTTCCGGCTAGTGCATACCTGTATTGATAAACAGTTTATTTGTGATCAAATGGACATTGAGTTTCCACCAATTGATATTGCATTAGACCTTAAAAGACTTCAACTGGAATTAAAATTATATGCTAAAGACAAACTAGTGCAAGAAGTTCAAAATACATTGTATCGACAATATCCAGAACCACTATCTGGTATGGATGTATGTGGAGTGTAATAAAATGATCCATTTCAATGAATTGTGTTTTTTGATTTCAAGTACAACCCCAGGTTCTGACGTGTACTATTGCACCACAATGTTGTCAAAGGTTTTTGTTCTAAACAGTTCCAGTTCTTTACTAATAAGTGCACAAACTTTTAAAAATGTCAACTCAAACTTTGAAACAAAAATTTCAAACAAAAATCTTTGAAACAAAATTTTGAAACGAAAAAAAAATTCAAACAAAAAATTTTAAACAAAAAAATTGAAGCGAAAAAAATTTCAAACAAAATTTTGAAACAAAAAATTTCAAACAAAAAATTTGGAAACGAAAAATTTTAAAAAAATTTTAAACAAAATTTTCGAACAAAAAGTTTCAAACAAAAAATTTCAAACGAAAAAAATTTCAAACAAAAATTTCGAAACAAAAAATTTTGAAACAAAAAAATTTGGAAACGAAAAAATGTCAAACCAAAGTTTCAAGCAAAAAAATTTCAAACTAAAAAAATTTTACGTTTCACGGTTAACCGTCAAACTTTATCCGGTTTTTAACTATTCGATTAACAAATAAACGGTTTTGATCATATTTATCAGTGAGTGCAAAATGTTGAACGAAACCAAGATTTTTAAATGTTAAACAAAACTTAAAACTGAATACAGCAAAGATTTGGAAATCAACCAATCAGATTGCACGAAAAATAGTGATCAACCAATCAGATTGCAGGAAAGATAGTGATCAACCAATCAAATTGCATTAACAATAACTTTGCCAGTGTTGTAGCATGTATTGCCTTTCGTCTATGAGTCATAAGATTCAATAAGGTTAGCTATCAGATTTCAAATCAATCATCACCAATGATCTTAGACTATGAGCTGTGACTAAAGTTCAATGTATTGTTTCAAATTTCGCACCTTATGTTAAAATTCTGTTTATCACCATTCCCAAATTTAAAGAATACTTCTCTTGATATACCTAAGTCTTAGAGTTAATCATATCATTATATGTTCAATAATGTCAATAATGTCCGTCAATTGTTTACCTGAGTAGAACCAGCTGTTTTCTAAAAGTGTGTGTGTACTCAAACTTAAGAAGTACCACAACAAAGGAAATGAATCCCTGTACACTACCTCATCAAGGACAATCACGTGGTACAACGTCTTGCTTACGTTTATATTTGGCGGGAATAATCAAAACCAATGACGCAATTCTCAAATTATCCTACAAAGTTTCAATGTTCCAATGTCCTGGACTCCTAATTCCATCATAGGTCAATAACTGATTACGTGATCACAATGATTTACCCAATGAATGAGATACTATCCAATTACCAATTATTGATATGACAATAAGAAATGTACCCCTCCCAAAATTTAAGATTGGTACACAAATACACCTGTGTGTTATGAAAAAGTAATAAATCCTGTACTTATTCAATAATAAAGCCGGTCAATAACCTTTAAATTTTGAATATTTGGCCATAAGAGGAACACCAACATCTACAATGGGTCCTAGAAAAAGGTTTACCGAATTTTGTTATTTGATAATTCCCCAAATTTAAAAGGGAACATAAACATATAAAGGTAATAAACCTCTGTACATACCCATATAACATGTACCCATGAAAGAGAAACGAGGTAAACCACCCAAATTTATCATAATACATGTTAGGGTCCAGTACTATAATACCAAATATATAAAATGAGCAATTTCTAAAATTTAAGGGATGGGCCAAGGTACCCCTAACAAATTTTAAAGGGGTGCACAAATGTACGTATGTCTTATGATAGGGAATAGACCCCTATACATAACCATATAAACATATAAGGTAATAGGACCTCATCCAAGAGATAAATTGGGTCAAAATGTTAAACACGTGGTACAACGTATTGCTTACGTTTATATTTTGGCAATTTCGTACCCATGAAAGTGGACGATGTGGACCATCCAAATTTATCATGATACGTATTAAGGTCCTGTACTATAATACCGAATGCTTAAATCAAAAAAATTCCAAAATTTAAGGGGCGGGCCAAGGTACGTACCTCTCCTAAAATTGAAAGGGATGCACCAATGTACCTATGTCTTATGATAGGAAATGAACACCTATACATTACAATATAACCATATAAGGTAATAGGACCTCATCCAAGGAGATAAATTAGGTCAAAAACCAAACACGTGGTACAACGTATTGCTTACGTTTATATTTTGGCAATTTTGTACCCCTAAAAGGGAACGAGGTGGACCACCCAAATTTATAGTGATCCATATTAGCGTCCTATACTATAATACCAAATGTTTAAATTGGGCAATTTCTAAAAATGAAGGGGTGGGCCAAGGTACCCCTCCCAAATTTTTAAAGGGTGCGTCAATGTACCCATGTCTTATGATAGGAAATGAACCCATATACATGACCATATAACCATATAAGGTAATAGAACCTCATCCAAGGGGTGAACCAAAAAACCAAACACGTGGTACAACGTATTGCTTACGTTTATATTTTGGCAATTTTGTACCCCTAAAAGGGAACGAGGTGGACCACCTAAATTTATCATAATACATGTTAGGGTCCAGTACTATAATACCAAATATATAAAATGAGCAATTTCTAAAATTTAAGGGGTGGGCCAAAGTACCCCTCCCAAATTTTTAAAGGAGTGCACAAATGTACCTATGTCTTATGATAGGGAATAGACCCCTATACATAACCATATAACCATATAAGGTAATAGAACCTCATCCAAGAGGATAAATTGGGCCAAAAGACCAAACACGTGGTACAACGTATTGCTTACGTTTATATTTTGACAATTTTGTACCCCTAGAAGGAAACGAGGTGGACCATCCAAATTTATCATAATACATGTTAGGATCCGGTACTATAATACCAAATGTTTAAATTGGGCAATTTCCAAAATTTAAGGGGGTGGGCCAAAGTACCCCTCCCAAATTTTTAAAGGAGTGCACAAATATACCCATATCTTATGAAAGGTAATGGACCCCTATACATGACCATATAGGATAATAACACCTCATCAAAGGGGATAAATTGAGCCAAAAACCAAACACGTGGTATAACGTATTGCTTACGTTTATATTTTTGGCAATTTTGTACCCCTAGAAGGGAATGGGGTGGACCACGCAAATTTATCATAATAGATATTAGGGTCCTATACTATAATACCTAATGTTTAAATTGATCAATTTCCAAAATTTAAGGGGTGGGCCAAGGTACCCCTCCCAAATTTGTCAAGGGGTGCATTAATATACCCATGTCTTATGAAAGGTAATGGACCCCTGTATACGTCCATATAACTATATAGGGTAATAATACTTCATCAAAGGGGATAAATTAGGTCAAAAACCCCCGAAATTTGAATTTTTGGCAATTTTTTACCCATAAAAGGGAACGACATAGACACCCAATACTGATAGAGGTACATACTATGGTCCTAGGCTACCATACCAAATTTTTAGATTTGGCAATTTCCAAAATTTAAGGGGGGTGGTCCTATGTACCCCTGCCAAAATTTAGGGGGTGGGCCATGGTACCCCTGCCAAAATTTAGAGGGGGTGGTCCTAGGTACCCCTAGGTCATTGACCCCGGGCCAAGGTCATTGACCTTTGACCTATGACGTCACAAAAATTTTTGCTGACTCGGCGAGATATACGCGGACCACTACTACTACGCGGCTAAAATATCACAAGTTACATCCTTTTATAATATCCATCAAAAACTTCTTTTCCTAACAGAAATACCGTTTTAAGATCCCAGCTTAAAAAGAAACGGAACTCGTCTTAACGGAGCAAAATTTATTCATGTTTTAGTTTATTTTTTTTGTAGATTGTAATACTGACAATGCAAGTAAATGTGATTTTACTTTGTTTCAGTTCCCTCTTAACCTATGCAACACATGTTACACCAGAAAAGAGCAGTGTGTTTTCATTTTTTTATTACCCTGTTGACTTCAATGGGTTTTTCATAAATTACTTCTTAGTTTTGGCTCCAAGGAAAGTAACTGGACAAAGGTATGTTTTTTGGGGGGGGAGGGACACGAATTTGCACTGAAATATTTAGCAAATTACGTTAAGCAGATGGTTAATCATTGTAATCTGTTTCTAGTTATATTTTCCCTCTTCCATCACTTATTTAATCGTTGTAGATTAAAAATATAAATAGTGTATCGTATTTGCTACTTAAAATTACAGTAATTTTCAGTAGTATAGCTACTTTGTTTGCCTGCAACGAAATTATCATATGCATACTGCAACAGCAACATTATCGTTCACTTTCCATTCCTGACCGTGGCAAAGATGTAGATAAAAAGAGTTGACCTAAAGGAAATTTATAAGGATCTAGAATTCGGCCTGTATTCACATGTTCGACTTAGTCAATAGTAACAATAGAGATGTATTTGCCTATTCTTCAGGGGATATATTTTCGAGGATATATGGATTAAATAAGAACAGATAAGGCTGTAATATTTCACAATTGATCCTCTCCCAATACACCTCAGGGTGAGAGATCAGATTGACAAATTGACGTCCCCATTAACCCCCTACTCAATCAATCAATCAATCAGATTGACAAACAAATAAAAACAGTTGATAGATTAAAAGATTCAGGAATCGAACGATAGTTCATTTTCTTTTCCTGTAGTTAAAAAGCCAAACTCAGGATTTTCGCACGAGTGTCCCATTTTAGTCACCAGAGTACGTTTTAAATGTGTTAAGAGGGAAATAATTCATCAGTATAATTGGTATTTCAAATCCTATTTCCAGATAAAACCACCCAAAGGAGTATAAAGTACATGGCATTCGAACTAAACCACACAGACGATTTTCCTCACAGAATAACATCATTCACAGTTGATTTCGTTATTAGATCTCACTCACACTCCTGAACAACTCGCAGATTTCCAGTGTTCAAACAATGAAATAAAGTATTTCAGTTTAACGTCCCACCCACGTTTAAGGAAATACGAATTCGAAGCAAATAAAAAATAATTACTTTATAATAAAATGGACGTATTATGTTTAAGGGTCTCAGAACAATATAAGCATTTCTAAAAAAAAAAAAAAATCGAAATTAAAGAAAGACTACGAAACACCTTGAAAAGTTTTCTTGGCCTCTGTTCATATTTACGAAATCACATAAAAGATTTCAAAAGTAAAATTGAAACATTTCAACAACTTTATAAAAAATTGGGTCTCTGTAAGAGTCGTTCTGACGCGTGATTAGTGCCATACTAGAGAGTTCGACTAACATATGTTTCATGCAGTAGTCAGGCTGTTAGTATGACTAATCTTACGTCAAAACGACTCTGCATAAGGCGGTTCGAGTTTAAATGGGATTTTATGACTAACTTTTCGAAAAATTGAACCAAGACGTACTGATGGCACCATATCTTCACCACATTGACAGTCAATTCGAAATTAGAGTTAGTTAAATGTCCAAAGTATTCAAATTAGCATGCTACAATCCGAAAATAGACATAAAAGGTAGTATCTTATTGTGGTCGTCGACTAACCAAATCGGAACATAATAGGCCTTATGCAGAGTCGTTTTGTCGTATGATTAGCGTCTTAGTAAAGACTTGACTACTGCAGGAAACCTATGTTAGTTGAACTCTTTAGTATGTCATTAATCACGCGTCAGAACGATTCTGTGTAAGGTCCAATGCATCTACCTGGCAGAAAAAGCTACGCATTAATCTCAGTTCTTAGAAAATTTCACTATTTTTTACTTAACAGGAAATTGAAATTATTTATTGATGCATAGTGTTGTACGTAGCTGAATATACAAAAAGACAAAGTAAGAAAATACACAAGATTTACCTGGCAGATTACAATTTTGACTTTCATCACGTCGACGAAATAATCCCGCTGACAATCGATTAGGGCAACTAACAAAGAATAAGAAACTGCCAATCCCAATGTAACAAAGTTCCATGCTTTTTGTTCTAATGCACTCGAAGATCCAATTCAAATAACCGACAACCCATCATTGGAAAATCCAACGGAAGAACAAAAGACAGCTCATACTCTGATATCTCTGTACTGGAAGGAAAGGAACCATCAAAACTATCCACCTTAAGTTCAACTCGATTTTTCCATTTAAAGGATAACTTACCGTATCTCTCCCAGAAACTTCCGCGATTGGGAGTTAAACTTTTATTGTGTATTCCTACAACATTGACCAATCAATGATTTGATTTTGTACATAGGGACCGAACAGGATTACACTATGGGTTTACTAAATTTATACTATGCTGTCAAATATGAAATTTTTCATAGCTTTCAAAATTAAGACTTGCGAATTGTCAGAAATTTAAGCATCTACCTCAAAAAATACAATCGAAATATTACATCACCCTGTAGGATTTATTGACGACCAGTGACAATTAGACTGCCTAGCATCTTCTTCAATAGAAAGTGGAAAAAAAAAAACATATCTTAGTTTTAATGGAGTTAACACTAGGGTTACCGACACCATCACAGCAGAAGCGCTAATAAGATATCTAGTGGAAGACATTACTATTCGGTGCATTGAGAATTATTCGCCTGCACCAACATCCGGTACATAATGCAATAGAATTTAAAAACTAGAACAAGTTATGATTTTCAATCACGTTGACCATATTTAATTACCTACGTCACTTTTGCAGCCAATACATTCGTCTAAACAGGACCAAATTCTATTTACTGATGCAAGAGTACGAAGCTGGAACCTTCGCTGATATTAGCTAAAAACTACATCACAAATTCAAGTTCAAAGGTTATTCACTTATCAGAGAAAGTGCCGAGTAATTTATTAAAAGCATATGAGAAACAAAGACACATTTTGATTTTAAAAATACAAATTGAGTTCACAAACAAAAAGAAACTTAGTTTAATTTCATTTTCGCAGAAACATAGTCAAAACATTATTATTTACCAGTCACTATATTTGCTAAAATTAATCTGAATATTATTAGTGTTAAATTAAGCATTCCTTAGAAATAGAACCCAGGACATATCCGTGGACTGGCTAAAAGATTTTCACGAAAATCATTTAAAAAAAAATCAAGCTACTGGAAAAGAAGAGGGAAACATACGAAAACAACAACAACAAAAAAGAAAACATTAATATCCATCAGATCTTGATCGCAAGCCAGCACACGAATGAAACGTATACCTTATTAAGAAAAAAAGAATACGAAGAAACAATCAACCAACTTATTCTTAATGAACGAAGTTCACCACAAACATCTGTCTGATTGTAAAACAACATCTATTTCTTTTAAATCATTAGACCTGTGATATTTTTAAGACGGCGCGGCAAATAAGAAGAGAGAAACAAGAATATCACCTACCTTTAAACACCTTGAAACAAGTTGCTTATTTTTCACTAAGCTCTTCTTGAAATTGGCTGCTTTAATTACAATTTCGTTCAACGAAGAAAACTGCAATCTCAGCATTCCCCTTTCTTCCCGCATCAAGTTAACTATCACATGTGGAGAGCAGGGGTGTAGCCAGCAGGTTTGTGTTGGGGGGGGCCGTCGTTTTTGAGGGGGGGCCAGCTACAATGTACAAAGCCAAAAAAAAGTGTTGCTGGTAGTGTTTTTGAGGCCTGAAAGAGAGGAAAATTTTGGTTTTCTTCTGGAAAACTAAAAACACTATTTTAGCTTATTATTATTATTATTATTATTATTTTCATAAATTATATTCAAGATAGTTTTTATTATGCTTAATCAAGAACTACTGTCCGGGACCAAACGCTATACTTTTGTGCATAACTATAAAGGTAACCGAGAAAGTTATGTCCCTTTTCGTGGAAGTCTGTGTTCAATTGGACCTCACACCGTGAGTTGAATGCGAGTGGAGATAAGGCGAACGTCAGTTGTTGGTGTGGGCAGTGGCGGCGGTTGGACGTTAAAAGTGAGGGGGCAAGACATGATCTGAATATTTGTATATAAATGTTAGTTTTCCTGGTTGTTTCTAACATTTTGTTTGACGTAAGGTTGTATAACTAATAGGATACTATATTTTCAGTTAAAATACCGTATATCGTATATAATAGTTTATTAAGTAAATTAAGAAGAACAACGCAAGTAGATACTAGCCCTTTGTACTCTTAAACAACGAAAGTGTAAGAAGAGATTTGATTCCTTGCTCATGAACATCTTAAAATTCTGCCTGGAAAATTGTGTGATCAGATTATTTAATACATTTGCAAAACAAATAAATAGAAAGGATAATATTAATCATAGTAATGAATAATGATGCTTGTTTTGCAAAAGTTATATTGAAACTGAAGATTAATGAAAAACTTAATATTTAATTCCACACATGCTATTAAATGTATGTTATTACTCTTAGAAAATGAAAGACAGTAAATACTACAAGCATATGCTACGACATTTAAAGAAATATTTGCTTTTGCAACTTCTTGAAATATGTTTGTTGCCATTAGGTGCAGATTTCACTTTCTTAGAACACATCAAAACACAACAATACTTACAATCCACACTTCAGTTATACAAAATAAACTTAAAACCTAGAATTATGTTCAATTTACTAAATTTTATTGTATATACACTCGTACATCCTTAAACACAACACTTCAGTCGTATATTACACTACAAAACAATGGAAAAGGTAGAAGTTGTTTCTTATCACGCTCTTTTTAATCGATATTCCTTACTTTAGAAAGAATAAAAGACATTTTAGGAACTGCCAATTTTTGTGCAATTAAAGAATAACTTGTGAAATAGGCCCTACTTTTTTGCATAATGTTCTTTCGATTAGCTTCAAAGCGACTCACTAACATATCGAGCCCTTGTAAGAAGAAATGAAAGTATGCTGAAATTGTGCTCCAATAGGTTATTTTTTGGGGTTATTTTCTGTGGCGATTAAAACGCAATTACTGTAGCTTTCTTTACTCCACGGGAAGACAACCAATACGTATTCACGCAACAGCAAATATTATATGGCAGCATTTTTTCCTATTAATCAGTAACACATACAAAATCGTTACATTTCCAAATGAAACTATATACATTAATTGGTTACTTTAAAAAAGTGCGGGGGCAACTGCCCCCATTTGCCCCCCCTAATCGCCGCCCATGGGTGTGGGTATATCCAACATACTACCTGGTTGTGGCAATTCAGACACACCGTGAACTTGCGTAAAGACAGAGGGAACATGGGACATCCACAGAGCGTCATAAGAGCATGTATGCTGAACGAGTTCAAATGGAGGTCAAACGCCGCTGTAGCCAGGCCTTTAGGTGAGGGTGTCGTGACGACGTGGACATTGCAGATATGGTTTAACAAGTTTAAGGACGATGACGAAACACCCGAAAACACCACGTGCCAGAAGACCAACACATGTACAAAGAGGAACTGGTACTACAATTCAGTGTCTGGAGAAACCATTCGGGAGCACATCCATCAACTTGTGAAGCACTACAAATTGGGTCAATGGGTCTCACATATTTTGACTCCGGGCCAGAAGGCAACGCGGCAGTCGCCTGTGTTTATTTACTGTTTCGGAGCCATTTCTGGACAGAGCGTTGACATGTGATAAAAAGTGGGTCCTATACGAAGCTCCACGGTGCCGTCATCATTGGTTAGCTTCCCATGAACCGATTTCAAAACAGCCGAAACCAGCATTGTTCCAGAATAAGGTCCTTCTCTGTGTTCGGTGCATCGTGCATCGGGAACTGATACCAGCTGGTCAGAGTATCAATGCAAATGTGTAGTGTCAGCAGTTGAGCTGTGCTCAACAAAAACTCAAAACTCTGGAGCCATCGTTTCTGAATTGCAAATGGGTCCTCGTTTACGGGACAACGCTAAGTTCCACGTGTCTAAGATGACTCAGGACACCATTTTCCGCCTTGGATGGGAAACAATATTGCAACCACTATATTCCCCGTGTGTTGCACCGTCCGATTATAACCTGTTGCATTCTTTGAACAATCACCTTAGAGGACGCCAGTTCAAATCCCTAGTAAAAGTCCAAAATGCACCTGATACTTTCTTAGTTTCACGGCCCACCAAGTTCTACCGCGATGGATTCCATGGCCTTCCAGAACGTTTTCAGAAGGTTCGTCGATGCTGATGGGGACTGTTTTTGATCTTCCAGGTTAGGTGACATATCAATGTTCGAAAATGGTGGGTGAAAAAGCAACAAAACTTTTCTTGGTTACCTTTATATTTAAATTTAAGACCTTGTATACAGAACCTATCTACACAAGATTGATTTTCTTTGAAATTTTACTTAATTTCTTTGCGGTTTCCTGACAAAAATATTTATTATTCGTGACTAAAAAAACATAATTATTTTATTACACTGAGTAGAAATAAAAGAGAGAGCGAATAAAATCCAAATTGAATAAAAGCATTGTTTCTCACCAAACTTTCCACCCTCTATGTCTTTAACCCTTATCCGGGCAACCGGAGCCTCCCAGGCTCAGTAGCTTCATTTTTCTAAAATTTCTCAATAACCATACATATTTCGAAGACATAAAATACTGAATTCTTCTATCTTTCGTCGAAGTTAAAATCATGAACATATCGAGTTGGTAAAGCTTTTTTTTTTTTTTTTTTTTTTTTTTTTAGTTTGAAAATCTTTTCCTGACGTAACCGGGGCCTAGGAGGCCCCGTATAACTTTAGTGAAATTCCTGTCAAATATTAGATCAAATTGTCACATAATTATATATTGAACACGTGACTATTGTAACTAGTCGGAACAATATGCGGCAACAGACATTGAATTTTGAGTGTTCTGCACTTAAAATATATACTGGGCCTGACAAGCCCCGGTTGCCCGTTTACGTTACAAAAATGTCCGGACCGGATTTGCTATTCTGCTGGGTCGGCTTAAACGCGTGACACGCAGTTTCGCTACTTGACAAACATATATACCGGTACATTCTAGACTAGTCTGAACAGTAAGTGACAATAGGCATTGATTTTGTGTATTCTGCACTTAAAATATATACTGGGCCTCACAGGCCCCGGTTGCCCGTTTACATTACAAAAATGTCTTGCCCGGATAAGGGTTAAAACACTTGTTAAAGCATATAAAAATATACTGTACTTACAAATCAGTTTAATACCTTTGTTTTATGGTTGTATTTGTAGTACCTTGTTAAAACGTTTGTCTTCAAACTGTCAAATATAAATCGCAGTAAATTGTGTAATTTGCTGTCACAAAAAAGTATCCTATTTTTCGATCGGTATAAGGAAGAGATACTACCGGTATACTATTTTTCGATCGGTATGGAAAAAAACAATATTTCTCCATACTATTTTACCATAAATTATTAATTGTCAATAAACTTTGTTACTTTTAAATGAATGGAGCGAGATGGTCATGATGTTTTAAAAGCTGGTCATTTGGGGGGGGCAAAAAACCATTTGGGGGGCCCGGCCCCGATGGGCCCCCCCTTGGCTACACCCCTGGTGGAGAGCAACAATACTTTGTCGCTTCTTTGGAGCAACCTACATGTTGTCAATGACATCCTACAACTTATACAGTATCCAAAAATATCTGGCCCATTGCTGTCCAGTGTCCATATCAGGAGAGCGTTAGCAACATGGCACTTAATTTCTCAACAGAACATCGTAATTTACCAGAGAAATTCGATCTCCATTTTACTTTTAATTTATAAAACCTCTAGCGGATAATTACATCGATTAACTCGCTTCTACGGCACAAATATTATATGCTCCCGGACAAATTCGAAGACTGCCACCCACATTCCTCCTTTCCCTGGACGATCGTCTCATTGCTATTCGTATAGTGCTATTTCTAGTGACGATTGGCATTTCTATTATCTCCATAAACGTGTACTCCAGAGCAATAACTAAAACATTCCTCTCTTTCAGTATGCTTTATCTATGGGTTCTACTTCCTGTCATCGTACCTCTACTTATCGCCATTATATGTTATTATTATTTTTTTTTTTTTTATCTATCTGTGTCTTAAACATCGGCGACAAACATTACTACCTAGATATGAACGCCTGACGGTATCAGCACCAATTAGAAAAGTCATATCTCACTACAATATAGTCACTACTACACAAACTATGGAACTACACAAATCTACTGACGCTCCAGTGTTCAGTAGTGACCTAGTATACAGGGTGTTTCAAAAGAACACCGACAACGTTTGGGAGGTGATTCCTGACACCAAGATAAGACAAAAAGTATAGACCAACCTGGGTGCACAAATGCTTCCTTTCGAAGTTATAGGCTGCCGAAAACATGAAAACATGAACTTTAGAGACCCATAACACCAATACTATGAGACCTACAGGAGTCGAGTCAAGACTTCACTTAGGAACTAATACGTACCCTATCTAAAAATACATGTTTCAGAATACTAAGGTACTCACGCAACAATTTTTGTAGGATGAGTTTGGCTACGGGCATATAATTTGAAGTACTCAACAACTACCTCTATAAAAATTGTTGCGGAAGTATCACAGGATTCTGAAACTGAAATATTTGGATAGGGCACATGCTAGTTCCTAAGTGAAGTCTTGACCCGACTGCGGTAGGTCCCATAGTTTTCGAGCTATTGATCTTTTAAGTTCATTTTTTTCATGTTTCCGGCAGCCTATAACTCCGAAAGAAGGCATTTGTGCATCTAGGTTGGTCTATACTTTTTGCCTTATCTTGGTGTCAGGAATCACCTCCCAAACGTTGTCGATGTTGTTTTGAAACACCCTGTATAATTATTAGATTCACCACAGCGAATGATCGTAACCTCAGTCTTGAGGGACATGGTGCAGATCTATTTGCTGATTTTGCCTTGAACAACTACGGCAAATTTCAGATGTGCTAATTATTATTACAAAGTCTCTAATACACCCTGTACTTCTTTTGTGTTTTTGTGAACCAATGCTTTTCTCTCGAGTGTCAGTGTTACAGTGATTATTCCTCACAGATTTCATCAAGCCATTTGTTAGTAAAAAAACTCTCGATTTTTTTACGCCATCCAGGCAGTGGCGTATACTGGTTCGATGGCTTGGGCTACCGCTATCCTTTATAACACATGTACATTAATAATAATAATAATAATATAAACAATTAGTTATTGCTTGGGGCCTAGTTACGCCTACGTCCTCCCTACTGGTCTAGTCGCTAGCGCGCGCGCCCTTGCTGCACTTGGTCCTGGATTGAATTCTCGGTGGGAGAGTGTTGAACACATTACGATGTATCAGATTCTACCTTACTCTCGGTCCATGTCTCATGTAGCCTCGGTTCTGCAAAGGGACATTTCTATCAAACAAACAAACAAGAATGACAATAATGCATAAAAATACGTAGTAATTTGCAAATAATAATGCTATAAATCAATCACTTACCTATTTACATTGCTGAATAACAAATACAATCAACAAAATATTTTAGACATGTTAGAGCTCTCACACATCCAATTAAACTTGTCATGCGAACATAATATAAAATGACGTGTGTACTCACGGTGTTCTTCTACATCCTTAGATAATTTTAAGTCAGGAGTTGATCTTGCCATTTTCACAATTTCTAGTTTTTCGTTGTCAGTAGAAACCCCTCCTGAAACTTGCTCTGCCATTCTTCCCCCACAATGTCATAACAGAAGTGAACAATTTATTAACTTGGTTTCAGTTTTTACACTTAACACTAGAATGCCCAACGGAACATTTTTGTTCCGCCATTATTTTCATTGCAGTCCTTATCTATTAATTACCACACGATTTTTATTACATTCTGTGACTTTTAATCTTTTGAAAAAAGGGTGCGATTGCGAGAAAATTACCTTCGTAGGAATTATAGATTTCTAGATATTACCACATACCCCTAGAATGCCCGCGGAACAATGTTGTTCCACCATGCTTAGGTATATGAGAGATACATTATTACGCACATTTTATTCCCCCTTTTCTTACACTGACGTTAATTATCCCTCTTCTGTTTGCATTCCTGTCCCTCCCCTCAATGCGTTCTTCACCCTCCCTCAACACCTATCCCTCGTTCACTTCCTCTCACCCGCCTACCCAGGAAAACAAAGGCTTCATATACTGTCTCAGATTTTGCACACTAAAGTCGCTGTGTAATTAGCTTCGTTTCACGTGCCATAGTTGTGCAGCTAGTTATGACTTCTATTTGACCAAGTCGATGGGAATGACGCGTTGATTTTTAGCACAAATAATTGAAGTTTACGGTACATTGGACGTGTCATTGTTGTGCAGTTAGTTTCAGTCGATTGTGGTCTGTAATTGACAACTTTTTTCGAAATTTGTGTTTGAAAATGTCACGAAAGAAAGGACTAAACACGGAAGAGATGCTTCAAGTGTTTCGTGAGCTATCGGAGAAAGATTCGGGAGGTTTGTCAGACAGCAGCCTCAGCGGTGACGAGGACGTCATTCCTGTGTCGTCAAGTGATAGCAGTTTATCTCATGAAACATGCAGTGACCACATCTCTTACTCCTGTTTCTCACAAAAACGGGCCTGTGATGTACAAGGTGAGTTTCACCAGACCAAAAAAGTAGCAAAAGTGAGTGACGGAAATTTTTCTGATGAGACACAAATTTCATATTCTGTGGCAGACGATGGTAGCGAATCCATGTCAGAAACTGTGGTTCCGGTTAAGTGTGTGTAATGCAAAAAAACAGTCCATTTTACAAATTGGTACGACAATTACTGCTCCAGATGGTACCCGTTGGGAGGTAGTACGTCCAGGTAATCCTGCAAGTTGTAGGATTGCGAAGCAAAATGTACTGAAAGAAAAACAAGGTCCGACATCACACGCGATACGCTGCATTGCTGAGGACTGTGTTGCCAGTTCTTGGCGCCTAATAATTGATGATCCTATGTTGAATAGAATACGGACATACACAGAAAAAGAAGCACGCAGACAAACTGGAGAGGAAAGTTGGTTGATGACACTGGATGAGTTAGAAGCATTTATTGCAATAATGTACGTTCGTGGTGCTACAGGAACAAAAGGTTACAGGGTACATTCCTTATGGTCCAGGAAATGGGGTGTACCCTTCTGCCAAAAAGGCGATGTCCAGAACAGGTTCTTGAATATTCTGAGATACTTACAATTCGACGACAAGTCTAGGAGACACACAAGATTGGAAACAGAGAAATTTTGTCATATTTCAGAAATATGGTATAAGGTCGTGGAGAATTCACAGATGTGCTAGTACCAGGGCAAGACATAACTGTGGATGAACTGTTGTTCCCGTCAAAAGCGCGATGTCCTTTCACGCACTAGGGCCTATATGCCGTCCAAACCCAATAAGTATGGGCAAAAGATTTGGGTAGCCGTGGACAATGATACAAAATATGTAATAAACGAATTCCCCTACCTGGGCAACGATGAGTTTCGTCCGGCAGGGGGAAAACTTTCAGAATATGTTGCGATGAAACTAGTTCAGCTCTTCTTGAAGAAAGGAAGACATGTCATGTGTGACAATTACTTTATTTCGGTAGCACTTGATAACAGACTACGTTCTGCTTCTACTAGTCTAGTAGAAACTATGAATCGTTCACGCAGGGAGATTCCAGTTTCTGTGAAAAAAATCAAAGGCTCCTTTACATTACACAGGTGTTGCAACATGGACAAACTACCCTCACGGTTTACCAGGCAAAAACGAACAAAAGTGTCATGATACTAAGCACAATGCATCCACAAGTGGAACTGCAAGCAGATGACAAGAAGAAACCTGAAACTGTTATATATTACAAGACAAAGAGTAGTGTAGATTCAGTTGACATGATGGCTCGCAAATATTCTGTGAAGCCTGCCAGCCGACGATAACCTGTACACACTTTTTGTAACTTACTGGACCTGGCAGCAGTTAATTCCTGGGTGTTGTTCAAGGTGGTCACCGGAAAGGTCATTGAACGTCGCAAATTTATTTTACAACTTGCAGAGGAACTGGCAGAAAGGTACGTGAGAGGAAGGAATAGAGAGGAGAGTCAGACACCGGGAACATCAACATTTTCCAACTACACGAAGGCGTTGTCAGGTACGCAAGAAGTGTAAAGTGGGTTGTGGACGATGATGCAATGTGTGTACGTCTTGCAACAAGGTTGTGTTCAAACAGTGTACTGCGAAAGAAATTTAAACATTTATATGTGTTGCACGTCATGCAAACTGATAATACTGTTTGCACCTTGAGGACGGTGGTGTAGCAATTCAAATGAACGCTTTCCACAAAACATTTTTTAAAATTCCTTTTAGGTTTTTTCGCATTTATTAGTTCAAAAAATATCATTCCTAGTAAACACTTTTTGTAATATGAGCAGAAAACAAATAAATGCGCTTGAGCATATAGTTCAGATGTAACGTAAAATTTTCATACGAAATAAAAGCACTTGAACTTAATTCCATATATTCTTCACTCTAGCCTGCTTCCCCCTCCCCCACTTCCCCTTCCTCGCAACAATGCTAGAATAATGTGATACGTCTCTGTTGAAATTTTTAGTGGATTAAGACATATACTATTAAGATTTTGAAAAATATATTTTATTTGCTACAGAATCGAAAAAAGTGGAACATTTTTGGGCCTATGTTTAGCAGAAGGGGTCCAGCTCTTTTCTCTAAGAAATGTTACAATTTTGGTAATTTCTGTTCACATTCGGTTAGTTTAGGGTAGGGTTCGTTAGTTTAAGTTATGTTAGGTTAGTTTAGGTTACGTTAGGTTAGTTTATGTTATATTAGTGTAGGTGTCCCCCATAATTTCCCAAAAAATGATAGAATTTCGCTTATTTCTACTAATATTACGTTAGTTTAGGTTAATTCAGGTTAACTTACGTTAGTTTATGTTAGGTTAGATTAGATTTGGTTACGTTATGTTCCGTCAAAGTACTTGCATCACTAATTTCTCTTGTAAATTTTGTTTTTTACGTGCTTCTGGACCCCTTGTACTAAACATACTCCCATTTTTGTTCCACTGGGCATTCTAGGAATGTAAGAAGTGCGGGCATTCTAGTGTTAAACAGAACCCTACTTCAAAACACAAAGTATCATACAAATTTAATCGCCTCCTCTGACGCTATTTTGCACCACTTTTTATTTATTTTACACAATGTTTGCTACACTTGAAAAAAAAATGATTTATTATTTTCAGATTTTGTTATTTGAAAATTACCTTCACTTTTCAACTTTCCATTCCTTCTGTAACCATTCTATTGCAAGAGAACAATAAAAACAGACACTTGGTTTCTTTAATTTATTTGTAAGTCTATCATTTTCCTACAAGAGATACCATAACTCGTACATCACTCACCGCCAGGACGTGATTAAAATTTATCACAAAAAATACAATCATGTTAAAAGAAACTGACTCGCTAAAAGTTTTATATTCAACTCTTCACACGAATTCATCAATCTAATTATATGATGTGTTCTAAAACTTTTTGTGCTATTTCTCTGCAGCATGTGGTCCCAATTTACCATCTGCTGGAGCGAATAAAAAGCAATCATCAAGTGGAACACAGTCGGTTAACCGAACTCTGAAGCTCCGAACATACAAAGCTGTGGTACACAGACAATTGCCGAGTCGAGCCTGTCCCTGGCCAAGCACGGCCAACAACAATACCGATCTATATTCCTTAGACGAAGGACTACTTGCCTCTCATACTTCGTTCAAATCTGGCCGTAGTTACCAAGAAATAAAGTACCATATACAAATCTAGCCGTTCCTGTCTCTGGCCACCACGGCCTCCAAATACTTTATAATGATCTTTAATTCCTTCAATTATGGGCTACTTGAACATCAAATTTCGTTCAGACCCAACCAGTAGTTACCAAGAAATAAAGTACCACACACACACACACACGCGCGCGCGCGCACACACACACACACACACAAGCATACACCTGGTGTGAAACTATAATCTTCCGCATGTTTACGCCGACTACTGCTGCTTAGCTTATATATACATGGAGGACTCAAAATTTCAGGTCCGGTCCCCATTTTTCTCTCGCACAGATCTAAGTTATGCAAATGCCTGTCGCCAAAGTAAAATGTTTGGTCGCCAATGCCGAAGTGGCGTCAAAACTTTCGCGCTATATATATGTATGTGTGAGCCCCCCTTTATGAGTTTCTGGCTCTCAGAGAATAAGGAGTCCAATTACCAAAATTGTGTGAAAAAGACATTTGTACAGTATGCTTCTTAAGTACATACATGGAAAAGTACATGGAAAGTTAGTAGAGTTAGTACTGGTTTTTACATTATAGGATTTATTTATATCAGGACCAGGCCCGTAGCCAGCCTCGAAATTTAGGGGGGGCTAAATGTAAATTAGGGTGGGCACACACACATACACACACACATATATATATATATATATATATATATATATATATATATATATATATATATATATATATATATATATATATATATATATATATATATAATGTCTGTCTCTGTGTGTGATGGTGAATAATTTCTTATGCTCTTAAAACTAAAACTACAGCGTGAAGGAATTACTATTAAAATTTTCTCCTATAGCGTTAGTACAATTGTACCTGAAAGCTAGAATACTGTGTGTTTCCTTTTTATTTATTTGTTATGGCAACAAAATATTTCTTCCGTTTTCTCATCTTTAAGGAAATAAAAAAAAATATTTAAAAACAATAGTTGGCCGAACGAACCAATCATTAAAATTTCCAAAGAATTAGTACACTTCTTCTTACGTTTTTAAATTTTTGATGGACTGAAAAAATATTTGTGAAACTCGAAAACATCTAGAGAGTAATGAGATTTAATACTATCTTCAAAGAGATTCTACAGAGAAAGGTCTCAAACTCTTAAATCAATATTTTGAAATACATGTGGCCTAAACAAATATATGCATATTGGAAAAATGAAATTAACATCTTACCTGTATTATTATTTACATGTCGTTAGACACGAAACTTTATATTTCTTCAAATATTACGCGCTTTATTTTACACTTGTACTTCTAAACATTTTTTGATCATTTTTTATAGTGATGTTCGAAAGAAATAATGATATGTTTATGGGTTTTTGCTATCTACAAATTTATAAATTTTATAAGATTAAGAAGTCTTGACTGGAAGACCAATCGGAAAACGACCATTAGGAAGACCTAGGCGCAGATGGGAGGACAATATTAAGATGGATCTCGCAGAGATTGGAATACAAAGTAGAAACTGGATGCAGTTAGCTAAGGATAGAAGTCAGTGGAGAGCTTTTGTGAACGCGGCATTGAACATCCGGGTTCCATAGGCCATAGAGTTAGTTAGTTAGTTAGTTAGTTATAAGATTAAGAAACACAAACACAACAAGCATATATATACTTCTTATGTTGGCACACTATAGTAGAAACAAGTTGAACATTTGAACAAACACTAACAACACAATGACAGTCTCCTTGTTTTGGATGCTACCAATCTTAGAACAATTGTGTCCAGATCGAGATTTCTGGTGATGTCATTGTTGTAACTCAACAAAACAAGATCGGCACGGTGCAGTTAATGTACAACTCCTTTTGAAAAAATCCCCTAACAAAGAAGGAATTCCTCTCACCTGAAGTAGTTCTATATAACGGTTGGCCGGCTTCAGGGCAGAAATTTAGTAAAGAAAATATTCAAATTTACAAACGTAGGTTTAATTTCTAATTGCTTTCTTTTTAGTAACTGAAAAAATACATTTTGCATAACAGCTGTGAGTTCCATTTTATCACAACACATTTCAATTTTCAGACGTCGCGGACCCCGTAGCCAGGTCACGCGGATCCCCGGGGTCCGCGGACTCCAGTTTAAAAACCACTGGTCTAGACTCTTTGGAACATATCAACAATCATTTAGGACTATTGCTACTAAAGTCATGTTTAAGTAAAAATGATCTGTTATGTTTTGGTACTCGAGCATTCAAATAAGAAATAACTCCAAAAACGTTCTCTGTTCTAGCGCAGTTACCTTCTTTCTCGAAACGAAATTGATAAGAGAAGTAACAATTCATTATTCTTTGTATAGTACAATTCATATCAAAGTATACATGAAATTCTTCTTTACATTGTACAAATAAGAATTCGAGATCAGTTGCTTTCGTAGGTACTAGAAAAGTTTAAGTTAAGAACTAATGATTTAAACAGCTATTTACTTATTCCTATTGAATATATCTCTTCTTCAAAATGAAACTACATTAACAAATTGTTACTTTTGTGGCCTACCCCGTAGCCTCATGGGTACAGCGCTCGCCTTTGGCGCGTCTGGTTTCGGGTTCAAACCGTACTGGGAGTCCTCGGATTCAAACCGATAGTGATTTGGATGTTACTTTAAGCTATAGATCCCGTGTCTACATAGCCTCCCTGCTGAAGAGGGACGCTAAACTCCCCAACGCGCCCTGTTTTAAGTCAAAGGTCAAATTTCAAATTTATAAAGCATTATACATATTATCATCTAATAAGGTTCAATTTTTAATTGAAAATTCTGTTTTTCCTATAAGTGCAACTACTACCTCCGTTTAGTCCGCTACATTTTTTGTTTACATACCAGAAGATTGCAAGGTATTCTTTTACAAAATAGTAACTTTGGATGATTAGGCTTACGTCTGATGATCTGCATGAACATTTGATTCTGGCATCAAAGATTGGCAACAATTATTAAATTATTTTAATAAAGTATCTAATAATTCATCGCCGAGAAAGATTAAGTGAATCGAACTTATTTTTAGTTTAAATATATATTAAAAGTATTACTTATCTATTCCAAGTTATTTAACAAATAGTCGAGTTGCTGCTACACTACAATTCTCATTCTTCAAGTCAGCTTCGGTGCATCTTCAGAAACCAGCATCGATCAACTTTCAATTACAACCATGTTCAACTCATAACACAACAGGAGTAAACACAATTCAGAAAAGGAAACTTTTCTTACTGCGTTATCACGTGACATAAAATGTAGTCAAAATCCCCCCCCCCTCTCTCCATGTCCAATATACTCAAAACAAACCCATACACCTGTATGATGATTAGAGCGAAGCAGTTGCGACCTCCTGTTGAGGGATACTGTCTTTTCAATCTCTCGCATATTGACCGAAAGCCAATGACTCACAGCAAAAGGATGTTTTCAGTTGCAAATTCCAAGAAGGACAGGAAGAAGTAAACTCTTCGTCCTCAGATTAAGGTAAAACTATGTTGTTTCTGAACACAAATGCATGTTTGCCGATAGAATAATCATAAATTATTTTTCTCCTGCAGCGAGGGTCGTTTGCACATGAAGCATTAAAAAAAAAAAAAAAAAAGTATCACGCTCAAAGAAATATTAGCAATTCAAAGAAGCTTAGCGCATAAATAGGCCAATACTTTAAATGAGGATAATAAAAGTAAATTTTAATTTAGCACTTTAAAGTACATTTGGAAATACATTTTCTTCCAACATTTCAGTCAGTGTTCAAATTAAAAATTCGAGCGAGAGGGGGATGCTTATGTATTTTTGCTGTAAATGTAGAAGGCGAAAATTTATCCCAGAAATGGATGTTATGTTACTTCTGTGATAGGAGCCGGACATACATTTTTACCGAAGGGGAATTTCCCCGGCATCCCCCGTTAATTCGAACTATGACTTTAGTTAGGGGGCTGCAAAAAATTTAGGGGGGGCTGAGCCCGCCCTAGCCCCCCCTTGACTACGGGCCTGATCAGGACATTAATATTTTATGTTTTGAAAGGAACTTAAAGATAAAATATGTTCAAAATGACCAAAAGTGCACTTCATTCCCTTGTGCATTCTTTCTTTGTCCCTGCCTTTCCCCCATGTTTATATGTGGTTGGCGTTCCCATCCTTAATACTTTTCCTCCATTTTCCTTTATCATTCTATTAATCTCCTCTATTATTCTATCCTCTATCTTCTACTATTCATCTCCACTCCATCATATTACCTTGCATATTATCATTTCATCTCATCGTAAGTCTTCCCTTTATCCGTAACCTCCAGCTTTCTAATTCTCTATGCCATATAATCATCATTTCTTCGTTCTGCATGTTCCAGTCTGCTCAGCCTCCATTCTTGAAACTTTTCGCCCATGTGTCCCACCCTAACAGTGCCTCCTATGAAATCGTTCCTTATTCTATACTTCCTCGTCACACCACATTTCTATCTTCTCCACCACTTCCATCTTTTCCTGGGCCCTTGTGATTGCCTAGGTTTCACTATTGTACGTAACTGCTAGTCTTATTGCCGTTTTATATATATAAATACGGCCTTTTAGCCTGCATCTTACTTTCTTATCACACATAACCCCGCTCATCCTTATCCAGTTTAGCCAGCGCCAAATATTGCATACAATAATTTGGACATATCGTACCGTAATTGTTATTCTCTTAGCTTGTAGTGATAAAAGATTTAATTTTACCGATGTAACTTTCCTCAAGTTACACCACTGCTTGTAGAAGTAATAGGAAAGATAACTTTCATATCAATGTAGCCAACATCTTTTATTCCATTATTTCTGTCGTTTTTTAAGTAAGGTACCATGAGTACAGGGGCGGACTGGCCCACCCTGCTACCCTGCAAATGCAGGGTGGGCCCCCAAAACAGGTGGGCCCCCTCCACCTATTTTAAAAAGATGTGCTCAATTAAACCTGCCAGCATCAAAAATATGGCAGGATAACTCCCGCAAACTTGTGTTTTGCATAAAAAAAGACGTAAAGTTAATCTTTCATGAACAGACCTTATTCTTCTTCACGTTTATCGACTTGAAAAGGTTCCGTCTATGAGACAATCAGGCCCTAAAACATTGCGGGGTTTGTGATACAGCAGCTGTTAAAAACGGGCACGTTAACTACTACTTTTTTAAATAAAAGAAACACAGTAGATTTCAAGCTGTTATTGGATTTGGATACCATTGCCTACTCCGGTCCTTTTACAAGCCGGCGAGTGGCGATGTTTTAAAGAAACAATAGTTTCGTAGATATTGTTATTGTGGAAAGTGGAGGTGGAGCCGGAACGCTTTTGAACTGCATTGTCCTCAGATTAAGCTTCGAAGAAAGAAATCGGATCAGGCTTCGTTTTTTTTTTTTTTTTTTTTTTTTTTTTTTGTAATTCGAAAAGAAATTAGTCGCCACTATCAACGATTGTTTTATACAAACCTCAAACAATTACTATAAAGTTGCTGCCCTCGGCTCGTGTTTTATTTGTATATTACATCGAAGAGCAAATCCGATAGCAGCAATTCAATTATTGTAACACCAGTTACGTGTCGTTTGTCGTGGAAGACAGATGTGGTTGTGTCAGTATGGATGGTAGGAGTGATTGTAAGATTACTGTAAAGAAAAAATATAAAAGTGGTGCTAAAAAGCGAGAACACAAAGAAAGATGTGTTTTACAAAAAGGTGCATCTGACCCAAAACAACGTAGGCTATTTGAATCTGTGAAGCCCCAAGAAACAAATGAGCGTGATGTGACTCATTCGAGTACTGCAGGACAGTTGCCAGGTATTTTTGTTTTTGTTTTTCTGTCTAAGGTGTTTATAAATTATAATGTATACACCACGTCTTTGGATGATTTCAGTCAATTGTAGCTTATCTTTTATGGCTATTTTTGCTTGAAATTACACAAATTTAACAGGCGAACACGAAATTAACTGAACTCTTTGCTGCCGCGTAGTGCTTTCAAACGGGTCAGATCAGGCTTTCATGGGTCAGGGATCGAGTCAAGCCTGCTTGAGACACGGGTCGTGTCAGGTCACCTACGCTAGGGTCAGAGCTGCTCTAGCCACGGGTCGGCTCGGTTCAACTTTCTTATGCGTCGTTTCGGCTAAATCCTTCTCGGGTCTTCTCGGGTCGAGTTGAAAGTCGACCCGACCCGACCCGACTCATGACCCGAATAGGTTTTTAGCCGAAACGACGCATAAGAAAGTTGACTCGAGCCGACCCGCGGCTAGAGCAGCCCTGACCCGACCTGAGACCCAAGGAGGTTCGACTCGAGCCCTGACCCGATGAATCCTGACCTGACCCGTTTGAGAGCACTAGCTGCCGGCACAGGGCTCAGTACGTGTTGGTGTAGCTTCTAAAAGTGCTGAACACTTATGCTGTCAGTCAAATCAGTGTGTATATCGTGTAAATGTTAACTTCCCTTTAGTTATTTAAAGTTAATTTAAAATAGAAGTGTAGTAGAATGTAAAAATTATTTGTGATGTGCAAAGTAGGTATTCATATGAAAAGAGAAGTTGGGGCCAGCCGAGGAATGGGCGGACTACACTAGACGATAGACGATATCTAATCTTTCTGCGACATGAAGATATTATATTATGACTTACTTCTGTCAAGGAAAATCTTGCGTTTCGAAATCTATCGCAAATTTACCTCCAATCACATTCTTTGTGTTGCATTGAGGCCACAAAGTTACAGCTTTTTCAAGTTTCCAACACTGACTCCATGTCTGTTGTCTCACCTGACACGCTTGGGGGGGGGGGAGTTGTCTGCTAAGAGCGGGGCGTACTTCCTCGAGATTATACAGCAATATTTAGACGAGTTTGTGTATGTGGGTTACAACATTTTCTTCTCGCCAAAAAGATTGCGGCACATTCGCGAGCAGACTCCCGACTGAAGTAAGTGGTATTTTTTACATATCAAGGGGAGGGTAGCCCCAGATCAGCTATGACAAAAAACGGATCTTCGTTAGGGTGGTTGCAGGTTTGGTTGCTTAAAAAAGTTTCAGATATTTTACATGAAAACGCAATAAAAATTGCCTCAAAATTAATTAACGTTTCCCAAATGTCTATATCTCCTCTCCTGCTTTAAAAAAAAAAAAAAAAAATCCATCCTCTCCTGATGGCATTTTCTGAAACACCAGTCTTTATTTTGGGATTTGCAGCAGACATGGGTAAAATCATGTCAAAATTAACTAGTTTATAATTTTTAAAAATCTGTTGTTCATTCTGTAATACATATGAAGAATGCCAAGTAATTTTTTTTTTTTTTTTTTACATTTTTATACAGTGGGCCCTCATTTCAGTTTAGCAGGGTGGTCCCTATGGTTGCCAGTCCGCCCCTGCATGAGTACTGAGGCTAATGCGAATATGAAGGTCATTCTTATGAATTAAATTTAAAAAATATACTTTTTTTCGGCAAAGAGCAAAATTCATTGGGAATTGTGTGCCATTTACGGACCGATAGCAATGAATACAGAGAAGTCAGGGAGTGAAAGGAAAACTTCTGAAAGGGCCTTCAAATGTTTATGATGATGAGCGTATCGGAAGACCTAGTGTTCAAACGGACGATCTGGTGGAACATGTTAACGAGAAAGTTCGATCTAGTCACTGGTTCACAATAACTAAACTCGTCAAAGAGTTTTCAGAACTATCTGAAAAAAAAAAAAAAAAAAAACATGCATTGGATGCATTACTGACAAACTGGGTTATGATAAACTATGTGCGAGGTGGATACCAAAGCTGCTTACAAACGTTCACAAAGAGAAAAGGATGACAGTTGGATATGATTTTTTTTTGGGGGGGGGGCGCCGGGGAGAGGATGGAGATGACTTCTTTCTCTCATAGTGACGGTATATCGTATGCCATGGAGAAGTCGATGTAATGGCGGCACTCTGGTTCTCCTAAAGCGAAGAAATGCAAACAAACACCATCAGTTTCACAAAATCATGAAAACCGTGTTTGCGACCAAAAGGGTGTGATTCTTGTGAAATTCTTGGGAACCAGGACGAACAATTAGAGCATATGTGTATTGCCAAACACTGAATAATCAGCGAAGTGTCATCGAAAATCTGTGAAATGCTACACTCTGGAATTCTTCTGATTTATGACAACACCCACACACACACAACTGCTCGTACTGTTGAGACAATTCAAATATTTCGATGGCACTGACTTTGTCCCTAGCAATTTCTTTTCTTCACCTGAAAAAAAAAGCTTGCATCGAAACGTTTCGGCGACAGTGAAGTGCTCTAGACATCAATTTTGGATTTGTTGCACCGTCAGACAGCAGACTTTTACACAGAGTGTATACGAAAGTTTGTATCATGCTACCAGAAGTGCATCATGCTGACTATCGAAAAATAGGCAAGGTATTTACTTTTATATCAATCACAATAATTTTTTCTTCTATCATTTCCTTATTTTTTCTAAAAATTACCCTTTTTTGACATGTGCCTCGTTGCCCCGTATTCGTTTAATTAACTGTCTCTCTCTCTCTCTCTCTCTCTCTCTCTCTTCTTTCCTCCCTTTCCAATCCAAATATAATCAAATAATACAACACTGGTAAACTCTCTAGTTTGCATCACAGATGTAATTTATTTCAAACTGCCTGTAACGAATCTACTTTGTAAAGTTGCATGGAAATGAGAAGTAAGGGATCGTATAATGTAAAATAGCATGAATTTCTAATGTTGCTAGTTAGTAACCCTTTTCATTATTTTATCGATTATTATTTATATTAACCATTCTACTTCTCAACCTAGTATATTATAATGGAGATTTCCATTATTTTATTTATTTATTTTAATTTTTAAAAAAACGCGCGGAAATTCCATGTGCTTCCAACACGACACGTTGGCTGTAAACTCACCTCAGAAGACAGGCACGAAGAAGACGTCATCAACCATCGTCAACGATCGGCAAGTGGCGTAAATCCAAGCAGTCAGCAACATTTATGGATAAAAGAAAACGAAATACAGTAGAAAGCATCAATTTCCACCGATTCATCAACTACCAATTCTTAAAGACACTTGGTCATTGAGAGCTCCATATCTCTCCTCTCTAAGACGACTGGTCATTGAGAGGCATCTATTCAACACGCCGTAAGAAGCATGGTCATCGGGCTCCTACTAATTCACCAGTAAATCATAAAGTTATTTTGAGGAACTTATATTCTATCTGTAATATTTATTACTGTTGTATACAAGAAAAAACTTATAATAAAAGGTGAAGGGAAAGTCTAAACTCCCGTGTACTATCTTTTAGCTCTACCCTAAAAGACAGAAATCTTGATATATATATATATATATATATATATATATATATATATACATATATATATATTTGTGTGTATGTGTGTGTGTGTGTAAAATATGAAAATGATCCCTTACAATTTCTGTGAAAATGACGTAAGTTGTGCCCAAGAGTCTATCGGAAACCTAAGGAGTTATGTAGATATAGAGCAAATACAAAAAGTTTTAATTTAATTTGAAAACAATTGTAAAACTGCACGTATGATAATTTGCTTTCTACCACCTACGTTAAAGCAAAGTCACTTACCGTAAAAAGTTTAATTATAGCACTCTAGACTGAATTTGATGAGTTGGATGGAGTACACTATATTCCTTTAATTTTATGGTTACGGAAACAGATTTAAATTTTGTTACTACATTAGTTATACAGTACCTCCTCACTGTATGCAATATAGATACTGTAAAGATGCTTAATCAAATTTGAGTTTAGTTGATTTTGAGTTTAACGTCTCTTTCAGCAGCAATCCTATACGAGACGGGACCTACTGATTAACGTGGAATCCGAACCACATGAGCTCCCGCTGGGAATCGAACGTGGGTCTACCATGCTAAAGGCGTGTACGCTAACCGCTTAGCTACGAAGGAGCTCTTTAATCAAATTTATTATGAGCGATTTGTTCACAAATTGACTGCAGTACCGCAGCTAATTTATATTGTCTTAAACTCCTATTTCATTAAATATAATTAAAATCATAAAAAAACACAATCCTACTAGTATATGTATAATATACATATCTTATCACATATATTATCAGTTTACACTATGCATAATGGGTACAGGACAAATACACTATTTCACTTTCACAACACGCACATATTTTAAGCTTGAAATAAATGTAAATTTTGTATCGTAACTCTCATGCAATAATCCTAATTCCCCGAATTAATGAAAAATAAATTTGTCCTTAAATATTTATTGCCAGATTTGAGATTCAAAAAAATGAAATGAAATCTTTGAGTTTTACATTCCAGAGATAGGCCATGCAAGCTAAAAGAGACGGTGATAATGAGAAGTAATGAAATAGTATAATGAAGCAAGTGTGTGGAAACGAGAAAATCCTAAGAAAACCCACGCTTATGGTGTTTGTCACAGCGCTCCACTACAGATTCGAAATAAATGAGATACATAATCAAATAATAACTAATAACGTATATTTGAAGTTGTCTTTGATCAAATTCCACATAGGTAACGTTCATTTACCTCTTCGCAAAATCCAAATTTATGTCCCATGTTTATGTTCTCTAGTTAGGCCAACGGAGATGGATGATTTCTTAAAGTTAATGAAGAAATTAAATTTTTATATTCTCATATTGGGAATCACAATGTCACACGTGCTTGTCATTATACCAGTAGGGAGGATTTTACCTCTTCGTCTTGCATTAAGTTCATTCACCTCCATTATGAGAGATTCTTAGTATAGAAAGGAACTCAATACACCTGCTTTAGTACTCTTCCTAGTTTCCTCATCTATTTAAGCTACAGAGCAACCGGTATTGCGATGAGTCAGTTTTCTAATATCCTTCTGCCTAGTTATATAGATATCTGTTACCTTAATTTCATATGAATATATAATTATGCAGTTTTGCACACTATATATGCTGAGCGAAGGCAGACGACGTCGACTGCAGGGAAACCTATTCTTTTCAAAAGTCTCATATGTTCAGGACGATTTGTTTTATTTTCCTTTAGAGCTACGCAAAAGTATTATGTCTGAGTATGTGGTGCTACTTTATCAGACGGTTCTATCAAATGTAACTCAATTAACACAGTAGTAACAAACTTTTACTGTCTTAAAACGTGTTCCTGAACAAGAATAAGTTCATTATGCACCCTGTATTTGTAACTAAGCTACAAGAGTGATACGTTCAATGTCAACGACACACGTACCGAGTCTATTTTTAAAATAATCCATTCTATTAGTTCTCAACGTAGCTAAAGGAAAAGTATATGAGTGATTGGGCTCCGTGGCTGAATGGATAAATTCATGGTTCGATAACTAAGAGGTTGTGGTTTGAAACCCGTCTCGGAAGCTGAAGATTTTCTAGAGTTTTAATTCCCCAGATCTTAAGATCATTCTCTCCCTTCTCAATCATCTGATGCTCTAAAAGGAGTTTTCCACCATAATTCGACAACTGCCTGATGTGATCTCGCAGTTCGATAACTTTCCTTCTTCTGTTTCACGAAATCATAAATTTCATCATAATATGGATGCTGTCCGATCACTTTTTTTTTATCCAATTCTAAACTTGCACATGTAAATCATCCCCTCAGTCTTCAAATTTGTAGCTCTCTCTCTCAATGTCGTCCACTATGAACGTACATGGCTTGGGATCAAACCTTCGACTCTTGAAACCAAATGTATGTGCTCTAGTAATGTGCTATCGTAACTCCATACGTTTATTATTAAAAGCACTGTTGTTTTAGATTTTGTTTGAGGGGAGGGGACATTTTCCACCGAAATAAGAGTTGCACTTTTTATATTAATGCTTTATTATGCATTTGACCAAACAATATGTGTTTATCGCACTCAAGGGAGGGGGAATTATATTCTCCTGTCCTGCCCAAACGACGCCCCTGGAATATTTGCTTGCACTTACTAGGAAACAACATGAAATTAATCATTGAATAACAATTATTTCTGTCAGTAACTTTTAGAGCTCTGCGCCCACATTATGACTTCGGAAAACACAAAACATACTTCCGTGATTGTAAAATTTCCATATATTTCACAGGGAGCATCCTCCTAGCTTGATGTGATATACAGTTTTGAAGAAAGGAAGGAATACAAATAAAGACGTTTATGAAGCTATGGGAACATTTTGTGACAATTTTTTATGCAGGCTCCGCAAAGGTATTTCAGAATAAACGAATGAAAGACGGTTTTAGAGCTATAAAGCTTGTAAACATGGTTCCTGTTTTTCCCGGCTGAACAGAAAGAGTAGGGGAAAGTGGGGGAATGCCACGCAATGAGGGAATGCCACGCACCCTATTTTCTCCGTTGTAATGCTTCGAAACTGATTCAGGTTAGTGCTGTTATCTAGTTTAGATTATGAAAGTCATATCGCATCAGCGAGGCGCCAGTTGCTGCTAGGTGTGGTTCATGGCATGGCGAAATGCTGTTTTGCTGTAATTTCTTCTAATTTATATCGTTCGCAGATTTCAAGGTATATATCGAAACACGTTGTTCATTTTTATATTGTGTATACAGTGTTTTAATGTAGTGTGTTAGTAGTAAGTTCATGATAAATCTATTTATATGAAACGACGTGCAATGGCAGAAGGTTTAATTTTTCTTTCGGCGTGGAATGGGGTAATAGCACGCATGTCATCCATTGTGGGTGGTATTGCCCCTTCACGAAGCAGTTATGCTGCGTTTCTTTTCCTTTCTTATGTTTATTGCAAATGCCATGACACTATATTAGGCAAACAGAGAAATACAAATGGACATCGAAACAGCTGCAAAACGCCATAGGAACAATAAATGGCATAAGAAAAGTTAAAGAAGTAGCAAAAGATTTTGGGGTACATGAGGCTACATTAAGAACAAAACTGTAAGCTAGAACTGTCTGTTCTAAGAAAATGAGAAGAAAAGCTGTATTCAGCTCTACGCGAAAGCGGAACTCGCTGGCCACACTTTACATTTAGCCAAGTTGTTTTACGGAATGTCTTCAATTGAACTACGCAGAGTAGCTTATAAATACGCAGAAGCTAATAATATCAAGCACAATTTTAATTTTAAAAAAATCGACTTGCTAGGAAGGATTGGTTTGAATTGTTTTTAAAGAAAATTTCCACGCTAAGTTTAAGGAAACCTGAAGCAATTAGTATTAGCAAGGTCGACGCATTCAATGAAAAAGAGGTGAAAAGGTACTTTAAGAACCTGGCAGAAGTAACCGAAAAATATTACCAGGGCGTTTTTGGATCCAAAGGGAGTGAAACAGCTCGGAGCATAATATCATGGGAAAAGGATAAAACCGTTACAAAGCTGCCAGGTCTTACATACCCCCTATGTTTATCTAACCAAGAAAAAGCATGTCACGTCAGCTGCAGAAAGAAGGACCTACTGGATCTATATATTCGTAGGTAGACAAATGAAAAATGTTTCTTCGAGTGGCTGCAACATTTTGCTCTTATTGCGAAACCAACAACAGATAATCCTTATTTTGGACGATCACACGAGCCATTAGAAATTTACAATTTTTGTAAGGAGAAAGAAATTGTTATGGTCACAATACCACCGCATACCTCACATAAACTTCAGCCGCTAGACCTCACCATTTTTGCTCCCCTTAAAACATATTTTAACCAAGAATGCACGCTGTTTGTGAGACACTACGTTGATGAAAAATGTCTCTATATGACTTAGCCGAGATCTTTAATAGAGCTTATCTGAAAGCAAAAAATATGGATAAAGCTGTTAATGATTACTGTATTATTATTATTATTATTATTATTATTATTATTATTATTATTATTATTATTATTATTATTATTATTATTATTATTATTATTTTAAAAAAGCGGGTATTTGTCCTTTGGAGCCGGACACTTTTAGAAAAGAAGATTTTGAAGCTGCTCAGCAATTCCAAGCCGTAGAACTTGAAGATGAAAGAGACTTCTGAATAAGTGAATTCGCAATTGCTTTCCGAGACTCAAACTATTATAGGCCTGCGCCAAAATGAACAACCACCATCGACGAAAATATCACTAAATCAAGAAGAACATCAACTACCCGGAACATCATCACAACAGTTACCATTGCTTTCCAACTGTCTTCTTTGCAAAATGAGGCTTTGAAAGTCTCACAGATTTCTCCTATCCCTAGGCCTGCCAAGGCAACTCCTCGTAATAACAAAAAAACATTCAGAAACAAACAAAAAACAAACTTCTACTTCAACCAAACGAATATTGAAAGATACTGAATTCAGAAAGAGCACTAGGCGAAGAAAACACTAAGAAATCAAAGTTGAGAAGAAAACTCGATGTTGTAGGAAAATGTGAAGACAACCTGAAGAAACAAATTAGAAGTAGGCCTAAACGTACAGGTCTGAATCATTCTGTATAAACCTGTTACTAATGTGTAAATGAATCGTACAGGTCTGTACAGTCAATAAAAAAAACTGAAGTTTTCGGAAAGTGATTCTGGCGCTTCATGTTAAGGAATTTGCGCTAGTAACTAATGCGTGCCAATACCCGATGAAATGCTTGGGATTACCCGATGTGGTGGGGAATACCACGCGTTTCCCTTTTTCCACAAAATTTACTTTTACAAAACCTATGAAAATCAAGGAGCACTACCAAAGACCGAATATAAAACTAGAATGATTAAGTTACAACATGCATTTTCTTCGTGTTAATTTGTTTGATTTGTAGTGAGATATTGGAAAATGTACCTTAAGTGCGTGGTATTCCCCCACTTTACCCTATATTACGTCACAAAGATTGCTTTAAACAAGGGGAGGAGGAGGAATTGCATTGAATACCAGGAGCATTTAGTCGATTGAGACATGTGTTTCTGAATGTATAGAATAGTGCCATAGTGTAAGTGTTTGTTAGTAATTGGACTTAAACTTTTTGTAACATTTTCTATACTGCGAACTGTACAATCGAAAATATTACAGTTCGTCTATTTTTATTTCACACACAATAAAGAATAATGTTGAAATAGAGAGGTCAGCTCCAAAGTTTAGTTCAATTTCTCCTAATACGGTAGGTAAAATCTTATCATTGTAGCAATGTTACAAAGTATTGTGTGATTTCATAAGCTATTCGATTTTCTTACAAATATTCAATTTATATTATGCAGAAAAACCGTACCCCAAAGAAAAATTGGAGGTTATACGTATTAAATAAAGACTTCAAAATAAGTTGATATGCAATTTTATTCTTAAAAGTCTCATGGGGAAGACTAATAAACCTCTCATTCCCTTCCATACAACCTCGGAAAGTCTAATGTTTTTGTTCCATTTGTTTATTTTTATTATAAGAAATTGAGACAAAAAAATGCAGATAACTGATTGAGACAATTCTTCTATTTTCAATTGCAAAAGTTTATTCTTTGATTCTGTTTAAAGTATCATATCAATTCACGGAAATTAGTCAACAACAGCTAACACTCCACGTTCAAATCTCGTTTTGAACAACGGGAGATCGCAATTCCTCCACTCTGCTGAATCCGCTTTCTCTTCTGTTCTATAAACAAAGAAGCCCATCAGGCTCGCAGCGATGTTGTAAACGTGATGTTATGTTGGAATGCAAGGGGGAAAGCAATCGGAGAGTACATTTAAAATTTAAAGAAAACTTCTTGTATCTGCAATGTTACAGAAAAGAAAAGAAAAGAAAGAAACCACACGATAAGACACTATTCTGAAATTATTAAAAATATTACGAAACAATGAAAAATGCACAATATTCGGTGGTTCACTTGCTCTTGTGAACTGTATAAGGCGACGCCGCTAGTGTCCAGTTCTTAGAAGTACATGCCAAAACATGCTGGGCTTTATGCAGAGTCATTCTGACGCATGATTAGTGCAATACTAAAGCGTTCGATTAACACAGGTTGCCGGCAATATTCAAACTTTTAGTATGACGCTAATCATATGTCAAAACGACTCTGCATAAGGCGGACTACTTTGTTTTTCGTTGTACAAGCTTTGCTTATACATTTGATTTAAAGTACTCCTGAACAAAACAATACATTTATTTTTAAAATTATTAAGATGGAACAGCTTCGCCAACTATCCACTTGGATTCATCATCAGATGATAATCTGATGAAGCCAAAGTTGGTAGTTGGTGAAACTGTTACACGCTAATAATTTTTAAAATAAACGTATTGTTTTGTTCAATAAGTAGTTTAAATCAAATCTATTTTGCTCATTTTCATACTGTAGTACTAAATATACTTATAATCAGTGGCGTATTTATGATTTTGTTTCGGGAGGGGTTTTGCTAAGTTTCAGGGGGGCTTTGCCTGGAAATGTGAAAATTCTGCAAGATATTTCATTTACTTTACTATACTAAGTAAGATTTCGGGGAGGGCTTAAGCCCGGAAGCCACCCCCCTACATACGCCACTGCTTATAATAAATAGTTTATTTACTGAAGGTAATAAAAGGATAGGTGCGTAAAAATGTTGTTACATACAATATATTATGTGCACTCGTGCATCATGGTGTCTGTGTATTCGCGACAGCATGTGCACGTGTGTTGATCCCTGAAATCAGTGCTTTGCTCCCCTTGGAAAGAATTCTATGGGCATCTCTGTACAGTCGGACTCAAAAAATTCATTTTTTTTAATACAGCGAATCCTTACTTAAAAAACGTTTCTGTGCTTCTTTTACCAAATCTACTTAAAACTCCAAACTTCTCTGACTAAACTATGTCATCAACTTCTGAAATTGGTTGTTTCTAGAGTAACGTTTTACATTCAGACACTAAATGCATTTCATTTAGCCTATATACTCTACAATTCTATCTAACTTTTTAAAAATAATTTTAGTGCTCTTCGGTCATTTCATTCGCAAGTAGAGTTAACCACAAGCCAGAGGTGTAGCCACAGGGGGGCCGATTGGGGCCTGCCCCCCACAAATGACCAGCTTTTAAAACATCATCGTAAGATTACCTCGTTTCAGTCATTAAAAAAACAAACAAAAACAAAGTTTACATATAATGAATAATTTACGGTCAAATAGTATGGAAAAATACTATTTTACCATACCGATCAAAAAATATGGTATCTCTTCCTTATGTCGATCGGAAAATAGTATGGAATACTTTTTTGTGACAGCAGATTACACAAGTTACTGCAATTTATATTTGATAGTTTGAAGACAAACGTTTTAACCTATAAATATAAGATGACGTTCTGTCGCCTTCTCACCCATCACCTTCGAACATCAATATGTCACTTAAGACGTACCTGGAAGATCAAAAATATTTCCCATCAGCATCGATGACCTTCTTCCAACGTTCTAGAAGGCCATGGATTCCATCGCGGTAGAGCTTGGTGGGCCGTGAAGCGAAGAAGGTATCAAGTGCATTTTGCACCTCTACGAGGGATTTCAAGCGCATTTTTCGTCCTCTAAGGTGATTGTCCAAGGAATGGAACATGTGATAACCGGACGGTGCAATGTCCGAGGAGTATAGCAGATGCAATAGTGTTTCCCATCCAAGGCGTAGAATGGTGTCCCGGGTCATTCTAGCCACGTGAGGCTTAGCGTTGTTCTGTAACAGGAGGACCTCTTTGCTATTCAGAAGTGCTGGCTCCAGAGTTTCGAATTTTTCATGCACACGGCTCAACTGCTGACAGCACACATGGCATTGATGCTTTGAGCAGCTGGTAACAGTTCACGATGCACGATACCGCAAGCAGTCCACCAAACACTCAGGAGGACCATCTTCTCGTGCAGTGCTGGTTTCGGCTGTTTTGGAAAATGTTTATGGGATGCTAATCAACGATGACAGCACCGTGGAACGTACAGGACCAACTTCTCATCACATTCAACACGCTGTCCAGAAATGGTTCCTTCCTCAGACGAAACAGCAAAGAAACAAAGGTGTCTGCTCGCGTTGCCTTCTCGCAGGAGTCAAATTATATCAGACCCATCGACCCAACTTGTAGTGCTTTCCAAATTGATGGAGATGCTGCCGAATGATTTCTCCACTCACACTAAATTGTCGTCCAAGTTCCTCACATGTCTGGCCACTGCACAGCTCAATTGCTGCCTGAGGATCTTCATTTTGGACATGTGTTGATCGTTCGGCATGTGATGCGTCTTCGAGTGTTTCGTCAGCGTCCTTAAACTTGTTAAACCACCGCTATACTTTCCGCCAAGTCACGACTCCTTCAACAAAATCCAGGCATATGTTCCGCCCCGTTGGAGCGGCATTTGGCGCCAGTTTTGTACTCGTACAGCATACATGCTCTTATGACGCTCTGTGGAGGTCCCAAGTTCACTCTGTCCTTACGCAAGTTCACTGTGTAACTGAACTGCCACAACCAAGGTACTATGTTGGATATACCAACTACAATAACTGACCTTCGCTTTATCTCCATTTGCATTCAACTTATGATGAGAGGGTCATTGCACAAAGACCTCCACAAAAAGCGACAAAACCTTCTTGGTTACCTTTATACTACCATAAAACAATGGTACTAAACTAATTAGTAAGTACATTATATTTTTATATGCTGTAACTAGTGTTTAAAAAATATTTTTTATCAGATGGAAAATTTGGTGAAAAACAACGTTTTTACTCAGTTTTTTAGTTAGGATTTCATTCGCTCTTTTCAATGCTACTTGGTGTAAAACAGGAAGTGAGATATACCTGTTAATAAAATAATTGTTTGTAGTCACGAATAATAAATACATATTTTTGTCAGGAAATCTTAAAGGGCGGTATTCAGAGAGAATTCGTTAATCGGAGGTTAGTCGCAGACTAGTTAGTGAGCATACTAACTCTTAACTAAGGAACGTGCACTTTTTGGTATTCATAGTCTACTTTGAGTACAACTAAAATGATGATTTGGATATGATTAACTTATAGAACCCCAATGCATCGGTGATTAAAATTAATGTGTCAACTACGGAAAAGTAGATGAGCGCATGTGTAGTCTGTAAAAATGAAAATACATGAATTACGATATACGAAATGTTGTGTCGCACGCTAAACCGTGGGTAAAAATTAGTCTCTGCTGTAGATTAATTAGTCACATGTGATTAACTTCGTCCAATTCTACGTCCTAATCAGAGTCTCTGAATACAATTTTGATAACCATTAGTTAGTCAACCTCATAGTATGGTGTTAATCAGACGTCAGAACGACTCTGCATAAGGCCCAAAGAAATTAAGTGCAATTTCAACGAAAATTAGTCTTATGTATAAAACTAACCAAGAAAGTTCTGTCGCTTTTTGTGGAGGTCTGTGTTCCATTTGACCTCCATTCTCCATTATCACCTTTTCCATTCTTTGGACAATCACCCTAGAGCAGTAATTCTCAAAGTAGGATCCGCGGACCCCTAGGACATAGCTAGGGGGTCCGCGGCGGCTAAAAATTGATATCTGTTGTAATAAAATGAAACTCACAGCTGTTACGCAAGCAGTATTTTTTCAGTTACTGAAAAGAAAGCAATTAGAAATTGTACCTACGTTTGTAAATTTAAATGTTTTCCTATTTTACTAAATTTCTGTCCTGCATTTGGTCAACCGTTGTATAGGACTACTTCAAGTGAGA
The DNA here is from genome assembly GCF_964235325.1 of Thermobia domestica. Classification (NCBI taxonomy): domain Eukaryota; kingdom Metazoa; phylum Arthropoda; class Insecta; order Zygentoma; family Lepismatidae; genus Thermobia; species Thermobia domestica. The sequence continues at coordinate 189,035,508 of NC_137454.1, read as the reverse complement.
GAAATTTCTTCGTTTTTAGAGCACTTTTTCAAAAACAGTGTACATTAACTGTACGACGCCTCGAAATTTGATGTATTTAATCTTCAAGTGTCGAAAAGCTTCCACCACTATCATCAATCTCAGATTGTTTGTTTACGAAAAAGAAGTAAATTTTAGTCATTCCTGTCCTTATAAACATCAAGCCGCCCCCCCCAATTCTGGGATTTCTAAAAATTACGATGGGAAACTCCTCCCAAACTATGTTCCTAGATATGCCACTGCGAATAACTCTTGACTCAAATTGGTTTGCGTGTGCTCTGTGAGTACAAAAAGTTGTCTAAAAGGGCATCGCAACATTTGATGTCTTTCCCTAACATTTATTTATGTGAGCAGACCTTTTCTGTTCTTAGTAGTATTAAAACCTTAAAGCTAAATCGCCTTAATGTGGAATCAGACCTAAGATTAATGGTGACAAAAATTATTCCAGATTTCAATGCAATTATAGAAAAACACAAAGATTTTCGTTCATCACATTAGTGACCCCACATTTGAGAATGTTGTTTATCAAGTAAATTTTCTTTTAAAAAACTGATTTTCAGTCTTAAAATTACGGTATTTTCAATTGAAATTTTGTTCACTAGGAAAGAGTTATGTATCTTTAAAATAAATTACTTATTGCATTATTTTTCTTGATCTTTTTCTTGACAGTGATAATTCTAATTAGTATATTTTTAATACCATATGAAATTTCAGATAACATTGCAAAGGGGTCCGCAGATCGCTTCCCAAATAAACAGGGGGTCCGCTGATCACTTCCAGAATGAACACGGTGTCCGCGTTATTGGAAAGTTTGAGAACCATTGTTAGAGGACGCCAGTTCAAATCCCTAGTAGAGGTGCAAAATGCACTTGATGTCTTCTTCGCTTCACGGCCCACCAAGTTCTACCGCGACTGAATCCATAGCCCCTCAGAACGTTGGCAAAAGGTTATCGATGCTGATGGGAACTATTTTTGACCTTCCAGGTACATCTTAGGTGACATGTCGATATTCGAAGGTGGTGGGTGAGAAAGCGATAGAACTTCCTTGATTAACTTTATAGATAAGTTCTGTGTACAAGGGCTTAAATTGAAAAAGTTATGCACAAAGGTATAATGTTTGGTCCGGAGCAGTAGTTCTTGGTTAAACATAATTTAAAAAACTACCTTGAATATAATTTATGGAGAAAAAGCATAAATAAATAAATAAATAAATAAATAAATAATAAGCTAAAAACAGCGTTTTTAGTTTTCCGGAAGGAAACCAAAATTTTCCGTTTTTTTTTTCAGGCTCAGAAACACTAGCTGCAACACTTTTTTTTTGTTTTGTACAGTGTATCTGGCCCCCTTCAAAACTGACGGGCCCGTCTTTCGTAAACCTGCTGGCTATGCCCCTGCCACAAGCACTTACAGGCGGTATATTCCCACTGACCTCATGTGTATTTATCACGTCACAAAATATTACTAAATACATTTTCACCTTTCCTCAAGTAAATATATAATATTGACTACTTTTGTATGTTACCTACTTCAGGATTTTTAAAATTAAACTTTCCCTTCTAAATTTTCCATACTTGTTGCACTTTTCTCATTTTTCCCTTTTTCCCCCATAAATGAAAAGTATCACTTATTTTCCCCTTTACTAGGGAATTTTACCAGAACCTGGCAACCCTGCTACGCTCTCTGTGAGATTAGTTATATACTTGGCAGCACGAGCACTACAATAATAACAAAAGAAGGTTGAAAGCGCAACAAACTAATCAGCTAAGAAGGAGAACGAAAAATCGAGAAAAATGGTAAGTCTTACGATTAGAATTAAAATCCAATAAGAAATAGTGCCATCAGCTTTAGTTTAATGAAGATAAGAGTTGATAATATTAATATGAGCATTAATGTGTAGCCTCGTAATGCGGAATACTTGTAATTATTATTAAAAAAATAAATTCAGAGTATTAAGAATATTACTAGAAACCGGAGAACATTCCCGGAACAGGTGGATTTTAATTAGTTCGTAATATTGATGTAACTCAATATATAGACCTGTTTCTGTGGCATAATATTGCAACTTAAAGTAAGTGTTGAGAGAAAGTGTGAAACGAGCATCTGGACCATCAAAACTGATTGAAATTTTACATTACTTGGCAAAGTGCAAAGTACAGTAAAATTTGCGTTGTGGACTAATCTTTATAGGTTGAAAAACACAGGTTAACTCTACAATACCCGGTCCAAGTGGTATACTTACTTAGAAACGAGCAGTAAGTTCCTCGAAACGGGTTGTTTCTAGAAATTGGTTGCAAGAGTGCTCCGATGAATCGAATCGTTCTTGAGAACTGATTCCTGAAGTGTTCCATTAACCAAGTCAGAACGAGTCAGTGGTCTGCACAAAGTAAACTCTTCCCATTATTATTAGTTTTATAAAAATGGATCAAAACTTCCCTAACCTTTAACTAACCCGTTCCTACCTCTACCCTACTATGCTATACCCTTTAAAAGCGGCTCTATTTATCGATGCGCAGCTGGAGCGTGCATTGTGAAGTTTACCCAAAAAGACATTAGCCTTTTGCCCTGAATTTATACGATATTATGTTAGCAGCGGCATTTAATCATCTGTACTATATGACGTTTTATGGAGATTCACGAAATCTTGTATAAAAACAAATAGAACAATTTTTTTGGTAAAGTAAAAATTCGTGTAGATTAAGAATGTGGGGGCCACTTGATGTACTTATACATCACTTTTCTATCCCATTATTGCTGTATCGCCGGACCACACGAAAATCGAGAAATAAATGTACAAGTATAATTATTTCGCTAATAGTTTCTCCCACAAGATACTAGGTTGTGACCCTGACTCACTTGGCAGTGATTATTGTTAGAAATACAGTGTGGACGCGTGGCACAAAAACTAGTGCATAAAATACTAACCGACTTGTGCTAGGTGGCCACTAAAACGCACGAATGTGCTAACCGAGTCAGGGCAGGAGCCCAGCAGGGCGCCCAAGCGGTTGCGAGGGGATGCGTCCGTAGGCGGCAGGCGCGTTAGCGGCGGTAGAGTAGACATAGAGGATAGTGGAAAAAGCACTACATGTCATAAAATGAATGGCTTATGTGTTGCACAGCTTTGGGGAAAATATTAAATGGCATCCAAAAAAAGTACGAAAATGTATTAAATTAGGTTCGCCTGTTTAATAGATCGCGCCCTTATCTCAGTTTCAACCCTAACATTCCTTACTTTTTTTTTTTTTTTTTTTTTTTTTTTTTTTTACAACTCGATAAAACTCAAATAAGATATGCGACACTCTTGTCATTTATGCACCATTTCAACGCTGCCTTTTCCATAAATCATAACAAGTGTACTTCTCCGCCAAATAGTCTCTTGAGCCTCCACAACATCAAAAACAACTAAACCAACAAATATTTTCTTAACTTCAAGAATTTCCCAAACCTGACTTTCACTCACTCTTTCTCACAAAACAAAATAAATTCACCAATTCACTGATAAATTTTCTGAAATTGGTCCGGCGATGCAGTAGTTAATCCCTTTTCTTTGTGTAAATGTCGTAGTTGACAGCATTTATTCCGTTTCAACATGAGAATAGACTTACGAATAGGTTAAGTTACAGGGTTGGCTGGTTTAAATCTTGCTGGTTTCTTTCTGGGGGGGAAGCACAACCCTCCTTGCATAAGTTAGTTTTTTTTTTTTTCGTAGTTTTTATGGTTTACGAAAATTTAAGCCCTCCTAAAGTGAATCTTCATCGAGGAATACAAATCTACACACAAAGAGTTATTTTATTTAAGGTACAGGTCTGCTTTCGACATTTCATTCAGTGAGTCGTTCTTAAGGGATTGATTTCTCGGAACAGTTCCGTGGCTGTTTCGAAGGACCAATTTCTTAGGAATCAGTTCTTTCAGTTAATGAAATGGGTTAGAAATCGTGGTGGTTTCTGTTGGAATTTTTTCTGTAATTATTTTTTAACATTCCTTATGTGAATACTTCGTACCACGCTAATTTGTCTTTTTAACATAGTTCAAAATTAATCAAAATTTCAAACATTCAATAAAGAAAATAATAACAGAAAATAACTTCAACACATACCCGACTCTTAAGAAGCGAAAGCGCTAATTACTAGACTAGCAGAGAAAGACACGAGCAGGACTGAATCTGAACTGGAACCACATATTAAATTATAAATTTATGGCGACAAGCCTTTCCCAACAATTACATCAAGTTAAAACAAAATGTCAGGGACAACGATGAATGTAAAGTATGAACAACCTGCGAAATTATAAACTTAGTGAGGAAAGAAAAAAATCCTTCTACTACTATATATCAAAATTTGAAAGGAGAAAATTAAATAAATACCTGAAATTTTAACTGGAAGAGTGTAATTCAGCAGCATGCTTCGTAAATATAAAATATATTAGCTTCGGGCAAAAGTCCCATTGTCGCAACACAGCATTTGCACCCGTTGGAAATTCCACAGGGAGGAGTGATAATTATTATATTAAAATGCTCATATATCCGAATTCCTAAAAGTTAGAGAGATGTCATTTAGTATATGGTCGTCTCACTTAAAATAATAAGACATATTTCAGCCTGTATGAATAAATATATATATATATATATATATAAGGGTTGGATAAAAAGTAATGGCAGCAAATTCGATATATAATATAATTCGTACTTGGCTTTATGCACAGAATACATGCGTGTGGGAAGCGTCGTACACTCAGCACGTCAGTCTTTGTTGTTCCGCAAGGATCGTCATTTGGTGCGGATAATGGCTTCTCTTATGTCGTAGTGTGTCCTTCATTTTGGCGAAAAGGCTATCGCGAATTCCTTGAGACCATTGTTATGCACTACAATCTGTGTCTCGTAGTTCAGCTTTCTGAAACTTGTTATTGCACTTAACATTTTCCTCCTCTACGATACTGCTGCTTTTGACTGAATGATACACAGTCATTACTACTCGGTACATCTTATCGTCTTACATTCCCTTATCACCTAAAGAAACCTATAATGCTGAGACACGGCACTCTGACCTGAGAACAGTATTGTCACTGCTTTTTATCCAACCTATGTATTTGATCTCGAAGGAAAAGTGAATGGGAAGGAAAGATGAGTGGGGATTAAAATTATTATGTAATCATGCCTATATCTCGTAGATCTCTTAGGTTAGAGGTATAATGTTTGGGCTTCACATTTAAAATAATAAGGCACGTATTTCAACGTTATTGGACCTAGAAGGGAAGAAAAGGAGGTAAGAGGGAAAAATGGAGGGATTAGAATTACTAGAAGAAAAATTCTTAACTCGGAATCTCTTGAGGTTCCAGACGTAAAATTGGGTGTTTCGGACTTGTATTCTAAAATAATTAAACAAATGTTTTAAAATGGATAGGGGGTGCTTTCTTAAGATACCCATTCGAGACATTCGAATTTTTTGCGAGACTTCGAGTTTAGGCGAATTCTTTGCGAAAAAACGTATTAAAGGAAGAACGCAAAAAAATAATTATCCGAAGTAACATGTGGGGTCATTTTCTAGTCTGTGTATATTATTCCAGCTTGTATATATATATCATATAAGTGTATTGGTATTATTCTACTTAAGTAAAAGCAATTCAAATATTCTACAAGCTCAAGTTGTAAATGGGTGTATTGTAGTAAATTCGATACATTTAGCGCAGAAAGTAGTAATATTTTATGGTCTCCAAACTAGTTACCTTCATTGTTAGAAGGTGGAAAAATTGACATTTTCATTTCGTCTATTTTTTTTTTTTAATAACATGAAACAATGCATACGACACTCTTAAAAATCTCTTGTGCCCACAAGTAGTGTTTAGTTGTTTGTTTTGATTGTATCACTTTCTCATTTAATTAATGCATTCATGCTATTTTTTTTGTAGCAACCTCAAATAATTCTCCTGAAAGAGGGAACAGAAAATTCTCAAGGAAAGCCGCAGTTGGTGTCAAACATCAATGCCTGCCAAGCGGTCGTTGAGGCAGTACGAACAACACTGGGTCCACGTGGAATGGACAAACTAATTGTAGACAGCAATGGGAAAGCTACTATCTCAAATGATGGAGCAACCATTATGAAAATATTAGATATTGTCCATCCGGCTGCGAAAACGCTTGTGGATATTGCAAAATCACAGGATGCTGAGGTAAATAAATTTCGTTATCATCCTATTTCTTGTCCTGTTCCATGTAAATGCGTTGTTTTTGTCAAACTATCTTCTAAATTATTATTTATTATTAGAGGAAAAAAGGGTTATGGAATAGCAATATATCTGCTCTACGTGTGTTGCATTCTTACGGTGATTGCCGGAACTATTTCGTATGAAGACATTACATGATATCATAGCGTAGAAATTTTCAGTTTCAGCTGGGAAAGTACTGTGGTGAGAAAAAATCACTGTAGTTATATATGGGCTAGGAACATTGACAGGTATAGTTTGTTTAATGAATATATTTTATATTAAGTATGCAACTTTAGTGTAATTTCCAGTTTTTGTGTTAAACTTTTTGGAATGGTAAGATTGTCATGTTGTTGAAACTTATCTGCATTAGATTTGAAAAAGATTGGTCCTGAGAAGGGTTTATCAATCATATCACGTAGCAAGTGCTCTATAACCCTTCGCCCTGGTTCTGTAGAACTCTTGAAGAATCATTGAGAAATATTCTTAATTATGTGATGAATTGAAAATAAGTTTTCTGAAGAAGTTCCTAAGTAAAATGTAGGTGCCACATGTGAAGCCATGGAGAGAGTTTTGGCTGTCATCTTCGTGATTTTTGTGAATAATTGTGATCTGATTTGGGGTGAAAACTTGTGTAGTGGAAATCAGAAGAAATGGGACACAGAGGAACTGGTAGTATAATGGTAGAGACTTTCTATCTTTAATTACACTTTTATTAATTATTTGTTCTGTAAGAATTAATAAAACCAGATATGTTTTAATGTATTAGAGACCATTAAAATTCCTCGTAGGACAGTACAAGAACTAATTACTGTTTTCATTATTCATTTAATGTAATTCCACACTGTACCCTGAATGGAGTAACTGGTTGAAGGAAGTCAATAATACTCGTAATCCATATAAAGTACGTTGTGTTTCGTGCCAGAACACATTTGAACTAAGTAACATAGATCAGCAAGTTGTGATAAGTCATTCAAAAAATGCTAAACATAGAAATATGATCGATAACAAAAGCAAACGAACAGTTATACTACAATTCATAGCAATGCTAAAATCTTCCCCTGCCAGTTTAAGAAGTGAATCCAGTGATTATGAGAGGAAGAAAATTTTACATGAAGTGTCAGGGTTATCAAAATGAAGCAGCATGTCTGACTTTGTTATCAAAGAGGACATAACAAGCGTTAAAATCATATGAGGAATGAAGGTAGTTACGAGACATCTTTCATTTAATAGAATAGTACACACACACTATATTCACTCTAGCACGAGAGTAATTATGCGTGTTGGTTATCCAGCAGGTACTATTCTGCAACTTTACTCAATATAGTACTTGATACCTATGTATCAATCTTTCTCTCCTTTGTACAGGAGTTAGTAGTTCGTTTGTTGGATAGGGTTCAGTGTCCTTTTCAGAACCGACGGTATTTTAGACGCGGACCTATATCTTAATGTGAGATCCGAACAAGATGAGCTTCCGCCGAAAATCGAATCCGGGTCTTCCGTGCCTTAGAATGTGCATATTTTCCTTTGGCTTCCTAGCTTTCTTGTGCGTAACGTATAGGTTCAGTTGATACTTATAATAGTTCAATTTTTGCAAATATTTACAAAATCAAACATAAAGTAAATCAGAACTTTTTTTTTCTTTCTTTCCACAGGTAGGAGATGGTACAACAAGTGTTGTGTTGTTAGCTGGTGAATTTCTGAAACAAGTGAAGCCTTTTGTTGAAGAAGGTGTTCATCCTCGAATCATCATAAAGGCATTTCGCAAAGCTACGGATCTCGCTATAGAGAACATAAATAATTTAGCCGTCAAGGTAAAGTAGCTGCATCATTTAAGATTTGTAATATAGAAATCGGTATATTTATTAGTATTAATTTAATTTTTATTATGAATTATGGTTCCATATCAAAGTAAAGTAGTTGCTGAGAAAAATTAGCTCAGTTGAATAATATTAAGTGGTGCCCTAAGCGACCTCAAGTGTTGAATGCATTTATAGTATACAGTATGAGGCGAAGGTACTTTGTAAGTTTGGAAATACAATTGAATAAGTAGTTTGGCAGTAACGAACGAACTTTACAAAACAAGGTTGTTGATGGTAAATTCTGTGCATAGTTTTCGAGGAATTTGAGAAAAACTAATTTTTATGGCGCTATAAAACATGTAGTTCATCCCAATTCATAGTTTTTAATTTTTGAAACAGATTCTTTCCTTCTTTATTTACTACATACTGTTCAGTAGCAGATTTCTTATACTCTTGTAATTACAGTTTGTAATTGAATGTTAGTCCAATTAATAGGTAATATTGCTTAGTTACTTAGTTATTAAATATTACATCACAAGATAGAGTTTCAATATCAGGCATATCAACTCAATTCCCAAGTCTTAAAAGTAAAACTTTTGATTGTATTTTAACAAGAACTTCCCTTTGGTTAATGAAAACATCATCTTAAATCTTTTATTGGTTCATCTTTAAGTAAAAATTCCCTTTTGATTTTTATCATTTTTTTCTCTTTATCTGTAGATATTTTTAATAACGTGATCGACACGTAGAGACTTTTTCTTAGGCTTTTCCTACGTCTTCACCGTTAGTATACGATGCTTGCTACTTGTACTTTGACAACATTGTTCGTTGGGGTGTTAAAATGTGAGAGAAGAAATATTTTAGATATATAGGTACAACTAATAATAATCATCATCATTATTTAAAACGTCATGTTACGAAGTTGACTGAAGCTGTGAGCCTTTATACCTCAAAAATCCAACGAAGATACGACAGCTGCCAGTTGTTTCTTGATAGAGGTTTAAATATTATGATGTAACTCTTTGTTTTCCTGGATGGCCAAAGACGACAGAAATCTTACGATCAAGAAAAAATTAACATTAACTACTTCTTACCTTGGCATATGAACTTAGGAAGAAGCAAATAGCAAAGCAAAGCGTGTAAGTACAGGAGGTGAAAGAAAAAACTTATCAGGCTCATTGTGTTCCGGGATTGTTCCTGTGTACGCAAACTAAAGTTGTTACTTTTGATAGCAACCAGAAAAGCTAAGCTATGAAGTTCATCATAGTTCTGGGCTTCAACTCTTAGCACATAAAGGCCTTTTTCCATGTACAGCGACAGAAGAATGACATCTTCGTTACAAGTTTTTCGACACATTTCTTATACACCTATAATAGTGCCGAAAAATGGCAGTATTAGTTCGCTTTGCGGAAAAAAGTTTCGAGAGGGTATGACTCTTCAACAATTTATCCATTCTGTTATTCGGTGTACTCAGTTACCTATCTTAAAAGTTTCTTCAATATGTATGGTTTCAATAAGAAATCATTTCATTTCACGTTGTAAATTATTCATGTACCTTCGGAAAATTCATGATTGCTAATAAAACTTTCACCTGTATACAGGGTTGGCTGGTTTAAACCAAGGTGGTTTAAACCAAGGTTTAAACCAGCTGGTTTTTTCAAAAAAACCAACTGGTTTAAACCAAAAAACAGAAAATGTTCGTAAAAGTGTAAGTGTTTGTAAAATCTTGATGAACACACATTTGTGGGTTATCACGTTTCACTCCCGTATATTATTCGTATTATATTCAGACCTAAATTCTCCATTCATTACTCAAAAAGATTATACTACAAAAGCAACTTTTTTTTTTATAAGTTTATAAATGTTTATTTTGTGATTTTTTGTAGTTATTATTGTTATGTAATTGCAATCGAAGAAAAATTCTAAATATTGTTTCGTTTCAATGTTTACTATTGATAAAATACATCGAAAATGCCGTACTTTTTGTGTGTGTGTGTGGGGGGGGAGGGTCATACAGACCTCACGAGAGGCCTTTAGTGAAATAAGTATTTTTGGTATCTATTTATGTATAAATGAGTCTGAGCCAAAGTGGACTCAAATAATTCGTATCTTTATTCACTTTTCTTATTGATATGCAGATTAAGTCGGTGTATTTCTTTAATTTGGACCAACAAAAGTCGTTGTTAACTAACTTGAACTAAATTAGTTCTTCTGTACTCCGTAGTACTTTGAAATTGTTCATATGTAATTCTGTGTAATGGTTTCACTTGTGCAACTGTTTTTGTCCTTCTGAAATGACTCTTGACAGTTATATTAAGAAGCATGTAAAGATCAGTACAACGATTTTTATCAGGATTCCTTCGTGAGTGAGTCGGCAGACGAATCGCATTTGTGGCCAATTAGTCCTGGTTCCGAGTTCAAATGGAGGACAATTTCTCTCGGATGTAACTCGAGAAGCGGTTTTTATTCCGCTTTAAGCTTATGTGACCACTTCCAGCATAACTCGGTTGTCGCATAAAAACATCAAGGCGAAACAAACTTATTTCTGTCCATATATGATATGAATATATAGAGCAAATTATTTAAACCATAAAAACTTGGTTTAAACCAAAAAAACCTGGTTTAAACCAAAAAAAACCGGTTTATTTGGTTTTTTTAATAAAAACCATGGTTTTTGCCAACCCTGCCTGTATACCCGACCGAAGAAAGTACAAGTATGAAGGTGAGGAGCATTCAAAAAATGATGAGGCAACAGTAATCACAAAGTTAATTATTCTAAGATCCTTCAGATTACTTATTCTTGTACCTGAATGCACTAATTGTGCTGAATATTTGTTGCCTACAGAGCAGTTACTTTCGCAATGAAATAAGTGTTGCGTAGATGCCACTTCAAGAAGCAGGTAAAATTACATATTGCTAGAACAGTGAATATACGTAATGTGAGAGCCATAATCTCAACCCCCCCTTCCCCCTTTCGTGGATAGCAGATTTGAGTTAGCAGTGTTTCGCTTTCCACTGCTCATTTTGTTGCTTGCATTCTGGATCAAAAGGAACACTGTTCACATTCTAGGCGGCATTTCCACTGCCGATGTATCTTGAACCAATTGCATTTATTGTCACCGAGTGCACGCATTATCCACTTTTTCTGCTGCGACTTTTTGTACTCCGATCAATTTTTTAAAATGCTATTACCCAGTGATAGTATTAAGTTTGTAGTTTTCTGAATAGTAATTCTTCGGTATTTCATTACTTTGGTGTCAATGGTATTACCATTAACCTCTATTGAGACCATGGATAGGCATCCAATTCGTAGCGCATCCTCCACGAAATTTCGTGGGCTTGTCGGAGACTCATGTACAGGAAAAAACTTTTTCCCGATAAGTTTCTCTTGTCATTTCGTGTGTTTCCGTAACGATCATCTGCAGTCTGAAGTAAAGCTTAATGCCTGCCGTTTGCTTTTGCTTTATATCAGGGTGGATTGATTTAAATCAGTCTGATTTAAATCACGATATAAATCAAGATTTAAATCACTTGATTTTTTAAATAAAAATCGTTGATTTAAATCGAATTCCGAAATAAATTAATTTAAAGTGAAAATAAGTAAAATCCCGTTTATGTTCTGTTATTTCGATTATGGAAGTTAATAATCATAATACAATAAGACAAATGTACAGTATAGTATGAAAACAAGTGTCATGCAGAGGATGATTAGGGAAAATCCCGTTTTGAACAAGTAACGGAGCAATCCTACTTTCTTCTTTTCGTAACATTGGGTTTGGGTTTTAAAATCGTTAACTATTCCAACGCGGAAATCACCATCGACATTAAAGAGAAAAATTCCTTTTTGTGCGAGTCTATTTGTTCCCAGATAGTAGGGCGTATTTTTAGAGGGGTCCTATCCCCTCCATTTTTTGTTAATTTTATAGCTTTAGGCGAAATTTGTGTATTTCATAAGGCAAGCTAGCTCTGATATTTTAAAAATAGGCCCTTGCCAAATATCAGTAACTTTTGTGATAAAAGGTGTCATTTTGATAAACGTTGTTGTACTTTTTCCTTAATGCTTAACTTTTTAAATTATATCACCTATTTTTAGGTGATAGGGTAGAATCTTCATTATTCGATTAAAAAAGTACCAATAAGGCTTTTTGCTTCGTTTTCTTTAAGACTGGAGGCATTTTAGAACACGTTACAAATGTTTTCACGCCTTTCTGCGTTGAGGCATAGTATGTGATGACGTCATAAATTTAAAAAGATATTTTTTGTTATGCGTATTATTGTTTTTTGGCGGCTTACATTTTGCATTCAGAAGACTGAAATTTTGCACACGCGTTCAGCGCACGCCTTAATAATTTTCAGATGTTTTCATATCTCTGTGTGGAAACAGCGGGTTTCAGAGGGGCAAAAATGTTTTTTTTTTTTTTTTTTAAAGAAAAAAAAGCTAACAAGTTAACAAAAAGTTAAAGTTAACAGTTAAAAAGCTAACAAAATATAGCTTTTTTTCGTGATTTTCCCGTCTCAGATGGAGACATATGAATGGTACCGTTTGAAAGGCTGTTCTATTCTGAAGAAAATGATATACGTACTATGCTCCTAGGATAAATAGGGATGTCTCAGGAAACTGTTACCTGAGATTCTGTTTTATACGGGAATCTGGGGTATTTGGGGAATACTATTTTTCGCGGGCTTACTTTTGCACCTACAAGATTGAAATTTTGCACATTTACTCAGTGCACACCTCAGTATTTATCAGATTTGTTTCAGATCTCTGCCTTAAAACAGGGGGAGGGGTCCACAGAGGTAAGAATTTAAAAAAAATATATATTTTTAACAGAAAATTCCTTTTTTTCGTGATTTACCCGCCCCAGATACACGATGGAGACATTTGAAGGATACCGTTTGAAAATTTGTTTTATTCTGAAGAGAATAATATACAAATCATGATCCTAGGATAAATAGGGATGTCTGAGGAAATTTTTATATTACATCCGGGTCATCTGGCGCATTGTGGGGATGTTCTTAGCTCATTGTTAAATAGTTTCCTTACCCTTACTACTCAAGATAGAAGCTTGAAATTTTGTACACACATTTAGTACACCCCTTAGTATTTCCCAGTTGATTTTGAGATCTGTGCGTTAACACAGGGAAATCCAGAGGGTATCAAAAAATTTTTAAAAAAAGTTTTAAAAAATCCCGATTACTCTCAAAATTTTCCGCTTCAGGGACATGATAGGAAAATGTGAATGTTACCGTTTCAAAAGCTGTTCTATTCTAAGGAGAGTGATGTAAGTACCATGATCCTAGGATGAATAGGGATGATGCTGTAGCTGCTTGACTGAAAGTCTATAATTTACCTTTGAAAAGAGCTATAATTTAAAAGGGTTAAGAAACATTCTTTGGGATTGATATAGGTTAACGATTGGGGATAATTCAAAATTCAACCCCAATACTTTCACTTAAATGGCATAATTAGCATTTAATACTAACTCCTAATGCTTTTTCGTCAGTTCGCGACTTGTATTATACAAGAAGAAAGATTTGATTTAAATCAAAAAAATCGATTTAAATCAAAAGAATCAACGAAAATGATTTTTTTTTAAAAAATCATGATTTTATTCCACCCTGCTTTATATCCATGTTGACTACCATTTACATTTGTTTAGGTAACACCTTGTTTCGCTGAATTAGTGGATTACTTTATAAACACGTAAACAATTAAAAGACATGTTGCAATACTACTACGTAAATCCTCATTGTGTAGTCTTCCCGCTGTCTAGTAATAGCTTTTTATGCATAGAGTTCCGGGTTCGGTTCCCGGTGGGAGAACATTGAAATTTGAATGCGCACGGTAGTTCGGATTTCACCTGTAAATTGTAGGCCCATGAATCATTCCCTTCTACTTCCCATAAGAAAACGGTTTCGTTATTTATTATTGCTCTTGACATATATACAAGTAAGGAAAACAAAATTCATGATCATTAAACAATTACGACATGTGATAAATTATATTTTTTATGTATGCATATTGTTGACTGTTTTAAATTGTTCTTGTCTATTGTAGATAAAACAAGAAGATCCGGAAGAACATCGAAAGTTGTTGGAGAAATGCGCTGCTACGGCTCTTAGTTCGAAGCTGATTCACCAGCAGAAGGGCTTTTTTTCTAAGATGGTTGTAGACGCAGTACTGTTACTAGATGATCTTCTTCCACTAAATATGATAGGTATTAAGAAGGTTACAGGTGGTGCTTTGGAGGTGAGTATCGTACCGTGTTTCATAAATATAATTTTCCTCAAGAATGAAAGAAAGAAAGAAAAAAAAGTTTCATAGACGGTGATCAACATGTAGAATAAAAAAGCATCATTTATAGTTCATTTGCTAAACAACAATTAATGATCAAGGAGACCTGTTCGTTTTAAACTTATTTATTGTAACATTTATTGGTTAGGTTTTGTCAACTGTTTTCATTTGTTGTACTACTTTTCACAACAGATTTTATCGGTTATTATTTCTTCAATAAGTTTAAACTTGAATCAAAATAAAAGTGTGTCAAAATCGTGTGCCTTCAAAATGAATGAGAGATAGAGCAACACGATATTTCAAAGGGACTAGCAAGGACACGGTTTTCGCATATCTGGAAAATCAGAGCATGTCAAGGAATTTGATTTTTGTTAGGGAAAATCAGGGAAATTATTGAAAAGTTCTTTAATGTCAGGGAAACCACGTAGTCGCTCTCGGTAGTGAAGGAAACGGTCAAGTGATGAGGTTATTTGGGATTTAGAGACCATGGAATATAACAATACAGATACATTAAGTTATAAGCTGTGTTGTGCCATGATTTTTGGTTATGTTCTTAACTCGGAAGTCACGTGAGCTACATCATCTTGAACCTCTTAATCTAGACAGTGTGTAGCGTATGTGGCCTTTTGAACTGAGATACATACGATGTTTTAATAGATTTCAGAAGACGACTAGGTTCTTAATTCAGTCCTCTTATATGTATGTGTATTGTGTGTATGTTCAAGCATATGTCTTCCACACAAGTGCACGGATTTTAATATTTCTTTTTTTGTTGTTTGAAAGACCACGTAAATTTCATGAGGATTTGACCATAGTCTTCCTAGCTAGACCCTAAAGCTAATAGCTAACAGCGTTCACATCACAATTGGATGTTCACGCATAATTTCGATTCGGGTGCACTAATTTTGATTTACTTTTTGTTTGAAAAAGTACTGGTATGTTCTCGCAGTGGTTTCATATAAATTTAATTAGATTCTGATGATAATTATCGGAAATAGAAAGTGAAACTTCTCAACGGTTGATAGTGTTAATATCATAATTAACCGACTTCATTGTATGCATGTTCATTCATAACTTCAACATAGATGTACTGATTTTGATTTTCCTTGATTAGTTTCAACGAGTTCAATTTTTCTCGAAGGTTACATGTGAATTTTATCAGGATTGCACTTCTTGGAGTTGGACTGCGAAACTCCTTAACAACTGATAATACCGTATATATGATCACGTATAGTTCGGTATCGCGTAGACCGATTAAATATATATAGGCAGTAATAAAATAACTGCACCACTGAAGAAATTTAGAGAAACATTGAAATATGTTTTAACATCAAAATAATTATGTAACCCACTCTGTCGAGTCGAGTCTCAAATATTGTTGTTTGGTGCTTCTTGATGGTGTTTTGTCCTGTTTTCCCCGCTGTCTTAAATTGTTTTCCCTCAACAGGTGGCTCTGATATCTTTATGGAAATGGCTGATGCCTATTAATTAGACATAGTCTGTTTACAAGTGAAAATTGTGTGGAAGATCGTTGTTCTAAACTTATAAATCGTGTTATTAAATAGTGTTCCAAGAGTTTTCCGAGTTATGCTGTCCATTATTGCAGCGCACTCTTTCAGTAACCCTGACCAGCATACGTCATGCGTAAAATAATAAGCGATATGTCACCACACAAATAATTGATGGTGCTTGTTCTGAAATCATTGGGCTTTTCGCAGCGGCAGATAACTGCAAAAGTTCGTGTGCATCACACCACGGTAGGAAGAGTTCTTAGGAAGTAATCATGCCACGTCACCCTTGAAAAGTAACTGCGGGAGAAAACCAAGAATAAATCTACGTGTTTTCCGGAAAATAAAGGCAGTAGCATTAAGCGATTGATCTTCTACCGAAAGAAATATTGTTCGAACTGTTGCTGATGTTGGT
The DNA here is from genome assembly GCF_964235325.1 of Thermobia domestica. Classification (NCBI taxonomy): domain Eukaryota; kingdom Metazoa; phylum Arthropoda; class Insecta; order Zygentoma; family Lepismatidae; genus Thermobia; species Thermobia domestica. Next base: position 189,019,275 of record NC_137454.1, on the reverse strand, counting down.
GTCACTGTGACCTACATGACCATTGCCAGGGGGCTGAAAAAGAAGTTATTTTCAAGAAGAGGTCTGGGAAGAAATCTTGTCTTACGGAGAAACACATCAAAGAGAAGAAACAGTTTTGTGACATGTACTTTATCTGCGGTGTTGACCAATGGAAACATGTAGTATTTTCTGACGAAAAGAAACGTATGCTGGCGGTGTCAGGCTCTGGATAAGAAAGGGTGAGAAACTGAAGAGCGATTGCGTTTTAGCAACACAAAAGTTGATTGGAATTGTTATGGTGTGGAGTTGCTTCACCTCGAGAGGTGTGCGCAGACTGAAAATTTGTACCGGAAACGTTTCTGCCGAACAATGCATCACAATACTATCAAAAAGGTTATTTGCCAGCTGCTAGATATTACTTTCCGTGTGAAAATTTAAATTACTTAATCTTCCAAGACGATAACACTGCTTGTCACAGAGCACGAATAGTTAATACGTAGTGTTCTAAGATGATTATTAACAGGTTGTGATGGCCACAGAACTCCCTTGATATGAAGCCTATTGCGAATTTATAGCACCTCATGTCCCGACGGCTTCAGGTAAAAACCTTTAAGACCAGGATAGAGCTCATCAAAGCTATTCTTGCCGTACGGTACCACGAAATAGAGGTTGATGTGTGCCAAGCACTGGTCTACAGCTTGCCATAGAAGTTGGTACCACTGAAGGTGGCTAAGGGATAGCATACGAAATTCTGAGAAAGATTTGTAGAAAAATGAACTTGTTTGTTCATTTTAATATTCATTAGGTCTTTCATTCATTTGTACAGATACATCAAATTTTGCTTATCATTATTGTAATGTTATATTTTGCGATATTGTGTTACTTTATTAAAAAGCAACATATCGAGATTATTTGTATCATATAGACATAAATTATGGCATTATATGAACAATTAGTTTGAAAGTTATTAACATACGTACCATTCATAAGAACTTGGATACATGTAATGTTTAATTTGAACAGGATTATTTGCTGTGAATCGTCGAAAACACAATATTCCTTGCGTTGGGTTAGGTGGTACAGTTATTTTGTTACAGACTATATATATGATAAGTAGATAGGTATATATGTAATAGGTAGGTAGATATTATGTTTGATCTTCCATGTTCTCTAGGCCGACTCATTTTATAGGAAGTTAGTATCTTTAGTTTAGATATCTAAAAATGAAATGAAATTTTTGAGTTTAACGTCCCACAATTATACCCTTAGGATAAGGGAGACGAATGATTAAGGCAAGAAAATGATTATGGAAATTTTGATGGAATGAGAATGTGGGAGAAAACTAAAGTACCCGTGAAATCCATGCATATAATGTTGTTCACCACAAACTTACTTGTCGATGATTGAACCAGAGACCCTGTGCACAAGAGGTAAGCGTTCTATCACTGAGCCACCGTACCACTAGTGTAGGTATCTAACTAAAGAATTGGAGTTACGAAAAAATGGAAAAATTAAACTTTTGCCATTGAAAATAATTTACAAAAATCTATGGGAACCGTGAAGGATTATTAAAGGTGATACTGAATGTCAGTCGTTGCATCTAATTGATTTTTTGTAATATTTCAAGCAAAATATATCTACACTTACAGAAATTAACAGGTGTCGACAGGTATCAAGAAACGAATTTTTGGAATCTATTCAACGTCCCAAGAAGTTCCATCTTATCCATTAACCCTCTATTCAAACCGGCAATAATATTAATAATTTCCAGTTCCGGCGTTGATTACCATAAATAAAAATGGTAACAGATAACGTAAAGCTTTTTTAAAAATATATTTAGCGTCTGAAGAAAAGATGGACAGTGGAAGGAAACGGGAGAACACAGAGAAAACCGACGCACATATTTGTCCATCACATAGCGCAAGCTGGGATCAAAAGCTTGATTTAGTTGTTTGGGGCCGTAGTGGTTCAGTGGTAGAGCGTTCACCTCTGGTGCATGAGGTCCTTGGTTCGATCCCAGCTCGCACCAAGTGAACTTTGTGGTGAACAAACACTGTGCGTGGGTTTTCTCGGGTTCTCCCGTTTCCTCCCACTTTCTTCATTCCACCATTCCGTTCATTTCTCATAATCACAGTCTCCTTTAGCCTAGGCGGCATAATCGTGGGACGTAACACTTAAAGATTTCATTTTATTTTAATCTAGTTATTGTACATAAAATTCAGTTTTCCTTTTCCTAATTGCTTTTTCGTCGTTTCGGTTCTTGTTTATATTCTACATTCAGTTCCCTTGTACCGAATTCCATCCACTCGTTTTACATTTTCACCTCTAACTTCTATACATGACTAACTTCTCTAGATCTTTTAGTTCCAATCGCTATTTCGCGTCTGCTGCGATCAGTCCTTGTTCAATCTCAGGCCATGTGAGTTTGTGGTGGGCAACATCGCCCTCCCACATTATCATTCCACCAGTTCTTTCACGAAAAGTAAGATACTTGAGGAACATCCCTTCAAGCTATACTTCCATTTGCCAGATCATCATCTAACTTATTACAATATTCTTTCATATATGTTTTATATATTACCTTATTATCGTTGACAGAAAAACTAGGTTCGTTATTTAAAAACGTCAACATACGAGGGCGGTTTGATAAGTATCTTGGTTCGCATACTAAAAGATGACTCTAGCGAACATAATAAAAAAACTATATTTTTAAAAAAAAAAAAAAAAAGATTATGGTAGAAGAAGAAATTTATTGTGATATACAAGTACCGACATAGTCACCATGAACTTCCGACATTTCTGGTAGCATGGCACAAGCTTCCGTATGTCCTCTGTGTAAAATTCTGCTGTCTGAGAGTGCAGTCAGTCCAGAACTCATGTCTAGAGCACTTTACTGTGCTTGAGACGCTTCGATGCAAGCCAGTTTTCAGGTGGAGAAAAGGAAATAATCGCTGGATGCAGCAATATCGGGACTGTAAAGGAGACGATTGAGTAGTTTCCATCGAAATCATTGAAATGTCTCAACAGTACAAATCACATCGGGGTATTGATTATGTTATGGTGTTTGGAGTATTTATTATTGAATTCCAGATACATTTTCTTTACTTGATAACGCTTTTTATATACTGCTAGAAATAAGTAGAAATCACAATTTAGTAGATGTTTGAGAAAAGTATCTAGATCTAAGTTATTATTTCTTTTTCCTAGGATTCACTTTTAGTGTCAGGAGTAGCTTTCAAGAAAACCTTTTCCTACGCTGGATTTGAAATGCAACCGAAGAAGTATAACAATCCAAAGATAGCTCTTCTAAACATTGAATTGGAGCTGAAAGCTGAGCGTGACAACGCAGAAATCAGAGTAGAAAGTGTTGAGGTAATTTCCTTTGATTAGTAGTTTAATGTCACTAATCTCTTGTACACGTGAAATGTATTGAGGGGAATTATAACAAATATAAGATAGTGTAATTTGAAGATCAGACTAAGAAATTTAAAGAAAGAAATCCAGAAGAAGGAAAGTTCCAACTGAAGTTCGTGAACTTTTGCTTCTGCGGTTTGATTCAAAACTCCTTTTCCTGTGTGGGGGATAATAAACGAGAAAAACACGATCTATCTTGTTTTGCGGACTGGTGTTGCATTGAAGTTGATTGTCGTGCGAAGAAACATATACTTTTCTTTGAATTTGTCGTATCCTGTTTGGTTATTATTGAAATATTTTCATTATTATGTTGTAGTACTGTTGTAATTGTATTTAAATGGTTTTCAAAATATCACATTATGCCGAAATTGCAGTATTGCACCCCAGATTGTTAACAATTGTTCCCATTTTCCAAAATAATGGACAATTTCTATTGGATGATCCAGATGTGGGTGTACCTCTAATTGGTGCTTTCTGACGGTTTTAGGTTTTACCCACATTTGTTTGGTAACATTGCTTGACATTGTCTGGCAACATCGCTATCCATATTCATTTGTTTTTTGCTGAAAAATTTATAATATATTAATAAAACATCTGCGAGAACTTGGTGCAGAATTCAGCTGTGTTACGACATGGATGGTGATCATACCGATGTTGACTCTTAAGACTTAAGGTAATTGTGTACAGACATTCATAACTATACTGTTAAAACTAAACGGAAGGGGGGGGGGGGGGTACGCCACTTCCGGACCACTTTGTACAGGTGTAGTATTTGGTTTCTTGTTACGCTACAGGTGCTGTAATAAAAAGGAGTCCTTTTTAAATATAATTTTATTTCAGGATCGAGTTTAATTGGCGAATATCGTAAAAGTCTAATAGTAATATAATACATAAATATATAAGTAAAATTAAAGCATTTCTTGTGTGAAAAACTTTTTTAAAAAAAGCCTTAATTCACGTTAATTCGAGCATAGTAGGTGTACATTTTTAGGCATTTATTATCGTCGATTCGACGTAGGTTTCAAAAGTGGCCCCGCGTAGCGTAGTCGCTAACGGTGTCGCCTTCGGTGCGAGCGGTCCCGGGTTCGATTCTCGATGGGGGCACTCGGTCATAAAAGTGTAAAAAAAAAAACACACACAAAAAAACGCTTTTTCAGGCCAGCCACCCTGAATGAGGTTTTCCTGGGTGTTCCTCGTTCATACCAGGCAAATGCCGGAGTGGTACCTAACTTACAGGTCCCCGGCCGCTTCCTTTCTTCCCCGATCATTTCTTCCTTCTCTTTTCCCGGATAATGTGCTCGTCGAGGGACGTCATCCCTCAAACGTGACGGACTAAATGGCCTTAGATGCTGAAAGCCCAGACATCTAAATCCTAAATCCTGGATTTCAAAACTTGTAGTCACCTACAAATGCAATAAGTATAACGGTTACATTATTCGTATGTTCTTACATAAACAAATATCTATCGTTCCATGGTAGAAACATACTTAAAATATAATTTGTTCCAGCTGAACATACAATTAAAAGTCGGCTTTGCACATTTATACGATATTCAGAAATAAGAACATCCCAAAAGTAGAATCTGAGTTTTTCTTTTCTTTAATATAAAAAAAGAGGAAATAAAAATTGTTCTTTGTGTCTCATATTGAGATTTATTTTTCGCATGCTTAATTAATAAAACGTGATGAGAACATACAGTTCTTAATGTAAAAGTCCATAGCATTGGTCAGCGTCTCCTTTTGATTCCCTACTGTACAGTTCCTTGCTATTGTGCCATTAATTACAACAAAGCACTATGTTATGAAAGACTCAAACATTCTCAAGTTGAATCAGATATGTTTCCATTCTGTTTTCTTTTTAATACTATATAATGTATTTATGATTTTGGATAATAATTTCAATTAGCAGTTATATATTTCGCCAATTCTATATTGTATAATAGAAAACAAGTCAATTTTAGTAGCTCATAAATTGCTATTTCAAACCAGATACAGCACATGTTCAACTGGATGATGTGATTAACAATTAAAATTCCATCATCTTTCTGGCTTTCATGATCGACAGGCCGATACTCCTTAATTTAACTAACTTCCCAGTTGTCTCACACGTTGGGTAGCACCAAAAATTGTGTATGCTTACACTGGAATTAACTCAGAATTAGGCATCCGGCTAATTCCAAGTATATATTTTGCAAACAACAGTATACACATAGCTATTACAAATAATATAAACTAGCAAAGTTTCAGTATGAATTCTTCTCCCATGTGACGTCATTGTAGCTTTTGCGTGAAAGTAAGCTTCAAATCCGGGGGAAAATGTTGCTGGTACCAAATTGTTAGAAGACAAGTGGGGAGGTGCATTGACGGACCTTGATTCAAACATTTTTTCCTAACAAATTTAAAATTGTATTAACTTTATAAATAACATTCCATATCGAGTAAGTTCCGTGTATTAGTGTATATATAGTGTACATGTTCCATTTAACATCCTTTTAGGAATACCAGAAGGTGGTAGATGCAGAATGGAACATTTTGTACGAAAAATTGGAAAAAATTCACAAGAGCGGAGCTCAGGTAGTCTTGTCCAAGCTACCGATTGGTGATGTAGCTACACAGTATTTCGCTGACAGGTATGTATTTTTAAATAAGGAAATTGACAAAGGTAAAAATGAAAAGAAAAAAATTCTAAATAGGTCTAAATTTTGAAGTCGCAGTGGATAAATTGCATAGCACTTGCATCTGGGGAGCAAATTCGTGGAATCGAAGTCATCATCGATCCATTGGTGCATGTCTGCAAAGAATCCTCATCTAATATCTTAAGAAAATACTCCTAAACACCATTTGCTAAAGAGAAGGTGTAATCTTCCTTTTTATTTTTTAATGAACTCTAACAATGGCAGCCTGAATATTTAAAAGTGAAGTTTTGGTAAATTTCATTTGAGTTTCGTCCTTAGATTATATTGGCCTTTGACTTTGATAATAAGATGTGCACTTTGACCTATCTGATATGAAAATCAGGAAGATCAAGAGACTTCAGCCACATGTAAAATTACTCTAGGAAAAGCTTCCGTAGATCTTTTTTGTTGCATAAATTTTCTGTTGAACTTAATTTTGTGACATCATTAAGCACATGTAATAATCATAAATTCTGAAATCAAGAGATTTAATGGTGGTTCATTTCAGTCTCCTTATAGAACAAATATAAGGTGACACAGATGATATCTACCAACTTAACAATGACATTAGTAAGAATGTGAGTGCTTGTGACAAATTTATGTAGTGAAATAAAAATATACACATAAGCACTTATAAAACTCAGGTATCAGTGCATTTTAGATAAAACATTTTCTTAAATGTTCTTCTTCTACCTAAATGCACTGTTTGAGACAACACGGGAAGCTAAGATTATGTTACGTTAATCAATTCAACACATGAAGCTAAGTTTATGTTACGTTAATCAATTCAGAGATATTTAAGTTTCATATACTAAATCCAAACACATGTATCACAATTACTTGTTCATATAAGACATTTTATGTGGTATATCGTAGGGATATGTTCTGCGCTGGTCGTGTTCCTGAGGAAGATCTGAAGCGGACCATGAAAGCTTGTGGAGGAGCTGTAATGTCCACAGCGCATGATCTTACGGATGAAGTATTAGGCAAATGTGCCTATTTTGAAGAGCGGCAAATAGGCAATGAAAGGTAAGTAGATCGCATTATCAGATTTTGTACTCCATTTTGATTGATCTCAAATAGTTTCAATAGTTAATATTGGCAGACTCCACTAGCTTGAGTTGTTGCGCTTGTATATGAAGTTATCCAAGTTTTTTTTCTTCTTCTTCTTCTTTCAAAAATGGAAATGAAACTATTATAATCAGTGGTTTTATTTTAATTTAATATGCTTTGAATGTAATTTCTAATTTCAGCAGAAGATGAAAATTTGTGAAAGTTTCAATCGTTACTGAGTGAAAAAAGGTTTAGTGGTTTCTGAGTGAAGTAATGTAAAATATGGTAGAAAACGTACGTAAAATTAGCACATGAATTCTTCGTAGCGAATAGATTCTCTCAACACCTGTGCGAAATTTCATATGTTGTCAGTCTGTTTTTTCTGAACACTCAGATTTAGGAAAGTTCGGCAAGAAAGAAAGAAAAAAGTCTTGTAGCATACATATGTCACACGCGAACGAATTTCCAACATTAATTGGAGAGTGTAGAGAGAAAACAAGAAGTGTCACAAATTTCACAATGTTTTGATAATTATACAATCTAATTCTTGTACTTGTTACTTTAGATACTTATAGTAATTTGGATGATCACTTGACATATCTGGAAATTTTGAATTTTTTTAAATTAGCATAATAGAAGTAAACAATAGAAATGGCTATGTAAGAATTTAAATTTTCCTCAAAACAGCGTCTTGGTCACCCCTTATTCCTCGATTCTCTTCATCCCGAAACATACTGCCCTTTTCCTCAAGAACAAAAAGTAAGCGACGTGTATGTGTTTCGCCCGCAAACCATACTCCTTGATTATAAAATCTATAAACTTGTTTTTAGCACATTGCTTAAAGAACGGAAGGAACACTTTTAGTATTTATAACCAGTGTTCGAAGTGGAAAAAAAAAAAAAAGCAAAGGTGGTATGTTTTATTATAATTTTTGACTCGACACACCGGCTATCTAAATGTTCAAATACAGTGAGGGCATGTTGTTTGAAAGATTTCATTTCTATCTACATAATGACAAAACCATGGGAAAGTTTCTCTGTAGTAACGAGGGGGAACATGGAGAGACTTTGATCCCCCGCCAACAACTTTCTGAAAAAATAAAAATAAAAAAATGTTCCCTTATGTTGTATTAGAGACAATTAATAATGGAAATGCTCAAAAAGTTTTTTCTTAACAGTTGCGTACGGGAAAACTCCCGGACCTCCCACTAGACTGAGGAATATTCCGAATCCCATGAAAATCCGCCCCTCTAGAGCAAACAACTCTTAAATCCGCCCATTTCAAAACGACATTTATATGCATTAAGGCAAGAAGACACATACATACATAAGAAAGAAACAATTCAATGTGGGGCATCAAAATATAAACTAGGTGAACTTCTTTGAAGACACTTTATTTTAAAAAACAAAAGGTAGGAAAAAGATAACAAAAATGTCGGTGTTGTCAACTAAGAAATTATTGCTACATAAGAAATAAAAATTCTATTCTTCAATTATTGTGTATAAGAATAGATTTATTAAACGTATTTAGCATATACAGACTCTCCAGTGACGATATGTCTTGATCACTGAAAAAACAGAGGCGGTATGGCATACCACCGCATACCGTCTCACTTCGACCACTGTTTATAACACTTTCAAGTTCCCTGAAGACGGATGTGAATAATAATATGCAATATTTCTAAGCCTAGTTGAACTTCCTCTTTAGGTAACAAATGATTACGATTTCTACATATTTTAATTTTTATTTATTTGTACATCTATCAAATTTGAAAAAAAAAAAAAAAAAAAACTATGAACTTGAGGAAATCAACGTAAAGAAATCTATAGAGTAGACATAGAGGTTTCATGTTCAGCTAGCTAGGTTATAAATACAAATTACTATTTTTAGGTGCGACTAATTAAATAATCACTTTCCACACAGGACAAACATCTGTTTATGTCCAAAGCCGTTGATTAAATTATTTGTAGTTTCGTTGATGTATATGTCCACATGATTAAAATTACAAATAACGAAGTTATACAGTAAACATATGCAGATTTTTATTCAGTTCCTTAAAATTGAATTTCCTTATTTACTTCATATTTGTTTACAATAATACTGAATTTGTAACGGATTTTTAGTAATTCTAGATTTTCTCTTTCTTTTTCCTAGGTACAATATATTTCAAGGTTGTCCGAACGCAAAAACTTGCACTATCATTCTCCGTGGTGGAGCAGAACAATTTTTGGAAGAAACCGAGAGATCTTTGCATGATGCTATCATGATAGTGCGCCGAACAATAAAAAATGATGCTATTGTAGCTGGTAAGAGTTAAAAGTGATAACATAAATACCTAACATTAGAAAAATACACTATAATAAACACTTTTGCTAAATAATTCTTCAGATTGGGAGAGAAAGAAGAAATAATAAAAAATTAAAGAATAGAAAATTATTTGTGAAGTGTTCAGGTGGGCACAATGCATTCCAAAATAGCTTAAAAGCTCATTAACCAACTTAAAAAAGGTGGTGATTCTTAATTCGACATAGATACACTGATTTTTTAAAACTTTCCCATTGGTCTCATAAATTTAATCAGGAGATGGTCATAGTCTTCGGAGCTGGATCGTGAAACAGTTCAGCGTGTGCAGTGAGTGAAGTCGGTTAATATTTTATTGAAAAAGTTCTTATAGTATTTTTCTCATAACATCAAGTTAAGCATGCTTCCTCGTGACCATATAGTTAGCGTATGCGCCTTTGGCACGGGAGATTCGGGCGGGAGATTATGTAGTTTGGATCCCACATTAAATTTTAGGTTCATGTCTCCTATAGCCTCACTTACTGAAAAGGGACGCTAAACTCAAATTCAACCAACCAATATTGAGTTGACTGCCATAAGAGGTAATGCTGACACTGAGTTGTCCAAGCACAACAGGAGTTGTGGTACGGTTCATGTCAGAAAATAAGAGCATCAACATCAGGAGTGAAAGTTGTAGAGCTGTTGAGAGTGTTGATTGGATAGCATAGTAATTAGCGCACCGGCAAGGTAGTTGTACATCCAGGTTCAGTTCCAGAATTAATACTGCACTTTTTCACTCTAAATTTTCATTGAATTCACATCCATATGGAATGTGGTATAAGAATAACCAGTTGATTTTTTTTTTTTTTCATTTTTTCTACGATATTGACTTAGATTAAAATTTCAGGAGAAAGTTCATATCCAATTTTGTTAGTTTCAAGTGTGTATCACCCTCTTATTGTTATTTTCGAGATGAGCAGGCTCATTTTTGTTAAAGAGAAAAGGAGTCTAGTAGTTCGGAAATAAAACAGAAGACATACTTCTCAAGACATACTTCTCGTAGCCGTACAGCATTCCTGGTCTCCTCCACCGGCGTAAAAACTTTTGGAATTTGCGTAGTCATCTACACATGGACTGACCTATGTGGCAGTGAATGTATTGAAATACAAAACTTTAGGCATTCAGATTTACTACTCGATTGAGACATTCTTTTATTTAAGGCGAAGCAGGCGATTTCTTTATATTGTAATTATTATATGTGAGTAGTAAATATATGAAGCTTGTTTAAGGGAGATAAATTTCATAACGTTTTAGAGTAAGTTGAAGATAATACGGAAATACAAGAGAAAGTGCTATTTCAAATGAAGCATGAACAAAGAACAGCAAATATATTAGCTTTAGATATAATTTTAAATTCACCTCTAATTGGCTCCAAAATACAACGCTTTCGTTTATCTTTTCACGTAACAACGAAACAAAAAGTGATAGTTTGTATAATATGAATGCAATTTTCTCCTGTGTGACGATTTTTACAGTGCGTTAGAGAATATTAAGTAGGAATTTGTTATAAATGAAGAAAAAGTATGATTGCAAATCTGAAAATACATTAAAATATTTACGTACATATGAGCAATAAAATTAAGTTCCTGTATAGATTATTTCAAGTGGCGAGTGTAAGCAAACTTACAATTAGCAAGCATGCGTGAAACAATGAGTCAGTAGTGTTGCAGGAATATGTCATGGGTCATTGACGTGGAAATTTCGCTGGATATTTTAATTGTGATAAATTCTTTTCTAAAAAGAAACAAATTCAGCATCGACTTTAGTAACCGCATTGGAATGTTAACTCGTGCCTAATATCAGGTAGTTTAAATAGTATTGAGCCTTTTGCGCACGATATGACGTTAGTGTCCCAAACCTCAGTCGCCACAGGTTTAGCTTGACGTTTGAAACTAATTGGTGTGCAAAAGTGGTGGAATTCTTATAAGCAGACGTAAGGTAGTGGACCGTGAAGATGAGTGATTTTTTCTCAAAACTGCCATACATTTTACAAATTTTATTTCGAAAAGGTGCAAATGCTGCGCAGGACCGTGAAGAAATTTTTGTTGTTTATGGATAACTTATAAAAAGCAACAGCCAAAGGATGGTTCAGTCACTGGTTCTGGAAATTTCGATGACCTAGATGGTCCTCGCAGTGGACGATCAATTACAGCAAAAATGGATGATGTTCTTGCAAAAGTCGAGCAAGATCAGCATGCAAGCAGTCATGACATCACCAATGACCTAAACACCCATCACCAAAGTTAATTGGAGAAAGCTGGCTACAAAAAGCTACATAATGTTTGAGTGCCACATGATCTGACTCAAAAACATAGATCAAATTTCGAACTGTGAATCTCGGCTAAAACGTAACCAACTCGAGTTATTTCTGACAGTTGATCAGGAGTGATGAAAAGTGGATAACCAAAGACAACAGTGTGCGTAAAAGATTTTGGTTGACGCAAGAAGAAGCATTACAGTCTGTAGTAAAGCTCACGCTGACGCCAGGGAAATTATGCTGAGTTTGGTGGCATTGGAAGGACATCGTGCTTCGAGCTTCTGCCGCTGGCTCAAACTATAGACTCGAACATGTATTGTCGAAAATTAGCGTGAATGCACCTTGCAATTCAAACTAAGCTGCGGAACTAATCAACAGAAATGATGTATACCACGCTGACAACGTCATACTGCATATATCTTCGATGCTTCGTCAGAAATTAATAGAACTTCTTTGGGAGTTTTTAATGCATGCACTATGTGGCTTGGACCTAGCACAGCGAGACTATGACTTGTTTCGGTCTCTGGAGAACTCTTTGAATGGTCTTAGGTTAGTTTCAAAAGAATCCATGTTTCACAATTTTTTGACAAGAAACCTCAAAAGTTCTAATAGCGAGGGTGATCCCTAAAAAAGGCAGATGATTATCGAACAAGGTAGTGCAATATGTGGTCTTAAAATGTTATTTTCAAATCACAATAAATATTCTCAATTTCGACCTCCAAAGGGTCATGAGTTTTCAGACAGCTTCGATTGTAATGAAGGTATTTCAAATAATATATCATTAATGCATTGGCTCATACACAATATTTTTTTTTTTATTTATTTATTTACGAATGTTTCAGAGATTTTAGTTCATTTTGGACTGAAACAATACAACATAAAATATATAGAAAGCAGCAAAAGGAAAGGAAATTTATATATAAAGTATGTATCATGTTTACAGACAAAGTTTCTTCTGGAATGTTCGCGTTTGGTGCGAGCGGCCCCGGGTTTAATTCCCGGTGGGAACACTCGGTCGAAAAAGTGTAACAGCTTTTCCAGGCCAGCCATTTTAAGTAAGGTTTTTCGTGGGTTTTCCTCATTCATACCAGGTAAATGCCGGAATGATACCTAACATAATGGTCCCAGGCCGCTTTCTTCCTTCCCTTTCATTGGATAGTGTGCTCGCCGAGGGACGTCATCCCACATACACGTAACGGGCTAAATGGCTATTGATGTCGACATCCCAGAAATCTAATTCTTAATTCTTAACTCTTCTGGAATGTTTCTCTGTCAAGAAAATAAAAATCAAAGATACGACGACATATATGACTATTAATTGTACATGTAGAATTAGTAGTTTCGTAGCTGGATAAATTTTGATGAAATGCTTGTTTTAAAATTTGAATCTCGTAGTTTATTGTAGAATCTGTAAGGTAAGAATTTAATCTTTCATTGTGCAAGTAATCGTACCAAGCTTAGAATGTCGTATACTGTGTATTGATTAGCTATGTCTATATTTTGCAGGTGGTGGAGCCATTGAAATGGAACTGAGTCGCTCACTGAGAGATTACTCAAGAACGATTGCTGGAAAAGAACAGCTTCTTATTGGTGCAATTGCTAAGGCCTTGGAAATAATACCTCGACAGTTGTGTGATAATGCTGGTTTTGATGCGACCAATATCTTGAACAAATTACGGCAGAAGCATGCACAAGGTAAGCTGTTATTTCTTCCTTCCAGTTGGTAGCGCCAAACTTAATATTGTTGACCATCCTTATTTTTCCTTTCACATCAAAATGACTTACAATTAAAGTGAAATGAAATGCTTGCTAAAACGTAATGTTGATGTTTCTGTTTCAAAGCGTAGCATACGAGTCTCGGAAGGAGAGATGCTCGAGGTTCGATTCCAAGTATTTGCCGTTCTGCTGTAAGTGAAGTAATAGTCTTTTAACTACTTTACAAAACTTGCATCGAATAAACTAATAATGCGTAGAAATGAGACTGCTTCAAAATGTTGAAATCAACTGCCTACAAAACGAAATGTTAGGATTCGAGTCACCGTCAATCCAGTGTCCATATTTTTTATATTATTCCAGCAATTTTTTGTGTACACTGATAATCAAGTGCATAATAATAATAATTTAAATTCTGTTTTCTTTTTACATAATAACGTGGAAAAGAGTTGAAATAATAAATAATGATAATCTAAGTCATAGAGCAACCACCATCAGATCGAAAACTATTCAGCATGCTGCTAGTTCAATAACGATACTTTATCCTACACAACCACCTTCTAACGATTATTGAAGATTACTGTGAATCGCATTTGTAGACACAATTGATTATTGAAATCAGTCTCATTGCTTCATTATCTCACATTTTTGTAATTCTTTGTGCTTAAACAAGAACAAGTTAGTAAATAAGCTCTTTAACACCGTTCTAAATTTATACTCTAATATGAAGTTTAAATTTCATCTTATTACCAAAAGGTTTTCTTTTGCCTAACTCCTGAAAATACATAATATTCGCTGTTACATGAAGGTGAAGAGTGATATTAGTTATGTTGACTTGCTAACAACGAAACGAAGTTACCTGTAAATGATACCTAGTAAAAAAAAAAATGTGATTTATTCATAATTAGTATTTAAACGTGTCCCATCTATTACTTCCTTTATAAAATTCATTTCGTTGGCACCACAGGACTGAAATATTGACATATATAAATACAGCACATACTATTTCCTAAGTAGTTCGTTAAATCAATCGCGGTGATCGACAGTTTTCAAGCTATATTGCTTAAAATTATAGATTCCATCTTCAGTAGCCTATAGCTTTTAAAGGACTATTTTCCGTGCAATGTTTATTACTTTTTTTCTTCCAAGTCCTCTAGAAGATTTGTGCATTTTTTTCCTTCCAAGTCTTGTATAAGATTGCTATCTCCGTGAACAGAGTATGGAAATTAACTTAAGCGAGTTTCACACTTTCCATTATCGTATTTTCAACAGAACACATTTTTAATGCAGTATGGATATAATAATAAGTATAAGGTAATCAAAAAAAATCTTGTTGTTTTTGACATCTTATTTGATGAAGTACTCACAGAAAGAAAACGAAATGATTTACACTTCGAAAAAGCAATGGCAGTTAGTGTGTGTATCGGCCTGCACCAATACAGGCAATTTCCACACAAACACAGCAATCACAGCTCGTTCGCAGGTATTTTGCTGTGTGACTTTAAGGTGAGTCTGTCAGGAGCCGTATCAAGTCATTGTATACTCAGACATAGGGGAGATGCCATCGACGAACACACTGCCTGGCATTCGTTCCAGAAGTTCATGTATATATATATATATATATATATATATATATATATATATATATATATATATATATATATATATATATATATATATATATATATAGATAGATAGATAGATAGATAGATAGATAGATAGATAGATATAGATATAGATATATATACAGACGGTGATCAGAAAAATGGAAACACCTGAACGAAATTGCAACTTACCAGATTAATATGGTGTCGGGCCACCTTTCGCCTTCAGAACAGCCTTAATGCGACGTGGGATGGAGGCATAGAGGTCGTGAATGGCACCAAGTGGAATTTTACACCATTCCTCGTGCAGGGCATCGGCCAGTTCTGTGAGAGAGGATGGAGGTGGAAATCGTCGCCGGAGTCTTGTTTCCAAGACGGACCACAGATGTTCAATTATGTTGAGATCTGGGGATTGGGCGGGCCAGGGGAGGTGTTGAACTTCATCCCAATGTTCCTCAAACCACGCTGCAACAACGCCAGCTGTGTGAATGGGTGCATTATCATCCTGGAAGATGGCGTCATTGTCCGGGAACAACATCCGGACCATAGGATGCAGGTGTTCTCTTAAAATTGCGACATAATCGTTGACAGTGATTCGTCCGCTAAGTGTGACCACAGGACCCAATGAAAACCATGATATGGCGGCCCACAGCATCACCGAGCCGCCGCCATGTTTCACAGCCAACACTGGAGATCATAAGCTTCTTTGGGCGTTCTCCACACATAAACACGGCCCGTGGTTGGGAATAGGGTGAAGGATGACTCATCCGACCATATCACACGTTTCCAGTCCTCAGCGGTCCAAGTTGCATGGTCGCGGCACCATTTGCGGCGTGCGAAAGCGTTATGGTCCCTGATGAGCGGTTTGGTCCGTGCAACACGACCCCGTAATGTCATGTAATTCGCGGCAGACTGTGATCGTCGAAACAGGGTGGGAGAGGTGCTGATTGAGTTCCTCCGTCACTTGCTCCGCAGTGGCACGACGGTTCTGCGTGACAATGCGCTTTAATACCCGGCGTGACCTGTCACTCATGATTTTCTTCCTCCCACTGTTCCGCTTCCCCGATGTGGTCTTCCCGTGTGTTGTGTAGGCCGTCATCACCTTCGACACTGTCCCACGCGACACACCTAACACAGTAGCCACTGCCGTCACACTCACTCCACATAACCGCGCACCAACAATTTGCCCTCTTTGAAAATCTGAGAGGTCTCCCATTTTACACTACCTCCGTTTGCTGCAGCCACTGGACACTGCTGTTCCACTGCGCCTGACGTAGTATGGAGACCGACCTAACACACCACCACCAGCGGTCCGGCGCTGTGGGCGCCACGACACCACTGCCAACACATACATCTGACGTGTTGCCAACTACAGGTGTTTCCATTTTTCTGATCACCATCTGTATAGAAGCCCTGAAGGCAATCATAAAGAACAATAGCAGTCAAATGTGTGGTGAACTTGCCGAGCGGTTCCAAGTTTCCGAGGAAATAAACTTCATGCTCTTTGCATAGGGAAGATTTACAAATTGAGCAGGTTGGTACCCCACACATTGCTGGCAGCCAATAAGGAACGTTCACCACAACACACCCTTGTTTAACCCTTTCCAGCCCGAATTTTTTTGTGTTGGAAAAACATATGATCACAGTATTTTCTGTTGCAATGATGCCACGTCCTAGATCCTCTGTTTTGCTTCACCGCGGGTAAGTAGAGGTACCAACTTATGAGATTGACCCGAAAGAAGAGTGTAATGATTACATGGGGGAAACTGCATGAATTAATATTAGATTTATATGAGATTGACCCGAAAGAAGAGTGTAATGATTACATGGGGGAAACTGCATGAATTAATATTAGATTTATAATTATAAAATTTAGTGATTCCAAATGTTATCAACGGGCTGGAAAGGGTCAATTGCTTACGAGTGACAAAAAGTGGATACGCCAACACTGGTTGCTTCTGTGCCTCACGCCTCATAACCACCTTTATATCCACGCAAGATCAAGCTCTGTGTCCTGTTGACAAGTTACCAAGTGATGCATTACGAGCTTCTAGCACCAGGCTACACCACCTCTGCGGACCTGTAGCGCAGCAGTTGCAGTTGGTGCTTGCATTGAAGCAGGAGCAGCCAGCGTTCGTTAACACATGTTGCGAGGATGATCAGGGATCCATTGGCTGGGATGCCGCCATGCCGCCGATCTAGCGCCATCAGATTATCACTGGTTCCATTCCTGCACAACCACATCTGTGGGAAATCTTCGAAATGAGACGAACTTGCAGCATGCACTCACGAACTACTCTGCGTACAAGACTCGAATATTATCACTAGGGCATTGCTCAACTGCAGGAACATTGGCAAATGGTGCTGATTGAAATTACTGTGAAACCTAACGCTAAAGTACCATATGTTCTGTACTGTTTCTGATCATCACGAACGACAAGTTTTTTTTTCTTTCTTTCTACGTTGTACTCCCATGCGCAAAAAAAAATTGCGCGTATACTGTAACTCACGATTTTTCTCAATTATTTCATTTCCCTTATGTTTATGGGTAAAATTCAGTTATTAGTATGTGGAGATAATAGAAAGCAATCCATCTAAAGAGATATTTCCAAAAAATATAATAAAATAATAAAAATATAAGCAAAAAACAAAATTATGTTCGGTTTTGTGTATACTGGCAATAATGTTTTCGAGGGAATTTTTGGAGTAGCACAGCACGATTGTAGAGGGAATTACAGAATTGGTAACAGAACAGGGGGACAGTTGAATCAAGGAACAGGAAATTGGAGTAAAATATTGCATTTATTGGCTTAAATCTAGGCTGTAAATTGTCTGCCAAATATAAATTAGCTTCTGTAACCAAGATGTTGTACGGAAATATATAAACAAAGAGAAAAACTGTTGTCTTAAGTTTGGAAGTGACATGCTCTATAGCCATGAGCATTTATTTCTTAAGAAAAAGCTAGGCAACAAAAGAAAGTCTGTGTGGTCAAGTGGGTAGAGTGACGAACTAGTAATTCTTATACTGTTTTGACCCCAGATCGAATCTCATCCGATCCTGTTCAAGTTTTTTTTTACGAAACATTATAGAAGTGTATAATTTGTATGTTAATAAAAACTGAAACAATACAATAAAGAAATAACTTTTTGTTTCCTCTGATGACGTATTTATTTAGAATTAGTGTACTATTAGTAATAGCCATTGGTTTCAGTTTATGCTGTTATATAGCTTCTTTTATCATTCTCTTTTCTTGAAAAAAAAAAAAAAAAAAAAAAAAAAACCAAATTTGTCTCCAATAAAGTATGAAAAATATATATAGACAGAAACAGACATCTTAGTATCAAACGTGATTTATCGTGATGAAATAAACAAGTTTCCCGTTATTAAAAAAGAAAACTATAGAAAATCATTGAATTTGGTCTTTAGGTTTTTAGCATGCTATATATATTCTTTATAAGACTATACTTTATAAGGCAAGATGTGCGATCATACCCACAAATTTAGCTAGTGGGTGAAAGATGTTTTCGGCACAAATATTTTACAGGTCTAGGTGCATGAAACACCAATACGCCATGGTCTTGACCTTCGTTTATTTCACATTATTATCCGACATATCATAGCAGGTAAAAAGCAGCATCAATCGGCAAGAAAAACTGCAAATTGTGGTCTTAGTCTGTTTTTGATGCTCCGGACTCGATCGCCTAGCACGCCCGTCTATACCTTGACTCATACGTCTATCATTCAGTGCAGGCACATATCCAGCTTTACTTTTCGGAGGGGGCCCGACACGAAAGCTCGTAAGCACGTAATTCTAATGTTTCAAAAATATCAATAATAATAATAATAATAATAATAATGCAACAGTTCTGTATTTCTCTTAAACATTTCTTACTTTTCATTTATGAACCGGTCAAACTGCATTCTAACACAAACGAAATCAAAAAAATATTTTCTAGAGACATGTAAGGAAAACTGTCTGCTACGTATATCACATAACAAAAATAGCAAATGGCAATGAGTGTATCGTTCTAATACAGTAATGCTATAAACAGAACGGAAACGAAATTGTAATCCCATTTAAAAGTGTTCTTTAATTCCACCTGGTATCAATGGCATTACGGTATATTCTTACAAGTAACACTCCGATTTTGATAAAATTTGACAGGCAGATACTACACATAAAATAAACGAATACATGTTTTTTTTATTTTCTGCGGAAAAACGGTTTTAGGGGGCAAAAGCCCTCACCCAAAATTTTGAAAGTTAACGCCCGAAAGACAAAAAAAGTGGACCAAAGTGAACGAAATTGTGCACAGATATGGCAGACGTAAAATGAAGGAATACGTGTTTTGTATTTTCCTGGAGAAACGGTTAGGTGGGGCACAGACCCCTTCAAACCTTTGATCATGAAATATCAAAAGTGCTAGTAAAAATATGTCTGATGTGTTTAAAGGACGAAGAATTCCAACGACACTTTGTGTATGGACAATACGCAAAAACTAAACGAATACCTGTTTTTTTATTTTCTGCGGAAAAATGGTTTTAGGGGACAAAAGCCCCCATCCAAAATTTTGGAAGTTGACGCCCGAAAGGCAAGAAGTGAACCGAAATGAATGAAATTGTGCAAAGATATTGCAGGCGAAAAATGAGGGAATACGGGTTCCGTATTTTCCTGAAAAAAAAAAGAAAAACGTTTGGGTGGGACACAGACCCCTCCAAAACTTTGATCGTGAAATATCAAAAGTGCTAATAATAGTATGTCAGAAGTGCTTAAAGGACATGAAGAATTTGAACGACACATTGTGTAGGGACAATACGCAAAAAACAAACGAATACGGGTTTATTTTCTGCGAAAAAATGGTTTTAGGGGGCAGAATTTCCCACTCAAAATTTTGAAATCGTGCATAGATATTCTAGACGTAAATTGAGGTAATTGTGTTTCGTATTTTCCTGGGAAAAAAGCGGTTGAGTGGGGAACGAACCTTCTAAGCTGTTGATTACGAAATATTAAAAGTGCAAATAAGTATACGTCAGAAGTTCCTAAAGAGTATGGAGAATTGCAACGAAACTTCGTATAGGGACAATTTGCAAAACAATAAATGAAGTGCGTTTTAATTTGTACGACAAAACAGTGTTGGGCCCCTCAAAAAAAAAAAAAAAAAAAAAAGTAAATTTACCGTAAAAGTGCAGGAAGGAATGGACCGAAGCAAATGAAATTTTATGTAGATATTGTATAGACTGTATGTAAAATAAGGACTTTCGTGTTTTTAAGATATCCCTATCAATTTTGGCACATCAACAACAAACAGGAAATTAATCGGCACGTGTTTTTGTTTATGCGGAAAAACATTATAAGGGTTAAAGTTGCCTTGTGATATACTACAAAATACGCTAACTGTTTGTGCTTGTTGTTGATCTGCCAAATTTGAAGAAATCTGATGGAGACGCTTGTGAAACACGAGAGGCTTTATTTTTCATATCCAATATCTAAAGACAATTTCATTCGCTTCGGTCCTCTCCTTCCGACACTCAACGCCTCGGTCCATTCAACAGTTTTTTTTTTTTCTTTTCAGGAAAATACGAAGCACGTATTCCCTCATCTTACCTCTACAACATTTGTGAACAATTTCATCCCCATCTGTGCCCCACCTAACCGTTTTTTCCAGGAAAATACAAAACACGTATTTCCTAATTTTATGTCCGCAATATCTGTTCACAATTTCGTTCACTTTGGTCCACTTGTTTTTGCCTTTCGGGCGTCAACTTTCAAAATTTTGGGTGAGGGCTTTTGCCCCCTAAAACCGTTTTTCAGCAAAAATAAAGAAGCACTTATTTGTTTATTTTATGTGTAGTATCTACCTGCCAAATTTTATCAAAATCGGAATGTTACACTTGGGAAGTGTTACTTGTTAGAATTATAACAACAACGCATTGTCAACAGTTTGGACACTGACTCAAAGTAAGCTGACATAAAAGAACCTCAAAAGGAAAAACGTAGGTTTATTAGAAAGTGCTTGAGGTTTGGTAAGGGACAGCTTCCAGGACCTCACGGTGGATACGTCACTGAGTCAATGCATTGTATTTGTTTCTTGCAAAAACATGATAATTAGATGCGTAATATGTAAAATTATATCATAGTTTGACTTTTAATAGGTCTTTCCTTAATACATATTATCCGGCGTTCTGCCTGCCTGTTTCATGTCGGATAAACGAAACTCTACTGTATTTTCAAAGATAGCATATACACAGGGGTTAGAGGTCTGCACGGGCCGGAATTTTTAGAACGGACCCGGCCCGTCCCCTTTAATTTATAATCTATAGGCATTAGCGGATTAAGGGCGGAGCCAATGGAGCCCAGGCTTCGGGGCCCCAAGCTCAGGGGGCCCTTTAAAATCCCTCTGTTTAATACTAAAATATAGTAATCAACTTATTATATTATAGGCTTCCGACCGATGCTATTTTTTTCCCCGCTCGTTACGCTCGCGGTATCGCTAGATTTAAATCTTTCTATCAGCAGCATTTACCTGTTAATAATGAATACAATTATTTAATTGTTAATAATGAATTTAACTAAACTAATTATTCTAAACTTGGAGCACATTCAAATATTACAGCATAGTTCTCGGTAGTTCCATATGGCTATGAGGCTGTGGAAGGCAGAAAAGAAAATTTATGCACTGGAACTATTCTTAACATAGGGCCCCCTTAAAACAGTCGGTTCTAGATCCCCAAAAGCCTTAATCCGCCCCTGTCTATAAGCAATATTTCACGAAAAGCTGGCATTTTTTTTAACAAATGTGTTCATCATCAAGTTTTCATATAGTAGTCCCTTTCTCCTTTAAGTAATTTCAGAGCCCACGGTGTTTCAGTGGTAGAGCGTTAACCTCTGGTGCATGGAGTCCTTGGTTTGATCTATGCTCGCGCCAAGTGAACCTTGTGCTGGACAAACACTGTGCGTGGGTTTTCTCGAGGTTCTCCCGTTTTATCCCACTTTCTTCACTCGATCATTTCATTCATTTCTTATCACTGTCTCCTTTAGCCTATCCGGCATAATCGTGGGACGTAAAACTTAAAGATTTCATTTCAAATCATTTCAATCAAAAAACAGTTGTAGGAAGTACCGGTATGTAATTTCGAATAAAACAAACTACTATATACAATTCTGAGTATATTATTCTTTTATGAAATTCTCGCGAACCTTATTTCTAAATCGAAGGGTAAGAAGACTAAATTCACTCTCTTATTATTATAGATCCATTTCAATTGAAGCAGTTGCAATAGTTGAAAAAAAAAAAAAAACATACCCTATATTCCAGTGTGCCACAATCGGTATAACGCGGCACACTGGTGTGTCCAGCAAAGTGAACTGTGTGACGCAAACTTTTTCCTATTATTTGCAAGAATATTTGTCGAGCTTCTGTTATTTATTATTATTATTATTATTATTATTATCATCAACGATTCTTCCATGGATCAGCTGTCTGTATACGGTTAAGCAGCCACAAGTATCACATTGAGGGAATGAGTATAATTATTTACTTTAATAGTAATACAAAATCTATTTGCTTGTATATTCTACCGGGAATAACTGCATCCGTCTAGAAAGCTAGGACTAACAACAAAGGGATCCGAAGTTGTGACCACACACCGCCCCAAATCGTGAGTGCCACAAGTTCCCTTCTACGCCTTAGCACAATAAGGGCTGTTGCGTTCAGGGAGAGAGAGAAACAACTTAATTCCATTGCAGTTATATGCTTATTAAATGTTAACTTATATTTATAAATTATGTAAGTGATCGTTTTCTGTTTATTATTATTATTATTATTAATTCTTATTATTATACATTTCTTATTACGTTGATTGCCATGTGTATGGAATTCCATACACACGGCTCTCCTGTGCAGTACAGCGTGATTATTTTCCATACGCAAACAATGTAGATATTCCAAGTTTGTTGTGTTCGTTCTATAGCTGTGTATGTAATTAGATACATATGGCGTAGAAATCAATATTTAATGTCCATGCCACGTATATGCAAAACCATACACAAAGACATTTATGAACAAAGACATTGAGTTTGAGTTTAACGTCTCGCTCAGCAACGAAGCTATATGAGACGTCGGCCTACTGATTAACGTGGACTCCGAAGCACGTGAGCTCTCGCCGGGAATCGAAGCCGGGTCTTCCACGCCAAAGGCGCGTACGCTAACCGCTTAGCCACTAAGGAGCTCATGAACAGAGACATTTAAAACAAAGGCGAAAACAAAGATGTGTGATGTGATTTTGAGTTTAACGTCCCTTTCAGCAGCGAGGCTATATGAGACGTGGATCTACTGATTAACGTAGAATCCGAACCACATGAGCTCCCGCCGGACGAAAACAAAGGCCTTTGGAATTGACAATAATCGTTTGGACATTTCAGTCGCACCTACCTAATATTAACAACATTTCTACGATAATTTCGTAACATTGTATTATTTCTTTTGTTGATTAGCTTGGTTAGGCTTATTTAAAAACTTTTTCTTTGCACCGACGTGTCACATCTCTTGGATGAAAATACACTAGCTCTCACTGGAAATCAAATCCAGAACCAATGCACTTGAACCATTAGACCACAACAAGGCACATTTAAAAAGAAGTTTCGATTTTGTTCGGAAAATTGTGATTAGGTGTAACATTAAAAAATAAATTTAAGAAAGGATACGGAGCAAACGCACTGTACTTTCTCGCTCGATTTTTTTGCACTGACTTATGTTAGGCTGTAACTATTATTGAAACATTTATTTGGGAAATTGCGAATAAAATAATGTTTTGGAAAACTTTGCTAGAAGAAACTTCAGGCCCAAAAGTAAAGTACCCATTGGTCATATTTTCGTTAGAAATAACTTGATCCATATATTAGAATTATTAAGGATATAATTGTATGTGAACTATAAGCAAAAGCGTCTGAGTAATTTCTGAGAAAATCATGAAAAAAGTCACCCCCAAGAATAAATTATACCTTGTGGATCTTTTCAGGACAAACGAGCTATGCTATATTGTTAGTGATTTCGTAAAACATTTATTTATGAAATACGAACACAATCGCCTGAGTCGTTCTTGAGAAAATCGCAGGGTAAAACTTACTGTCGAAAGTAATATACCATTTCTAGTTTTTCCGGATGAGGGAATTATACCATATAGCTAGGTTATTTATGTCACATGTATTTATAAAATATGAACAACAAACATCTCCTGAGTGTTTTTTAGGAAGGCCATCGGGAAAAGCTTATCCCCAAAGGTAAACTCTTCTATCTGTAATTTTGACAGTATATCGAGTAATTTTTAAGCAAATCGTCGGGAAAAAATTCGCTGTCAAAGTATCTCTTTTGGATTTTTCTTTTCGGAACAAGCGAGTTATACCATATTGTAAGATTATTACAGAAAATATTTTACTGAAATTAGAACGAATTTGTCTCAGTTATTACTGAGAAAATTGTCCAAAAAAAATCAACCCTTGAGAAAACCACTTCTTCTGTATGTTATCGGAATAAACGATTTATGCTGTATGTTTGTTTATTAATGAAATATTTCTTTACGAAATATGAACAAAATTGCCTGAGGCGTTAATGGGAAAACTATCGGGGTAAAGCTCACCCTAAGATTAAGCTATTACTTCGAACGAGTTGTTTGTTAGGTTATTAATGATACGTTTATTTATGAAATGTGGTTGAGAAAATTCTGCAAAAAGAACGCATACCATACAGTAAATTACACCATATATATTTTTTTCAGAAAAATTATTCATATGCGGTGGAGATTCGTTAATAAAATATATATTTATAAAAAGTAAATAAAATCGTCACAGCTTTTTTTACTTGGGAAAATTGAATTGTTTTAAATTTTAATCCTTCAGTAAATTACCCTTACTTTTAGATGTCGAAGGACATAAAATTCGAAAGATAGTATGTTATTAAAACGTTATGTCTAGAATTCGGTGCAGATACGTTGAACAGTATGGCATCTATTTGAGTGCGTGTAAAAGCGTGACGAACCGAAATACGAATAGATGGACAGACATCGAAAAATCATTTTTTTGATATGTAGGAGCCATGTAACTTGAATTCATTGAAATCTGGTATTCGGTTTTTATAACTATAACCACACTTTCTTCTTTCGTCGCTCGAATGTGAAAACGAATAGGCCTACACCGACACGTAATGTGATAATTTGTAATCCCAAAAATTTAATTTGTTGTGTTTAATGTGTTGTCACGCTAGAAAAAGAAGCTTATGCATGTTAGATCATTTTATTATCAGTTTTTCACGCTACTGTATAATTCGTCGGAAGCATTCGTGTTATTCACAAAGAGAGCTGTAAAATTTAGTTTTGTTTAAAGAAAGCATTCTTGATTTTTTTCCCCACAGACTTGCATTTGTTGAACTTGTTGATATGAAAGGAGAGAGAGAGAGAGAGAGTCAATACTCTAAAAAGGAACACACACACACAGAAACACTAGAACAGACAACGAGCTATGGCTGTGATTGTGTTCGTCACGCTGTGTGTAAAGCTGCAGGTCGCGCTTGTTTTGTTTTTTACAGACACACTCGCAGTGAGATGAAGTTTGAAGTTACTTCTGCTGTTTAAAAAAAACGGAGAGGGAATGATTAAGCATACCATACCATAAACTAAAAACAATCGCTATTAGTAATAAATAGTAAGCTAATTCTGAATGAATACGTCATCAGAGGAAACAAAAAGTTATTTCATTATTATATTGTTTTTGTTCTTATTAACATAAAAGTTATACACTTTCTACAATGTTTTGTAAAGAAAAAAAATTGAACAGGATCGGATGGGATTCGATCTGGGGTCAAAACAGTATAAGAATTACTAATCCGTCACTCTAACCACTTGACCACACAGACTTTCTTTTGTTGCCTAGCTTTTTCTTAAGAAATAAATGCTCATGGCTATAGAGCATGTCACTTCCAAACTTAAGACAACAGTTTTTCTCTTTGTTTATATATTTCCGTACAACATCTTGGTTACAGAAGCTAATTTATATTTGGCAGACAATTTACAGCCTAGATTTAAGCCAATAAATGCAATATTTTACTCAAATTTCCTGTTCCTTGATTCAACTGTCCCCCTGTTCTGTTACCAATTCTGTAATTCCCTCTACAATCGTGCTGTGCTAGTCCAAAAATTCCCTCGAAAACATTATTGCCAGTATACACAAAACCGAACATAATTTTGTGTTTTGCTTATATTTTTATTATTTTATTACTAGCAGCGTTCACCCCGCTTCGCTGCGGTCACCCCGGAACGCAATAAACTTTGTTACTTAGATAATTTTTACTTTTTCGCTTTCAAGTGATATGATAAAAACCATAGAAGATTGCAGTAAATGTTAACATTATATCGCCTGTCATTTATGTTAACCCGCCCCGCTTCGCTGCGGTCACCCCCGAACGCAATAAACTTTGTTACTTAGATAATTTTTACTTTTTCGCTTTCAAGTGATATGATAAAAACCATTATAACGCCTGTCATTTATGTTAACCCGCCGAGTGACACGGTCATGCGGGTTGCATATAAATACGTTTATTTTTATACCTATGATGAACTAACAAAGGATTTGTACGTAATGGACACCTGAATGGTCAATTATCTCAAGACACTGGTAATTGAAAATTAAAGTGATATGATAAAAACCATCTAGGGTCCAAATCCTAATAACCCCCCAAAAATGAAAGAAATCGGTTCAGCCGTATTAGCGTGATGAGCGGACAAAGGATTTTGTGCGTTCTCTTTTATATATATAGATATTTTTTGGAAATATCTCCTTAGATGGATTGCTTTCTATTATCTCCACATACTAATAACTGAATTTTACCCATAAACATAAGGGAAATGAAATAATTGAGAAAAATCGTGAGTTACAGTATACGCGCAATTTTTTTTTGCGCATGGGAGTACATGTAACATTAAACTAGCAGTTGGTTCACAAAGGGATATATATATTGATTGTTACCATTACTAAGCATTCTGTATTGTACTTTGTAATGGTAGACTTTCATCTTACAGCATTCGAAGTGGATCGATTCAGAAGTAAAACGCGGGTATTGTATCAAGTGAGATGGATGAGACAGAAATAAATAAAATAAAATAAACTTTGAAAAATTAATTTGGGCACTTCAGCGAAAGTCTCACTTGGTAATTTTATTCTCTCAGCGTCTTTCCATGCATTAAGGCAAAATTAAAACACACTGAATTTTCAATGAGCTATTGATTAAACACGAGAATGTAGTAATGTGTTTCTGAGTGGCTATATAGTTAGCTTACGCGACTTCAGCGCGGGAAACGGGTTCGATTCCCGATGTGAGCTTATGTGGTTCGGATCCCACGTTTAGCTGTAGGTCCATGTCTTCTATAGCCTCACTGCTGAACGAGATGCTAAACCCTAATTCACACACACACACGGAAATGTTGTCACCCAAATTGAATTCTATCAAGTTGAGTGAACGAGCGGTGGACCTTAGAATAGAAAAGGAAAGGGAATTTGTATCATCAATCCGTCTAATTCAGATGCACCTATATATAATGCTGCATCATAAATGTCACTCACTCCCGATACATAAACCAATTTGAAACATACTAGAGAAAGATTAATTTTCGTTTCTTTCTTTGAGAAAGAGGATTTCAGAAGGTGTCCAGTTAGAGAGGGCGTGCTTTTACTAGGGTATTGTTGTACAGTGATAAGTATACGTGTATATATATATATATATATATATATATATATATATATATATATATATATATATATATATATATATATATATATATATATATATATATAATATTACGATAGCATTTCTTGTGTATTCTTTTCATTGGCTAGAAATGAACTAACCCACATTAACCACTTACCTTTATTTATTATTATTATTATTATTATATTTATTATTATTATTATTATTATTATTATTAATAATAATAATAATAATAATTTAATATATGGACCAAGAACCGTTTCATCCTTGAAAGTAGTTTAAGATTTTCTCATTGTGCCAACTTGATGTTAAATCATAGTTTCTAATTCTTTGTAGGAAATTGTTGGTATGGTGTCGATGTAAGTAAGGAAGATATATCTGACAACTTTGAAGCATGTGTGTGGGAACCTGCCGTTGTGAAGATTAATGCGTTAACTGCAGCCAGTGAAGCAGCTTGCCTTATACTTTCTGTAGATGAAACAATAAAGAATCCAAAATCTGGTGGTGGTGATGCCGGAAGGCCAGGAATGGGTCGAGGTCGTGGAAGGCCAATGTAGTACTAGGGAATGAACACAGTTCACATTCCAACGTTGAATAATTGAAAATTGTGTTGCTTTCAAGAAAAATGTGTTGGCTGGCCTTAACATACTTTTTTTTTTTTTTTAATGCATTGTTCTTCTTTTCTTCTAAAATGAAATATATTACTATTATAAATTTCAAATTTCACCAGTAATGAACATAATTAATAGAAACTAGTCACTCAAGAAGCATTGCTTTTTTTGTATGTTTCGTCTGTTTTTATTTATTAATAGTAAGAAAAAAGGAATGTCTTTTCTGGTAGACTAAACTTGAATACATTTGTAATAAAAACTACTATACTATACATTTGTTTGTATTGAAGTCCTGATATATGCTACTGAAAATATCTTCGACCCATCACCTATACTGATAGCTTAGCGCTATCCTCTATGGATGCCTCTCACATATACTAAATGCGGTTGCATACTGATCGTATTCCTATATTGATTTCATTCCTAAAACCTTTCAGTTTCTCTAAATCACCAATGACCCCCTTACCTTTGATGTTCTTTTTGACCAACTTTTTGAGGCTTTAGGGCCAAAATAACAGTACCTCTAGATAGGGCTGGACGAGTACTTCCTGCTACACCTAGTGGTTAATCTACTTTCTGGGACCCTTGGCAATGGAACTGTAAATAAACCCCTTTATAATTGACACCAAAAGTTATGTAGCTATTGAGACTAGTCGAAAATATTATTGAAAACTTACGCTATGAATAATGTTGACCATCATGTTTCTGAGTGGAGTTGAAATGTTTAACAAGACAAAATACATGTTCGCTTCGGAGACAGTGAAAATCAAAAAATATTGACAACAGTTATTTCCAGCAATATTGATGTTGGTGTGGACAAGGTTTCCAAAATTTGTCAGTTTCATTTTTACAGGGAATCATGCATGGAATGATTAATTTTAATGTGTTTATAAAATAAATGGCGAAGGTGAATAAGTTTACATTCAACCCTCCTGACTGTTTGTGCATTGGAACATTGGAACTGTAGTTGATTGAGTGATCGACTATACTGCAAGGCTTTCTGTTCCGTGGCAAAAAAAAAAAAAAAAAAAAAAAAAACCTCTCCCAATTCGCTCCTGTCCTTTTGTCATGCTTAAGAAAAAGAGATTGAGCATTAGATGACGAATGGTTTGGTATTGCTACTATTATTATTATTTTAATATAACCTTTTTAGTTGCTAATCTGAAATATTTTGAATATATGCGTTCTTCTCTACACACTTTAAATGAAAGGTACGGGCTACCGCACTAAATTTTCTTGCTCCAATTCCTTAAAGTAAATCATATTGTGCTGCAGTTATTAATGACACACTTTCTTATGAAATACGAACGAAGTTATAAGATGTTTTCGGAAAACTTGGTCCAAAGAAAACACCAACTAAAACTAAATTACCGCTTGAGATTATTGCTTAATCAATTACTTATGCCATATGTTAGAGCTATTAATGAAATATTTTATGAAATATCAACAAAATCACACGAGTCATACTTTAGAAAACTGGAGAAAAAAAAAAAAGTCACTCTTAAGAGTAAACTATCCATTGTGGATATTCTCATGGGAGTGAAGCCACAGTGTAAAGTTATTAATGAAATACGAAGAAAATCACCTCTGGGTCGTTTCTGAAGAAAAGAAACTAAGAAGACACCCCAAAAATGAACTACTAGTCAATTTTTTCAACTATTCATGTGAATCGTTTGTGTGAAAATAGCCCGGAAAAAAAAGTACCCTACTACTACTCGACTTCTCCCAGAGAAATTACTTAATATCACAGTATGGGGATGTTATTGAAGAATTTATTTGTGAACTATAAACAAAATAGAGCCGTTTTTTTGGGAATATAACTTTTTCTTTCTTTTTTTTTTTTTTTTTTTTTTTTTTTAATTTTCACTCCAGTAAACTATCCTTATTTTTAGGGGTAGAAAGAAAATTCGACTCCTCGCCCCTGACAATCATTTAAAAACATCAAGTTTAAAATTTTGTTCATATATTTGAACCATGAGTGAGTATATATTGCTACGAACAGGCGGAAGATGTCGAAAAATACTTTTTTGTTATCTATGAGCCATGAAAGTCTTAATCCGTTGCAATCTCGAATCGATTTTTTCACGATCACCATAGTTTCTTCTTTCCGTTCGTCACTCAAAAGTGTTTTAAAAAACATATTTTCTTTTAAGGAAGTCAGTGATCTTCCTATTTCTGTAATAATACATATATTCCAGGGATCTCCACTTTTTAGTCCAAGGGCCAAGACTTACCTAGCTCATAGTACCAAGATACTGTAGCGCCAGCACTATCTTATGAAGAGCGACAGAATTACGCTAAACCACTTGTGCTTGGTTAGTCGAAGTATACAGTGACATCTTGTAACGAGTAGCAGAACTAGAGCATGTTCTGGAAAAGTTCTGCTGCGTGGTCGCATGTCTGCAAGATTCGAGTGTTTTTGAATATGTTCTACGCACTAAGGACGTGTGGTATAAATACGGGAAACAACCAAGAATTGGACAGCATCAAATTTTGAGTTCGGAGCGATAAGTGTGATCTGAAGAGGGAGATATAGTGTGAGTACTGTGTTTTGTAACTATAGCTTTTGAGTGAATATTCAATGTGTGTAATTGTGACTAGATAAAACCAGTGCATTATATGCATTTAGAACCTAGCTTGTAATGGTATTAATTAGCCTTATTTTGATTGGAATTTACATGCCTTTTATATGAATTTGTATGAATATGGAAAAGAAACGGAAGATAATGTTAGTGAGTGCAGAACATTTCAAGAACGATAGGAATATAAATATTTCATGATTGAGTCAAGCAATAAGAATAAGGCAATGTGTGTAACTTAAATTAAACACCAATCCTGAAAGAATACAGTATAAAATGTCAGTATGAGACTAAACCTTCTCAGAATTATTCCAAATTTACAGGAAGTCTACTGTTAGAAAACTATGAATCTTTGAAAAGCAGGTTGAAATCTCAGCAATTGTTGTTTAAGAAAGTAAATGCTGAACAAGAAGCATAATAATTTCCTCGTGGTTCATTCAATAGCGAAACATAGGAAACCATTTACTGACAGTGAATTAATCAAGGATTAGTGATTGCAGCAGCAGCAGAAATGTATCCAAAAACATAGTTTGTCAGCAAACATTGTGGCTCGAAGAGTATACTTGATATTGCAGAAAATATATTAACGCAATTGTTGGCAACAATCGACACTTAGAGTGGTTCTCTTTGGCCCTGGATGAGTGAACAGATGCTTCCGATACTGCTCAGGTGTTATGTTTTATTTGAGGGATAGATAAAATTTATGAAGAGCTTCTTGGCATTCATAGCATTCACGGCATGACTATTGGAGAAAATATTTTTAGAGTTAAAAACAGTCTTCAATGGAAAAAGTAAAGGTGTTGCTCTCGTAGAAAATGACGGTGGTTTAAAACCATTAATCATACATTGATTCATTCATCAACAGTCTTTGCGGAAAATGTTCGCATGTCAGAGGTTTTAAAGGTAGTCATATCAGCTGTTATATATCGCGCTCAATCGTCGTCAATTTCGCGAGCTTATTGAAGAGAAATTTAACGCGATTTTTTGAGCTCCGAACGGCAATCGAAATGTTTTTGAATGAAAAGAATCGTCCTCTGGTTGAGTTACACAACAGGGAGGGGTTATGGAAATTAGCAGTTTATACCGATTTAATGAAAACGTATGAATGACCTTAGTTTGAAGTTACAAGGGAAAAAACTATCTTGCGCCTGATTTATAAACTCACATTAAGACCTTTTGACAAACAAAAAAAAAAAAAAAAGTTACACGCTCTATAATACATGCAAACATGCAGTCATGAAACTAAGACTCCGATTTCCGATAGATTATGCAGTTGGAAGTTTCGGGTGCTTTAAAAATAAATTTTGAGTCTCGTTTTACAGATTTTGATGCAGTTGCAAGCAAAATCAAGATTTTTCAAAATCCTTCTAACACCGACATAGAAACTCTCGTCCGAGAACTTCAAACGGAATTGATTGATTTGCAGTGTAGCGATATTTTAGAAGAGAAAATATTTAAATTCATCGTTGCTAGAATTTTATGTCTTCCACTTTCAGTTTGATAAGTTGCATAAATTTGCTCGTGACATTCTTTCCATTTGCGGAACTACTTATCTGTGTGAAAATTCGTTCTCCAAATTGGATTTGTAAATATTCTTTGTATATTTCAAGTTAACTGGTGAGCATTTGGAGTGGCTGCTGATGATTTCCACAAGAGCCTGTCTATTCCACATATGCCCTCGGAAAATATGCGAACTATACTTCGGCCACACACTGGCGAATGAAGCCCTCCCTTTGCTTAGGGAAAGAAGTGAATAACGTCAGCTGTGTTGCCAATTTATCATCAGTCGTTTGGTCTTGACGCGTGAAGATCCTAGGCTACTTAGAATGGCGAACAAGACAGAGCACAGCGAAGTCCGTGAAATAATTTATTGTGGCAACGCTTCCGCATCCAACAATTGAAAGATCTCGGCCGCAGCAACTGTTTCTCCTCTTTCGAGGGAGGTATGGGAAATAACATCGACAGAAGCGCCAGCAAGGGCACAGTTGAAATAGAAAGACTCTAGTAAACTTCATCCACAACTGCAAATTATTGTCAGTGGAAGATTACAGCTACGTATTTTGGACAATTGTGTTTGTTGAGTTGATTTTCAGTTTAACGTCCTTTCAGTAGCGAGGCTATATGAGACGGGGCCTACTGATTAACGTGGAATCCAAACCACATTAGCTCCCGCCGGGAATCGAACCCGGGTCTTCCACGCCAAAGGTGCGTACGCTAACCGCTTAGCCACGAAGGAGCTCTACGATAGTCTGTCGGACAAACAGAATGGACACACGATCAAAAATAATTTCCCTGCGGTGCTTTTGACTGCGGCGACTTCTCCGTCTAGCTAATCTTCCCCCTCACCTTCCCGAACATTCCTGCTCAATCACTCCGTTATCCTTTGTTAAGTTTAACTACTAGTGATTGTTTAGTGATTCTGCGGTGCTTTCCACCGCGCGCGACTAACCGTGTAATGTTTTTTCTCAGTGTTTCGCTCTGCACATGATCTTTGCTTTGGAGATGTTTTAAGCTTTATAAACATAAATATTATTTTAATGGACGGAAGAGAGATCGACAGAGTTAAAAACTGATACCAAGT
Source organism: Thermobia domestica (assembly GCF_964235325.1). NCBI lineage: Eukaryota > Metazoa > Arthropoda > Insecta > Zygentoma > Lepismatidae > Thermobia > Thermobia domestica. Next base: position 188,985,714 of record NC_137454.1, on the reverse strand, counting down.
GTGAAAAAAGAGAAAATTAGAAAGGAACAGCTTAAAACAACGGAGGGAAATGTTAGGAATGGGCTATTTGGATAAATCAGCCGAGATGATCTCGTGGAAGCTTTGTCTGAGGAAGATCATAAGAAATATATATGTGTAAGTGAGTGAACACGAAAGGTGAAGTGAGGAGTCTGCGAGCGAATCTGAAGATCTTAAACCAGAAATGGCCAGTGATTCCCCGAATGTAGTGTAGAACAGTGTAAATTTGAAGATAACCTAAAATAATTAAATGTAGTGCTGTATAGGTGAAGTTTCAAAATAACAGGACCGTAAAATAATTCAATGTAAATTTGATTTGATTTCAAATTAGCGCCCTTTTCAGCATCAAGGCCATGTAAGACGTGGACCTACTGCTTAACGTGGGATCCGAACCACATGAGCTCCCACCGGGAATCGAACCCGGAAGTCCCACGTCAAAGCTAACCGCTTAGCTACAAGTGAGCTCTAATGAATATAAAATGCGATGTGAAGCTTTGTTTTAGTGTTATGTTTATGTAGTATATTTTTTACTAATTTACTATTGCATTTCTAATTTTAGACAAACCAGAGTTGACAAAAACAAAAGATCGTCATCAGATTTAGAATTTTCAATAAAACCAGTGCGTAGCTATCTATCTAAAGAAATATGTAACGAAAAAAAAAAACATTTTATTCCAAATAAGAAATAAAAAAACAGTACATGTCTAATTGTAGGTTTCTCTAATAGTTATTACTGTAAAACGTATCATAATAATAAAAATGTTATTCCCTCTTAATCAGAAAATAAACAAAATTACGTTTCTTATACAAGAAAATGTTGAAAACGATATTTGCAACACATTATGTTCGTGCGGTCCTTTTGACCGCGCGCGACTACTCGCGTTACTTTTTTAGCGCGACTTCTTGAGGGTTAAAAAAAATAGCTGGACCCTTTCTCCTAAACATTGTCCATCAATCGGATAGAGCAGTAAAAGCCGACAAAATCTAAATGTTTATTTTGTTTCCAAACGGCATGGAACTGGAGTTTCAGATAGCTTTGTATAAACAGGTCCGCAAACGAAGAATTTTATATACGAGAGTGTAAAGAGGACCTCATATATATGGATGCTGAATACGGTGTTAGATTTGTGCAACAATATAAGTGATAATCAGGAATCGAAATTTGTGCACTAACATTGTAAGAGGATTTTTTGTCGAGGATGAAAGGTCCAAAAAGAACTTTACACCTCTGGTAACAAGTTGCTAGAACTTAATGCTTAATTAGTATTTGGGTTCTACTTCTCAACGGCTTCTACTACGTAACATCAATCCACCATAGCATTCCATCACAATATTTACCAAAAAAAATTACTTTTATTGATCCTAGTTTTACCATTTGTTTTCTTTCTTTCGTGATAATACATATGCCGCTTTATGCAGAGTAGCTAGTTTTGACGTATGATTAGCGTCATACGAAAGGCCTGACCACTGCAGGAAACATGTTAGTCAAACTCTAGTATGGCATTAATAACGCGTCAGAACGACTCTGCATAAGACCTATTGTATCTTACTACGTATTTATAACATTGTCTCCAAGATAAACATTTACTTAGTTTTCTTTTATTGGAAATGTTTACATTTGTCATAACATATTTTAATCCAATCCATTAGACCATGTATAACTTTTCCTCGTGCTTTTTTTTTTTTTTTTTCCACACTTTAATTTACACTTAACTCCTGTACTCTTCGAGTTATATTGTCAGCCCCATGGAATCAACCGGATGCAGTTTTCGTGTATTTTTCTTTCAGTTATTCGTCGTCTGTATTTGAGTCATTAAAGGAATTGGTTGTACCCACGAACGTGTTTGATATGGAACTTGATTAAATCAAACAACTTTTCTTGAACCTGTTCAGACCGGTAAGAAAATGTAGTTAAAGAAAGACATTTTTGCAATTAGAAACAACAAGATGGGTTATCGATAAATCAATACGTTATTCAATTGAAAGAGCAGACCAAGAGCTGCAAATTCGATTCATAGAGCTGGCCATAACTGATGAACTAATTTGTGGTATAAAGAGCAAAAGTGTAAGGAAGAGACCGCTAGATGTTCTAATAATGAATTTTCTCCATGGAACAGATCAGGGTTTAACAGAAGTAATCATACGGTGATTTCCTGTGCTTGCCGACGACAAATGCAACAGAGCATATAGATCCAAAAGATGCTGGCCCACGAACTACGTGGAGGTCGCAATGGGAATATGGTAATATTGCAGAGGAATCCACTTCTTTCACGTTGAATTAAGTTTCTATGGATAAGCCGAATGATGACAGGATGCTTCCCGTGATATAGGTAATGAACAAATTCACGAAAAAGATGAGTAGTCGAAGATCGCCAACACTTTGGATAGGGAATTTCGAAAGATAGTGATAACTATAATGTCAGGGGATGATCATTCATTTTTTTTTTTTTTCTGATGAGACTACAAGATGATAGGAATTGCAATGGACAGATTGCTTGAACATAACACTGTGAATGATATTGCAGGGTATTCGGTTTGAGGAACGAGGTACAGTGTCAATACGTCATAAAACTGGAGGACAAACAGGTGAGAGTATTATTATGAGATTGCAACTGAGAAGGTGAAAGCTTTGTTGGTTTGATGAAGATGTGGCAAATGAGGTACTATAATGTGCAAATAGTCCTAAAAGAAAATATTGACCTATTATTAAAGAGGATAGGTTTCACGAATATCTCGATTCTTAGCTGCTGGAATAGCTTTCAATATTGCCGGAGCATAAATGGAGTGTGAAGCTCCAACTTCTGATCCTGCACTACAATTTGAAAGGTTTAAAATTGTTCCGAAAATGACAATAATCTGTCGTGATGTAGTTTGAAATATTGAGGATAGCCTACACATAGCATTTCATTGGAATAAGCATCTCTTACGGCAGCCATTCAAAACGGTATCGACATTCACATACCTACAATTACGTATGAACCACAATATCTATTGTTGATAAGTCTGGCTCGTAATACTAAAATGATTATCACCGCACTCGTAAACCTACTACTTTCCTTTCGCAAAAGGCGTTCAATAAGTTCTGCACAGATTGCTATATTGTTTATAGGTTGCAATATTATGATGGAATTTTAAGTAAACATACTTTGGCTCTTTGGCTACAAGATTATGTCACTAATGTAGCCTCCGTCTGCTGTGATAGAGACCTGCACGGGCCGGTCTCGGGCGGGCCGACACTGATTTCTCTTGAGGTCGGGCCGGGCTGGGGCCGATTAATTGCAATTCTTTAATAATTATTGACTTTCGTTAAACGATAATTAGAATAAAGGCAAACGTTGAAGAAGTGTGCCCGTGAAAAATGTTACAAAATTAAACTTTAAAGATTTATTGGGCCCGGGCCGGGCTTGGGCCAAGAATTTCAAAAAAACTTTTCGGGCCCGGGCTGAGCCGGGCCTAGGTATATTCGGGCTGGATTGAGCTCGGGCCGAAAAATTCGGCCCGTGCATGTTTCTATGCTGTGACACATCTTGTTCAACGTTCTTTCCATACCTTGAAATCACTTTAGTACAATTCAGGTGGCTAACTTTTACATCATTGTTTCACTAAGAAATGAGGGCCTTGTCATTGTCGAATGTTTTTCCTCACAAGTGGGCCTCAGACAAACAGGAGCCAAGTCCGGACTATAGGGAGGCTCCGGACTATATGGTCTTCCTATCCCATTTTCATGATTTTCTGCTGTGTCGTCATGACTGTGTGAAGCTTGACGTTGCCATGAATCATCACTCAGTTTGATGACCTCACCTTGCAACTCCGGTCTCTTGGTCTGAAGAGCACGTCGTACCTTATCCAGTAACAGTAATGCTCCTTGTTAATTGTAAAGCCGTGGCCCAAGAAGTCTCAGTCACTTCACTGCACTTGATGGTCTATCACACACCTTGGTTTATCCAAAAGAGTGAAATCACCATCTTTAAATCGCTGCAACCAGTGTGTGATCCCCATAAACAGGAAGCAGCTTCTCATGAATTGATGTGGCTGATTCATCACCGGTTTTGAACAGGAAATCCATTACCAGGGGTGCCCACAAGGGGGGGGCTATGACGCAAACTGCGTCATTGAAATATTTAGGGGGTAAAAATCTATATAAATATGTTTGAAGGGGTGTAAAAATTAATCGAAAAGTTTTTTTTTCATGGAAGAACACCTACGGATAGACAATTGAGGGGGGGTGCGTCATGGACATGAGGGGGGTGGGCACCACTGCCATTACCAACCGTTGTTGGGTCCTGATGTCTATTTCAGTGTCCATTGTAGTTTACCTGTGAACAATAGGAAACAATTGTTACCATTTTGAAGCCAAAGGATCAAAGTATGCTAACGTAAAATTTCATCGTCATATTGACACATAATCTCCGGTATCCCCATATGCTTCGAAATTATTTTCCTATAAGAAAAACCAGGATGGTCATTGATATTCAAAATGCTTTTGATCTCGGAACCTAAATAAACGTTTTAATTCGGTTGCTTCGAAAAGAGCACCAAAATATGTACAATTCTGTTGACAAAACTGAGTTACATTTTGACAGATCAGTTCTGATCACAAAATCAATGTTTTACTCAATTGTGTTTTAAAACTGCTAGCATTGTTGTTTAAAAACATCATTAGAAACTGCAAGCAATATTGAGTAACTAAAATTATCGGGCCTTATGCAGAGTCATTCTGACGCGTGATTAATACCATACTAAAGAGTTCGACTAACACAAGTTTCCTACAGTACTCAGGCCTTTAGTATGACGCTAATCATACGTCAAAACGATCTGCATAAGGCGGATCAAGTGAGCTACCTAAAGCAACGAAACAATGGTTCCGCTAACGGGCCCTTTTTTTTTTTTTTTTTTTTTTTTTTTTTTTTTAAGTATTGCAGTATAGGAATCAGAACCGATTTTCTCAGAAAATTAATTTGAGCTTTGGGCTTGAAACAAATTTTATCAGAAAATTGGTTTCGGTGCCGAGACAGATACTTTCTTTTTAATTCAAACTCGATTTCTCACTTGAAGCAGTTTTTTTCGGGAAATCTGTTCCGAAACCGAAAACCAGTAGAACCTCGGTTCCGTTACTTTTAATAATCCTGAGAAAAGTTCATAACTCGCATTTAAAGATACTCATAAGGGACATAACCCAGGTGTCCGGCTCGGATTTGAATGAAATTTTCTGATAGAAGGCACGTATGCATTGTTTGTGATGACAGAAATTTTTGCCATGGTGCATATATATACAGGGTGACCGCGTGACTATGTTACAAAATTTAAGGGATGATTCCTGACACGGAAACAAGAAAAAAAGTTCAAATAAACTTTTCTCCAACGTACATAATTTCGGAGCTACAAGGTGCCGAAAGCGTGGGAAAATGACATTCAAAGCTCTATAGCTCGACTATCGTGAATGATAGAGCTAATGCGGCATGGTCACGTCAAAGACACCGAAGCTGCTGTATTCAAAAATGCTTAGGTCGAGATCGTGCAATTCGTACACAAGGGATTCCCCAAAGGAGCGTAGGGATTCCCGGATAATTTCTCAAGAAAGATGGGTCGAAAAGGATACGGATGAATAGCTGTCCCTACTGCTAGCAATGATGCGTCTGTACTAAGTCGATATTTTGCACAAGCACAAAATGGCGAACAGTTTTATAAGTGTCATGTGTGGTTGCATAACGCGCACTAAATAAGAGTGGGAAATATGAAAGGAAAATGTGAATAAATTTGTGCAAATGGTAAATACATGATAGTACACTGTCCTGTTTATTGTACGTATAGACGCGTTTAATAAAGGGAATAATCATGAAATGTACTAAAATGTTGTACAAACATCACACTAAGATTGTTTTCTTCCATGTAGTTTCGTCATTAAAAGCAAGTAAAACTAAGGGGAAAAACTTGGGTATATGGGTGTTTTCTTCCAGGCAGAAATCTTATATTATTTGATGATACGAGCCGAGGATACTTTTTACGCCATCCCATGTTAATTTGACCACTGCCAGAGAACAACAGTAAAATATCCGTTTCTTATCATTAGTCGTAATGTGCGTTACCCGAACATTGAAAAAAAAAAAAAAAGGAAAAACAATTTATCAGGACGTTTGTTTTAGTCGCTGCTTCCGATTTTTGCAGGACTGATTTCGAGATTTTGTCTAAAATACTTTACATGTCGTCATATTGTTATCGTTTAGAAGATATTTTAGAAGATATTTCGTAGCGTTTGCTTAGTGCAGTTTGTGCTTTGCTTGTTCGAATGTGAGATCAAATGGAGCATTCGATAGCAGAACTTGCGACATGACATTTGTATAGGTCAAGCAAATGACAACTGTCGAGAAGCTAATAGGTTATATCGACTGAAGTATAAACAAAGAAGACATCCAGCCCATACTATGTTTGCCAGACTTTTTCAACGCTTATGAAACACGAGGAATTTACAACCTCAGTACTACGACCAAGGAAGACGAAGAACCACAAGGATTCCAGACTTTGAAGAACAAGTGCTTGATCGTTTCGCCCAAGACCCAACAGTAAGTACCCGGAAAGTAGCACGTGAAAGCGGAGTAGCACACGATACTGTTTAGAAAGTAGTACACGAGCAACAGTTACACCATTATCACCCGCAGAGGGTTTAGGCCTTACGTCCAACTGACTTTCAACCTCGCGTTCGTTTTTGTGAGTGATTTCTCCAACGCTCTGTAATTGATCCGCAGTTTGCTTCCTGCGTGCTTTTCACCGACGAAGCTTGTTTCACGAAAGACTGGATATTTAATAGTCACAATAATCATGTATGGGCAGACGAAAATCCTTATGCAATTGTGGAAAGGGGCCACCAATACCGATTCGCCATAAATATGTGGGCGGGTATTATCAGTGATCACATAATAGGTCCATATTTACTACCACCACGATTAACTGCACCAGTGTATATGAAATTCCTGCGAGACATACTTCCATAGTTATTAGAGTATGTCCCTCTCGGTGTTCGTCAACGGATGTGGTTTCAACATGATGGTGTCCCAGCCCACTTTTCAGCTAGTGCTCGAGAGTATTTGAATCAAACGTTTCGTGACAGATGGATTGGAAGAGGCGGTACTGGTAATTGGCATGCACGTTCCCCAGATTTATTCCACTTGATTTTTTCTTGTGGGGTCATGTCAAAACACTTGTCTATGAAACGCCTATAGACAACGCAGAAGAACTATTAGCACGAATACTCCTTGCCTGTGATACTATAAGAACACATCCTGGGTTGTTACAGCGGATGCGTCAGAACATACTGCGACGCTGTAACGCTTATGTTGAAGTAGAGGGACGCCATGTCCATCACCTATTGTAGGATAATTGGGAGATTTGTCTCGTTTACAGGTAATTGATGATGTTCTTGGCTGCATTCAATCCTGCTATAAAATGTTGATTGAAGACATTATTCCCATTCTTGTGACTTTTGTTTTTAGGAAACAACCTCTTTTGCATTATGGTTGTTTCGCTTAGGTTTGTTTATTTGTTTTCAATGACAACAATACATAGAAGAAAGACTTTAATCGTGTGATCCTTTTACAAGCTTTTAGTATGTTTCATGACTATTACCTTTTATTAACAGCGTCTGTTCAATGATACGAAAGCGTAATATCATGTATTTACCATTTGTACCAAATTATTCACATTTTCCTTTCATGTTTTACCACTCTTATTTAGTGCGCGTTATGCAACCACACATGGCACGTATAAAACTGTTCGCCATTTTGTGCTTGTGCGAGATATCGACTTAGTACAGATGCATTATTGCTAGCAGTTAGGACAGCTATTCATTCGTATCCTTTTCGACCCATCTTTCTTGAGAGATTATCCGGGAATCCCTACGTTGCTTTGGGGAATCCCTTGTGCACGAGTTGCACGATCTCGACCTAAGCATTTTTGAATACAGCAGCTTCGGTGTCTTTGACGTGACCATGCCGCATTAGCTCTATCATTCACCGTAGTCGAGCTATAGAGCTTTGAATGTCATTTTCCCATGCTTTCGGCACCTTGTAGCTCCGAAATTATGTACGTTGGAGAAAAGTTTATTTGAACTTTTTTTCTTGTTTCCGTGTCAGGAATCATCCCTTAAATTTTGTAACATAATCACGCGGTCACCCTGTGTATATATATATATATATATATATATATATATATATATATATATATATATATATATATATATATATATATATATATATATATATTTTTAAGAGTTGTGATGTGGTTGTTAGAGATTACTGCAGAAGTCATTTACTACCCTTTGTAACGGAGTGTTAATGAAAGAACAATCGTGTAGATACATATAAGGCCTAGGGGGAAGTTGTATGGTAGGTATGACCTTCACGGCAGCCATCTTGAAATCCGTCATTTTGAATTAAGGTCAAGTTTTTTAAATGGGAATAGGGTAATATGATACATAATTTCGGTCCAGAATTTAATCAGGAAAACAATGGTAATTAGTTTTGAGATACGGATATTTTGGGAAAATTTACAGGGATATTAATTGTTTATACTTACTAATTGCGTAAGTCCCTTACTTCCGCTTCTAACCCGCGTATTAATGATAATAAGTAGATAAAAGCTTCGGTAATATATATTATGCCTAGAGGTAAGGATAACCTTGACGGAATCCGCCATTTTGAATTAAAGTGGTTTCGAAAAATGAAAACCACTGCATGTGACACCTCATTTTAATTGTAATTTCTCCCCAAAAAGCCAATGGTATGCTTATTTTTGTTCTATAGTTAACTAACTGGTATGAATTTAGGACTGCTTCTAATGTGCACCAAATGTCCCTTATTCGATCTTTCTAATTGGCAACACTCCTAATTTTCACCGCATGTTTTAAGATTCCAACTACACTTTGCAATTGTTGTCATGGCTCATGTTTTCTATGGATTGCTTATGGAGGTTTTTAAAATTAACGTTCAAAGACAGAAATATTTTAGTTAAAAAGTTTAATAATGTTAGCGATAATTATCCTGAAACTGTAGCAGATTTCCTGGAAGAAAATTGCCATTTAAAATTTATTATTAATGAGCTAGAAGTTCATAATAACTACACAGAACATTTATTGAGGTTGCAAAAACCGAGGGGGAGAACTTCAAAACGCTATCCACAACTTCTTCACAATTTTGATATATTTGTATCAGAAAAAAAAAAAAAGGATTCTGTAAATATTTTTTTTAAAATTAAAACCATAGCCAAAATAGCCATGTGTACTGAACTATCTGAAACTCAGGATAAAACGTTTTTGGAACAGAACGAAGTGCATGAAAGACTATATAAAGTAAAAAGTCTTTTTATCAGTTTCTTCCTTTGTGGCACATTTTTCTTGCCATCCAGACTGAATTTAGACAACTAGCAAAACAGAGTCTGCATACATTTCCAGCGCCACCTTCGAGCAGTTCCATTAAACTGCCTGAGGAGAAGGAGTAAGAAACCTAGGCAGGGTTACATAAGCTTGACACCTAGTTTCTCGATAAAATGAGCTCATAATTACTTAATATGTCATGGCTGCAACAAGATGCACGTTCGACATTGCATGCTATTCCATTTCAAATTTGGCAAGTATGCTCAGAAGCCAAAAGAACGATCGATAAAGCATATGGAAAGGACAGTATTGATACAAGTACGGTGAGGCATGGGCGGAGCTATGAAGAGGCATTGCCTTCCAATTTTTTGACAACTTCGCATCTTTATTCTTGACTTCATTACCATCTTTATTCCTGAAATGAAAGATTCGAGACCGACCGAAAGATCTGCCCTCCTCCCCCAGCAGACAATTCCTAATTCCGCTTATGGGTGAGAGATAGGTTTGCCAACTTCAAGAAGGGAAAATTTCGAACTGAAAGACAAGCAAAGGAATAGAAAACCTCAAGAATTCGAAAACAATGATCTGGAAACGCTACCCCCCCCCCCCAAAAAAAAAAAGACATGTGCGAAACAACCCAGGAACTGGGCGAAAAGCTTGGAGTCGACCATTAAACAATCGTTAAACGTTTTCACGCGCTTGGCAGATCCAAGAAGCAGGTAAAATGATCCTACATGGGCTTACAGAACGCATTATTGAAAGTCATCTGCAAACTTGTGTGTCACTTCATGTTCGCATTAAAAGAGACTTGTATGAGGGAAATCGTGGGTAAATCCTAGTCAGCCGTCGAAAAGGTTTTATTGTGAATCTGGTGGGGTATGAAGGACGTGCTTTGTTACGAATTGCCGAAACCTGGATAAATCATCAAGGTCGGACGCTACAAAAAATATATTATTCCGTTTGAACGAAAAAATCGAGGAGAAATGACTTCTTACTGCTCAAGGAACGCAAGAGGTCATACTGTTGCATGACAATGCTACTTAGTCAATAAAGAAACAATCTTCAAGCTGGGTTGGGAAGATCTTCCATATACCCAGGGGTGTAGCTATCTGTTTTAGGTAAGAGGGGCCCGTCATTTTTGAAGGGGGCAGCTACAATGTACAAAACAAAGAAACATGTTGCAGCTTGTGTTTCAGAGGCCTGACAAACTGGAAAATTTTTGTTCCCTTCCGGAAAACGAAACCACTGTTTTTTAGCTTATTCTTCTTCTTCTTATTATTATTATTATTATTATTATTATTATTATTATTATTATTATTTATTTTTGCTTTTTGTCCATAAATTATATTCCAGGTAGTTTTTATTATGTCTAACCAAGAACTATTGCCCAGCACCAAACATTATACCTTTGTGCATAACTATTTCAATTTAAGCCCTTGTACACAGAACTAGGGATGGTATCGAGACGAGACGAGACTTTATACAGTCTCGGTCTCTTCTCGGTTGATAAGTAGCGGTCTCGATCTCGTCTCGAGTCAAAAATCGCCTTCTTGGTCTCGTCTCGGTAAACAGATGCCTGTCTCGATCTCGGTCTCGGTCTCGAAGGTCAAGTCTCGGTCTCGTCTCGAAAGTCTCGAAATATAGTGTGAAATTAAAATTGTGAAAGTATTATTATCGTACAGTCTGTCGTTTCCGCTTCTTATTTTTTGCCTTCATTCTTGACTTAGAATTATGGTATGATGTAACTCTTCGTAGCTAATTTGGTAGCGCTAATGCTTTCCATGTGTGTGTTCCAGGTTCAATCATCAGTGGGTATAACATACCCGGGATAAAACCCTAATAATAACTCATATTTCATTTTCAGTAATAGACTTTGTCTCAAACAGCTTCAGTACTGCATATACAATTAAACTCTATTAAATTAACCCCAGTATTATACAGTAGTTTATTTCCTTCCTTTGAATCAGAATTGTTCAATACCTCCTAACGGATAACGCAATACATAGCAGCACGAATGTATTTAATCGTACCGAAATTGAAATTTTACAATTTCTCAGTTATTATCCAAAGCATTCTGCTTTGACTGTCATTTTAAAAACAGAATATATTTATTATCTTAACAAATAGAGTAAATTATTACTACAATATATTTTGTTTCAAATTGATCAAATGCTTTATTACAGTTTCACATCTCAGTGTTTAATTGACACTATAAAACAGGAACTTTCATATAATTTCATTAGTTGCCAAATAATTCATCTCTACTGCATATATTTCTCCTACAAATACAGTAGAGCGTCGATTATCTGAACGTCGGTCAACCGAACGACCGCTTAACCGAACTGTGTACTCGCTCGCACCTGTTACTCTCCCACCCCACCGTCCATCATCCCCCTCACTCCCAAACCAAGTTTCCCACAGTAGTCGCCGCACTGAGCCACCGCTGGCGGAACATTGCTTCTAATGGGGCTTTCATAAGGCACATTTTCCAGCAAATGTCCAGCACATTTTCCAGTCCATATTAAAAATAATTTCATTAGTACCAGTCATTAGTTGCCAAATAATTCATCTCTACTGCATATATTTCTCCTACAAATACAGTAGAGCGTCGATTATCTGAACGTCGGTCAACCGAACGACCGCTTAACCGAACTGTGTACTCGCTCGCACCTGTTACTCTCCCACCCCACCGTCCATCATCCCCCTCACTCCCAAACCAAGTTTCCCACAGTAGTCGCCGCACTGAGCCACCGCTGGCGGAACATTGCTTCTAATGGGGCCTTCATAAGGCGCTGCTGACCTGCCAAGCCGCCAGTCGCTGTGTTTCAACAATCAGCACACTTCTTTTTATGAATAAATTTACTGTACAGTACTTCTTTTTGGCAAATAAACATGTACAGTTCGATTATCCGAACAAACCAGTTTTCCGAACACCCATGCCCCCCAATTACTTCGGATAATCGACGCTCTACTGTAGTTCAAATCCGCTACTTTTGGAGCACAGACACGATATTTTTTGATCTTCGAATCTGACAACACTGACTCAATGATTTAAATCAACACAATATTATACTTTTATTTGGTCTAGTGGCTAGCACGCTTGACTTCGGTTCGTATGGTCCCGAATTAGATTCCCGGTGGGAGTACAGTTGAACGACCGAAGTATTTCGGATTCCATTATAATCATTAGCTCCAGTCTCCTTTAGACGCCTTAGCATAATCGTGGGACGTTAAACGAAAACAAAACAAAACAAAAATCAACACAATGTGTATTGCTAACTGTAAGTCCTTGAATAACTGCATATAGCTATGGTATGGATCGAGTTTGAGGTGGTCGGTGGTCAAACTAAAACAAGTGAAATGTAACTAGGGTGTAATTAGAACTTTTAATTAACCATGGTTTTGTGTACATCACGATTAAGGCTTAGGGGAACAACTAGGGTTACTGAAAGGTTATCAGTTACATTTAATTTCAGTTACAATTTGCATTTACGTGTATTGCTGGAACCAAATCTTTGTCATTAACATTAAGATTATAAAGACTATGAAAAACATTGTCTTTTGAAAACATTCTTGCACCATAAAACAAATTACGAGTAATTTTAAAATGTTTTGCAGTTTAGCTACGTTATTTGCACTATATTTAGAATAATATTTAGCAATTTATTCAAGTTGGCAACACTACTTAGAATAATGGAACTCTGACTTGTAAACAAAACAACTAAAAATATTGTTGTAATGTTATAGAAGCAAACTAAAGCAATAATCATTATAAAAATTTAACACAAATACACTATTTTAAACAGTACAACAATCACTATCCATGTGTTTAGTATCTCTAAAACGGTTTGAAATAACAATTGTTGTAAATGACATTATGATCACTTAAGTCTTTTGGAAGCGTGATATAATGAAATGTGATATGTCAGCACGTTTTCGAAGTGAAATCTTTAGAAAAAGTTAAATTTTTCATTTCTTGTAACTTTGATCCTTCATTCATTCGAAATACATTATACCACGATCATAGTATTTGACGCTAAGATACAAATGATGCGCATTGCACCGTCTATGCCATTTGAGTTATTAGAGATTTCCAAAATGTTGATGTTGGTGATACTATATTGTCCCTTGTTAGACTGAATAATGTATGTTGTAATGTGGTTTCATTTAATATCTAAATTAGAAATAGGTAATACCTTACATAGTTCAATTTGAGAAAATACAACTTTATTTTGCGTTGGCAACACTGCTTGTTTATCTAGTGGTATTGCAGAGTATCTAGAAGAATTTTTCCTTTAATATATCACACAACATGGTACAAATTTTCAGCATTTTAAATATATATATGTAGGGGTGGGTTCAGGATACGATCAAGGGAGGGGCTAAACCATATTTTGCCGTTTTATCTAGTGTAAAGCAGGATTGAAGCCCATTTTATCCAGTGTATACCTCAGCGTCAAGGGGGGCTATAGCCCCTATAGCCCCCTTGGATCCGCCACTTTGTATATATATATATATATATATATATATATATATATAGAGAGAGAGAGAGAGAGAGAGAGAGAGAGAGATAGACAGACAGACAGAGAGAAGATTATTTACAACAGCAGTGGATTTTGTTTCGGGAGAAGCTTGAGGAACGGGTAAGAAACATTTATGTTGTGCGTGCAATGCGAAAAATAATCAAATTTATTTCGGGAGGGGCTTGAGCCCGACATCTACCCCTAAATACGCCACTGTACATCAGTCAACCGTTCCCATATTTTCTCACACAGCAGCGAAACAAATTTTGAGTATAGGCAAAATAGCTGTCAATATTCGAGACGAGACCGAGACTTTCGAGACTGACCAAGGTCTCGTCTCGATTTATAGAGGTCTGTCTCGGTCTCGGTCTCGGTCTCGTCTCGGTATTTAAAAGTCCGTCTCGGTCTCATCTCAGTATATAAAAGTCCGTCTCGGTCTCGGTCTCGGTACTATCCCTACACAGAACCTATCTATTGTAATATCCCACGTGCTATTGTGTATAAACAATATTATAAGCTTGTATTTACAAACACCACATGGTTTTACGCCAGGATACTACGAACCACATGGATTCACTACAACATGCAGACGACGGACTTCTGGCTCCTCCTACGAAGCAGACGACAACATCGAAGTAGCAGCGCCACCGCCGCCTGGAGCCGTATAAATTCGGTAGCCACCAGCAGACCAGTACCAGTTCTCTGGTGTCCCTCCTACTGTTTGCCACGGAACATTAGGAGTATCCTAACCCCAAACCTCTAGTCTGCTACGGGACTCTTGGCTTGTTTTATTGTTTTCTCACCCGCCACGTTCAAACATCGATATGTCTGCTAAGACGAACCTGAAAGATCACAAATAGTCCCCATCAGCATCGACGATCTTCTGTCAACGTTCTGGGAAGCCATGGATTCCATCGCGGTAGATCTTTGTGGGCCGTGAAGCGAAGAAGGTATAAAGTGCATTTTGCACCTCTACTAGAGATTTTAACTAGCGTCTTATAAGATGATTGTCCAAGGAATGGAACAGGTGATAATCAGACGGTGCAATGTCCGGGGAGTGTGGTGGATGCAATAGTGTTTCCCATCCAAGGCGTAGAATGGTGTCCCGGGTCATCTAGCCACGTGGGGTTTATTGTTGTCTTGAGACAGGAGGACCTCTTTGCGATCCAGAAGAGCTGGCTTCAGAGTTTTGAGTTTTTCTTGAACACTGCTCAACTGCTGACAGTACACAGTTTCTTTGATGCTCTGAGCAGCTGGAAGCAGTTTCCGATGCAGATGCCGCGAGCAGTCCACCAAACACACAGCAAAACCTTCTTCTGGTACAGTGCTGTTATCGGCTGTTTTGGAACTGGTTCATGGGATGCTAACCAATGATGACTGCTCCATGGAGCTTCGTACAGGACCCACTTCTCATCACATTTCAACACCCTGTCCAGCTTGCTCAGACGAGATTGCAAAGAAACACAGGTGACAGCTCGCGTTGCCTTCTAGCCTGGAATCAAATCATGTGGGACCCATCGACCCGACTTGCAGTGTTTCCCAGTTGATGGAGGTACTGCCGAATGGTTTCTCCACTCACACTGAATTGTAATCTCAGTTTCTCACGTGTTTCGCTATTGTTCGCCTCAATTGCTGCCTGAAGAACTTTCTTTTGTACATGTGTTGATCGTGGTGCGTCTTCGAGTGTTTCGTCACCGTCCTTAAACTTGTTAAACCACCTCTGTACTGTCCGCTTAGTCACGACACGCTCATTAAAGGCCTGGCATATCTTCCGCCTCGCTGCAGCGGCATTTGATCCCAGTTTGAACTCGTACAGCATACGCGACCTTATGACGCTCTGTGGAGGTCCCATGTTCACTCTGTCCTTACGCAAGTTCACGGTGTAACTGAGCTGCTAAAACCAGGTAGTACGTTGGATATACCCACACCAACAATTGACCTTCGCCTTATGAGAACCTGGGTATTGCATACAATACGTTTTTCGAACTCCCGTCATGGCTATGAATATTTAAGAACATGCCCGAGTCTCGGTTATTGTATTCGGGAAGTGTCGAAATTACTGCAGAAAAGGCAGCTGGTTTTTGTTTTTACCTACAGGTGGCTCTATTGTCTGCTGAAGGCGGGAAGAAGGCAATTGGGGTTATGGACGCATCTGATCCAAGTACATTGATTGAATAATTTCTTAGAAAATAAAACATGGTAAAGTAAATTTCAAGTTTAATGATTTACATATTTTATGCTTATATTACGAAGGGAAATATACAATTTTCCTTGTGAATTGTATGCAATACATAGCAATTTGAGACCCAAAGTACTGCATACAATTCGACACATTATCGATCAATAGGAAAGCAGTATGACATAATCGTTTTTAAATATCTACTATTGGGTCTATTGTTACCTAATATACAAAATTTCATCAAAAGTTTTTGACAAATAAATTCTCGGGTCTCAGGAGGTTATGTCCATTCGCATTCAACTCACGGTGTGAGGGCCAATGGATCACAGACCTCCACAAAAAGTGATAGAACATTCTTGGTTATCTTCATAAATAAGATTGGTTTTCTTTGAAATTGTACTTAGTTTCTTTAAGATTTCATCTCAAAAATATTTGTTTATTATTCGTGACTAAAAAAACATAATTATTTTTAATAGCTATATCTTACTTCCTGTTTTACACCAAGTAGCGTTAAAAAAAAGAGTGAATGAAATCCAAACTGAAAAACTGAATAAAATCTATATTTTTCACCAAATTTTCCATCTGATACAAAAATGTTTTTTAAAACACTAGTTACTAATTAGTTTAGTACCATTATTTAATGGTAGCATTTATAGTACCTTGTTAAAACATTTGTCTTCCAATTGTCAAATATAAATCGCAATAAGTTGTGTAATCTGCTGTCACAAAAAGGTATACTATATTATTTTCCGATCGGTATAAGGAAGAGATAACATACTATTCGATCGGTATGGTAAAATAGTGTTTTTCCATATATTTTACCGTAAGTTATTTGGTAAACTGGTCGTTTGGAGGCCAAGAAATCATTTGGGGGGCCCTGGTCCCGATGCCCCCCCACCATGGCTACACTCCTGCATATGCCACATATTCACTTGATTTCGCTCTTTCAGATTATCATCTATTTAGGTCCCTACAGCATACACTTTCTAACCAGCCCTTTGCAAACATTGATAATATCAAGAATTGCATCGATAACTTCATCGCCTCTAAATCGCAATCCTTTTCGAGCAGGGAATACGCAGTCACCTACTTATGGACTAGAGTGATAGAAAGTCAAAGAAAATGCTTTGGTGATTAAGATTGTATTTCGTTGCTTAAAAATGTAATTTTTATTCGCAGTAAAAAAACACTGGAAACATATGGACACTACTAATATATTAAGATGTACAACTTCCAGGTACCTGTACTTGATAAATTGACTAGACAACCAGAACAACATTTGAACAATGTACACTTTTGGCAGAAACTGTAACAGTTTGGAAACCATTCAAGTCAGGGAGTTCTGCATTGAATATGGGACTCACAAGTACTGGATGTTGTTACACATTTTCTTAATTGTATAATCCATTACATGGAAACAGAAGTGGTACTTAAACAAGAAAATTTCCGTTTAAAGAAACTCCAGCGCGAGAAAGAGTTTTTTCTCTACTCTCAGATGAAAATTATTGAATTTGTGTATGTTATACCAGTCTCTATACAGAGTGTTTACCGTAAATTAAAAGGATTTCTAAGCATAACTTAATAGTTCGGAAAAAGTCTGTAGTATTATGAAACCTGAAAAGTTAATTTTAACATCCTAACATCATAAGTTTATCTTCAAAACTTAAATGGATCCTTCTTTTGCCGTGCTTTCCGCATTGCGGGCGCTGCGAGCCCGTAGTTACGCCACTAATCATGATGGGCCTTATGCAGAGTCGTTTTGAAGTTTTATTAGCGTCATCCTGACTACTACAGGCAGGGTCGTCGCAAGGGGGGTCAAGCCATGCGACCGCCCAGGGCGGCAAGTCTAATGGGCGGCAAAATTTGAAAAGAAAAGAATACTATTAAAATATAATGCTTGTAATAGACCTACATGTAAAAATAAAATTGTGTTCCCCTGTGAATGTAATTGAACTTACTTCACTCACATTCAAGAAAATACTCAGGAAATTCAGAGCATTCCCCCTCATTTTCAATTATCAAACTACTAGCCACAAGTATCTCGTTCAATATTTCCCTTGCAGCGGCGTAGATAAGATTTGCACAAATATCATACATAGTGATGTCGTTATAGACCAAGATCCAACGAATTCGAATCGTAGTATAAATTATTTTATTAGAACCACCCTAGTCAAAAGAGGTCCTCCAGGGCAATTAACCAAGCTTGACAACTGTCCCAGAGATAATTTCAACCGTCGGTTCACAGGTAACTGTTACAAGTACACATTATGTAATGGCGAAACTGTGTTCAGAAAGTAGTTAGTTCATTCAGAAAGTAAGAATGCTGTTTTCTGTTTTTGTTACAAATTGTTTTCCATAAGTAAAATATATATATTTCACAGTTGATGGCTATAAAAATTGGCGCCTCATTTCTGAAGCTTTGCTTAGTCATGATAGATCTCCAATTCACTTTTAGTCTCAAAGAAAGTGGATGGAGCTTTCGATACGACTGAAGAGTGGTCTTACAATTGACGCAGAACACTAGAAAATGTTAAATGCCAAAACACAACATCGGAAGAACGTAATAGAACGACTAGTTGCTATACTACTGTTTTTAAGTGAACAATGTCTACCGTTACGCGGAACATGAGATAACTTTACACAAGTAAAAATAGTAATTTTCTGGAACTGGTAGAACTCTTTGCAAAGTTTGACAGCGTCATGGCCAAACACATTAAAAGAACCATAGGAGGACAAAATAAATATCACCATTACTTAGGAAAAGATGCCTAAAATGTAATTATTCAAATTCTTAAGTGAACAAATTAGAAGTAAAATACTGTCTTTGTTGAGAGTTGCAAAATAATACTAGACTATACGCCAGATATTTCTGGTACAGAGCAAATGACAATAATCGTTCGTTTTGTATTTACCTAGTTTCTTTGGACTGCTAAGGATGCACTAATCTTCATCGTTTGTCCTACCTTTGTGAAACAATTAAAGTAATATTCGATAATTTTAAATTCGATCCCGTCCCACTTATCCATTAATAACTCCTAAATTATGATAGAACTAACGTTAGTGCTTTGAGTTTTATGTAGCACTAACGATGCACTAATCTTTAGCATTTGTCCTATCTTTATGGGAAAATTAGTGTAAAATTAAGTAAGTTTGAATTCTGTACCATCCGTGTAATTCATTAATAACTCCTAAATTATGATAACACTAACGTTAGTGCTTGCTGTTTAATGGAGGTCCAACAATACACTGACTGCTGATATTTATCTTATTTCTGTCTGACAATTAGTATAAAATTCTACAAAAAATTGGAATATGTGAAGTTAGTCCCGCACGAGTTATTCATCAGTAACTCACAAACTATGATAGCACTAACTTTAGCGCTTAAATAGCACTACCGTTAGAACCTTTTGGAGTACTACCGATGCACAAAAATTCGACGTTTATTCTACCTTTGCGAGACAATTATTGTAAAATTCGATAAATTTAAATTTAAATTTAGTCCTGAGTTAGTTATTCACTTATAACCCCTAAATTATGTTAGTACTAACTTTAGGGCTTACTGTTTCATAGAGCTCTAACAATGCACTAACCGCTGGTGTTAGTTCTACTTTTGTGGCATAATTACTGTAAAATTGTGTGAAAGTTGAAAAATCTAAACTTAGAACTGCCCGAGTTATTCATTAATAACTTCTAAAGTATCATGGTACTAAGCTTAGTGTGTAGTGCACTAATGTGCACTAAAGAAGCACTAAACATGTAAAAGGTTTTAGTAGCATTTGAGAACCGTGCGGGGCTAACTTTAGGGACGTATCATTTTCATTTTGTAAAATTAAGGCCAAATTTAAAAGCACTAATGACCACGTATATTGTAATGGTTACTACTTCGTTAGTAGGACTTATTGGAGAACTCCACATATTAGTGCTTCAAGTATGGAAATTATAAGATAAAACTTCGGGGATGCTAACTACACGTTAGCTCTTCCCTACAAAAACATTCAAGATGACAAGCTCTAATGTTCGGAGTTGGTGCACTAGCAACCACTAACGAAGCAGTAACGATTGCACTAGAAGAGATCATTACTGTTTTTGAACTTGGCGAGGATTTGGCCAGTAGAAAAATTAACATGTTTTTATTTTGGGACTTTCGTGACATATAAATGATACCGTATCTACAACAATAATGAAGCACAAACGAAACTATTAGCGTTTTTAGATACATTAACGATGCACTAACAAGCGGCACTAATTTTTTTTCGTTAGTGCTTAAAGTGGGGCTCATAGGGTAATTACTCCCTATCATTGGTTTGGCTCTAGAGAATACACTAATGAAGCACTAACGTCATTGGTTGGCGCACTCAGAAGCAATAACGATGCACTAATGAGGGCACTGATTTTTTGTTACTGCTTGAAATGGAGGCAGCGTGAACTTGGCTCCCCAAAGGTTTTTAAATTGTAGCATCTACACTCAAAAAGCACTTACGTTATTGGTTGGTTAACTACGAAGCACTAACGATGCATTAAGGATTACAATAGAAGATATCATTAGTGCTTTTGAATTTGGCGGTTAACGCAACAAAAAAATTCCCATGCATTTCTTATGGGAGTTTTGGAACTTATAATTGGCTATATCTGCACTAATAGTGAAGCATTCATAAAACAATTAGTGTTTTCTAGAAGCACTAACGATAAGCACTAATTTATTCGTTACTGCTTAAAGTAGGGATCAAGATCACGCTGACCTCAAAGGTTTTTCACTTGTTGGATCGACAGTAATGAAGAACAAACGTTAGGGGTTGGTGCACTAAGAAGCACTAACGATTGCAGTAGAATAGGTTATTAGTGCTTTTGAATTTGACCGCAATTTCACGCAATGAAAAATTTCACATGCATTTCTTAAGGGAGTTTTGTGACATATAATTGACTATATCTACACTAATAGTAAAACATTAACAAAACTATTAGTATTTTCTAAAAGCACTAACGATACACAAACGAATGGCACGAATTTTTTCATTAGTGCATAGTGTGGTGAAATTAGCGTGAACCATTGCTTTCGTTCTAGAACCTACACTAATGAAACATTAACGTTAGCGGTTAGTGCACTAATAAGCACTAACGATGCAATAACGAATTGCACTAATTATTTCGTTAGTCCTTAAAGTGGGGTCCACCGTCAATTTGGAACCTTAAAAGTTTTTTTTTACCTGTAGCATGTACACTAATAAAGCACTAATGTTAGAGGTTGGGTCACTAAGAAGCACTAACGATGTAATAATGGTTGACACTAATTTTATCCTTAATGCATTAAGTGGAAGCCTCAAGTTCACGATGTGTAATTTCAACACCACTAACGAACAAATTGAAGCACGACCAAGCACCAACGTAGCAAAAACGTTTGGCAGTAGAAAATCAGTTTTATCTCAATTAGGGAAAAAGTGGGACAACTTCACGCGAATTAATTTCGTTATAACGGCGTTATTTGAACAGCACTAACGCTCAAATTTGGCCACTAACCAGCACTAATATAGCACAAACGTTTGGCGTTAGGAAATCCATTCTATCTCAATTAAGGAAGAAAAGCGGGGCCAACTTCACACTAATTAATTTCGTTATAATGGAGTTATTTGAACAGCACTAACGCCCAAATTTGGGCACTAACCAGTACTAACGTAGCAAGCCTTTGGCGTTAGAAAATCAATTCTATCTCAATTAGGGAAAAAGGCGTAGTCAACTTGACTCTAATTAATTTCGTTATAACGGCGTTATTTGAACTGCACTAACGCTCAAATTTGGACACTAACCAACACTAACGTAGCACAAACGTTTGGCATTAGAAAATCAATTCTATCTCAATTATTGAAAAAGCGGGGCCAACTTGACGTCAAGTTGGCCCCGAAATTTAAATTGTTCATAACTTTGTTATTTTGATTGCACGAACGCTGAAATTTTGGCACTAACCAGCACTAACGTAGCACAACCGACTAGCATTATTTATTTTTCTCCGTCCAAAATTGGTGGGGCCAACTTGATGCTAGTCATACTCTATTGGAAACACCATTTGATATAAAATAAGCTTAAAAATGAAAACTTAGTCGCGACCAAAGCATATTTTTAAAATTTTATTTTCTGCATGCGCTGCTGTATATCATAAATATACACCGAAATCGAACATACTAAATATTGTCATGTATGGAGTCTTAAATATTACGTAAGCATTCGAGAGAGATAGTTAATTTTTTGTCTGCTTTTCTATTTCATACTACATGTTTTTAAATGGGGCATCTTATTTTTCGTGACACTTGAATGTCGTCTGTCAAAATAAGAATTCCGGATTAAAGGGGGCGGCATGTGAAAGTAGCTACTGCCTACGGCGGCGAAACTGCTAGTGCCGGCCCTGCGACAGGAAACATGTTAGGCCTAGTCGAACTCTTTAATATGGCACTAATCACGCATCAGAACGACCCTAGGCCCTTAAAACTAAAAGTAACGTAAGATAGGACCCAGGGGCGGATCCAGGACCGACTTCTGAGGGGCGGTGGGTTCTCATGCTGCTACTTTTAAGGGCTCCAAACTTTGGGATCAGTTTTATTTATATATATAAGAAAGTTTTGTCTTCTGGGGGGGAAGGCGATTGCCCCGATCACCCCCTGGATCTGCCCCTGATAGGACCTATGTTAACGTTTTCTTACCTTGATTCCTCCTTCTGCTTGGACAACCCTACGACCTTTTTCAACATAAATTATTGCTAAGCTCACTAACGCGTTTCTAAGTATAGAAGTTAGCATCACACGTCAGCCAAGCACTTAATATAACGCTAAAAACGACTCCGGATAGGGACCAAAATGTCTAAAATCGAACTTTTTTTTAGTGAAGGGAAATTTTAGATAAGAATGGAAAATTCCCTTCTTTAAAAGGAGATTATTTTATGGGGTTTCTGAAACACTGCGTCTGTGCGACGTTGCCAAATTTGTGCAGTGGAGAGACTGACGGGCGGCTGACAGACTTCTACTCTCTTATAATAACTATATTTGTAACAACCGGTAGTAAAGGTAAGTACTTCCTGTGCTGAGTTTCAAAGTGAATTACACATTATCCACCGTTGGTTAGATGTTCTGGGAAATCTAATTAAATGCTGATTGCCAATGATCATTAAGCAATGTAGCAAAGCCAGAAGTATGTGAGCCGTTGGTGATTGAGAGACTGAATTACTCTAAAAAGTCAGTGCTATAACATATTTGCACTGGAATTGAGGTTACATCAAGTGTCTTTTGTTTTCCTTCTGAAAAGTTGGAATGTTTCATTTGGTTGTCAAACTTATTGTTTTGAGAAAACTGATCCTCTTAAAGTCTAAACAAAATATTGTTTCTTACTGTTGTATTTTACAGAATCTTACATACATTCATGATTTATATACTTCTTTCGTGAAATCGACTTCTAATACTTAGTTTCTTATGGGAAGAGTTCCACAGATTTATTTTATGAGAGCTTATCCGTTATGGTTATAAATACAGCATCGGAACCTGTGCCATAAAAATAACATTGAAAAAATTGGTTCTAGGTGGCCATTAAAAGCAGCTCCTATTGAATTTAAACCTCGTAAGGGCAGGACGAACCTGGTGGGTCGGTGTGGAAGCAAGCACGTCAGCAACAATTGGTATGCGTGTAAGCGAGGATGGTGGAAGCACACTTTGTTCCTTCATGTTACTGGATGCCTTACCTGTCGTACAACTATCCTTACTGATCATGAATTAACACAATGTATCCAAATACAGTTTAATTCCATCATGATCTCTTCATGAACTGTTAAACGGTTAGAAGTATACACTTTGGATTACGTTTTTAAAGATTATAACGGATGTCACATGTAAGATCCTAATATATTTTTGGTTATTTATACACTCTCATTTTGAAATAACGTTACATATTTTTTCTGTAAATTTTACAAATCTATAACTCCGTAAAGCAGGTTCGCAATTATATTTTAATAGAAAATCGGTTTAGTGCGCCATCACGTTTTCAGCACATTACAGATGTTTAATATCACGAATTGAAAGTAAATAGTAATAATTATCTTGTTTTGTTTTCTTTCAATTTTTATTTCTAGGGAGGCATGGTGGCTTAGTGGCAAAACGCTCACGTCTCATGCATGGGGACATGGTTGTCCCCGGCCAAGTGAGTGTGTGGTATACAACATACTTTCCGTAAGTTTTCTCGTTGTATTCCCACATTCTCATTCCACCATTTCTTCTACCATTCAGTGGCCTTATCATAATCTCCCTTAGCTTAAAGGGCATAAACGTGGGACGTAAACCTGGAAGATTTTTTTTATTTATGTATTTGGTAGTTTTGAGAATTGTATTCCATTTTAACATAGTTTTAAATAACATTTTGATTATTTTAATCTCCATCAAATATCCATAATTTCATACAGTTTCACGACACGGGTGGAAAATGTTTGGAAGTTTCGTCACATGCCGCACCTGAAAATTAAGAAGAGAATATTTATAAGAGTTCCGCGGTGATCGCGACAGTGTAAACATCTCTGATAGTGAGCTGCTGAAGAGGAAATGTTTAAAGTGAAAAATTTTCATCATACACCATTTACTCTTATCACATTAGATCACGAAAACATTTACACACAATTACAATTAATCTACACGTACTCATATCATTTATTTTTCACTTTATTCAACATTTTCACCCCGATTATCTGGGTAACTGGACCTCTTCTTCCCGCTGGAACTCCTTCCCGATTTTGACATTTTACTCGACTATGACATTACAGTTATTACTCGAATTTGATTGTTTCTTTATATACCTTATCTTAACTAATGAATAATTTAACTAACGAACAATTTATTCTTAAAATACACTTAATACTATATGTTACAGGTAAAACGACTAGTAGGTCGACCAAGAAAGAAAAAATTCAAATGGCGGCTCCCGCCATTTGCACGATCAGTTACAAAAACAATACAAACTTTTCAAATTAATCGCATTTATAGCATACTTGCCGTAAGTTGATGCTTTTTAATTACACCGATAATGGTGAAGAAGAAAGAAAGAATATTTATAAAGTTCACTTTTTCAAACAAAACTAATTATTTCTTAACAATTATTTTAAATTAGTAATAAATATTGTCGGAAAGCAATTTGTGGAATCAAATGTTTGTGCATATTAATTGATAAGTTTGAAGAATTGGACAAGATGTAGGAATTTCTAAGTGAATCAACTGGAAATCAGAGGAAAAAAATAGTAAGACATAACGGTGGCTCCGCAAGTTAACAGACAGATATGCTTACAGATAATGTGTTAAAATAAGATACAGCCTTTATTTTCTTCAACATATTCTAGTTACTGTCATAAGCGCAGACACGAAGAAAACATTGGGGCTGCTTAGGTTTGCCCAAGAGAAGATGAGACAGAGCTCTTCCAATACAAAAATAGAAACAGATGTACTTTCCAAGACGAAGGAATCAGTTTCATAGTTTTTAAAACGAGATAGTCTCAACTCTTGTTTTGTAGGTGTTGAGGGAATACAATAATCTGTCAAAGTATTATTGTGATATCGCGACTTAGTAGAGTTTTTGTTTATAGATGTCGCTTTACAGGAACCTGATATATATGAAGATTTGGAGCAAAAAGGCTTACATAGAAGTAAGTTGATATAGATGATTGGTTTGTTCCATTGAATTCTGTTAAGATTACCTCTGGTTAGAGCTGAGTAAAGTAATTACTATACGATTGAAATGTGACTAGTTCATCTATTATTTGCTTAATTCGTAACTAATATAGTGTTTTAACTAATTGTGACTGGGAAAAAATCATTCGGTACAGTTTAAATATAAAGACACGCTTCGAGATAGATAGAAGTGAGAAAGGATCATTGCTTCGTTATCTTTGCTGGAACCTTTCGATGAGATTGGTCAAGTACAGTCATACTTTTTGACAAAAAAAATAAAAAAAAATAAAAAATAATAAAAAATAAAAAAAACTATGTAAGGTAAAAAAAAATATTAAATTTTTTCTTTACTGTTCGTTATCTATTTATCCGGTATCGTTTTATGTCTAATTGAAACTTTATTCCTAATCGATATTCTTTATCTCACACTCTTACGAGTCTGCCATTTTTACCTTACAACAAAAAAGAAAGAAATTCCAAAAGATATAATTCGTCCGCTCGCTGTTGTCTAGGTAACAGGTTCAAAAATACGATTGAGTTAAAAAATAACAAGTCAAAAGATTTACGGAGAATAACTTGATTTATTAAGCTTAATGTTTCTCTAATTTAGGTAAGGTGAGTGACTAAAAATCTGAGATTCAAAGGACGTTAATTCGCCCTTGTAAAATTAATCTTTAATA
Organism: Thermobia domestica; assembly: GCF_964235325.1. Taxonomy (NCBI): domain Eukaryota; kingdom Metazoa; phylum Arthropoda; class Insecta; order Zygentoma; family Lepismatidae; genus Thermobia; species Thermobia domestica. The sequence continues at coordinate 188,959,267 of NC_137454.1, read as the reverse complement.
TTTTGCTCGACTTCCCAAAAACTCATCATGAGAGTTCAAGGAGCACAAACTCTAATTTAAATATCACTAAAACATAAAAATAAAAAACTTCTCTAATAATTGTTTGGGAACTGCGGTAATATGGAAACTAGTACTCTCTCTACTCTAGGTCCATATTCCTTACTTTCAAAGACTGCTTAACTTCAATTAGTAACAGTCCGGCCTACACCTGGTTTGGACTCTCAACACTCTGAGAAATCCAGAAAAAGGAAACTAGCTAAAATCTTAAGGATAGGTAACTTAGGGAATTAGGAGTAGCAGCCGTCACTCATGGCCCAGCTATATTACGTCTTCCATTCAAGACTCTAGGTTAAAAGGTGAACACACACTCTAATACTTTCAAACACGAAAGTCGCAGTGTGAAAACCAAAACACCAGCCAAGTCTCATTATTGCATGACTGTACAGGGAAACGAAACCAAATCGCAACTTGGATTCTACTTTAAATGGGAAAAAACCTCCAGCACCTGGAGAGTTTCAAAACCTAAGTGCCCTGGGTTCACTCTCTCCCTAGGGTCACCCCAAGAGCAAATTACTTTTCACTCCTTCTAACCTTTAACTAGAGCCCAGTTAAGTCATTAATCTGACGTAGAGCTCAAAAATCCTACTTCATTCTTTAATCCCTATTCCTAACTCTGGAATTCACCTAAGTTACGGCCAGAGACCAATTTCTCTAGCGGGACTGGAAGCCACGGACTAACATATCCACTGGACAACCAGTAACTAATCTAAAGGACAAAACTCCCAGAAAAAAGCTCTCTTGCTAATTCCCTTCGGACTGAACAGCCACCAGCATAGCCCTCTACTCTACAGGCCTCCTTAGCTGAAACAGCGAAAGCCATAAAAAAATCCGCCTTTTTATATGTTTTGCCGGGGACAGAAAAAATGAAGAAAAAACTTAAGTATTAACGGTTCTAGAAGCTTCCACAGCAGTGGAAAAATACTGGAAAAGTATGAAAGAAAAGGTGAAATCTTCAAAAAACTAGCCTCTCTACCAGGTCTATAATAAAGTGGGAGCGAGAGTAATACACGATCTAACTAACTGAATCTTAATCTTAAAAGAAAATTTGGCTTATATAAATGATTGGGATAATGCACTAATTGATATTTACATATATTTACATATATTAAACATAGTAAAATTATATATTATGCTATACTTATTAAATAGATAAAACCCAGATAAATGCATTAGATAAATACGTGTCAGGCCTGACTTATTATTAATACACACAACTTAATTATGAATAGATAGATTTAATATTAAAATATATAACCTGAAATATCAAAGCAAGGTAACGAAGTGCCCCTTGCATATACCCATTCCAATAAAAAAAAAAAAGAAAAAAGAAAAAGAAAAAAATTCTTGCCTCCAAACTGGGCATGTGAGTTTATAGTCTCGAAACAGTCACTTAGAAACTTTCACTGATCAAAAAATCACAATTTCACTGTAAAAATAAAATGAATTTACACATTTTAAAAACCACTTTAATTCACTTGAGGGATAATATCCCTTCACTGTTTATTGTCTCGTACCGTTCTCAATGAAAGAAATAATTTTTAGAAAAAAAATAAAAAATCACTTTAAATAATTCTCAAATATAATTTTCACAAATCACTCCTCTCTGTTCTCTTGAATTTCTCAGAAACATCACTATATCACTCAGAAATTCATTTTCTTCTTGACGTCTTCTGCACCTTTAGAGGGAATTGGGAACACCAGATTCTTACCTGGAGTATCAGAAAGTGACTCACAGTCCAATTCTTCTCCATCAGTAATGAGATCAAGAACAAACTCATCCTCGACGTGGGCTACGCTCGAGGATCCACCACCTGACGTTTCTTCAACGGCAGCCTTGTTAGCCTTTTCCCGTAAAAGGCTTTGGTAATATTTCCGAGCCGATTTTTGGAACTGAACAGCTCGTATTTCCTTCAAGGTATATTCCGCTTCGTTTTTCTGAAATTTTTTAACTTGCACCTCACCCGACTTATCACTTAAAAGCAACCTTCGTTTATTGTTTTTTGGTGCATCTACGTGACACAAAAGTTCTAATTCGAAACTTGATCCAGCTTTAGGGCGAGCTGCCACGAAAACATTTCTCGAAGTGTTTAGCTTCTTGAATAGTCCTGCCATTTTATTTTACTAAAAAAAAATCTTACGATGTCTACACCAAAAAAGTAACTGTTCAACTGGTGGACTGCCAGGCTAAATCCCTAACCTCTAGCTAATTTCAAAATAAAAAGAAATATATATATATATATATATATATATATATATATATAACAAACATGGGTGAAAGAACTTTAAATAACCTCATCCGTAGGATGTTTTATTTTTCCCCCTGCCCTTGCGACCTTTTCATCTGGAAAAAGTGTCCTCGCAAACTCTGGTTGTAGTTCTTTTACATGTTTACAAAATTTGGGAGCTATAAAAATCGGTTTAAGCATGTCGGCGTTCGTCTTTACTATTCTCCCACTGTCCTGATTCCTTACTAAAAATGTGTTAGCGGCAATCTGCTTCTGTATTAACCAAGGTCCTCCGTACTTCGGCAATAATGAAGCACTAACTTTGTTTGTAGGCGAAGATAACCTTGTTATTCTTAACCATACTCGCTGACCCTCTTTAAATGGATTGGGTTTTCTTCCTTTGTCGTAAATTCTCTTCCTGGCGGCATGTTGTCTCTTCTGAACTTCGTTCGCGCGGTTGAAGGCAGTTTCCATCCGATCTCTAATTTCTCTGACATACTTCAGGTAGTCTGTCTTCCCCTCATTTTTTCTTTCCGCGAGAGGTTCCAAAATAGGGTGACTAAATGGCCTTCCAAAAAACAAATGGGCTGGACTAAAACCAGTAGCAGCACAAACTCTTGAGTTTATTGCAAATTCTATCAATTTTATGTCTTTTGACCAATCCTCATGCCGTTTTGCATATATTCCCAGTATCGTTTTGACGTCCTTAATCATTTTCTCACTTCGGTTTCCTTTTGGTCTATATGAACTAATGAATTTGCATCTAGTTCCAAGCATCTTCATTGTATCTCTCCACAACTTTCCAGAGAAGATAGAATGATTATCTGAACAGAGCTGAGAAAAATAACCAAACTCTGAGAAGAAAGCCATTAAACAATCGACCATTACTTTGGCAGTAAGTTTACGAACTGGGTAAATTTTAACCAATCGAGAAAAACCATCGACTAACACTAAGCCATAACGATAGCGTCCTATTTTACTTGGGACTAGGGGCCCGAAATTGTCGACAAATAGTAACTGGTTCGGCCTATCAGCCAGAGAAGATTCCATAAATCCGTATTTTGTGTTCATATTTTCTTTAAATATACTGCAAGGAACACAGGCTCTACAAAATTCCCTTACATCATTTCTCATTCTTGGCCAGAAATATAGCTCTCGAATTTTCCTAAACGTCTCAAGCCATGATGGATGTCCGGATTCCTTCACGATATGTGCCATTACACAAATCGTTCCTTTCAAAGACTCGGGAATCCAAATAACTTCCCTTTCCTCTCCGTTTACTTTAACTTTTCTCCTTAAAATTTCGTTGTTATCAATATAACAATTCCGCTTGGCTGACCTTAATTTTTTCTTCAATTTCGGGGGAATGTCTATCGTCTCACCATTAATAAACCGGATAATTTTAGAAACAAATGCATCAGTCAATTGTTCTTCTCTAAGTTTTCTTGTATCTTGGATTCTGGAAAAATCACCTTCTTCCTTCTCGTCTTCTTCTTCTACAAGCATACAAAAAGGCAACTCGGAAATTAATTTCCTCTTTTCTTCTAGAGAGAACCTCCTATATTCACTTAAAGCTGGCATTAATCTCTTTCGTTTTTCTTCCTTCATTTGTTTCTTCGTAAGCTTTACTTCCTTATAACTTCTATAATCAATTAATAAAACTTCGGAGATTGGCAACTCTTGAACATTTACTAATTTTCCGTCTTCTGTTTCTACTTTCAGAAAACCGGAGTCGTTTTCTTCTTCTAACGGGAGTATCTCGTTAGCTTCCGGGGTCCCCACGAACTCAGGTCCCTCCGTGTGAGAACTTTCCAGCCTCGATAAAAAATCAACTGGATTTTTCTTCCCTTGTTGAAATCTTAAAACTACAGGAAATCTCATTATTCGGGTCAGCCATCTCTGAACCAACGCTGGAACTTTCACGGAGTTAATCAACGATAATATAGGTCTATGATCCGTGTAAACATAGACAACTGGCGCATGAATTAAGTATAGTTCAAACTTTTCTAACGACGTTAGAATTGCAAGAATCTCTAAATATGTCGATCCATATTTACTTTGTGTCGGTGATAGTTTTCTTGACCCAAATGCAATTACAGCTAGTTTTCCGTCTTCGTCCTTTTGACACAAAGTATACCCGCTAGCTAAAGAACTACCATCAACATACAAGTAATAAGGTTCTTCCAGCTTCGGCAACATCAACTTGGGATCTTTGGCTAACTCTTCTTTCAATTTCTCTAAAGCACGGTCATGTTTTTCTTCCCATACGAAAGGCGTATGTTTCCTAAGTAAATCAGTTAACGGTAGAACTATTTCGGCCATGTTTGGAATTCTGAAATGGAAAAATTGAAAAAATCCGAGGATTTGTTGCAACTGCTTAACATTTTTCGGTCTGTTAATCTGGCTTGCCATTCTCAATTTCTCTGGCGTACACGTGATATACCCGGGTGTAATTCTATATCCCAAAAAATCTAATTCTTGGGTACAAAGAACAGCTTTATCAGGACTGAGAGTTAATCCTGCTTCCTCAATTCGCTTGAGTGTTTCTTCAAAAATATCTAATAATTCGTCAGGTGTCTCAGCTCCGATAAGCACGTCATCATAGAACGTTATGACCTTTGTATAGTATAATTCCTTCAGTACTAATTGCATTAATCGGGCGAGAGAATAGGGATAATTCTTCAAACCATAGCAGCCCCTAAGATAATAATAAGTACCCAAATGTGTAATGAAACCTGTGTACGGTTGGCTCTCCTCATCAATTTCAATCTGAGCATACGCGAAAGACAAATCGACGAAAAGGAAGTACTTCATTTATCCTAAATGTGCTAGTGCTTCCGTCAGACTCGGCAGACTTACCCCCTCCTTTTCCGACATACTATTTATCTTACGGCTGTCCAAAATTATCTTAAAACTTCCATCCTTTTTCTTGTGTAGAATAGGACAACTAACATACGGGGTATTTGCCTTTTTGATAATTCTATCATCCTCCATTTGCTTTAGCACTGTCTCCATAATTTTCCGTTTCTCAAAAGACATGGGTCTCAATCTAAAAGCAAAAGGCTTAGGGTCTTTAACTTTAATATGATGCTTGATCAAATGAGTAAGGCCTGGCTTATTTGAAAAAACCTTATTATGCTTTTCAAGAATGGTGCGCAGTCTATTTTTCCGCTGGGAATCTAGATTTACTTTATTTAACATTTCTTCAATCATCTGTTTCGAGGATCTTTCAACAACTGCACAACCTGTATCTCCCCCTTTCCCCTTGTTTGGGTTGTCAAACTCACAAATGGACATCTTTCCGTCGTCAATACACCAGCCGTTCAAAGAAATAAACAATGCAATTCTTGTTTTCGATAGGAAATCACGACCAACCAGACAATTTTTTAAAAGGCCCCTCAAAACGTAGAACTTCTGCCTGACTATATGCCCATAATATTCTATATTTACAATGACACTTTCTTCAGCCATTGTAGTTCCTTTCGCTAAACAAAGCGACAAAGATTCCTTTCTGAATCTGGCCCCTCTATTTTTCCATATTTTCGCTTCTTCTTCGTCAATGAAAGAGAGCTGGCTTCCTGTATCGCAATAAAGAAGAACATCCCTCCCAAGAATTGAAGCTTTTATGAGAGGTTCTGTGTCCCTTCCCTGAATTGCCTTTTTCTTCCTCGCAGCGCTAAAAAAGGATCTCTGTCTTTGTTTTTCCCTCCTTCTTTTTCTGCTTTTACAACAGCAGGCGCATTACAACCAACACCGTTAGAGCTTTTGGGACAACGTGACCCTGAAAATTTCTCAACTTGAGTATCTTCTGCCTCTGTTTCTGGTTCTATAAACCTAGTAAGACGAGAATCATTCTGAAAACACCAAGAATTCCTTGAGAGGAAAATATTAATTCCAGCCTTGGCAATAAAGTCTGCGCCTAGTACCAACTCGATAGTCTGGTCTTCCAAAACGTAAAACTTATGTGAAAACTTCACTCCTTTTATAAAAAATGTGGGATACACTATCTGCCTAGTCTTTGCCTGTCCTGACGCTAATAATACAGTATCGTTTATTCGCCGTGTTTTCGCTCCTTTCTGAACCCATTGCTTACAAGTCTGTTTGTTTACAAGACATATAAACGAGCCACTATCAAGATAACAGTCCTTTATTTTCCCATAGAAACGCCCAAAAATATAAGGTGGAACGTTTTTTCCCTTAGCAATTTTCCTAGGGAATTTCATTACAGACGCAGTGATCTGGTGCTTATTTTCGTGGTTTACAACCTTTTTCCTACTCGGGCATTCAAAACGTTTGTGTCCAAATCCCGCACAACCATGACATTTAATTACAGGTTTTTCTTTCTTTTCCTGCCTAATTTCACTCTGTTCTTTTGTCCTCCTACTAAAGTACGCTGGATTTAACGCCTGGGGTTTTATCTCTGGTTCTGCTTCTACTTCTAAAGGACTCCTTTTAATGGCGGCAATCTGAACGCTATCTCCCTTCCCAGCATAATGCTGTCTTGTGTAATTATAATTTTCTAACAAAAATGCCTGCACTTTCAAAGCGTACTCTTCAAGCTCCCTCAAATTTCTGAATTCCTTTTCATGCAAATACTGCTTGAATTTCGGATGCGCTTTACTGACTATCTTTTGAATTTGTTCAGCTTCCGGAATTTGCCTTCTTAGACGGGAAAAAAGTAACGCCATTTCCCTTATAAATTTCGATAGGGATTCGTCAGGTTGCTGAATCCTATCTGCCAATTGACTTTCTATCTCACTCTCATAATTGAAACTAAAATATTCCTGTAAAAGACTGTTTCTAAATTCTGCAAAACTAGAGAACTTCTCCTTGAAATTAAACCATTTCTTCGCATCTGCCTGCAATAGCTTAGGAATTACCTTTTCTAACATTTCCTCTAATGAAATATTCTTACTTTTCGCATAGTCCACTACGTTTTCAAGGAAATCAAAAGGATTCTCTGATACCTCACCGGAAAATGAAGGAAGCGTTATTTTAACTTCGTCTAAACTCCTACAGTTACAACTTCGCTGACTGGTTTCTACTTGATTTGCCCCTCTGAGATTTCTTATCTCTTGTACTATATCTTCCACACCTATCTGCGCTTCCAACCCTATTCCCAGAGCTGTCTTTAGTACATTCAAATCCACCATATTCTCCATGTTTCCCCTATGCCTTGCTCTCATTTTCTAACTCAATCCTGGACGAGAACTGCCCCCACTATGTAAGGTAAAAAAAAAAAAAATATTAAAATAAATGTTTTCTTTACTGTTCGTTATCTATTTATCCGGTATCGTTTTATGTCTAATTGAAACTTTATTCCTAATCGATATTCTTTATCTCACACTCTTACGAGTCTGCCATTTTTACCTTACAACAAAAAAGAAAGAAATTCCAAAAGAAATAATTCGTCCGCTCGCTGTTGTCTAGGTAACAGGTTCAAAAATACGATTGAGTTAAAAAATAACAAGTCAAAAGATTTACGGAGAATAACTTGATTTATTAAGCTTAATGTTTCTCTAATTTAGGTAAGGTGAGTGACTAGAAATCTGAGATTCAAAGGACGTTAATTCGCCCTTGTAAAATTAATCTTTAATATTTTGCTCGACTTCCCAAAAACTCATCATGAGAGTTCAAGGAGCACAAACTCTAATTTAAATATCACTAAAACATAAAAATAAAAAACTTCTCTAATAATTGTTTGGGAACTGCGGTAATATGGAAACTAGTACTCTCTCTACTCTAGGTCCATATTCCTTACTTTCAAAGACTGCTTAACTTCAATTAGTAACAGTCCGGCCTACACCTGGTTTGGACTCTCAACACTCTGAGAAATCCAGAAAAAGGAAACTAGCTAAAATCTTAAGGATAGGTAACTTAGGGAATTAGGAGTAGCAGCCGTCACTCATGGCCCAGCTATATTACGTCTTCCATTCAAGACTAACGTCTTCCATTCAAGACTCTAGGTTAAAAGGTGAACACACACTCTAATACTTTCAAACACGAAAGTCGCAGTGTGAAAACAAAAACACCAGCCAAGTCTCATTATTGCATGACTGTACAGGGAAACGAAACCAAATCGCAACTTGGATTCTACTTTAAATGGGAAAAAACCTCCAGCACCTGGAGAGTTTCAAAACCTAAGTGCCCTGGGTTCACTCTCTCCCTAGGGTCACCCCAAGAGCAAATTACTTTTCACTCCTTCTAACCTTTAACTAGAGCCCAGTTAAGTCATTAATCTGACGTAGAGCTCAAAAATCCTACTTCATTCTTTAATTCCTATTCCTAACTCTGGAATTCACCTAAGTTACGGCCAGAGACCAATTTCTCTAGCGGGACTGGAAGCCACGGACTAACATATCCACTGGACAACCAGTAACTAATCTAAAGGACAAAACTCCCAGGAAAAAGCTCTCTTGCTAATTCCCTTCGGACTGAACAGCCACCAGCATAGCCCTCTACTCTACAGGCCTCCTTAGCTGAAACAGCGAAAGCCATAAAAAAATCCGCCTTTTTATATGTTTTGCCGGGGACAGAAAAAATGAAGAAAAAACTTAAGTATTAACGGTTCTAGAAGCTTCCACAGCAGTGGAAAAATACTGGAAAAGTATGAAAGAAAAGGTGAAATCTTCAAAAAACTAGCCTCTCTACCAGGTCTATAATAAAGTGGGAGCGAGAGTAATACACGATCTAACTAACTGAATCTTAATCTTAAAAGAAAATTTGGCTTATATAAATGATTGGGATAATGCACTAATTGATATTTACATATATTAAACATAGTAAAATTATATATTATGCTATACTTATTAAATAGATAAAACCCAGATAAATGCATTAGATAAATACGTGTCAGGCCTGACTTATTATTAATACACACAACTTAATTATGAATAGATAGATTTAATATTAAAATATATAACCTGAAATATCAAAGCAAGGTAACGAAGTGCCCCTTGCAGGTACTTGCAACGTTTCCAACATATGGATATATCAACGGTCTTGCCCAAGATAGAAAAGGGGTCAACTTTTCATCACCAGTGATATGGAGGTCCAAACCATTTGTGTGCACTAGGTATGTCCTATAATAAGAATTTCAAAGATAAAGAAGTTGGTGTTGTTTTGGTGGGGAAAAAAAAAAAAAAAAACATTGGATAAAAGTTTCGTGTTTACAATATTCAACAAGGAGAAATTACCTTATAAAGTAATCGTCATGTTGCAATTGGGGAACATGCCTGTATTTAGGGCTCGAAGAGTCATGCTGACGACACGAAACTAACATTTCAGCAGACAGTAGATTGCGGCAGGGCAGACGGAAAGTCGGTTGAAGTCCTTTAAAAGCAAAAACTACGCTCCTCAAGACTTATACCAACTAGAGATTGGAAAGCAACAGAGGGAAGTATTCTAATCATAGATGTATAGTAAAGCTCATTAGACAATTCTTAGCCTGAGCTTCCTCTCTCCTGAAAACAATCTGAGTGTGTGGTTTCCTAGGCTCTAGAATATATAACCATCACCACGGTTTACCTATCCTGAAGGTTTCTGGATTTTTAAGAAAAGGAATTAAACATATTACAAAACTCTCCTTTAAAAAAAAATAAGAAGAATGGAAAGAATCAATCACTGTTCCAAGTCAAAAGAAAGGCGACAAAACTGATTGTAATAATTTGTCGAGGCATTTCTCTTCTGTCAACATCCTATAAACTCCTCCGAAACATTCTATTAACAAGATTAAACCCATACGCAGATGAAATTATTGGAGATTATCAGTGTGGATTTAGGCGAAATCGATCAATTATTGACCAGATATTTATCATTAAACAAATACTCGAAAAGAAATGGGAATATATCACCCAGTACATCAACTATTTATTGATTTCAGAAAGGCGTACGACTTGGTTATTAGAGAAATACTGTACAATATTCTTACAAAATTTCGAATACCGAAAAATCTAGTTAGATTCATTAAATGTATTTAAATTAATCCAGGAGTAAAGTCCGAGTAAAAAAAATCTTGTCCACGAGTCTTCACGTCGAAAATGGCCTGAAAGAAGGAGATGCGTTATTGCCATTATTATTCAGCTTTGTTCCTGTGTACGCTATAAGGAAAGTCAAAGATAGCAACCAGGGCCTAGAGCTGAATGGTACTCACCAGGTTATGGTGTATGCTAATTATGCAAATCTGATAGAACAATCGAAAGAAATGCAGAGACCTTATTGAACGCTTGCAGCGACATTGGTTAGAAGTAAATGCAGAGAAAACTAAATACATGGAAGTTCACAGGGATCGTTATACGGCAAATTATGGTTGCGAGAAAATATCAAATAATACTTTCGACAAAGTGGATACTTTCAAATGTCTAGGATCAATATTACCAGACGAAAATCATAACTACGAAAAAATTAAATGTGGACTGAAATCAGAAAATTCGTGTTATTATTCAGTTCAAAATATTTTGTCGTCGCTAATTCTGTCGAAGAATTTAAAGCTTAAAATATATAAAACAATAATCATGTCTGTTGTACTTTATGGTTCTGAAACATGGTCGTTTACGCTGAAGGAAAACCGCAGATTGAAATTATTTGAGAATAGAATCCTAAGACAGATATTTGGACCCAAGAGGAACGGGAATGGGGAATGGTGGAAACTTCATAACGAGGAACTACATAATTTATACGGTTTACCAAACATCGTTAGGGTCATCAAATCTAGAAGCCTCAGGTGGGCAGGTCATGTATGAGAATGGAAGAAGGTATGAACGCTTTCAAAGCTTTAACTGGAAATCCAATCGAAAAACGTCCATTAGGAAGGCCCAGGCTCAGATGGGAGGACAATATTAAGATGAATCTCGCAGAAATAGGAATACAGAGTAGAAACTGGATTGAATTGGGTAAGGATAGAAGTGAGTGGAGAGCTTTTCTGAATGCGACATTGAACCGTCGGATTCCATAGGCCGTAGAGAGAGAATACATTTATATTAAGCACAACTGCGCAGCAAACATGATTGAGTGGTTAGCTTTTGTGCTTCTATCGGAAAATCCGGGATTCAACCCCGCATTCGACCATTTTGACAAGTTTATCTTAATTCCATCTGTGAATATAGAGGTTGTGCGTGTACTGAGAGTCCTGACCGACTTCCTTTCTTACCATTTTTCAAATTATTATTATTACTAATTATCAGCAGTGTCAGATTTGCGAAGGGGGTTAAGGTGGGGATGTCTTTCGGATTGAAGCCTGTATCCCGAAATTATGGAATTTCTAACACAAACGAAATATTAGTTATGCCTTTACTCAGAAACTTCAAACTCCCCTCAAATAAAATTTAGGAATTTGTAGAAAAAACTAAACATTAATAAGAAAAATCCCTCCCAAAACACTTCTCTAAATCCGCCACTGATTATCAGTATAGAATGGTCTTCAAGGTGGCATCCGGAAGATTATTGCTGAATATACAAACGAAACGAAATATTAGTTATGCCTGTACTCATAAACGTCAAACTTCTCCCAAATAAAAATTAGGGATTTTTAGAAAAAATAAACTAAACATTACTAGAAAAAGCCCTCCCAAAATACCTTTCTAAATCCGCTACTCATTATTTCTATAAAATGATATTCAAGGTTGTATCCGAAAGATTATTGCTAAATCATCGCACAACTACAGTATAACAGAAATGTGGAAGTACGCCCTGACGGATATATTGAAAAACGTACGCTCTGATGGATATATTGAAAAATGTAGGTTTAATTATGTGCTAGAAGCTAGAGTACTAAGCTCTAAGAAATGAAACACGGATGACTAAAAATGAAATGATCTAGAGAAAGAAAAAATGTTGATAACCCAAAAGTTAAAGTTAAATAGCATCTAAAATTCTCTCAAATACTACCTTTACTTTAATTCTTAAAACATGTGCTTCATCAATCATGATGGTGAATTCCAGAGCGAAATATGGCATTTGTCATGAAATCTTATTTAACTATAGAGTATACTGTAAGAAAGCTATTTAGATGGAAAATTCATGAAAATGAAAAAAAAAAAAAATCCAAAATTTCAGTTTTTTTTTTCAAAAAGCCGGCTTTTTATGTGCAAAAAACCATCGATTCAAGAGACTTTTTGCAGCTCTAGTTAAAGCAAACTCCGTACTACGTGAGGAGCAGCAGTGTGTAGTGGACTGAGTATATTTCTCTGATTTCCAAAGAGAACAAACAAAGTGTTGGTGCGAACGTGACGAAAGTGGCAAATGTGTTGGCTGGAGTATTAAAGTGAATTGTTACTCAGGTCATTGTTCGACTGCGGTGCAAATGAGGGAGAAACTCAAGTAGCAACTCCCACTGCTTGCCTCAATAGAGTTCACCACAAGTTACATATAATGGACATACAGAGTCGGGTTGCACGGCACGTTGCACCAAGGATCCATAACGCTTTAGCAAGAACCTATTGGTACCGCGAACATACAACACAAACCACTGAAGACCGGAAACATGGTATATGGTCGGATGAGTCGTCGTTTATCTTATTTTAAGCCACAGGCCGTGTTTGTGTGGCGGACGCCCAAAGAAGCATATGATTCGCAGTGTCTTCGCCCAGCCGCGAAATGTGACTGTTGTCTGTAATGCTGTGAGTCGCAATATCGTGGTTTCTGGTGGGTCCTATACTGACGCTTACCGGTCATTTCATTGTCTGAGGTTAATTCATCATTTTATGATGCCATGTGCATCGTATTGCCCAGATACTTTCGGGCAATGACACCAAAATTCCAGAATGATAATGCATCCATCCAGACAATGGAGCTGTTGTGGTGTGGTTTGAGGAACATCGAGATGAAGTTGAACACATTCCCCTGGCTCGGTCAATTCCGGATCTAAACATAATTGAGTATTTGTGGTTCATTTTGGAGATATAAACCCGGAGCAGATTTCAGTTTCCATTCTCTTTCATAGAATTAAGATGCTCTGCACGTGGAACGGTGTAATATTCTACTTGCTACTAGTCACGACGTCTGTGACTCCATTCTATATCGCATCAGAACTTTGGAGGACGGAAATTGGTTCAACGCCATATTAATCTGGTGAATTGCACCTTTTTCCAGATAGTTCCACAAAATTGATAAGTATCTTTAGATAAATATGTTCTGTTACACAGTTCTTGTTTCTACGATTTTTTTAGTTTAACGTACCACGTTTATACATCGATGTTAAGGAAAACTGTGATAATGAATGATAATGGTGGAATGACGAAAGTGAGAGGAAACGGGAGAACCCCTAGAAAACCCACGCACATTTTGTTTGTCCACCACAAAGTACATTTTGTGGGAGCTAAGATCAAACCAGGGACACCACGCACTAAAGTGAGCTACCAATGAGCCACGACGGCCCATTTATGCATTTCTCAGATTAAACCTAGGAAATATGAGAGAGGTTGGATTTAGTAATCCCCGGTAGTCTAAGACCAGATGTCTGAGCTATTCCATCGTTATTTTGTCCCAACTGTTAATTATGAGAAAAATTGACTGTGTTGTTCAGTTCATAGAGTGGCGGAATCAGGGCTCGAATGCAAGCCAGTTTACCTGCGAGATATTATGTTATAGGAACGTACCGATATATCGGTATCGGTGATATCGACCACTTTTGAGAGTATCGGTATCGGCAAATGGACACCGATATTTACCGATACATTTTCCGAACTATTTTCAATCTGTTTAATATTAATAGTGGCACTTAAATTTCATCGGTTTCTTTTAGACTTAAAGTTGATCTAAATTATTATTAATTGTACAATCGATTTCTTTATGCATGTGTACGCCTTTGATTTGCACTACTTGTACTCAAATGATATTTTTAGTCCCTCGATGCCAAAATAGTGATGAAGAAAAGCCCAAGTCATCAGTCAGGATGATGAGTGCCCGAAGAAAATTTTCAAGGGAGAGAGGCATTCCATGGTTGCTATATTACGTCTGTTATTTAATACTCGTGGTTTGCTATATTACGTATTCATTTACGTGAGCCAAGAGGAGCCCCACCCTGCCTTCCCCCTTCGGGCGCCCATGGTCAGGATAGCATACCCGTAATTTGAATCCCAAACGAGACGGAAGTTTCGATTCACAAGAAAATGCTATGGAACAAACTCACAAGACGCTGACTTTGTCATTATTTTCTCCTACTTACTGGTTAAAAACAATTAGTTCTGAAGTTAATAGTTTTATCGTTTTCGACTTCGCTTAAATAATCCTCTTAATTTTTTTTTAATGATATACACAGCAACACCTGGTTCAGTACGCATAATTTTGTAAACAATAAAATTTGTAACAGTAGTATCCGTTTGCATTATATGTATGTAATAGAGACTAGTAAATACAGTGTAACTATCAAAGTACATTATCACTCCAAATATCAATAACTGACTCTTAGAATTAAATTTGCACAATACAGGGTATTTCAAAACAACACCGACGACGTTTAGAAGATGATTCCAGACGCCAAGATAAGACGAAAAGTATAGACCAACCTGGGTACACAAATGCTTCTCTTCGGAGTTATAGGCTGCCAAAAACATGGAAAAATGAACTTTAAGGGTCCATAGTTCCAAAACGTAGTCGGGTCAAGACTTCACTTAGGAACTAATATGTGCGATATTCAAAAATAATACAAGGGTCGTTCAAGGTTGACTGGGACTTTTATTTCTTCAGAGGAAACAGATAGCACAAGAAGCACCAAACTATGTCAGCTTTTCAAAGTATTCTCTGTGTGCGTCGAGGTACCGTTGCCATCGTTGTGGCAGCTCCCTGATTTTTTTGGTATAGAAAGAACTTGATTGTTGTCGTAGCCACTGGAGGATATCGTTCCGCAGTATCCCGGCGGGAGCTCATGTGGTTCGGATTCCACGTTAATTAGTAGGTCCACGTCTCATATAGCCTCGCTGCTGAACGGGACGATAAACTCAAAACTCAACTCGTTCCGCAGTGCTTCACCTGTCGTGAATTTCTTCCCTCCTAGACGGTCTTTAAGGAGTGCAAACAAATGATAATCACTGGGGACTAAATCTGGACTGTAGGGGGGATGGGGCAGAACTTCCCAGCGCGTTTCGGCCAGAGTAGTTGTTGCCACATTGGCCATGTGAGGGCGGGCATTGTCATGGAGAAGTATGACATTTCCAGACAACATCTCAAGTCTTTTCTTGCAAATGGACTTTCGTACAGCACCACTCAACAATGTGGAGTAATACTGAGCATTAATTGTGCTCCCATTGTACAGAAAATCCACATAGATAACACCCTTCATGTCCCAGAAGACACTTGCCATGATCTTTCTAGCTCCCGTCCTTCGCAAAACTGTTCACACCATTCGTACATTCTTGTCCGTGACATCGTTTGTTCACCATTCTGTGCTTGCAATCTTCTGAAAATCTCAGGTGGTTTAACTTTCTCCCTCACAAGAAATTTGATTACACATTGCTGCTCCACAGTCCCAGACACACTGTTTGCCGTCCTGTTCGCTGCAACTGCTGCGCATGCACCAAATACGTCATGCCGGGCGCTAGTTACTCAAGAAGGAATACATTACGTCACCTGCAAGTTTCATCATGATCCGGTTATTCATCGATTATTGACGTACGAAAATCCCGGTCATCCTTGAACGACCCTTGTACATGTTTTAGAATCCTGCGGTACTCACGTGACAATTTTTATAGAGGCAGTTTGGCTACGGGTACATAAATTGAAGTACTCACCAACAACCTCTATAAAAACTGTTGCCGAAGTACCGCAGGATTCTGAAGCATGGATATTTCAGGCTTTCCAGTGCTCCTACATTTCCTATATATCTGGTGTAGTAAAAAGTAATCCATTATTTTGCCAATAGATGGGTTCAGTGATCTGTATCTTGCGTTGTATAAGTCCGATCGGATTCAACGAGACGGGGTTCAAACGATGAGATTGCGTACTACAAACACTGTTCAGATAGTTGTGATGAGTTGACTCAGTGTTGTGTGAGCGCGAGTCAAAATGGACACTAGCAAAGAGAAAATACGCTATATTTTACATTTTTTCTTCGATAAAGGCGAAAACGCAAGCCAGGCGGCTGCAAATGTGAATAGTGTTTATGGTCCTGCTACTGTAACAGCCAATCACGCGCAATTTTGATTTCGTCGATTCCGTTCCGATAATTTTGACGTCAAAGATGCACCACGCACTGGAAGGCCAAGTGTCGAAAATGTCGATAAAATCATGGACATTGTCATGTCATGTAAGCACTGTGTCGATTGCCTAAGAATTAACATTGCACCAAAAACCGTGTGGAACCATTTGCATAAGGCTGGATACAAAAAGAAGTTTGATGTATGGGTGCCACACGAGTTAACGCAAAAAAACCTCATGGACAGAATTTCCATCTGCGAATCGCTGCTGAATCGCAACAAAATCGACCCATTTCTGAAGCGGTTGGTGACTGGCCATGGTGGGTCACTTACGACAACGTCACACGAAAACCGCGGTCGAAGCGCGGTGAGCCGGCGCAAACGGTGCCGAAGCCAGTCTTGACGACCAGGAAGGTTTTGCTGTGTGTTTGGTGGGATGGGCAGGGAATTATCTACTATGAGCTGCTCCCCTACGGCCAAACCCTTAACTCGGAACTGTACTGTCAAGAATTGGACCGTCTGAAGGCAGCAATCACCCAGAAGTGGCCAGCTTTGGCCAGTAGGAGAGGCATTGTGTTCCGCCAGGACAATGCCAGGCCACACACATCGATAGTGACTGGTCAGAAGCTCCAGGAGCTTGGTTGGGAGGTTCTTATGCATCCACCTTATAGTCCGGACCTGGCACCGAGTGATTATCATCTGTTCCTGTTCGTGTCGAACACGTTTGCTGGTGAAAAAGTCGCATCAAGAGAGGCTTATGAAAATCGACTGTCTCAATTTTTTGCCACTAGGGATAAGGGTTTCTATGAGAGAGGCATCATGATATTACCTTCCAAATGGCAACACGTTATCGAACAAAACGGCGCATATGTGACCTAAATCGGATCATTATAACTATGGTAAGTCAAGCCTTCAAAGTCATGCCAAAATAATGGATTACTTTTTACTACACCATATATTTTCTAATACACCATATACTTTTTACTACACCATATATTTGTGTGTATATAAGACTGCACGTTTCTCATGTATCTCATAGTGTCTGATGAAGCCAAAATGTTAGTTGGCGAAACTGTAACACGTATGTGAATATATTGTTTTGCTCAGCAAAAAGTTTGTTTGTGTTTAGGTATATACAAAGCAAAGCTTCTACTTATGGAACATATATTTTCGTCTCTTCCTATAAACTCCTATATTTCCTGTAGTTTAACGAAACCTCCTATATTTCTGTGGCATTGCTATTTCCATTTGTGAAAATAACATAAGGAAATAAGGTGTGGGTGGTTGGAGGACCTTTTATCTCCACAGTAGGGTGGTTGAATGAACTACAGAAAATTCAAGATGAGCAGAATAAAGAGAAACGGAAGATGGCAAATAAGCATATTCAGGCACTGAAGAAAATGAGTGTAACTGATACTTTTACTGTTGTATATATTTTCTTAAATGCACTAAGTTCTGTGTATAATTGTGTATTTAGATATTTAACAAACCAACTCTTTGTATCATGTGTTTTGTGATTTTCTTATGGATTTTATATTGATTTTTACGACTTATATATATTATTTGAAAAAAAGGAATTAACATAGAAATGATAGGATCTTGCAAATGATGAAATTATTCACATCTTGGAGACCTATACTTACGAACACTGATTTTCTGATACAAATCCTTTTTATACTTTCCTTGTGGTCGTTGCTTAGTACTGGTGAGCTACGTACGAACACTAAGAAACTCGTGTAAAATTTTTGCAACGAGATAATTACCCATTTAGAGTAGAATGTATGCTCATATAACAATTGGTGTAATTTCAATGCAACTTTTTACATATTGGATAATTGAAATGTTTCTTTTTCACAGCTTCACGAAACCTATTTTTCGTCGTTATTTCCTATTTATTTTTTCATTAGCATTGGAAAGCCTGATATTTGGATAGGGCACGTATTAGTTCCTAAATAGTCTTGACCCGACTACGGTAGGTCTCATAGTATTCGTGCTATGGACCTTTAAAGTTCTTTTTTTTTTTTGGTTTTGTTTTTGTTTTCGGCAGCCTATAACTCTGAAAGGAAACATTTGTGAACCCAGGTTGGTCTATACTTTTCGTCTTATTTTGGTGTCAGGAATCACCTCCCAAACGGTGTCGGTGTTGTTTTGAAACACCCTGTACAAGTATTAGTTCATTTTATCTGAGCTGGATTAAATTTAGAGGAAATATATTTTTTGTGTGGAATCTAATATGAAATTCTGCTTTTTGATTGTCTTTGTATGTCAAATTTTGGTCTTATATCTAATAGCTATATACCCTGTTAAAATGATCATTTTATTATTCTGAAAATTCCTGATTATATAAGAAATGTGTCCAAAAGTATCGGTATCGGCCTCATCGGTATCGGTGAAAAACTGGTATCGGTACATCCCTATTATGGTACTTTATTGCGTTTGGTAAATTGGCTTAGTTCAGTTTTCATCTCAAATATCAATATATTCCCAAGTACTTGTTATAATCTTATTGTTGACTTAACGTTTATTTTGCTGCAATTTCATTATTTGTTTTATGGACACTTTTTAGTCTTTGTTGACTTACAAGGAAAGTACTTGGGCTCGAACGGGTGAATACGCAGTAAAAGGAAAGCATGTGTAATGGTAGCAGTCCGAAAGGAAACAGTGGTGTCCATTTTTCTGCAAGATGCTGTAAACTTCCGCAAGAGCAGGGCAAAGTAGAGCACGTTTTAATAATTGCAGGACGTTACCTTCCATAGTTAGTGCTTCTTACAACATTGCTATGGTGCCTTGCTTGATGATCTTTAACTGTAGTGTACGATTTCCTTTGAACGCAGCCGTGTTTTGCCGTCTCTGCTACATATTGTAACACGCATTTAATATTGCTTTTTGTCTTCAATTTCGGGTATTGTTGCAAGAGATTTTTATACGAGTTGAATCCGCGCACATGATAATCCTTGAATATGTTCTCTAGTGTGGCACCATAAATTATGTGATCACACTGTTGAGATTACACCTTTTCGGCGACGGTTCATTTCACTTTGGCTACTTTCATTGTCTCTTGCAGGACTTAGTGTCATTACACGTTCTCACTTGTTTCTCTTCATTCTCTCCACAATCTTCATCACTGCGCATTTCTTCTAGAAAACATGCAAATATCTCATCTTCCAGACCAATTCCTTCCTAATGACGTACCTTGAGTTGCACTTTCACTCCAACCTATCGCACTACATTCATTGGATTGATCACCACTCTCCGCTCCATTTGATGTGTCACTACACTTTCAACCTTTTCTCATGCGAAGAAGTAGCGTTTGCAGCTTCACTGTTGGAAGTAGTGTAGCGGTAGACATGAGGTGGGATCTCTCTGACACTATGTAGCGCCATCTTGCAGACAGACTGACACTACCTATCGCTTTAGGGGTACTAACATTATTCATACTCTTATTTCTATGCGCGTTTTTTCGGTCGAGCTCACGTACTTTCCTGGAAGTGCAAATGCGTACAAATATAAAAGCATGTGTAATGTTGGCAGCCCTGAAGCAAAAAGTTTTTGCAAGCTGGTGTACACGTCTTCAAGAGCACGTGCCATGTCGACAGAGTGTGTATAAATTCTGACCCCGGTCCATTTTTGCGGAAACGTTTGAGTGGATGGAAACATCGGCGCACACGAATCCAACAAGTTCCAAGACTGTATGCGCACCCTATGCAAAATGGTGGTCATAGACTCTTTCATGCCAACTGTGCTGATATTTTGACTGTCTATCATTTTGTACAGAGTGAGCGTAGAGACTCGATTTCCTTCATCTTGTTTCTTTTCACAATACCTTTCCAATGATATACTACTTGATCCCCCTTACCATTTGAAAAAATTGATTGGACCCTGTCTGAGACTTTTCGGGTGACCCTGGGACACAACTTTTTCATTCAAAATGTGTGCCTCTAAAAATAATGGGATATGTGTTCGTCTATTTTTCCATTCACCTTACCTTCTTTTGCAGAAAATGGCCCGGGGTCAGACAGTATAGACGCTCTGTAATTATGGCACGTGCTCTAATTTGTCCTGATCTTGCGGACGTTTACAGCATCTTGCAAAAAAATGAATATCACTATTTGCTTCCGGGGTGCTAACATTACACATTCTTTCCTTTTTATGCGTATTCACCCGTTCGAGTCCAAGTACCTTCTTTGTTAGTAATAATTCTTCTTGAATATTATGGTATTTACCTATGCATTATAAGTTTTGGGTTGTGTGCGATGTGTTAACTGCTCCCTTTATTTCTAGCATCCTTCTTCTCATATTTTCTTTCATCGCACTTAAAAAAAAAAAATGGCGATGAAAACCTTAAAGATCTGTATCAACACTATATTGGCAAGTTGCAAAATGTTCTTGACAGTGCGCTCCTATGTGTGTTACTGTAAACTTCGGAACTTTTTCTCTATTTAAATGTGAAAGATGTTATTTGGTAGTTAGTTTTCATATGTGGTTGGAGATGTATCTTAAAAAGACGGAGATAGTTATCTAAGAGTTCATATATTTGTCAGCATTTGGCTAGAAAATTAAATGTTACCTGAAGCAGCGTCTGTAATTTTGAACTCTGAAATTGCTTCTATTTCATAATGTAATTTTAAAGGCTGATAAGATTTACATTAGAGAATTAAGACGTTATGATTAATGAAATTAACATAAGTATGTATTTGCCGTGAAAACGTTAAAAGTTACAAAATTTATTTATGTTTTCAGGTAAATAAACGAAGTCAACATGCCTTACAAAAAGTCACCACCATCTTTGTATCATATAGCCATGAAACAATTTGTGTCACACACTACTAGAAACTATGACATGATTCCTTGGGATCCAGATACAGAACCAGGGCCTCTAGATGATTTGCGTAAGTTTTATAATCACTTTCTTTGCTAAATTGAATACTACAGAATTTTCTAACTGAAATAAAAAAACAGTATGAAGTGCTGAGAACTTCATAGTTGTAGGATAAGGCCATATTTTAAAAAGTATAGAAGAATTTCTAGAAGTAAAGATTAGTTTAGGAATTAATATTTGAGTATTAGCGGCATCTTAACGGCTTATCTAAGTTCGTTATGTATGAGGGATGACGTCTCTTGGCGATCACACTATTGGGGGAAGTGGGGAAGGAATGGAGTATCCTTGCAGAGCTCCCACTCATCCTGGAAATCCTGGATAACCTGTTAATGTCCTTAAATTGATTTTGTCCTGGAAATGTCCTTGAAAATGCATTTCTGTCCTTGAAATTTACAGAAATACCGAATGTCAATGTTTCATAATTATAATGAAGATATTTTAATTGATTGCTATTTTTGTTTGCTGTTGCTTCTTTTGTGTTGAGTAATAATTTGTCATGATCCTGCATGTGCGGGTGGTTGGTGGGCTTTCTTTTTCCCAACAGGGTGGTTGGCTGGAAGAATGTGATGAGCTGTTTGTTTTGTATGGAAAATTTACTGAGCAGTTTAAAGATGCACTTGTTGGATATAAGTTGGACCCTGAGAGGCTGGATTGTTTTACACAAAACTATGGGATAGTTCGGAAGAATTTAAGATTGTTATTAATCATAAAGAAGTTCTGGTTTTGTCTCATGGACAGGCTGGTGTCGAACGAAGCTACAGCATAAAGATCTTCGTATTTTCAACAAGTAGGAGAAATCATTGGTCGGTTTGAGATTGGTGTATGATAACATTTCTTATAAAGACCTTAATCAACACCACGAAAGAAATGCTGCATCATGTCTTCCATGCAAGGGAGCGCTATATGGCAGAGCTGGAGAAAATAAAGACTGTTGAAAGAGAAAGTCAAGTGCAGAACAAGAGGAAAGAGGTGTGTGAAAATGTACAACAGCTGCAGAGAAAGAAAAGGAAATTGATGGAAATAAGTGAAGCTTTGGAAACTGAAGTAAACTAGCTTGCACATGAAGCAGAGCAGAAGTTTTGCTTTACTTTATTGACAAAGTCAAATGCTATCCGTAAAGCAGCTTGGCTAAGAAGAAATCATGCAACTCTATACTCAGTTGCAAAATTTGTAATATAATTCCTTTTTTTCCCTAATTATATCTGTCACACAGTCACGCAATGAAGATGCCATGTGCGAAAAATTTTAGTTAGTAAATTTGTTCCGTACACAATTAAAATGTCATGTAGAAAGAATGAAAATACATGTACTGGATGTTGGGTTTATCGGGTGGCTATAAGGGGAGTTGGGAGGCCACCAAAAAAAGGAGCACGTGTTACGCACCGCTTTGTGTGTTTAATTATTGTGTATTAATACTGTACTTGCACTAATATTCACTGCATAAGCTACTGTAGTGTTCATTTCACTGTTGTGAGTTTTGAACCTACAGTTACAATTATGTTATACCTTCCTGTGTCCTGTAAGTCCTGGAAAATTGGTGATTAGTCCTGGAAATGTCCTGGGAATTTTTTTGGGAAAGAGTGGGAACCCTGTTCCTGGGATCATTATGTTAAGTACCATCCCGACATTTGCCTGGTGTGAATGAGGGAAACCCGGGAGAAGCCTCACTCAGAATGGCTGATCTGAAAAACCTTTCACACATTTTCGACCAAGTGTCCCAGCGAGAGTCGAAGTCGGAACTGCTCACATCAAAAGTAATAGCGTTAAAGACTACGCTAGGCAGAGCCACTAGGCGAAGTAAAGGTACGTTTTGATAGTATAGGTACATCTTATAGGATTTTCAGAAATTATAGAAGTTTGGGATCAAAGGAAATAATAGAGAAAAAAAAAAGAAAAAAGAAAATTGAACAGGAAAGTAGCTGTGAAGCGTTTGTAAATAATATACTATTGTTACATGTAACATGAATTCCTGTCATCAGGACGTGGCGCGTCCTCAGGTTGCAGATCGAGAAGAAGGCCTCTAGATATAAAATTTAGCTGCGAATGTTTTGAATAAGCAGTCCTGAAGAAGCAACAGGGGGTCCTCCAGCTTGGAGGTTTGGCGTGAGGCTAACAAATCTATCCTGTGAAAGAAGGTATTTGTTAATCACCTGTTCTGTTGAAATATTCACAGAAGCCTCGGACCAGGACTGATATCTTAGCAGGATCTCAACAAGGTAAAATGGACATGGGATTTGAAACATGGAATATAAGAAGTCTTTATAGGGCAGGCGCAATTAAATCCTTAACGAGTGAATTAGAGAAATATAGGATGAACCTGATAGCTCAGGAAGTTAAATGGGAAGGAAAGGGAGCAGTACAGTTTTAATTGCTCCTAAATGTCGATTGTGTAATTTCTAAATGTACATGCCCCAACAGAAGATAAAGATGATGATATTATTGGGAATACAGTACCCCGGTACATCAATTATTTATTAATTTCAAAAAATCCTACGATTCTGTTAGAGGGGAAACATTGTACAACATTCTTGCTGAATTTGGTCTGTCGCGAAAGCTAAGTTGTAGATTAAATGAGATGTGTTGAAATGAATTTCAAAGTAAAATCCGAATAGGAAAATACTTCCCAACGAACTTGCACATCGAGAATGGCGGGAATCGAGAAGATGCGTTGTCGCTGCTGTTATTCAGTTTTGTTCTAGAATATGCTATAAGAAAAATCAAAAATAGCAACCAGGGCCTAGAGCCGAATGGTACTCATCAGGTTATGGCGTATGTTGATGATATTAATCTGATAGGGGATGATATGAGGAATATAGTGGATGAAGATGAATGCTATGAATGTATAATTTTGCAAATCTTGTCCGGCCTCTTCGTGCGGTGCTGAAAATGTGCATTGTAACTGAATAACCTAATTAATATATATATTTAAGATCATGCTATCTTAATCTTTGCCTCTGAAGGATGTAGTCTGATATTATTTTGTATGCATTTGCATCTATTGTTTGTAAATATCGTTTTGAAGTACGCCTAACTTCTACATCTGTTCCATCGTAAATGAGATATCTGAATCCTTACTGTTCTCGAAGAATATCAAGTTGGAAAATGTACTTATCATCCTAAAAATATGTTTATTTTCATGTAATGTTTGCGAAGTAAGAATATTTTAATGAAATGAAGTCGTCGAGAGATTTATAATGTTTAAACTATTGATTTAATGTAATTATTCAAGTACTACAGGCTGAAAATAATTGTGTTGTTATGCAGTTAGGTTCTTGACCCGATCTACAGTATTCGAGGGTTACTCGAGAAGCTTGTACCAGCAAGAATCTGCTCTTCGACTAAAAACCTTGAATTGATAATTAAGACAGTAGCCTCAGAAATAGTGTAACGTAAACCGACTTCTTAACGTCACACCACGAAATTGAACGTTATGTATATTGCCGTAACCCTTGTCATGTTTATCCTGTGAATGCCACACATAGGGCTGGAACGCGTGATTTGAATTTTCCTCACAATATTGTGTCGCGACAGTGGAATCGTTTCCTTGTTGGTGAAAACATTGGAAGGCAGTATGGGGGAAGTCGTCGACGTGCAACAACTCCACGTGAGGATCGCCATCTGGTCTTAAATACTCGATGAAGACCAACGGGCACAGCAGTGCATTAGCTCGAGTCCTTGCAGCTGCCTCTGAGACCCATGTATCATGTCAAACAGTATACCGGTGTTTACCGGTATACACGAATGCATATTATATACACGCCGAACCTCTAGATTCATTCCTCTCACACAACAGCAGTGCCAGACACGCCTACAATGATATATAGCCCACAGTGATTGGACCCTAGAACAGCGGAATAAGTGTAATCTTCAGTCATGATTCAGTTTGGAGAGTAATTGTCACAGTCTGTTTGTTTGGAGTGCATCAGGAACACGTTATCACCACCAAAATGATGTTGAAAAGGACAGGTATGAAGACGTTGGTGTCATGGTATCGGGCGGCATCCTGTTAGGGGGCTGTACGGACAGAAACAGTTGAGATATACAGGAACATCATCCTTGAACAGTATATCCGACTGTTCTGTGGTACACAGGTTCTAAATTACGTTCTATGGATGATAATAAGGCACAGTTGGTGGAGGATTACCTCCAGCACGAAGACGTCACACGTCTCGAGCGGCCAGCGCGGTCACTAAACCTCAATTCCATTTAGCATACATGGGATCCAGCTTCGAATAGTTGCAGCCCTAACATCGCATAGTGGAGTATTTGGCCTTGAAACCCGCTCAAAAATATTTACCATTTAGTATCATAAAATAATCGATTAAATTAAATAAATTTGTGTTTACCTACAGTCTTAAAGATACATTATAGCCAAAACCTGGTCCTACAGTTTTGAATAGTCAGGAAAATTACATTATTTTGTGTATTAATTATTTTTTTATTGCTTTAAACTGTCTATGGTAAATACCTTAAAACATTTTAAGAAAAAATTCTTAGTTTTGCCATTAATTAACAATTGCTACATCAAATAATTGATAAAAAAGTAACATAAACATATAATAGAAACAGCAATACATTTTTTCTAGATATACTGTACAGGATGTGGCCACCAAATGTCTGGACCGGGTTAAATATTTAAGAAACTGTAAATGCAGTCGATCCGAAGTCAATTGGGATCTAATGTTGGTGGTAGGGAGAAACATTATGACGTGGTTAAGGTTGTCGTGCACCATCTTGGTGGCCGCCATATTGGATTCAATTTTAAATGGCAATATGGTCATGTGACATATTAAACATTCTCGTTCAAAGAGAAATCTAACGGTAAAGTTATTTTTCCAGAAGTTGCAACGGTTTTGAAGTTGTGAATGAATTCAGGATAGGTTATGTTATCTTTCAGACATAAATTTTATTATGTGTGGAGCATTGTATGGACGGAAACTGACTTTCTCTTTATTTATTTTTTATTTATTTATTTATTTATTTATTATTATTATTTTTTTTTTTTACTTGTAGGTAGGATGGGTTGTTAACTCGAGAGAAAAGAATAGAAATTATCCTTTCGGCTGGAGAACATAATTGGGATGTCACTTATCGAAGACAGTTGCTTTTATTGCTGAACTGCGTCCTCTAAGTCGAAAATGTTTGTTTCTAGCTTCAGCTGCCTCCTCTGAGAGTTGCTCAATAAGCAAAATAGCATGCATGATTGCTGGGCCACAAATTAAAACTTCTTAGAGTCATCGGGTACCAATTATATAGTTTCACATAAAGTTCTGCAGTAGCAGTAGCGAACTTTGAAATTTTTCCACGTCTATTTCATGGCCACTAAAAAATGCCTCCAAAATAATCTTAAATTTTTTCTATCATGTTCAAATTCACACCAGTTATTCGGGCAGTAGTTTCGTGGTCAGCAAAAAGCCTCCTTGAAGTGTTCTCATCGTTTGTATTGTCATGGCCTTGATTAGGGGTGTCCTCTAACAAACCCATCTCTTCTCTGACACTGGTTTGAATTTCTTTTCTTCGTCTCTTTAACTATGGTACCATTATTTAATAGAAATTTTGTAGGCTAAGTGTAATATTGATTCGAAAAACCTGATCCTTGTATGAAGGACATACAATCCAAACATGGACAGACAACAAATTTCATGCATCATAATTCATGGTACAGTTTACGAACTTACAAGTTTCAGTACATGTCATTTATTATAGAATTCATTGCATGAAACCCTACTTGAATAAATTAATTCTACTTTTCTGTATAAACTCAATCAAATATAGATTAAAGTCATAGGTTTATGTCAGGAAACTGCTGTAAGACCTTCTGAAGTCACGTAAAATACAAATTTGATATAATATATAAATATTTTCATGGGGCAATTTCGGACAGAATTTTATTCTTGGGCTAAGTTAACAAAAGATTGAACTTTTAAATGCAAAAGGAATCATTGATCAACTAGATTCAGAACATAAACAAAAAAACACTTCCTAACTTGTAAACTTTATATTTTTTCTTGCAAAAAGCTCTTGACATTTCATGACATATTTAACCACCAAGACTGAGAGCTAAAATGTTCATATATCATAAAATTAAAACCTCTATCAGTGCCCTTTAAAACAATATAATTTTTATTGATAATACTTTAATTACTGAAATTAATACCTCAAAAACTGTAATCGCTACACTAATTTAAAATCGCTTGGTCAGAAAAATTGAGTAACTTTAGCAATAATTATTTACAATTATATTTTTTTAAATAATGGAATTTATGTTTACAAGATCCGTCAGTTATCTACAAACAAGAAATAAACTTTATTTCATGTATTTTTCAAATTTTATTTTTTCGATTTTTGACCGGATTTTAGGGTCAAATACTCCACTGGGCGACGGTGACTTTGCTGATCTGCATAGGGTGCTTATGCAAGAGTAGGATGCTTTACTATAGAACCAGCTTGATGGTGTAATTCGTAGTGTGGGTTCACGCTGTGCAGCCTGCATAGGTATTCGCGGTAATCATATCTGAGTTGAACATCTTTCCAACAAAGAGCAGGACTTGTGACGGCTAGTGGTGGGTACAGTAATCGGTATTTCGGTTTCCGGTTTTTAGAAACCGATATCGCTTTTTGAAATTTTTTAAAAAGGTTTTTACCGAAACCGGGTTCTGTTTTTCACCAAATCCGGTTTCGGTTTTCTTCAAAACCGGTTCTGGTTTCTTGCAAAAATCGGTTCGTTTTTCAACGTAACCGGTTTGGGTTTTCTCCAAAACCGGTTCAGTTTTCATCGAAACCGGTTTCAGTTTTTCCAAGACTGTTTTTATTTCTGACCAGAATAGTGTTTCCTTGTTCTTCGGAAACCGATTACGTTTCCACAAATAGTTTTATGTAATTTCCAAAACAGTTTTGGCTTTTTAGTTTTTACTAAAACCAGTGCAATTTTTGCCGAAGCCAGTTTCGGTGAAAACCGAACCAGATTTGGAGAAAACCGAAACCAGTTTCGGTGAAAAACCGAATCGGTTTTTGTAGAAAACCGAATGTCGATTTTTCGGTTTTTCTAGAAACTGGTTTCCGCTTTTATAAAAAACCGATTTTGCCCATTCTTAGTGATGGCTAACAGATGGTGACCCACATGACGTAAGTGTGTTCAGTCAGATCTTTCAGTGTTCATGTGTCATGAAAGCGTTTGCTTTGTCCACAGGTATCTGTTCCAAGCTTCTGAGCGAGTCGAAACATTTTTGTACTAATTGTTGATAATTGTCACTGTTATCCACACATTCTCTCAAGTTTTGGGGATATATATATATATAGAGAGAGAGAGAGAGCGTTCAAAAAGTCTCTATACACCTGAATCGTGGCAAGTCAAAGTCGCATTCAAAGTCATATGAAATAAAATTTTATGCGAAGGTTTGCAACACTGTTATATTATCGCCTTGCGTGAAGTTCCTTTCTTAGATTCCAGTCGGCAAAGTGACGTTGAAGTGATTGTTCCATCTAGTTAGTGGTCTCTGAAACAATGGTGTTAACTTTGGAACAACGAATATTCCTGGTTGAACATGTGTTCCGTGAACCAGGTGAGTACAAACAGACAGTTAAAGATAAGTTTGCAGCTAGGTTTACACATGTCATACATGTATGCACATGTCATACATGAAGTTCCTCTGCATGACCAGAAGGTAGGGGTGTGGATTGCAATATCCAGAAGAAGAATAGTCGGCCCCATATTTTTCAGACAAACAATAGATTCAACTCGTTATTGTGCAATTATTCACCAGTTCATGGGAGAACTAACGGAAGACGAAATTCGCAATGCTTGGATACAACAAGATGGCGCTACAGCACTTACAGCTCGCCAATCCATGAGATTACTGCAAGAGGTTTTTGGAGATCGAATAATTTCAGAGAGATTGTGGCCACCTCGGTCTCCTGACTTGTCTCCTCCGGATTTTACTTCTGGGGTTATGCAAAGAATTCTGTTTATAAAGGGAACCCCCACACGCTACAAGAATTCGAAACAGCTATTCGAGATTTTGCTCATAGCATTCCACATGAACAACTTGTGAGAGTATTTGAGAACAAGAAGAAACGTGTGCAAGCATGTTTGGAGGCATTTGGGGAACATTTCCAACATTTGCTGTGAAAATGTGAGTTAAAATGTGTGTGTATACGCTACGCCCTGTACATAGTGCTTTTATGCCATAAAATATAATAAATTTTGAGTAAAATAATTTTCTCGTTGCTTTGAATATGACAATTCAGGTGTATAGAGACTTTTTGAACGCTCTGTATATATAATATAATATTACCTAGAAGGGAAAGTAAAATGGATAGTTGACGTAAAAGAGAAAACAGGAGTGGGGTGATTCATTTATCTAGGTCAAACACTAAAAAAAAATAAAAACCGCTGCCACGTGGTTAACCACGTTATTGAAAAATCGAAATTTTTTTATGTCAAGATTTTAATAAAGGATTTCGAGATACGGACATTTTATTATTGGAAATTAAAGTTTGAACTGGTTGAAACGAGAATTGCAGTTATGTATGTCCATATCATGCAATCCTTTTAGTTGAAATAAATAAAGTGGTATTTAAATTGTTAATTTAAAGTAATTAAATACATATTTAAACTTCTTTTTTTAAAAAAATTAACGTAGATGGGAAGAAACAAGAGAGGAGATGTTTCAGAATTCCTTAGGTTTAGAGAAATGACATTTGTTATTTAGACATTTCATTTTAATAACTGAACATTTATTTACTGTTGTTGATATTTGATATAGGAGAAAGTAAGAGGCCGAGAGCGAGTCAAGCTCGTGCCACGTCACTACCTTTAATCATTCGCGCCAGCCCGTGCGAAGATTGGGAACTTCTGCTGATATATTAATATTGTAAAACTCTGTCCCATATAGGTTGTAGGTAGAGCGTGTTAATAAAAAAGAGTCCGGAATCTACTTCCACTACCGGCTTTTATTATAAAAAATTCACTAAAACAGTATTTTACAAAATATACTACAACGATAATTTCTCTATGCTTTGTAAGGTTATAGGTAGTCTTGATCGAGAGGTCGCAGACAGGATCTCTACAGAGCCCCGTAGCAAGCTAGGCAGAGTGGCGTTAGGGTTCCCCAATGCTCCGTGGCAAGCAGTAGGAAGGTTAGGTGGTCACAGAGCCCCGAAGCAGCTAAGCGACTGAGTTTGGGATTCCCAAGAAAGCCTCGAAGCAGGCTAGGCCAAGAGAAAGGAAAAGCCAAGAGTCCCGAAGCAGAGTAGAGGTTTGGGGTTAGGTTATTCTTCAAACAATAGGAGGGGCGCCAGTGAACTGGTACGGCGGTGACGCTGCTGCTCCGATGTCGTCGTCTGCTTCGTGGGAGGAGCCAGAAGTCCGTCGTCTGCAGGTTGTAGTGGATCCACGTGGTGTGCAGTATCCTCTCGTAAAAGCATGTGGTGGTGTTTATAAACATAAGCGTAAAGAGTTGTTTGTACACAATACCACGTGAGACATTACAATATAATATGCTTGTCAGCACGCTTCAAAATAAACAATTCTTGAAAACTTTCAAACAATTAATATGTATGGAATGTTCAAATATGAACAGAAATGTCTGTTCTTATAAAGTATGCAAGATAGATGTGAGGTATTGAACGAATGGACATGTTTGAATTAAGCTATTCATTCCTTCGTCACTCTGAGTTTTAATCATAACGTTGAAGGTGGTGGTATCCAGTAGTAGCAGCGAATTGTCTTATTTTTGTGAAATGACTATGTTGGTTCGTGTCACATTTATGGAAGACCTTAAAAAAACAAACTAGAGATACGTATCTTTCATTCTAGAATCTATGATTAATCCGACTCACTGGGAGACAGTCGGAAAAGAATTTAAAATGAACCACATGCCCCTTGAGTAAGACCGCAATCAATGAAAATAAATCAGACTGGTGTTGCAGCACGTAGTTGTTGATAGTAGAAATAATAGCAAAGATTATCTTACATATAGCAGAGTGAGTGTTAAGTGGGTTTTCCACTTTCAAAAGCGTGAAAACAAAGAAGATTAGTTGTAGTCACACAACTTTTGCAGCGATACGGAAGGAATCGACTTTCTAACCTCTCGTAACCTGTGACGAAGCATGGTTGCAATACTTCATTTCAGAGTCAAAACTAGTAAGTATACAAAGGCGACATTGAAGCTTACCTTCGGCATGAAAAGTCAAAACCACGTTCTGGCCTCTACTTTCTTTAGAGAATTTGATTGGTTTGATTTGAGGTTTCACGTCCCTTTCAGCAGCTAGGCTATATGAGACGGGACCTACTGCTTAACGTGGAATCCGAATCACATGAGCTCCCACCGGAAATCAAACCCGGGTCTCCTTTCTTTAAAGAAATTTAAAATAAATATTGTATCTCTGTTTTCTTATAGAACTATCACTCTTGATCTCTATAGTAAAATGTTGAAAAGAGAAAGTAAACCATGTAATTCGTTCCAAGGAGAAAGTTATTTGACTAGTTTTTCGTTTGTTCCTTCCAGCACAATACTTACCATTACAGGATGCTTTGACACTAGAAATATTATGAGAATCTCCAGTGGTGTTCTACTTCATTCTCCTTGTAGCTCAAATTAAGCGCTATGAGACTACCATCTCTTCGGAGCTTCTCCAGCGCTAGAACAATGTATTGCAGTGGCACACAGAAAAAAATAGGATGGTATGTGATTTCATTGTGTTCGATAAATAATCTGTAGCACACCTTTCTGTTCATATATGAACGCCCCACTTATCTTACTTTCGATTAAGTACCGTGATTTTATGAAATGTATTAGACACATTTCGAATAAATTTTCTTAAAAAAAAAAAAATTACGTTATATGTAAATATTAAGTACTCATGAAACAATACACAATTGTGATTCAAAGTGATTATTGGGATTTTTTTTTTTTTTTACTTTCTAGCAACAATTGCCACGTGGAAAATATTTATATAGTTACCTAGTAAACAATAAATTATCGAACCGTTTTCAGTTTAGTACGCGTTCAAACTATATAAACGTTGTACATTGAATAGAAGCCATCATTCTCTAAGTATCCTTCATACAATGTACTGTTCAACTTTGTAATTCAGATTTCGGCGCCAGGTGAAAACCATGGAATAACTTCTTATGTAATCGCAGACATTCCTCACCAGAAGGGCTGGTTAGAAGGAGTATAGCGAATCTCTTTTAGGATATGCTGTCTCAGTGACTGAAATTTTAGTAGAAACGTCATTGCTTTGAAGGGTACCGGCGCCGGCTCTGAACTTGGCAACATTAGTAATACGACCTCACTGGATGTGACAGCACCGAACAAGACTATTGAATAGGACAACTAAGATCGAGGCGACGCCGCAACTACGACATGCAAATTGCTCCACAACCGAGCTACTCTTAAAAGCGAAATATCCACGGTCGCTTTATTCACTAGATCATGCCTGTATCTAAAAGTTAATGTGACTTTTATCCTAATTGTGACGTAACCCGAATTTGACGTAGCATAACTCATGGAGCATGAAAAAAAAAAAAAAAAAAAAAAAACCCTATGGAAAATAGAGTACCTAAATTTAAGGAACCCGACTATGCATCAAGGATTCATTTCTTGAATTTTGCTGAAATGTTGGATCTCAGGTTAGCAAGCACTGGAGGAAGGTCATTTGTTCCATTTGGAAAGAACATGAGGTAGATGAGCCTACATTAGAAGAGATCTGAAATTGAATCTTGGTCTAATTTCAGTCATTTTGTCTGATTCTACTGCAGATCTTGCCATATGATTTATTTTTTTTTAATTTTTTTTTCCGAGAAATAAAGTAGTAAGGAAGATAAGATTTCAAGACCTTTCATCGAGTTCCATGCTAGATCGATAATTCCGAGAGCCGAACAATCAAACTTTAATCTTGATCCGCATTTTTTATGAGTCTGTTGTATGGTGATTTGGATCCATATTCATTATTCTAGGACTTCCGAATTCATTCTTTTGATTTCGAATTTCTGCAGACCATCTGTTGACGCATTTTATGACAAGGAAGACACGTCTCTTAAATATAATTGGATGATCTATCTAGGGAAGTCCGGTAAAATTTCATGAAATCTCGTTCTCTTGTGCCTCATAGAATAAATTGAAAATAGCATTACTTGATGTCTTCACAAATATTTATGTAATTACTATTCCTTTAATAAAATAAAATTACTGTAATATGTACAAATAAGAATCAAAATTTACTAATATAAAAATCATGACACAAACTTGAGATAGTCTTATATACATTGATACGTAAAAACAAACAAAAAAAATCAAAAAGGAAACGCTAAAATTCAACGATCAATGGTATAGGGTTGTTAGCCGAAAGGGAACATTTACTTGCTTCAGTGTTTGATTCTTGTTTAGAAAATCTGTGCTAAATACGAATCTAATTAAAGCAGTGAAAACTGTTAGTCTATGGTTGGATTGGTTACAGGCACGTAGCCAGGATTTCGTGAAGGGAGGGGGGGACGTGACATGAAACACTGAAGGCCCAATCAATCTAAACTACTTTACTATCAACATATATTGGTTTGTTAGGATAATAAAATGAGGATATGTTGATAAGTATTTTAATAACAAACTACGAAGAAATCTCGAGTAAAATAATAAAAAAACTTATTAAAAATGATTTTACAATATTTACGTTCTTTCTCTGTTCATTCAAACATAACAATTTTCCTTTCATTACGACTTCAACTATTATAAAACGTACTTATTCACTATTATAAAAAATACACTCATGTCCAAAATGATTGTCGCATATCTATGACTGTCTTCTTGTAAGAATATAATTTGATAATGATTTTGCAGGGTACTTTTAATACTGACACCATGTGTATAATCAGGAAATGTATAGACCCTATTTGTGGTAAATTTCATAGAAAAAGAATTATAAATACGAAAATTAGACTGAGTAAAACGAAATGTTGCTAAATGGACAAGAAAGTTTTGTTTTATTGTTCTTATTTACTGCTCTTTTGACATGAAATTTACCACATAGGCCTACTTGTCTTTGCCGATTATACACATACTAACATTATAAGAAATGCCGGGCGAATTCGTTATCAAATTGTACTCCTACAACATATTTATAGACATGCGACAATAATTTTGGACATGAGTGTACAAACTTAATAATGTCTTGTAAAATATTTTACAATATCTGCGTTCCTTTCGCTGTTAAATCAAATGTTAACAGAACTTTCTTTTCACATAAATTTTTGTTTTATTATTCCTTCAACTACTGTCTGTTCCAAATGACAGGTTAAAGGAGTAGTAGAAAATTGTTTTTGAAATAACATGTTTAATACTGCAAGAATGCGATGACGAAAAATTATGATCAAAAATGTCCACGCTGTTACACAACCGGCATTATGCTTTCAGAAGCTTGAAATCTTCCTGACTAGTAGCAGAAATTCTAAGAATTGCATAACTTCCGGAAATTTCAAATTCCCTGACTATTTCAGGATATCCCATTCACCTCGCCACCATGTATTGCAAGTAATACGAATCTCCTCATAAGAAAGAATAACCAAAAGCTTTTTGTAGTTTTAATTTTTAACGCCGATTTTTCTTTTTCTCATCTCATTTCGTTTTATCCTTAATTTTTTAAATTTCTGGTCTAGAAGCGGGGGGGGGGGGGGAAGGGTCCGGAGCCCCCGGACCTTCCCTTTGGCTACGTGCCTGTTGGTTATAAAATAACCGATTTGAATATTTTGGTAGTTATGCTGTTAGAATCCTGAGGTTGATATTTGTTGCCTGCATTCAGGCAGTCTATTCTCATCAGCCAAAATATTATAACTACCTGCTACTTTCTGAACGAAGTACTTAGATTGACGTAAGAGGCATGGGGCAAAGCAGAATCGCTCGTCGAATGAGGAAGGCCAGCGATATATGAGTTCGGTACGAGCCTGATTCAGATGGCTAGACGGCTGGGAACGAGCATCTTGAAAACAATGCGACTTGTTGGGTGTTCACGAGCTACTGTGGCTAGTATCTTCCAAAGGCGGGAAAAGGTCAGTGAAACCAGCATCAAACTACAAGACATGGGACAGTCACATTTTATTACAGTTGTTAGACGTCGTAGATTCTCGAGATGGGCACAATAGAATAGGGCATAAGCTAAGGCAGTAGACAAAGCACGAGTGTGTCTGAACACACAGTTCACCGTACCCTGTTAAGACATGGGCTTCTGCCGCCGACGTCCTAAACGTTTCCAATGTTAACCGCACACATCTGCACAGCATCGTCAATTACAACTGGAATGGATATATGCCCGTGGTCACTGGACCGCCGAACAGTTGCACAACGTTGCATGGTCCAATGTATCACGATATTGCTCTCATATTGATGGCCAGATCAGAATCTAATCTTTCAGGGAAACAGCTCTTCGAGACGTGCGCTGTAGGACGACGACAGGCCGATGCTCCATTATGATCTGGGAGAACATCATCCACGAGTCCGATAGTGGGTAAGGAGGGCACCGTGATGCCTCCTAGGTATCGGTGGGTTATTCCTGATGTGACTCCCATTCATATGGGACACATTTCAAGCTGGCAGTGGCATGCAGAATAACGTTCCTTGTTACAAGGCACCGTTGTGCTTCAATGATTCGAGGAACATAGTGGTGAATTTCAGTTGCTGCAAAAGCCTCCAGAACTTACCCAATCTTAACGCAAGCGGTCCCGGGTTCGATTCCCGGTGGGAAGACTGTTGAAAAAGTGTAAAAACTTTTACAGGCCAGCCATCCTGAGTGAAGTTTTCGTGGACCAGGCAAATGCATGGATGGTACCTAGCATACAGGTCCAGGCCGCTTCCTTCCTTCCCTTTCCTCGGATAGTGTGATCGCCGAGAGACGTGATCTCTCATACGGGACAGGCTAACATGGCCATAGATGCTGAAAGCCCAGGAATCTAATTCCTAATCCTAATCCCAATCTTAACCCAATTGAAAACCTTTTAGATGAAATGTTTGTTAGACTTTATATGCTCGACGGCTTTTATCATTGAATACAAGGAAAACGCGACTCTTTGAGCCATACTTCGAATCCGGTATAGTCCGTTGTCTATGTTTCTGAACCTATTGAAGTGCAGGGTTGTGCGTCACAGTGAGAGATGGCCTCTTCCTTGGTGCTCGATCGAAATGTCCATTGCGTGAAGTTAACTTCGCAACAATCTTTACAAAATTAGTTTATGTGAACATGCATTCACATACTGCAGCATTTCCTGTTAGGTTTGAAAATTATATTTATTGATCGTCACGTGATATTCATCTTGTTTAGATTCGTCTTGCAGCCACTGTTCTGATATTTTTCATTCACTCGCCTGTTAGACCGATTCTGTGCAGACACGTTGGTCAATCTGTTTTGATACAACAACAACTCTTGTAACTTCATTTTCGGTGCGCCTAATCACAATTGCTCTGTTTGCCTTTCCGGTACAACTTTGCTTGGACCCACCTTTACAAGCTGGCACATTCGCTCCAGTTAATTGCAATTGTCTTGTATCAGTGGTGATGGGCTACATTTAATCACATTACCATCAACGCCATCTATGACAATATAAATGGACAAATGTTAATTCTATAAGTTTTTTGTCCGGTGATTTATTTATGATTTATATAATAAGTTAAATCTTTTCAGCTGGTGTGTTGGTAGAAGACCTCTATATTTATGCATTATCAGCTTCAGAACATGGTAGAAGGTGGCGAAAAGGATTTACAGTTTTCCTAACTCCAAAGATAACTTGGGCCTGCATCCCATGGGATAAGGACCTCCTAAAATTAATTGAAAAGAAATGCACAGTAAGTTTATTACTTTTTCATTCTTTTATTTATAAAATAATGTGTGTTTAAATCAGCTCATAACCTTAGACCGAAATGTTTTCGAGATAAGTGGGCTAAAGGTATTTACTTTTAAAAGGGAAAAATTAAATGAAATCTTCCAGTTTTACGTCCCACGGTTATGCCGGTTAGCTAAAGGTGACAGTTGTTAAGGGCTTCTCTTTAGATAGTTCCCATGTAAAGGGCTTTTTTATGTTTAAAGCTGGATGACTATGCGTAGTCACCTAAAGTTACCACAATGAATATACTTTCAAATTTCCAGCACATGAGAGATGGGTGGAGGAAATATTGACACCTGTATTTCCTTAACAGATATAAGATAATCTGCTTAACAATAAATAAATAAATAAAAAAAAACTCTGATTAGATTTCATAAGAAATTTGACACCATTAAGCCAAAATGAAATTATTTAGGTAACTAATTTTAATCTTCTTTTACAGAAATCAACATCCTCCTCCTACGTGAGTTTATAGTTTATAGTCGTTTGGCCCTTTAACGACTTCCCCTGGTTATGGCCTTTATAATTTAATTTTATTTGCCATCCCCTTACCAGAGGATCTTTTATTATCAGATAAAATTTTAAATGAAGACTGAGAAAGAGTGTTTACAGCCTCCTCTGGACCCGGCCAAGTGGCACATCTGAAAGAAAGATAAGCAAGTATACAAGAGTACTCACCTCTGCCTGCCTTCGGGAACTTGGACATTTAAAAGATTACAGCTCGAAGATAGACTTATGAATATTTATTTTATTGAACACTAAATTACTAACAAACACTATACGATCTTTTTATACACAAAAACTGATCTTTGTAAAAAAAAAAAAAAAAAAAAAACGAATCGATTGATCATAATGTGTATGAAGATATATATATATATATATATATATATATATATATATATATATATATATATATATATATATATATATATATATATATAGATAGATAGATAGATAGATATAGATATATATATATATATATATATATATATATATAGATATAGATATATAGATATATTCTTAAGAATTTTAATTTTTCACTGTAGGTAGTCCTCTTCTCTTCCGGAATTAGGTTTTGTTACTTCGGGAAGATCCTACTGCTTTTTATGTCTTTCTTGTATTAGTTCTCTGGGCTATGTAATTTTCTATCTTCAAGATCATAGATCTTTCCACCTTTCATTTACTAGGTTAGCATGATTCTTATTTATTATTATTATTATTATTATTATTATTATCAAGGCGTTTATAGCGAAGCCCTTTTTGCCCTGAGATTTTGTCGTCTTGTTTATTAGGAATTAACAGTCCCGAACGAACACAATATGAAACACAACAACAGGCTAGTGGGTACACTGTTCATTACATTTTTACATGATTCAGGTTTTACGTTAATTTACTAGTTGAGTTTTACTAGCGGGTATTAAGCAAAATTAATTTTTTGAACAGTGACGATAATTAATAGTAATTGATAGTTATTATTATTATGATTATTGTTTTTAATAGCGATACACTCCGTTGAGTTTTTTGCGTGTCAATTAAAGCACTAACTATACATTATTTGGGCCGCAGTTTATAAATAGAACTGAACTCAGCTTCCAATGAGAATGACCATGTACTTGAGTTGAACGGATTTGTGGTTAACCAAAAACTAATTGTTTACCCCTTGAGTTTTAGTATTTACTTTTGCTGGTTGTTTTTTAAAAGTTGTAGAGACTTTTTCTACTTTCATTGTTTTTGGGGTGGTTGACCCTTTTTTGTGCTGTGCCACCCGCGTTGAGCCGGCGACATTTTGACAAATTTGTAAATGATTTAAAATTTACTTACTGTCACTCCATTTTCTGTGTTTATACGTACACTTAGTTTATTCACACACCCCCAGTATGCTTTTTATACCAAACAATTATTACAATTTTATTAAATCACGATTTTATATTTTGTTTACTAGTTGTGGAGACCCGTTAGGAATCTCCAAGCAGACGTTTTGTGTCTCTGGTGTTTAGTGCACTCTAATGACAGGTTTTAAAATTATCTTCTAGCAGGCGGTAAATGGTGGACCTGTCTGCTTTCGTTTTTACTTTTACATTTATTTTTGAATTGGCTATGAAATGTTTACATACAACAAATAACTACACATACAGTAAAGTATATAAGTAATTTACTTATTTTTTTTTAGATTCTTGGAGTTATTTTTGAATTCTAGGCGAACAAAAGAAAAAAAAAACTTTCAGGAGGCGAGTTGTCTGATCAACCCTCTCTCAGACATATCACTCACCGCCATCCAGGAGTGGCTGAGAAAAATCTTTTCGACTGAATTGAAAGCATGCGGGAAACAAAATACCGATGCAGGGCCGCGTATTACATTTTTCTTAACTTGTATCGAAATTTCCAAGAACATTTTAATATTAAATATTAATAATAATATACCCTTTAAATGTGGTACTCCTAACATACAATCCATGTTTTTTTTTTTTTTTTTCTGTCAGGTGTGTGAAAATACAGGTCAGATCGAAAATCTAACACCTATTATAACAAAAATTTAGCTTTAAGGTGTATACTCATAAACAATAGAATGAGTTTGGAAGTAACTATAGTTGCTGGTCAATGCTTTTAACTTTATTTTATTTCTCTGATTTCTATTCCACATAGAATATACGTTATAAACCTGCTTCTTTTTGGGCTTGCCCCCTACTTTAGGCTAGCAACTATGTTAGCTCAAAGATTATTGAACTCTTGGCTTCTAGTATTATCCCGGTGTGTGATGCGAAATTTACAATTTTGTAAAAAGGAGTGTTGTTTTTGTAATACGTTTGGATTCTAATATGAATAACCTTTTTGAATGTAAATACTTTCATTAATACATATTTATATATCTGAATTATCGTAATATAATTAAAAATTATTACTTAATTTGGCTTTTAAATTATATTAATATGTATATGTAAATTACTATATTTACATTTTGATATGCAAATCGCAGTGGTGGAATGAAGAAAGTGGGACGACTTGAAAAAAAAAAAAAGGATAAGATTTGTGGCTAACAAAAACTCAAATCTCGTTACAACACGTAGGTATAAAACTATATAATAAATCACTAAAATATGTGAAACAAATACCAAATTTGCAGTTTAAAATTCATTTTAAATTATTGTAACATAATCATCTGTTTTGAAGCATAGAATAGTAGTTTAATCAATTTTTTTTTTTTTAATATAAGAAAAATTAAAATTTCCTTTCTGTGTCGCGAACACTGGCGGATCCACGTGGGGGGCGGTGGGGGCGACCGCCCCCCCCAAAGGTCTTCTACTTCCAGCATGTATCGTTTGGAAATACAAATATTGTCTTTTCCCGGACGATCCAATGTATGTAACAAGCCTAGTAGAGTATAATCAAAATGTGTGATACTTAATGGTACTTAATACAAACATATTTGAATTGTGAATACTTCTGTCCCTAGTTCCTTGGGACGGTTACCATAAACCGCAAACGAGAGAGAATGATTCATACGTTGAACGAACAGCTGTAGGAATAAGGAAAGACGGCTCACTCTATGAACTAAAAATTATATTTTAAAATTGTGTCCTAGAAAAAAATGTGGGGATGGAATTCAAGACCTGAAACTTCAATTACCTTTACCTTGAATAAAGAGAAATATAGAATATTCAGCGCTTCTTACTGTAAAGCTCTCTAAATCTGAGATGAGACTTTTAGGTTGGTGATTGATTGATATGTATTTACGTCGTTCATCAAAAGTGATGCTTTACAGAACAAGAACCAGAGTTTAAAGTTGGATCTGAACCACTGTAGTGCGTTCGATGTTCACTCACCGGGTATCAAACCACAAACCTCATGCATCAAAGATCAAAGGTACTCTCGCTAGATAATACATCAACAAAGAACTGTGACTTTTGAGGTTCAACACGGAAACATTCATTGTGACTTTTAATGGTATTTCATCTTTTCTTGGGAAATAATACAAGCTACAAGCTGTTGTGGTCCTGATCTTCGCACAGGCCAAACCACTTAAACTAGAAACTTGAAATTCGGATAGTAGATAGGATTTGTGATCTAGGATACCACTAAGGAAGGATTTTTGGTAAATTCAAAGAAAGGAAGGGGGAAAGGGGTGGAAATTATTTTAATAAGATGGTCATCACTCCAAATCCCTTAAGGTTAGAGACTTGAAATTTGGATTTGGATTTCTCATTTAAAGGAATTTGACACGCGTTTCAACATTTTTTGATACTTTAGTAAAATGGGAAAAAGAGGTGGAAAGAAAAGGGGGCGGGGATTGCAATTATTATAATAAGATATCTAAGAATCTCTGTAGGTTAGAAACATGGAATTTGATATATGGACTTCTCACTTAAAACAATTCAATACATATTTCAGCGTTTTTGTATTCTTCTTCTTCTTCTTCTTCTTCTTCTTCTTATTATTATTATTATTATTATTATTATTATTATTATTATTATTATTATTATTATTATTATTATTATTATTATTATTATAAGATGCCTATATTTCGGGATTATTTACGGCTAGATATATGAAAGTTGCTAGTTTGATTATTCATTTAAAATAATGAAATATGGATTTGAGCATTTTTTGCCACTTAACGTAGAAGGGTAAAAACAGAGGTGAGGGTTCACTAAAATGTTTGTGAGGTGTTTGAATTTCGTGACAGCGTTTTAGCTCAATCCAATTCTATATGAAAGACACAGAAGGGAGAACGCGAAATATTGTGCCACAGTACCACGTAGAAGCATTTGCTATATTGCGCGAAGCCGTATTCCGAACAAATTGGGGGACTGGGAGCGAAATCCCACCTAAGCGAAGGCTACTATAATATACTTTTATTGTTGTCGTAAGCATAACTATAATTATACATGTTTCTAAATGCTGCTTGTAAGAAATTACCTACCTAATAGAGCCAATTTCCAGCCCCGTGTTCCTAATCTGGTCTAATGCGCTTTTTTTTTTTTTTTTTTTTTTTGTTTACATACTCCATTATACTACTGCAAAAGCGGAGCATTCGGACAAAATACCCTATACGGTGCTCATGGCCCCAGGTTCGATTTCCGGTAAGGGTGCATTTTAACGAAAAAGGTGGTTCGAATTCCACTATAATCAGTAAGTGCATGTCTTCTTTAGCCGTCATGTCATTACCGTGGAACGTTAAACTCAAGCAACAAATCAAAATACCCTATGTACTGAGGTCTATACTTTTGTAATAATGTCCTGTATTTGTCTTCTTGCTCTCTCCTGTTTAAGTAGAAAATTCCTGCATGTACCAGAAATTGAATTCCTTACACATTCATCTTTAAATACAGCAATTGAGTACAGTTGGAAGCTTTTCTTGAGAAATGAACAATTCCATGGGTGTCAGAGTTTATCAGTCAGTGACTCCCCAACTGCTCGTGAATCCTGGGTTCTATACCAATCATAGAAATGTTTTCTTCACCTTTGATACATCAGAAGATTTTGGTACGATTTATATAGCCGCAATCTTAACACGCACTTAAGAAAATGTCAACAATGTTGACAAACTGAAATCATGGTGAAAAACAAAACGTAACGGAAATTCAACACCTTGCCCTCAGGAAATGTTATTCGCATAGCGACAGAGATCAAAGATGATGTCCCTCTCAGAGAGGCACTGAAAAAAAATGTCATGAATACGGATCGACGACCGGAACATACCCTCTCATTCTATTGGATAATGAAATAGAAACAAAGGGAAGCTATATTTATATACACAGAGGAGAAATGGGACAGGCTTCGTGGCAGATAACAGATGACAGGATAAATACCATCGTCAATATAGCACTTTCTTTTGTGTAAGTACTGTCCAATACAGCGCATCTGATAAATCGCGGTGACTAAGTGTGAAGTGAATTATGATACCGCCACGCCTCCGAAACGGAAGTGCGTATTTTATTTAAATCTAGAGAAAGAAATAATTTCATTTTTTAAAAAAACTTCCAAATTCGGGTCATAAAATATAATCTGGGAATCAAGTTTACATCCCCCTCCAGCCCCGGATTCATCAGTGTCCCATTTTTCCAAATTGAAATCCTGGTCACTTTGAGGCTATGCTCATCTTCCAGGAAGCGAACCGCCCCCTCCAAATGATTCTTCTGGATCCGCTAGTGGTCGCGAATATATATTACGTACAAACGGCAGTTGTTGAAACGTTTTGTATCGCGTGACGAAGATATGAACTCAAGAGTTCTTAAAACGAATAATTAATTGAATACATAAATTACCCCAATCGTACTTGCTTGAAGTTCCTATTGCATTCAATAAGTCAGGTTTACTAACTTGGGAGGTCCAATGTTGCCATCTCATCAAGATGCTCATTATGGGGAGGGGGGATGAACCAATTAATTCCGAGTGTGCTAAGCATAAATTATTTATCAGAGTGTAGGAATAGACATAGCTAAGAATCACTAATTTTAAAATATCCGCGTGTTGCCCTTTGTCCACACGTCTGGGAACAAATACACGATTCGTTTCCGCACGTAAATTGCACAACAGACTGCTCGGGACGCACACGATCCTTAGAAGAAAAAACCCTTCTTTAGACAACGAACACCTCTTTGTGTTTTATTGACTTCTCCCTTGTTGCCAACACCCAATCAATACCGTCTCCAGCCAGGTGCCAAGCTTCCAGCATCTCTCGCCATGTCCGTAAGGTCTGGGTTTGTTAGTTACTTCTTTCGCTTCCATAAAACAGGACAAATATTACTTTTTTCCATCTACTGACGGGACGACCTGGACACGTTCCGGAAATGGGACTGTCCTGGTCAAAACGGAACGTATGGCCACCCTAATCAGGTGAAATCTCTAC
Organism: Thermobia domestica; assembly: GCF_964235325.1. NCBI lineage: Eukaryota > Metazoa > Arthropoda > Insecta > Zygentoma > Lepismatidae > Thermobia > Thermobia domestica. The sequence goes on along the minus strand of NC_137454.1, from coordinate 188,915,259 downwards.
TACTAAAGGGGAAAGGGCATGGTATACTTATATGTGAATATGAGGAGATTAGTGGTACTAAAAGAATATACCAATCAAAGCTTAAGTTTCAGTCCCTAATTGGATTTTCTGTTTAAGAAACCTATTTAATTGAAGTCTAGTCAAATTGATGTTCTTAAAAGGCACTTTCCAGAAAATAAAATAGACAAATAAAAATTTGAGTCTATGGGGAATTATTCCGTCATTTTTCTGGTTCAACTTAGGAAACTTTTGTATTATCTCCAGCTGGAACGATTGATCTAGCTAGTATTGCTAAGACACAACAGTCGTGATGTTCTGTTAAATGTTATTTCGTCCGTCTTGCACCGTCTCATTTCCTTGAAGTTTCGAATGACTCAGGACTCTATAGTTATTTCAATTATCAAACTAAATCACATTTTATTGTTTATATAGATTAGCATAGTCATTAAGTATCTTCGCCTTAACTAAGAATATTTTTATTTATTTATTGTATTTTGGGTCTTTGACTTAATGTTGGATAAACTTCGTAAGCATAGAAAACAAACCAACCCAAAAGAATAAGAAAATTACAATAGTTTTTTTTTTAATTTTTTTTTTACTTTTATATAAGCGCATATTACACGAAAATAAAAACCTTATCTCCTAAAATAATAATAATAATATAAAAAAAAAACTATTCTTTAAAAGGCGGTATCAGTTTCGTGTGCACTTTTCTCAAAATATTGTAAAAATTAAAGAACAATATTAAAATTTCTCTGTGGGATTTTTCTAGTAAGTACAAGATATTAACCAGTAAACTAGTCAGTGTCGTTTAGATGGTTACTTCGTTTCAGTCTACAACATCGTAATTGATTTAAAGACAAATTTTGTTATGTTTTTATTTTATTTTATTTTTATTTCTTTGTTTGTTAAAGTGGCATGCATATCAACAATACATACTATTTCTGTAAGTAATATTGTCTAATAAATAATTACAAAGAAATTTTAGCATTATTCTTCAATTTCCGTAATAATTTAAAAAATGGCGAAATAGATTAAGCATCATTAAAGTTTTCATGTTACTTACGCGAACTACTCGTACGCATAATAAAGAAAATAAACAATTTTACGTACCTTTGCGTAATTTTATTCATTTTACTCGTAATATTTCGCTCACTTTTGCTTCTGTGGAAGAGTTCGCCTTTTGAAACTTAAATCAAGTGGGAATTCACATGTTGCTTATTTAATCTCTTCCTTTCAGAAGTGAGCGAAGTATTAATATTAAAATAAAGCTACGCAAAATTAACATTATTTATTTTCTTTATTAAGCATCCTTAGATTTACCAATCCTATACTTTTTAAAACCCTTTTATAGTAGAAAACTAGTAGTGAACTGTGTAAAATGCAATGAGCAGCGAAGGTCGAAATTCTTTGGTGGAAGAGTTAGCAAGTGTTTGGTTGCTTTACTTCAACGCATTCTCACCAGAACAGACATCGTGAAATGAGTCAGTCAGTCAGTCTCTCTCTCTCTCTCTCTCTTTTTCCTCTTTTTCTTTATCCTACTGTCTCTCCATGCATTTAGTTGTTCATGTGCATTTATTGTCATTCTTGTTAGTTTCAACGTCATAACACTGAACGTCATATTTTAATGACTTAATTTAAACGATAGTTTGTTAAACCTAAAGAAATAAAAAAAAAAAAAAAAAGGTAAATCTTCGTTAAAATTCAGGAAATCCGAAAGTGAAGATCAAACCAGCCAAGAGAATACTAGATACCAAGTTGTTATTTTTCGTTAGAGGTATGGTAGTATTTTATTAACGTTTTTGATTCTGAAATTATTTGATTCTCACACGTATTATACGCCATGATACTTACCTTCCAGATAAATATTAAACCCAAGCATTTGTATTATGTAAATTCTATTTTGGAGCGTCTTGTACATTTTTATAAAATCCATCATACTTCTTAACTATGTTACCGTGGATCTGCGTAGTATTAATTCTGGTTCTGGAGCTTTCTTGAAATATGTAACAAGTTTCATGCTTAACTTTTTAATTTTTACTTATTTATTTACGTCCTTCAGTTCAAATTAAGAGTGGTCTGACTTTCTTGATGTAGGTGAATGCTCTGGTGCTTAGTTATTTATTTGTCGTAATGTAATTAAATGTCTACAAACTTAAATTTACTTGAAACTTTTAGTATTCTTTCACACTTGATAATGGTAGTTGTGGCCGAAAACCTTGAGCGTAAAGTTTTTCGTTGTAATATGTTCATTTTCCCTTGAAGACAAGAAATATTTCCTGTTTTATTCTGTTTCAGAATGTGAAATGTTTATGCATACTATGCATACAAGCAAGGCTGTCACCGATAGCAGTGAATACTGTAATTAATTTGAAAAACAAATACCCAGTGGTGGATTTCAATTGTGATTTTCTGCTTCAGCATCCAATTTATTTAGATCAGAAAATACGTCATCTTTCTATGTCATTACAAGGAGAAGTTGCAAGGTATTTTTTATTTCAATATTATATATTCTTGTGTGAGAGTGAAACTATATTCACCCCTGTTGCTTTAATTACATGGTGTGCAAGTTTTCAGATATAACTGTTTGGTTCCTTTACTCAGGACAAACGGAACTATTAAGTTAGATATTTGTTAATATAAAAACTGAGCTGTTCGTAAATTATAATGAATAATTTAATAAGCCAAAGTAGTTCGTTACACTTGCAGAAATCGTGATTTTATTTTACATATATATATATATATAAGTCACTCATTATTTACTCAAGAAAAAAGTACTGATTATCCCTCTGTTCAAAATCTCCCAATACTACGTTCAAGTTCTTGCAGAACTTCCCTTTTGGTATGTTAAGGAAGGTACAAGTAGAGGAGGAGGTAAGAATAATTACAGAGACAATATTCCGAATCATCAGTGTGAAAACACATTAAAGTTCAATACAACGATAATACATAGAGCGTGTTCGATAGTTGTGCGGTTGTTCTTCTATGTACTTTTCTTAACATACCAAAAGAAGAGCTCCGCAAGAACTATAAACCTCATATTTAAGATTTTGAACAGACGGATGGTTAAGTAGTGCTTTTACTTATTAAATGAATATTAACAGTTATCGTTGTACAACAATCTGGATAAAATACATTAATTTTCTTGAGCAGCTTCGACTGTAGAGTTCTCCGAATGCTAGTTGGGCGTGTCATTATAAAGCTTAAAAACTGGAGTTTGGTAACAGTGTGAAGGTAACAGTAGCAGTTTGGTAACGGTGTGTACCTGTAGAAATAATACATTATCTCAGGTATAGATTATATATTTCAATTTTATTTTGGAAATGGTATACGCAAAGCTAAATTTGCGTTCATGCATATATTTAACTCATTGAAATACAGCTTTAATTTGAAGAAGAAAAAAGTTATGTGGATCTCTCGATATATGTCCACTGAAAACTAGTTATCAGTTGTCTTGATAGCCATGAATCAGAAGGCGTTGTTTTTCTCTTTTTGTAATCATTAAGATTTTATTAAACTTGAAATTGTAATGGGCAATAATTTGATATTTCTAGTAACAAATTGAGGTTACTTTGTTAATTGTAGATGAACAATATAAAGTTGAAACTGATGGGCCAGATTAAAATACTGTAAAGGAATTGTTCGTTTGTAGAGATGCCAGGACGACGTCATGCAAGGTCTGTAGTACAATTAATTGACTTCGAGCGTGGTAGTATAGTGCAATTAGAAAGGCCGAGTGGTCATTCCGTAGAAATACCGCGTGATTAGGTTGAAGATCGAAGTAGGTGTTAAATCACTTGTTTCTCTAGAGATATTTGAATTTAAAGAGCAAATCAAATATTGTATGTAGACTTAACAATTATCTCAAGACTGGAAAGTGATTGATGTGAATTGGTAGCGTATGGTTAATGCACTTTCATACTAAGTCGTAGACCCAGGTTCGAGTTCCGGTCCATGCACACATTGTCTCTTTGAATTCAAATCTTCTGACTTCTTGGATTAGAGTAATATCTGCTTCTCCTCACCACACTGCCACCAAACTGCAAATTTTAATGAACTTTGGTAAATTCACGCGCGTAATCAAGATAAGAAAAGTATGCGCCAATTAAACATCGCTTTTTATGTGTTTCTAATCGTTGAAATTTTTTGTCATTCATAAACTTTTAAAATACATTTCTAAATGGGTATGTTCATTGTCGTCGCTTCATGCAATTTCCTATTTAAATTCACAGTGTATTTGCTAGATGGATTGCGTCGGGTTTTATTTTTATTTATTTATTTATTAACTGATGTATAAAGAAGTAGTTCGAAGTTCAAACACTTCATAGTGACTTCATACTAATTCATTTTCCCAATTTCCAATAACAAGGCAACCATAGAATGATATCGAGTGCTCAATTTAACTTAATGCATTTGTTTTGATTACTGTGTTCATTAGACACTGCTGAAAGAAGTATTCAGTTTTGCAGAAAGTGTTTTCCTTCTCTTGTTGATATGCACGTGTTGAAATTATTATTGTCACTACCACTGACTGGAAGACCTTTGAGTGAAGTTATGTTGTGAAATTAAAAATACAGTAACAACATATATATGAGTGCGACTCGTTGCTGAAGATGATTGCTGATATAATTGTCTGCAGCTCTTGCAGCGACCATTATTTGCGTAAGTATTGTTTTCATTTCCTGTATTTGTAACTCGTATATTTCTAAATACAAAATATGAAAATTGAAATCTAGATTTAAACCAATATTCAGTAGATTTGTAATAAGCAAATAGTTTAATAAATTTATTTATTTGCGTTCAATAGATTTTGTTTTTACATACTGTGTTTATGGTACAGAAGATGTCATACACACAAAATTCTCTCTTGAAGGACTTAGATGTTTTGAGTTTTACGACTAATTTTTAACTTGGACAGTCGTTTTATCAGCGGCATTTGTAGGCCATTGACTTTAGTGTAGCTGAGACAGATAGCTTAAAGTAACGTCCCCATTGTAACTCCCAAGCAATCAATCTAAACTTAGTTTTTTAAGTTAATACTTAGTAATACCGTTATTGAGTTAATTTTCACGCTCGTGAAATTGAATCCCCACGGTAAATAGTTCGGTAGACATCGTTTGAAAGTTCTGTCAAATTTGTGTGTTTCTTATGTTACACTTAAAGCTATTGTAGGTACTTACTCGTATATAGATGGATCCCGTGTATAAAATGTAATATTAAATAGTAGAATGTAACTTCATTTTTGTTTCTTTGTGTTATAGATTTGGATATCAGTATTACATTTCGATTGGTTTGAGATTGTTTTTCTAACAAATATCGTTAACTGAAGTGTATAAAGAGATGGTAGAGGAAGAACATAAAGCTCTGTGAATAGTTGTTTGCTACGTTATTTATGACTTATTAGCTATAATTCTTGTTTTTCTATATATATATTTGAATAGTGCCTTCTTTTGTGATTAATTGTATGATACCATATACTAAAACTGATTGGAGCTGAAGTTGATAAATTATTTAGATAGGTCTAGTCAGTGCTTAAAGTGACATCGGATGAGATGAAGGTATGGAACAAATATGACCATTTAGAGTAGTAATTTAGAGTAGTGACCATTTAGAGTAACCCTAAAAAGCATCTCTACTCCTGATATTTTTGCATCATTTTTGACGTGAAAATCTATTGGAAGAGAGGGAGAGAGAGAGAGAGAGAGAGAGAGGACTAATATGTCAATGTTTTACACCCCAGTATCATCAGCCTAGTATTCAATGAATAGTGTTTTCCGTTGTATTACATTATATTCCACTAGTATTTAATAATTCTTTCCAATGTTATTTCCATTTTTAAAAGCTTCTTCTGGTCTCGTTTCATCTCCTGATCAAGACTAGTTTTCTTACAACTGTGAGCACAGAAGTCCAGACAATGTGAAAAGAATAATTTTGATTTAAAAAAAAAAAAAAAAAAAACTCCTGTCAATGACAGACGCGGATCCTGGTTAAACATCTTAGGTGAGTGGTAAGGTAGTTAGAATTTTTTTAAGTAGGTGGAATTGCTCATCGAAATGTTGAAAAAAAAATAAGAGCACAAATTCTATAATTGAATAGCGTGATAGGGAATTGTTATTTACTATCGAAGCAGCAGCAACGAAATATTTGATAGTACAAACATATTTGTTGACTCAATGCTAACATCGTATTTATTTCTGTGTAAACTGTGTTGTCGTCTGCATGCAAATTACGATTTAAATAAGTTATTTTTACCGGTATGCCATACCGGCCGCTTTTTGAATTTTCGGATGCATAACCGGCACATACCGCCTCACTTTAAGCACTGGGTCTAGTATGTCCTGCACAATTTTTTGTGGAGTAGTGCATATTAAAAGGCATTTTAAGCAATGTATTTATATGTGTCCCATTAATTCTGTTGTTAGACTTCCAAACTCTGCTATGCATAAGTGTCGGATGGCTTATAGAACGGCTTTATCCGTTTGTCCGTCCAGGTATCAGAGCAAAAACGGTAAAAGATACGGAGATGCTGTTTTTTTCAATTCGTTCAGTGTTCCAAAAATAGGTTCCATCTCTTCCGTTAATTCTCTACTTAAACCAGAAGTGGTTCAAATTAGTCATTTCTGATTTCAGCGTTTATCGTTATAGAACAATACGATAACAGGTAGCGAGAAGCTTTTTTTCAAACAGTTCATTATCTCAAGACATGGCTATCGCGAACTTTCTACCAAAACCTCAAGTTCAAATTTATATTATTTCCTGTTTCAATACTGATTTCCACAAAGGAAAAACGGCAAGAGATATCGAGATGCAGTTCTGCAGTCGATTAATTGTTTTAAGAATAAGTTCAGTCTTCTTCACTAACCCTCTATTAAAGCCAGAACTGGTTCAAATTAGTCATTTTCGGTTTCAGCACATCGCCATAGGACAAAAATGGCAATAGATAGCGGCAAGCGGTTTTCTGCAATCGATGTATTGCCTCAAGAAAACATATCGACACAACCTGCAACACTATCAAAACCGGAAGTGGTTGAAATTTACTACTTCCGGTTTCAATACTAATTTTTATAGAGCAAAAACGGTAAGAGATATTGAGATGTAGTTTTTTGCAATTGATTCATTGTCCCAAGAATAGGTTCAACATCTATTAAAACCGGAAGAGGTTTAAATTAACTATTTTCGGTTTCAGCGTTGATCGCCATAGAACAAAATAGTATTAGATATGACTCTTTTTGCAAACGATTCAGCATCTTAAAGCAACGTATCATCACAACCCGCAACTCTCTACCAAAACCGTAAGTGATTGAAATTTACTACTACTGAATTAGTTCAAATTAACCATTTCCCGTTTCAACCTTTATCGCCATAGAACAAAATCAGTAAGGCATAGCGAGTAATGGCTTTTCGATATGGATTCAGCGTCCAAGGAACAAGTTCTGTCTTTGATCTTATTAATGTATTGCAACCAGTAGTTATGCTACTTCAAGTTTGAGTATTGAATTCCCATAGTTTGGAAATCTACTGTAGTTTTACACATATCATGAAGCGAAACTCATTTGTCTATGCATAATCCTAAGAATTTCATTCAGTCGATGTATCTAATACTTTTTATGTCCAATGTTATTGGCTGAATTTGAAACGTTCTTGGCTTTTATTATTATTATTATTATTGCTGTAACTTACTTAAAATTTATAGTTGACACACATTTCATTTTAACATTAGTATATATTATAATTGTCCTTTTGTAGCATTTACTTCAAGAACTACTGTGCAATGATGCTTGCCGAACAAGTGTGTCCCTCTGAACTTTGGTTGCAGGAACTTCGGCTCGATCAGTTTAAAATTTCTGTAAATGACATCTGTAGTATACTACGTAGATGCCCCACTTTACAGATGTTCTGTAACTCTGGCGTAGCCATGGCTTTGCATAGAATTTATGCAGAAGAATCAACCGAGATACGTCAGCTGAATCTTATAAACATCCAGATTGATTTTGTGATGCGAAAGGATGTTTCGTTACCGGATTTAATCCTAAAGGAAGTTATATCATTATGCCCTCGACTGAAAATGGTGGAAATCTTCCTGGAAGAGACAACTTCGCCTGATGCATTAATTCCTTTATTAGCACTAGAGAAGATAGAAATTTTATCTGTACGTCACTCCTATCCGGCTGGATTATTCTTCTATCATTACTTTGAGGAAGGCGTCGTACCAGTTTTGCAGCGCCATGGAAGAACTATTAAAATGCTATGGCTCCAAGCTATTAAAGTTGTAGATATTAGCATTATAATATATCTTTGCCCAAATCTGGAATGGCTCGGTGTAGCGGAGAATATGTATAGACCAATTCAGTATTACGATCGCCCAGCAGTATGTGAACCACTTGAAGAACTGAAGTTCTTGTACTTGACACATACAAATTCTATAAATGATATTTTTCGTGATTCATGGTACAAAGCTCTGTTATCAAGTCCACTTTTACAAGAAGTTTTGTTAGGTGAAATAGGTATAAGTAGTGATGATCTGAAATCAATTCTAGAAGAAAAGTCATTCTCAAATTTGAAAGTTCTTAGTATTTCTTTATGTCCGAATTTACAGTTTCAGCATGTGCTTTTTGTTTTATCGGCAAAGAACCCACTTCAGTTCTTAGAAGTAATAGATTGTGAACAGATAACTGAACATGACTTTGAGGTTTTCCTTACACGAATTAATCAAGGAAACCTGGATATGTTTACATCGTTCCGTGCTCAGTTACCATTTCTGACAGTTCGTCAGAACTTACGATGTATGGTACGAAAATACAGCCTTTTATGAATTTTCATAAAGGTAAAAAGATTCTGCAAGTTTCATGTACAGTAAATGGTATGAACTTTTATTTGTATTTAATGTTACCCCATTTTAATGGATTAGATTAATAATGCGTTCTCTTCCCCGCGTGATGTATAATTTTACTTGTATCCGAAATTTTTAAATATATATATTTAAAAATTCCTAAAATTCCCCATGCATAGAAACAACAAGCTATCATTTCTAGGGATCACATGTGCACATGTCAGAAGATATGTTGCACATGTGCTCAACGAGAACCAGTACCCAGGGAATTAAAAACATTAAGTTGTTACCAAGAAATCCGTGAACCTTGACATGTTTTTAATCCAAGGACTGTAATCACTAAATGGAAACATATATGCCGTTCTATGTGTGGGTTTGTTCTGACGTTACGTGAGGCTGTTATATAATATAATATACACATAACTAGTAATTAGAACAAAGAAATCCAGCGTGGGGTTAAGAAAATTAAAATAAAGGTATGTACATGACAATTACAAGTATGAACAGACACTTACAAAACTATATAGGTACTAAGCTTTCAAGACTGTCGTTTCACCGTCAAAATGTATGAAAAAAAAATGTATGCATTATATTCACATAAGTACGAACAAATCACATTGATAAGAAAAGATGCAGGTATTCAGAATAGTGCAGCTGAACGGCAAATAAAACTTGGATCTCCGGTTCATCATCCGTAGTCATTATTCTACCTGGCTTCTCACTAGATCATACACTCATGTGCAGGAATAGGGTAACAAGTTTCAATTGATGTATGCCTATAGGTACACCGAAATACAATTACTTCCTTCTGTCTTATCTATGCTTCAGTCAATCTTTACTAGCTGTGTACATACAACTGATACACTTCCTCCCGTTAACTGGAATAGTAGCGATAGAAATGGCAGAATGTTAGTACTTGAGGGTGTGACTTAATTCTTTGTGCGGTGTATTTATCTGATAAAGAATGAACATTTAGAATACATATCAGATAATAATCGACTGAATGTTAATTATCAGAAATAAGACATAAGTTACTATTTCCTTTTGTTTAGACCAGCTACTGCATGATTTAGAATGTACTTGCCAACCGAATTGTGATAATTACAGTTAATAAAAAAAAGTATTATGTACTCTTTATAATGTATAAATACTAGATTTTGATACCGAAGCATCTGAGTATGGGAAGAAGTCAAGAAAGAGGATATTAGAAATAGAAACTTGGCCGTTTGTCACTGTCAGACATATTTAATGATGCCAGTGACAGAGAAACAAGCTTGTTTCTAATCTTATATATAATCTTCCGTTTCTGCACTAAGATATACGAGCCATAATTTCGAAAGTATATAACACATTGGCTTAAACTGATTTTAAAACACCAACTAGGAACTCATATATCTGCCCTAGAGTAATACACGAGAAGATGGTAGGTAACATGATGCCAGCATGACATGCATGAGACAGACCGAACTCTTGCACTGTCAATAGCAAAAGTTCCCTTACTCTACTGCTATTATTCCATTGAGTCGGGTCCAGTACTTTTGCTGGTATTACAAACGCCTGGGGAAATGTAACCCATCTTACACATAACATTTCAGCCATGTAAACCTGTGGAGCACTGAAACATGTAATAGGTTATTGCTATGCAGTTGATGCATGGTAGGTGTCTCCAATTTAAGATTAATCTCTGTTGTTTGGAACGTGTCCAATGAGTGTCATAGATCAATGACCATCATTCAATGATCTACTCCAATTCCCTATCCTCGTCATTCGAACATCTCTTTACTTCTCCACAGAAGATCTTGCATATCACACTGAGTATGGACTAAAACTGAAAATGAAACATGTTTAAAATTTTGGACCTGCGAGGATTCGAACCCCGGGCGTCTAAGTAAAAAAAACAATGCAGTAACCACTTAACTACGCCGACCACTTACTTCATGTTGCACAAAAACTGTTTACTAGTTGAAAACCTTTCATATAATACTAGTCCGGATACTAAAGCCTATATGAAGAGACGGTCATTAATTTCCTTCAACTCAGATTAAATAGACCTTTCTCAATGAGGGAAATGTCTCGAAACGTTCCTCAAGTTGAAACAGAGATTTCAATGTTGGTCCCGCAGCCAAGGAAGAAAAGATGGTAGACGTTATTTTGTTGTTCCTTGAATTATATATTAATTAGATTTCGAGATATTTTAAAGTAAAATATACTTAGCAAACGTATATTCTGCGTAATTAGTAGTTTAATTTGTTAATTTTACTAACTCAGTCGTATCTGATTATAAACAAAACCTAGCATGAAACAAAACTGCACTTTACACAAAAGTCAAAACAGCAAGGGAGTCGCAAGGGGAAGCGCGTTCCCTCCCTACTTACAGAAAATATAACTTTTTGTTAGGCCTATATTTTCTGAAAATATAGAAAGCTGTTAAGCATGTTGTCTTAGTATATAGATAAATAAATTATGTTTTTAGTTTTTATAGAAAGTAATAAAAATATTATTATAACTATATATGTATCTCTGTTAATTTGCCCTCTATTAATATCTTGAAATTTATAAGCTGTAAAATAAGTAATTTGATTGTCTGTTAAGATTGAACATAAGTTCAAAAAGTTTGTCGACTAGAAAACAAATATTTATAAATCTTACGATTTAAGAAATTTTCGAGTTCTTTTTTATACTAGAAGAAATATGGCGTAATTAAGTGTCGATTCTCAACTGTGACTGCTTTTGGAACGTAAGCAGAATGGATTTAAAATTAAATATAAATAAGACATCAATAATATATGTTATTACAGTTACCTTTTAAAAACTTCATAAAGTATATACTTTGTCATATTTTTGAGATCTTACTGAAGTTTCATAATTTAGATTAAGTGCACTTTCAACCAAAGCGACGGAAGAAATAATTTAATTTTTGTAAGTAACTAATAATAGTTCTTTTGTATAATGTTATCAATTTAAATAGTGCATAACATTTAAAAATAAACTGATGCCTTCTCAACATATTTCTTACACACAGGTACTGCGACATATTAAGTGATACCTAAAGATTTCGTCATAACATTTAATGTGTATGACTTTTCAAATAATGAATCTATTTGTCAGTCCTTTCTGTTAGAACCAATTGATTACTAGTAAATCTAATAAAAGCATAAGAAAGAATTGGAATATTGATTATCTAGATAAAACATATGTTTAAGACTAGGAAGGCGTATGTACAGTATTTAAAACTTACATATTGTTAATTTTGAAGAGTTCAAGACCTGTCTCGGTATTTCAAGATGGACTGATGTGTGGATGTTCATCATCTGTTGATGTTATAGCCTATACTGTAGAGATATACTCTTGTTCAAAAAAAAAAAAAAAAAAAAAAAAAAAAAAAAAAAAAAAAAAAAAAAAAAACCTTGGGTACACACTTTATTTTGAAAAGCTGTAAACTCACATTCAAAAAGAAACTTGTACCTAAGAATGGATGACTTCCTCTATTTCTTTTAGACTTTCGTTGTGACCTTATTAACTCTTTGCCTTGCATATGAGGTATTTAAATATCTACTCTTTCCTGGTAGGCCGTAAAAAGATCGAGGATATGTTTTTAACTACACCATTGAAAAATTAGAGATTGCATTATTAAATCTATTTTTACTTCATTGCCAGACTGCTTTAAATAGAAGCGAGAAATCGTTAAAACATCCCAAAGCCGTGGAGCTCGTAGCGTAATTCGGGCGTGTTAACATGCACACATCAGAGGAAGAGTTTAAAGTTTTGTGGCTATGGTTGTACGTAGAAACCCTCAAAAGGGAGGTGAGTGATTAGGATGTTTTGAACAAAACTTAGTGTCTGTTCATTAAATGCTTTTGTGGCATAATTATAGATGTTTTTCGTTTTATTCTTCGACATCTAAATTGTTAGATTATTTTACGTTTCTTTTTTTTTTTTTTTTTGTATTACATTGTTAATTTTGTATTCAGTTTATTGTAATTTGTAGTAATTACTGATCTTATTAAATATTCTTATTTATGATTTGAATTATTTTGCATTTTGTTCCTCCTATTGTTGTATTTCCTTATTTAATCTTTTAAGCATCGAATTTCTTCTGGAGATATTTTCATAACTGATGTCGAATTCTTGATGTACGTCAGTATGAGGAATTCGTGGTTGGAGCCCAAATGATATGAACTTGTTGTGGGCAGCATTTTGTTTAAGGGTTTTCTCGGGTTATTGCCGTTTCCTCCTCCATTCTCACTCTACAATTCTTTTATAATCATCCATTTTTCATTAATCATTCGTCGTCTTTAGCCTATAGGGCTTATTCGTGGGACGTTAAACTTTGTTTACTTTCAGATTCCTGGTACATATTACTTTATGCAAACTGTTATACAGTATTTTTTTTCCCTCGTAAAACACACAACTTTATCATGCATAATGAATTACACTTGTTACAAGTATCTGTACTTAGAAAAAGAATGAGGTGGTGGATACTTCCCTTACAAGTCTCATACAGAAAGTATTATTAAAATGATCGTTAATCAGTTTGTATCATATTTAAATGCCAACACTTCTGCTCAGAAATCACATTTAAATTCCCAGGCAGGGGTGTGAGAGTACAGTACATTAAAATAAATGGTAAGAAAGATTTCTGTCGAAGTTTCTGAATATATGAACTTACTAGTACATGTACCATATCAACATTTAATATGATAACTGGGTACCTCATCTCAAAACATTGAGGGAAGTGAAAACATAACACCAAAGCTTTCGCACTGCCAATTGCAATCTTTCCTTTGTCTTATACTAAAGGACATAGCACACCTCTTTGTTTATTTGAGTTTAGCATCCCCTAGGTTATGTGAAACATTGACCTCAGTTTAAGATGGAATATGATGAACCATTGTAATGCGTTCAATACTTTTCCATCAGTACTAAAACCTGGGACCTTATGTACACTCATGTCCAAAATTATAGTCGTATGTCTATAAATATGTTGTTGTAGGAATAGAATTTGATAACGAATTCGCGCGGTATTTCATATAATGTTAGTATGTGTATAATCGGCAAAGACATGTATGAGGCAAATTTCATGTCAAAAGAGCACTAAATAAGAAAAATAAAACAAAAATAAAACTTTCTTTTCCATTTAGCAACATTTTGTTTTACTCATTCTAATTTTCGTATTTATAATTCTTTTCCTGTGAAATTTACCACAAATATACATTTCCCGATTATACACACAGTATCAGTATTAAAAGTACCCTGCAAAATCATTATCAAGTTATATTCTTACAAGAAGATAGTTATAGATATGCGACAATCATTTTGGACATGAGTGTACCAAAGGAGCACGTGCTAGTCGCTAGACCAGCGAGGAGGGCTGACTCACCTCTTTGTTGCGTATTTCTATTTTTTTTTTAGAAGGAATATGCATAAGAAAATGATCTCATAACAAAATAAATAAAATAAAATAAAAAAGTAGAAAATAAAAATATAGCACTCATATGGATCGCGATTGATTGGGAGAAGTTCTCATCACTTGAGTCGAGGGCCAAAAATCATTCTCGCGAGAATTTATCGTCAAATAAGGCGAACGAATTATCACTTCTAATCATAACAAAAATTGTTTAAAGGATTTTTTTTTTTCGAAAGTACTGCACATTGAGCTTAGAAGTGGATTCAATGTGTGTAAGGGGACCAGATTTCTTGATCTACTGTGCATTTATAAACACACACATCAGTTGAGTGTTTTCCGTATAACCAGAAGAAGTTAAGTACGATGTTAAAAATACATTTACCTCCAAATTAATCAAGGCATTGGAGGAAAAAAAAAATCTGGTTTACTGACATTTAGCGCAGATAACAGTGAATTAAATTGAAACTTACAGACGGCTATGAAGTTTATATTTTAAGGAAAACGGAACTATCATATAAAAATTATATATTAGTCTCACAGAACCAATAAGAATTAACCAGAATTAATTAAGTATAGAACACTACATTGTTGGAATTTGTCTGCATGACATCTGATGTGGAACGTACGTGGTATTAACTTTAGATTTCGCAATGCATGGTTCATTATTGTAAAAATATAATTTTTGTTTTTCCAGTGTGTTGTTCGAGAAATACAATGCGACACTATCAAGTGAACCAATATGCGGCAAAAAGTTGTGGCTACACGAACTAAGGATTGATGAAGTTGATTTGTCCGTAAATGATGTGTGCAGAATTCTAGAAAACTGTCCATCGTTACAGTTGTTGTGGCACGCTGATGTTGCTGGAGCCTTACATAAGATCTACGAGCAGCAGAAAATTGAGCTAGTACAGTTTAATTTACAAAATATTCAAATTGACCTTGAAAGAGATCGAGATCTACCCAGTAGGATTTTAAAGGAAGTAATTTGGTTGTGTCCGGATTTATGTATGGTAGACCTATATCTGAAAGAGACAACACCACCTGACGTTTTGAGACCACTGCTGATGTTGCATCGAGTGGAAAGGTTTTGTGTTCACTTCTCATTCTACGGCAATGATTTCTTTGAGCAAGGGATTGTACCTATTCTTGAATGTCATGGACGTGGGATAAAAGTGCTGAATCTTGAGGCTGTCTCACTAGTTGATATTGGCGTAATAATATACTTGTGCCCAAATCTTGTATCTCTTAGTCTAATAGAAAATGTATTCCGATCTATACGATATAACGTGCCGGTATATTATTTACCATTAAAACAGTTGAAATTTTTATACCTGACAGGCACTGGTTCTGATGATGAACTTACTGCATCATGGTATGCTGTTCTTCTATCCGCTCCGCAGTTGCAAGAAATACTACTTAGCTATGTAGGTATTAGTAACGATGATCTAAAATTGGTGTCCGAAAAAAATAATTTTAAATATCTGAAACTTCTTAGCGTGTGCTCATGTGATGCTCTACTATATGAACACGTCTTACTGTTATTATCCTTGGATAACCCATTACATTATTTAGGCATAATCGATTGTGAAAATATAACTGCAGCAGCAATAGAAGACCTCATGGAATTTATACGCAAAAAGAATTTAGATATATATGCTACAATTCGTGCTTGATTACAGTTTGAACACTTTTGTTGAACCTTTCTTACAAAATACATTTATTTTACGACTGTGTCTATAGTGGAGCGGCCACTTTTAAACAGATACACGGTGATATTTCTGAAGTACTTTGTAACATAGCTATATTAGAAAAGTGCAATTGACAATGAACGCTTTGCCATATTGGTGCAAAACTTAGTTGTCTTTTTTTTTTCTGTTTGTGTAATAATTATACTATTGTTGTTCATTTTTGAGTTCCAATACTTATTGGTTTTTAAAAAAATATTTCACGAACTCGGCAGACATTTCGTTGTCTTGCATATGATTATTGTTGCTTGCACACCATGTAGATTTATGGATTTTATTTCATTGTTCTGATTTATTAATGTGTGATTTATTAATTTATTTCTGAATATGTAATGATTTGAGTTACCAACTAACTAGTAAAAAGTTGTAAAGAAGAAAAATACTTTCTAAAGAAAACTGAAAAATAAGTTATGTAGGACCCTGATAGATTTTTTTTTTTTTTTTTTTTTTTTTATCTCATATCAAATTCTTACACGCTTGTGTTGAACTCCCTTCCTTCCGCTAGATGAAATTCTGCGTACATTACTGAATTGTCGTGGGAGGGGTTCCAACACTGTTTGGAATACCTCTCTGTTCATCTGATTTTTTCCCTGCAACTAGAGATTGAACCTTTTGGGTATACCTCGTAGCAGGATGAGGATTGGCTTGTTTCTGCCTTACAGGAATCACACCTACTCCACTCCTCGCCTTTCGATCCCTTTAAACACATGTGCTATGCCATTCTTTTACATTGTGAATATACATTCCCTGCACATCTTGATTATGGCGTTATGTGAGCCTGAGATGTATTACCAATTCGTACTCGAAGTGCAATTCTTTCCTCAAAAATAAACTCCCAGATTCAAGGACGAAACGTTAAACCTGAATAGAGGAAAAATATCACAATTCTTATTTTAACACAATTCATGTGTAAAATTCGTGATGAAAAGTATCGTCAAACTACATTGTTCTTGAGTTACAGAACATAGTTTAAATAACCTTGTGTGTCAATGTTAAAATTTAAATCAGATAATGTAGTTTCAAAAATTTAAACTACAGAAGCTCCTTAACATTGAGTACCTTACTTTCACGAATCACATTGGAGCCCAAAGGAAGCTCATTAGTAAAGATTACTATATTCAGTACCATACAATTGTCACAAAATATATATCTTATGACTGTTCACGATATTGCTGTACAAATGGCATAAAATTCAGTGTGTAACTGTTTCAGTTATGCTGAAACACGAAGGGTTTTGCAGGCTAGAGTAAAAATGGTTCAAAAACCTTAGAACTTGGAGAATTGCTAAACTAAAATATATAATTGTATAGTTCATTAATTGTTTCTTAATTAAAACCTTTAAAAAAAAATGTGATCTTTTTCACCTTTTTGTGGGGTTTTCATGAATTATAATTTTATAATAAATGTGATGCTTAACAATTAGCGTTATTGTGTATTGTGGTAAATTTTCTTTATTGTATTTTCAGAGTGTTATGTAGGAAGTACGAAGCTACTCTGCTAACGGAAGGATTGTCAAGCAAGCACCAGTGGTTGAGTGAACTACGTGCTGA
The DNA here is from genome assembly GCF_964235325.1 of Thermobia domestica. NCBI lineage: Eukaryota > Metazoa > Arthropoda > Insecta > Zygentoma > Lepismatidae > Thermobia > Thermobia domestica. The sequence continues at coordinate 188,897,727 of NC_137454.1, read as the reverse complement.
CGAGTTCGAATTAACAGTGGAAGAAATTTGTGTGATATTATTTAATTGTCGTAACTTAGAAGTGTTTTCCCATGCTGATGTATCGAAAGCATTGCATCAGATCTACGAAGAACAGGGGAGTGATTATAATAAATTCAATTTGATCAATATCCACATCAATTTTGCGTTTGAATCGATCATGATTTTGCCCAACTCTGTTGTGAAAGAATCTGTGCTATTGTGTCCACGATTGAGAATAGTCGAAGTGTTTGTGAAAGAAGTAACACCACCTGATGTTCTAAAACCATTTTTGGAGCTTGAAAAGGTAGAAGCTTTATCTATTTATAATTCTTTCCCAGTTGGACTGTATTTCGATCACTTTTTTGAGGAAGGCATAGTTCCTATCCTCGAACATCATGGCAGAGAGATAAAAATTCTCAATCTGGAAGCAATGTCTTCCGTAGATATTGGTGTGATCATACATTTATGTCCTAATCTACAGTGGCTTGGTTTGACTGAAAATGTGTACAAACCAATACGATACAATCTTCCACCAGTGTGCCGTATTTTGGAACATTTGAAATTTTTGTTACTTACAGGAACAAGAAATGACGATGATATGTTCTCAAGCATTTGGCATAGGACGCTTTTATCAAGTACGAACATAGAAGAAATCTTATTGAGTGATGCAAGCATTAGTGCTGATGACTTTAGTGCTGTTTTACAAAACAAACAAAACTTTAATCATCTAAAGCTTTTAAGTATATGCTCGTGTCCTAGTTTAGAGCTAGAACATGTGTTGGGTATCCTGTCATTAGATAATCCTTTGCGTTATCTTGGAATTATAGACTGTCAGCAAATCGGGAGACCAAACGTAGATGCAATCATGAGTCAAATAAGAGAATCAAATTTTGATTTAATTCCTGCAGTTCGTGCTCAATCGCCGTTTTATCAAATAGCGCCTCGTCCAGAGTATGTAGTGCACAGATAATGAAAGATGAACAGTATATATACTTTATATTTTATTATTGAGTGATAAACTATTATTCCATGATGGTGCTCCAGTGGTAGCTTCTGAACATCTACATAAGACCCGTTTGGAAGTTATCACGATATACATGTACATATCATATAAGAAAGCGTGACAATAGTTCCTTTTTAAAATAAACATTTAATACAACAGATAAGATCTGATTATGGTGCTTCAACTTAATGGAGTGTGACGATCGATGAACTGAAAGTATTGTGATATTGTGTTTTGTTATAAAGCTCAGTTTGCTTAAAATATATTTACTTACGTTAAAAAATAAATATCTACCTATGTGCGTTTATTTAATATAATGTTAAAAATCCATCTCTGTAGTAAACATTTCTCACTTTCGTTAAAATGTAATTGTCTCGTCATGGCGATAGATCCACATTAACGTCAGTCATGTTTAGTTACGCTGATAATTATCTGTTTCAGTGTATGTAATTTGCTCAATTTGTTCCCTGCTTTTTCTCTTTATTTATAATATACATCTAAATTTTAAATATATCGTACAATTATGCCGAATTTTTTTACTCGTGGTAAACGTACATACCTTCTATGCACGGAATTGTTAAACTCAAATTAAATCTATTTCAATTATACAGAGGTTGTTCAGTGTACATTTGGCCAATTTCGACTTACCTAAAAAATTAGAATAATCCTCGGCGCCAGGTCCGTAAGTGCTCGATGTGTTTCCCTTGGTTCCTAACAATAGCCCGACAGCGTAATTTCCACTGTACTAGGCTTCTCTGAAGAACTGGGAGGGGAATCTGGTCCCATTCCCTTTGCACAGCTTTCCAAAGTCCTTCTACAGTTGTCACACGCCGTTTTCCCAAAGTGCGCTTCAGCAATCTAAATCCACAATAGTCCATATGACTTGCGTCTGGAGATTTAACAGGTACCTCATTGAAAGATATCATCCGTATACCACTTGCCTCCTCCATCTCCCTGTAGAATGCGAGGGACGATCGTGAGGTATGTGATGAGGCCTTGTCCATGTGAATGCGCACCAGATTGGCGTCATTTCCGTGCATTGTTGGGATCTCATGCTCGTAGATCGGCCGCATGATCTGCTCCTGGAAATACTGCGAATTTATTTTGCAGTTCTTCGCCACCCTACGAATCTTCAGTTTACCTCGGTGCCAGTAGCGACCATGAACCCTTTTGGGAAGGATTCTTTACAGACACCTTCTGAAGTTCTTGGAGCCTTTCTCTCGGTACATGATGGCTCTCAGTGTCGTTGTCGGGAAAGGCGCATTATTGCTCCTTTTCACGCACATTTTCGTACAACCGAACAATGAAACACTCAGGAAAATGGTTTAACTACAGGAAAGATATCGTGGCCAGGCAAACACAAATGAGACCTATTCAAAAATAATTGCTAACAAAGTGAGCACGTTCGGGGTTACCTGCAAAAGTGTCGCCTGAGATGCTTCGTAGAATTCATCAACCGGCGGCCCACGAGAATCCAAGACTAGCGTAACATGGGCTAGAGATTACATCTGGCGCAGTCCACTGTCAGTCGCACTATTTGTCACCGTGTTGGCTTGCAATGCTTACGTAAGGGCCGAATTCACAGCATCCTCCTGCATCAAATTGTTAACATTTGACAAATTCCAATAGACTGTTGTCACATTGGATTAAGTCTACATCTATCTCACGCATAATGGTAACATTCGAGCGGTTACGTACCTTGACACCTTTTACCGCTAGTGCCAAGGAAGTTCCCATAGAGAATCATGTTTCTCTCTGGAGAAGGTTACGAGGGGAAGTTAAAGGTACGTAAGAACTACGAAAACGTGAAAGTAAACGCTCCTGCTTCCGGGAATTCATCACTATCTCCATAGTAAGACTATTCATGGCTTTGGATTAATTGTTTTAACAAAAGAGACACTGACCAAAGCTTAAAACTTTACTTTATTTTAAATTATAATTTGTAACTGTTTCGGATATCTAGCATATCCTTCTTCAGACACGATCGAAATTAATGAAAATACAGACATATATATAAATGTTGTTATAACAGAGTTTAAATTCTTTAACCGTCATATATATATATTCATTGTTATAAAAATTTTTAAATTCTTTTAACAGTCATATATAGAGTCATTGTTGTACTTTTTTATTTTTATTTATTTATTTATTTTTCTTATTTACCGAGGCCTTCAGCACATCCTATAAGTCTTCGTGTTCACTTTCCATTTAATCACTTCCTTTATTTTTGGTTCTTATAAGGGCCTTTTATTTTTATTATTTTTTTTCTTTATTTTTCTTTATTTTTTTTTCTCTATGTTATTCAAACTTCCTTGCCATGATTCATTAATTGGTAAGCCCCCTGTCCAGTTCATCAGTTTATCTCTTCCTACCTTCTTTATCCAATCCGCTTCTTTCCACTTCCTTATTATCATTCTTTTCTCCATCTCTAATACTTCCGTCTTATCCCAATTAATTGCGTGATTCGTCTCCTTAACATGTTTGTATATGGCATTGGTATCTTTTTTCTTTCTAACATCATCTTCATGTTGTTTTATCCTTTCTTTCATTCTCTTTCCTGTCTCTCCTATATATGACATATCGCAGTCCTCACACCATACCCTGTAAATGACCCCTTCTTCCTCTTCATTAATCTTTTTAGTTCCTTTTCTATTCTTCTTCTTTATTGATCTTAATAAAGTTTCTCCACTCTTTCTATAAGTTCTGACCCCTCCTTTCTTCAATAAATTCTTCAGTTTCTCCGTTTCTTCTTCCATACTTTCTATGCCATGCCATTTTCCACTCTCATCCTCTTCATTCTTCTTTCTCCCTCTCTTCCTCTTCCTGCGTTCTTCTTCCTTCTCTCTTTCTTGCTGTAACAGTTCTTCTCTGTCTGTAGAATTTCTGTATGCTCTCCTTCCTTCCTTCCTCTTCGTCCTCCATCATTTCTATTCTTCTTATCATATTTGTTATGAAATTTCTCTTTGTACTCCTATCCACGTCGCTCCTCTCACTCCCGCTGAGCACTCTTTCTGGTACCACTCCATCTATGGGAAAGACATCCTTCGTTTGTACGGAGGCAACAAGAATCAAGTGCGGATCCACAGATCATCCTTCCGATTTTATCACGGCATGGAGCGGGAAATGAGCATCTATTCCACGTACATGACATTCCTGTAAAAAGACTTAGCGCCAACCCAATGGATTTCTGGACATTTAGAATTTTAAAATTACGTCTACAATATCGTCTTCATTGGCCTATGTTAAACTTTCTGGGTAAAATGGAAAGAAATTCCCATACTTGTGGTCCAGCGTAGTTTGTTGGAGTGGAAATTTTGATGTCGGGCGATAGCTCATAATCCTGGTAGTCCAATAGAACAATTATTGATGGTGATATAGCTTTTCATAGAGTAATTCAATTTGAAAATCGATCTGGTATAACCCGATCTGCCTTCTATTGCTAGATAGTAAATGAATCAACATTTCCAAAGGTTCTTTCGTGCTCAATCCAAAAGATTAGTTGGCAGCAGTTCTCCATTTTTCGCATTTCTCGGTTTTCCTTTTCATTTCTACGTAGTTTTACATTTAAGATCCTTGATTATTTGGTCTATGTACCGTAGTCGAGGCGTGCCTGTGGTACTTTCCCCATACATATGTCCTTCCATTATTGTATTTAGGAAACATTCATGCCTAATTATGTGACCAGTAAGTCGTTCTTTTAACAACATATTTCCGTAGTCTTGCCTTTGGCCAAAAAAAATTGAATGTAATTCATTACGTCGCTTGGATTCGTTCTTAATAGAAAAAAAAATATTTTCCGTCAGTCAAAATCTAGCATACTGGATGATACGGGATTATTCAAGCCTGAAAGGGACAGGATTAAAAAAAAAAAAAAAAACTAGATACACAGACAGAGCTTCCAAGGTCATGCTTTCGTTGGTTAACGTCACGGAACTCTGTAAAGATTCTTATTTTAGCATGGGTTCGAATCCTATCTGCTTTTTTTTTTTTTTTTTTTTTTTTTTTTTTTAAGTAAAGGATTGTATTTGATTGCAAAGAACATTTATGTTTCATGAATCATGTGTGGATGCAAGAAAATCATAAATCACAGTTACATAAGGTACGAAATTAAACCATACTAGTAAACCCGCACGTCCTGCGCAAGCGCGCAGGACACTATTGTTGTCTGAATGATTGAATATAATACAAAATTAAAAATACTTATGGCTAGCAAAGTAGTTTTAATAACACGTTAAGAAAATCTTAAAGAATTTCTCGATAATTACTCGAATCTAAGACACACCCCGATTTCGCTGGTTTAAATTAAGGAAAAATAGTAATATGTTTTGATACTAAAGCGCTCTTTGATATTGGTCATTTTCGGTGATTTTTATATATCCCTCTCCCCTACCCATGTTGCGGGGCATGTCATAATAAAAAAAGGCCCGAATGTCCATAATAAATAAAGGTAAGTTGAAAATTGGATCGAGATCGGTTGGGTGGTTCAAGAGTTATTAGGTTTTATTCATTTTCATATATTTACCCACCTCTCCTCCCCTCCCCTAAGTAGGATTACCACCCGTCCGGGTTTGACCCGGACATTTCGGGAATTAAACAGTTCGTCCGAAGCAACATCTACTCCGGACGCCAAATGTCCGGGAATATGAAAATTTATAAACCCACATTTCATATCTACAATCAGTGACTAAATTAAATTTGACCGAACGAATAAATGTGGATGCGCTGTACTCTGAATTTGTTTGTTAAAAAAAAAAAAAAAAAAAAAAGTCTCGCTAATATCATCTGCAGGGAAAAAGATAGTCATGTGATACGAAGTGACATTTCTTGTTTCAGAAATGTCAAAATGAAAATCTGCCAAACTTGTACAAGTTAGTTCAATTTGTATTATGTATTCCTGTAACTGATGTTTTTACCAAATTTTTCTTTTCTATTATGGGAAATATTTGGTCCGATAGTACCAATCGCTTAGATGTTAGTGTTGTGAAAGCAGAGATACAGTGTAAAGTTAATCTTTCTCACAACTGCTCAGAATTTTATGACTATTTAATAACAAAACCCTTGCTCCTTGAAGCTACGAAAAGTAACAGAAAATATTCATTCAGATATAAACAAACTTAAGGTGATCTGGTACCCCTAGCAACCTTAAAAGTTAGTCCATTTCAAAAGCATATCAAAGTTTTTCACTATTTTCTTCTCTATTATTAAAGTTACAAACGTCAAAATTTGAACAAACCTAGAGGAAAGACATATCTATGCCCTGCCTGTTTTAGATTTAAAAAAAAAAAACAGTAAAAAAGCTTCCATGTTTGATGGCAACGCAGCTGTAACCCTCCCACTCAAATTTTGAGCTCGTGCCTGCTTTTGTTGAAATTTCTATTGACTATGTGAACCTCTCTATCCGCGTCTAGCGGTCGTCTTTCTGTCTGTCCTTCGAGTTGTGGTTGCTTGAAATGTGAATATCGACGGATAATCACTTCGTGAGTGACAGCAGGATGAATAGCAGTATAAATATCTGTGCCGTGAAAAGACAACGGAAAGCAAGATATTCATGCCGACCGCAAAAATATCACACCGACTTTCGGCTTCAGAAACATAAGAGAAGAAAGAAGCGCTATTGTGTTTCATATTTCCGTGGTTATTTCTTGCGTTACTATGTAGCTTTATTTCTATACAGTATTTGAATGTTGAATGAAATATGATAAATTGAACGGTTGTTAAATAGGTAGACAAATTGATGTTATATATATATATATATATATATATATATATATATATATATTGTAAAACTTTGTCTCATATAGGATTTTTGGGTAGAGCAGTTAATAAAAAGAGCGTCCGGAATCGACTCCCACTACCAGTTTTTATTATAAAACTTCCTCTATAAAAGTATTTTCACAAAATACTATACAAATTAATCTCTCTAGAATCAAGATGAGTTATAGGTGGTCTTTGACCGTAAGGTCGCAGACAGAATCTCCAACAGAGCCCCGAAGCAGACAAAGAGGAGTGGGTTTTAGGTACCCAAAGCTCCGAAGCAAGTAGTAGGTAGCTTAGATGGCCAACAGAGCCCCGAAGCAGGCAAAGCCAGGAGAAGGGATAGGCGTAGTCCCGTAGCAGACTAGAGGCCCTGGGGTTAGGTTACTCCTAAAGTCCCGAAGCAGACAGTAGGAGGGTGACCAGAAAACTGGTATCGAGTTGCCTTCGTCCATCCAATTTATAGGGTCCTTTGGGTGGCGGTGGCGCTGCTGCTCCGATGTCGTCGTCTGCTCCGTGGTAGGGGCCAGAAGCCGTCATCTGCATGTGATTATAGGTCCCTCTGGAGGGAGATCCTCTTGCTGAACCATGTGGTGGTGTTTGTAAACATTGATGCGTGGAATTGCTTGTTTACGACATCACATGGGATATTACACCCCCTGGCTTGTTTAAAAAGTAAGCCGAAGGGTTATTTTTCGTCATATGAGGGTTGGCAACACTGAGGTATCACAAAAAAAAACACTTGCAACACAAAAAAAATCACTTTTCGGAGCAGTAATAAGGTAGCGGAAGAAAGCACTAAACAGTTAGTCCCTAATCACAGGCAGGATCGGTGCATAATATATGTCACTTCATTTCCCTCGAGGTAGGGCTGTTTTAAGCTTTGGCTTAATACACATATATTAGTTCACTTATAGTGAGTGGCGTTGGAGCGTGTAATGTCGGTTGCTCCATAGTTAAATTATTGGTATTAAATCTGTCCATCAAAATTTGAGGAGATATATCTAAGTGAGGCGTTTTGGATATTTTTGGTATCGAGCGAAGACGGATATGTAATATATATAAAATTATAAGAAGTATTAAAAAAGCTACTATTGACACTGAGATATATAGATAATTTATATTAGAAAGTTCGTGATTCGAACGGCATGATTTCTTGGTCACTCTGTATAAGGTGTAAAATTTCTAAAATCTATGCGTTAAAGATATGTATTTCAATAAAATAATTCAATTTTAAATGCCAATGACGATGATAATGATGGTCCAGAATTCCTGGTCATCCTGTATAATGTAAGTGTGCTCATAACTTTTGGAACATCCTGTATAATATTCAAGTTGCATAATGTCGGTGACAATATGTAGTTCACAGACGAAAAGAAAAAAATATCGATGAAAATGTAGAATTATAGGTTATAGTGTCCTTGTAAAGATCAGTTGCCTTTTAAATGCGGAAATGCAGATCTCAACATTCTTTCATTCAGTTGCAGAATAGTGAATCAGCTTTTTATAAAACAAAGAGGAAATGAATGTTTGTATCATTATGAAAAGTGTTTTTATCTATCTGAAGTCTTGTCTTTGTATTTCCTTCTTCCTAGTGGTGAGTGCTTTATTTTTTTTCTCTCGTAGAAAATAAAAAGAAGTTATTTATTCCTGTTCTATGTCTTCTCCATCTTCATAAAATGGCTTAATTCGGTCTACTGAAATCTCCTGTATTGTTTGACGACATGAGTTTGGAAATTTGATCTTATAAAGATTAGGATTAACTCTTTCGATAATTTCTAGAGGTCCTACATATTTGGATGAAAATGATCCTGGTATCCCAACTTGACGATTGGGAAAAAATACAAGTACTTTCTGGCTCTTGTCAAAATTAGTTTGTTGATGTCTGCGGTCAAAATATATTTTCTGTTTATTATAACTTGCGATTAAATTATCCTGGACGATCCCACGTATCTTATTCAGATGTTCTATGTTGACGCATAACGTCGGAGTTGATACTAATGCTATATCAGAGATGGTCTTAGGTTCATATCCATGCATGAGGAAAAAAGCTGAATATTTAGTTTCGACTTGTACAATCCGCGGCAAAAAACCTGCAACATTAGGATGTAAGTTTATTGTGAAACTATGCCTAACAGCACAGGGAATGAACATAACGTCTAAGTGGAACGAATCACGCCAGGATAAACCGCGGCCTCCTCCCGTGCACACTTATTTTGGAACAAAAGACTTCTTCATTTCACAATAAACTTATATGTTCATGTTGCAGGTTTTTTGCCGCGGATTGTACAAATGTATTAATTGCGAATGTTATGTATGGAATTAGTTTTGGCCATTGATTTTGATTTTCCTGTACAAAAAATTTAAGAGCATTCTGTATTATTCTGTGGAATGTTTCCACTACACCCAGATTTTTTGGTCATACGCTGGACAAAATTTAAATTCAAAATTGTAGAATTTTGCTAAGTTCTGCAGCCTCTTAGCGTTATGTACAGGGTGTCTGTCCAATTACAGGTATGAAAAAGCTCCGTACTTAAGAATAATGTCATATATAAGAAATTGTTCAATTTCTTCTGTGATGTTGTCTACAACTCTGGTGACACAATATCGCGTGGACATTTCAATAGCAACTAGTATGTGTTTGAATTTTCCATCTCCGACTGGCACTTGCCCAATTGAATCGTACTGCCAGGCAGTGGCAATGGGTTTAGATGGGTGATGCAGCAATTGGCCCGATGGTTTAGCTGGTAACTTCTTGGCAAAGATTGCATGTCTTTATTCTATTGGCTATGTAAGCTTTCATGTTAGGAAAATAGTATTGGTATGTCTTGGCGAAACCGAAGTGCGGTGCCATTGGGTTGTTATGGATAGCCTCGAAGCATTTGCCTAGTAAAGATTTTGGTACGCAAAGTAAATACAGCAATCCTAATTGAGGGTGTTTCTGAGTCCTATATAATAATCCATGTTTAAGAGAAACATATTTCGCCGCACGGAGTGTAGATAATTTGCTAGGTTCTTTATTCTCCAATACAGTACTGATGTCCGAAAATGAAGGGTCCTTCCTTTGTTCATCTGCTAAATTAGGTAACATAATGGACTGGTCAATTTGAAAAGTGTGCTCTAAAGAATGTGAAGCAAAAACTTTAGCGTCTTCTGTGTCGGAGAAGTTATTAACTTCTTGAATCTCGTCCTTTTGTATATCTTGTTTGTCCTCTAAGCGGCTAAAAATGTCTGCCGGATGCTGCTGACTTTTAATGTGTTGTATTTCAAAATTGTAATCCGCCAAGAATATTTTATAGCGACTAAATTTCCCGACTTTGTCCGGTTGGGTAGTGAGCGAAGCCAAACATTTAGCGTCTATAAATAATTTAAATCTCCAATTCAGTAAGAAATAACGAAATTTTCGAAGAACATATATCAGTGCATATAGTTCTTTTTGCCATGTTGAGGCTTTTCTCTCAGTTTTGGTAAAACGTCGACTACAATAGGAAACAACACCTTCCTGATTGGTTTTATTATCATAAGCCAATATGCCGCCTGGGGAGGTTGACGATGCATCTGAATATGCTCGGATTTCCAATGATGGATCAAAATTAAATAAAGATGGAGCTTGTATAATATCCGTTTTAAGTTTTTCAAATAGCTCATCATGCTGTGTTGTCCATTTAAATTTTGAATTTTTGTCTAAAAGAATTTGAAATGGTTCCACCTTTTCCGTGAAATCTTTAATATGCGCCCTCAAATAGTCCGAGGAAACTCTTCAAGGTCCGTTTAGAGGTTGGTTTCTTAAAATTGCGTATTTTGTTGGCAATTTTAGGTGATATTTTAATCTCCTTTCCATTAACTGTGAATCCTAAAACTTAATTCCGAGTATAATAGATGGGTCTTGTTCGGGTTTGCTGTAAAGTCGTGTTTTCGTAACCTTTTAAAGAGCAATTCCAAGTCTGACAATTGTTGTTTCCAATTTTTGCTCCCTATAACGAGGTCATCCGCAAAGGCTGTTATGCGCGGTGGTAGACCCTCTAAAAGCATTCGTACAGCTATACTTAGGGCAGCGGCGGACGAAGTGTGTCCCATTACGCAGCGTTGAAACTTAAAGGCCTTCCTAGTATGATTGATCTCAAAAGTCATGTATTTTTGACTTTTGGGATGCAATAATAACTGTTTTTTTATGTCGATTGTTGAAATACAAGAATGCTTAAATATTGTGTGAATTTATTACAAGCCTGTAGATTCAGAACTAAGCGGAACTCTGAAGTATTTAGGTGCGTGAAGTTGGCAGGACCACTAAAAGCTCAAATTCTGAAACTCGGTGCAGAATTTGAGTAGAATTTGAGCTCTCAGAAAAACCAACTCCCAGAATTTGAGCTTTCAATTTAAAGGCTCTAAGTCCATTTGAAAGGTGGTCCTGCAAACTTCACGCTGTAGGACCACCGAAAGCTCAAATTCTCAAACTCCATCCAGATATTCACTAGAATTTGAGCTTTCAAAAAAACCAAATCCCGGAATTTGAGCTTTCAATTTAAAGGGTATAAGTCCACTTAAGATCTGCAATTTTGAACACATCGTACCAGGACACCAACAGCTCAAATTCTAAAACTTCGTGCAGATATTGAGTAGAATTTGAGCTCTCAGAAAAACGAACTCTCAGAATTTGAGCTTTCAATTTAAAAGGTCTAAGTCCATTTGAAAGGTGGTCCTCCCAACTTCACGCTGTAGGACCACCGAAAGCTCAAATTCTCAAACTCCGTCCAGATATTCACTAGAATTTGAGCTTTCAAAAAAACCAAATCCCGGAATTTGAGCTTTCAATTTAAAGGGTATAAGTCCACTTAAGATCTGCAATTTTGAACACATCGTACCAGGACACCAACAGCTCAAATTCTGAAACTTCGTGCAGATATTGAGTGGAATTTTAGCTCTCCGAAAAACCAACTCCCAGAATTTGAGATTTCAATTTAAAGGCTCTAAGTCCATTTGAAAGGTGGTCCTGCAAACTTCACGCTGTAGGACCACCGAAAGCTCAAATTCTCAAACTCCGTCCAGATATTCACTAGAATTTGAGCTTTCAAAACAACCAAATCCCGGAATTTGAGCTTTCAATTTAAAGGGTCTAAGTCCACTTAAAATCTGCAATTTTGAACACATCGTACCAGGACACCAACAGCTCAAATTCTGAAACTTCGTGCAGATATTGAGTGGAATTTTAGCTCTCCGAAAAACCAACTCCCAGAATTTGAGCTTTCAATTTAAAGGCTCTAAGTCCATGTGAATGGTGTTCCTGCCAACTTCACGCTGCAGGACCACCGAAAGCTCAAATTCTCAAACTTCGTCCAAATATAAAAGAGAATTTGAGCTTTCAAAAAAACCAACTCCCGGAATTTGAGCTTTCAATTTAAAGGGTCTAAGCCATCTTAAAAGCTGTTAATTTTGAACACATCCTACCAGGACACCACCAGCTCAAATTCTGAAACTTCGTGCAGATATTGAGTAGAATTTTAGATCTCAGAAAAACGAATTCCCAGAATTTGAGCTTTCAATTTAAAGGGTATAAGTGCATGTGAATGGTGGTCCTGCCAACTTAACGCTGTACGACCACCGAAAGCAGAAATCCTCAAACTCCGTCGAGATATTCACTAGAATTTGAGCTTCAAAAAAAAAAAAAAAAAAAAAAACTCCCGGAACTTGAGCTTTCAATTTAAAGGATCTAATTCCACTTAAAAGCTGCAATTTTGAACACATCTTACTAGGACAACAACAGATCAAATTCTGAAACTTCGTGCAGATATTCAGTAGAATTTGAGCTTTCAAAAAAACCAACTCCCGGAATTTGAGCTTACAATTTAAAGGGTCTAAGTGCATGTGGAAGGTGGTCCTGCCAACTTCACGCAACAGGACCCCCGAAAGCTCAAAATCTCAAAATCCGTCCAGATATTCAGTAGAATTTGAGCTTTTAAAAAAACCAACTCCCGGAATTTGAGCTTTCAGTCTAAAGGGTCTAAGTGCACTTAAAAGCTCCAATTTTGAACATATCCTACCAGGACACCAACAGCTCAAATTCCGAAAATCGGTGCAGATATTGAGTAGAATTTGAGCTCTCAGAAAAAGCAACTCCCACAATTTGAGCTTTCAATTTAAAGGCCCTAAGTCCTCTTGAAAGTGGTCCTGCCAACTTCACGCTACAGGACCACCGAAAGCTCAAATTCTCAAAATCCATCCAGATATTCACTACAATTTCAGCTTTAAAAAAAAAAAAAAAAACTCCCGGAATTTCAGCTTTTAATTTTAAAGATCTAAGTCCACTTAAAAGCTTCACCACTAACAGCTCAAATTCTGAAACTCAGTGCAGAAGTTGAGTAGAATTTTAGCTCTCATAAAAACCAACTCCCACAATTTGAGCTTTCAATTTAAAGGTTCTAAGTGCATGTGAAGGGTGGTCCAGCCAACTTCACGCTGCAGGACCACCGAAAGCTCAAATTCTCAAACTCCGTCCAGATATTCAGTAGGATTTGAGCTTTCAAAAAAAGCAACTCCCGGAATTTGAGCTTTCAATTTAAAGGGTCTAAGTCCACTTAAAACCTGGAATTTTGAACACATTGTACCAGGACATCAACAGCTCAAACTCTGAAACTCCGTGCAGATATTGAGTTAAATTTGAGCTCTCAGAGAAACCAACTACCAGAATTTAAGCTTTCAATTTAAAGGCTCTAAGTCCATTTGAAAGGTGGTCCTCCCAACTTCACGCTGCAGGATCTCCGAAAGCTCAAAGTCTCAAAATCCGTCCAGATATTCAGTAGAATTTGAGCTTTCAAAAGAACCAACTCCCGGAATTTGAGCTCTCAATTTAAAAGATCTAAGTCCACTTAAAAGCTGTACCACTAACAGCTCAAATTCTGAAACTCAGTGCAGAAGTTGAGTAGAATTTTAGCTCTCATAAAAACCAACTCCCAAAATTTGAGTTTTCAATTTAAAGGCTCTAAGTCCATTTGAAAGGTTTTCCTGCCAACGTTACGCTGCAGGAGCACCGAAGGCTCAAATTCTCAAAATCCGTCCAGATATTCAGTAGAATTTGAGCTTTCAAAGAAACCAACTCCCGGAATTTGAGCTCTCAATTTAAAAGATCTAAGTCCACTTAAAACCTGCGCCACTAACAGCTCAAATTCTGAAACTCGGTGCAGAATTTGAGCTCTCAGAAAAACCAACTCCCAAAATTTGAGCTTTCAATTTAAAGGCTCTAAGTCCATTTAAAAGGTGGATTATCCAACTTCACGCTCCAGGACCACCGAAAGCACAAACTCGGTCCAGATATTCACTAGAATTTGAGCTTTCAAAAAAAAAAGCAACTCTAGGAATTTGATATTTGAATTTAAAGGGTCTAAGTCCACTTAAAAGCTGCAAATTTGAACACATCGTACTAGGACATCAACAGCTCAAATTCTGAAACTCGGTGCAGATATTGAGTAGAATTTGAGCTCTTAGAAAAACCAACTTCCAGAATTTGAGCTTTCAATTTAAAGGCTCTAAATTCATTTGAAAGGTGGTCTTGCCAACTTCATGCTGCATGACCACCGAAAAATCCACAAACCAAGATAAATGAATCATAGATTATCTTAGAGAGCACTGTTTCCTTCAACGTTTCTATTGCACACACATTAGGGTCTAGTAAAACAATCCTATCTGGGACTCATGTTTTATCATATGAATATTAGGAAAGGTGTTAAAAAGTACTCCGCTGTCAAAATACATGTCTTTGACACGTCGTTTCGTAGATGTAAGCAGCCGAAAACGATGGAAACTGAACTTGAGAGATCTATGTTTCAGAAACTATTCAACGCAGGGAGTATGGCTTAATACTTAACCCTCAAAGTCTTAGCTGCTTTGTTTAGAAAAGCATGTTTCAAATCACTGCAATGTGTTCGGAATGGATTGCACAAAATGGTTTAACAAACGGCAAAGAAATTCTTTATCGCCTAGTTATCTCTCTGGGGAATTTCTTTTCTGAATTTTTGAGACGCACTGTGTACGTTGAATAGTTTCTGAAATACAGGCTTCTGAAGTATGCGACGTTTTGGACAGCTCATATGTCCAAGATGATGCGTCAAGGACCCATGTTAACTATAAGACCTTCGTCCTTTTTTTTTTTTTTGATTCTACGTTAATACACTGGAAGTTTGTAAATTTTTTTGAACACTTAATAACAAAATAAAATCATTTATTTCATTACAAGCGTGAGGTTAATAAAGAAATGCATAAATAAATAATTGAATAAATAAAGCTTTTTCAAATTTGCGGGTAATGTGTTCCACACTGTGTCCGAACATGTGGTTTGAATATGTGTTGATTTTATTTGACTTAAATAAAAAGTAATAACATCCAGAGTCAAACTTTGAGGATGGCCAATCTGGCAGACGACCCAGGGCCCGCGCTTTACGGCACCCGCGTTTTAAAGACATTTCTTCCTTTTTTTTTATATAAGAAACCGTTGTTCATAAAAAGAAGAAAATATTTAAAAATAAATTTGTCTTGAAATTAAAAGTCAAGTATCTGAGGAATTTGCTTACTGCCCAGTCGGCTTGAAAAGTAGCCTGTCGGCGCTCTGCGACTTTTATCGGAACTCCTGGCCCCGCGCTTACCTCAAGCCGCCCAAATATTCCGTAGATATTCAGTAGAATTCACCCTTCACAAGGACTTAGAGCCTTTAAATTGAAAGCTCAAATCCTGGGAGTTGGTTTTTCTGAGAGCTCAAATTCTACTCATCAATCCCAGCCCCCGCCAAGTGAACTTTGTGGTGGACAAACACCGTGTGCGTGGGTTTTCTCGGGGTTCTCCCGTTTCCTCCCACTTTCTTCATTCCACCATTTCATTCATTACTTATTATCACCGTCTCTTTTAGCCTAACCGGCATAACGTGGGACGTAACACTTAAATATTTCATTTCATTTTCAAATTCTACTCAATATCTGCACCGAGTTTCAGAATTTGAGCTGTTGGTGTCCTGGTACGATGTGTTCAAAATTGCAGCTTTTAAGTGGACTTAGACCCTTTAAATTGAAAGCTCAAATTCCGGGATTTGGTTTTTTTGAAAGCTCAAATTCTCTTTTATATTTGGACGAAGTTTGAGAATTTGAGCTTTCGGTGGTTCTGCAGCGTATAGTTGGCAGGACCAGCTTTCTCATGGACTTAGAGCCTTTAAATTGAAAGCTCAAATTCTGGAAGTTGGTTTTTCTGAGAGCTAAAATTCTACTCAATATCTGCACCGAGTTTCAGAATTTGAGTTGTTGGTGTCCTGGTACGATGTGTTCAGAATTGCAGGTTTTAAGTGGACTTAGACCCTTTAAATTGAAAGCTCAAATTCCGGGAGTTGGATTTTTGAAAGCTCAAATTCTCTTTTATATTTGGACGGAGTTTGAGAATTTGAGCTTTCGGTGGTCCTGCAGCGTATAGTTGGCAGGACAACCTTTCAAATGGACTTAGAGCCTTTAAATTTAAAGCTCAAATTCTGGGAGTTGTTTTTTTTGAGAGCTCAAATTCTACTCAATATCTGCAACGAGTTTCAGAATTTGAGTTGTTGGTGTCCTGGTACGATGTGTTCAAAATTGCAGCTTTTAAGTGGATATAGAGCCTTTAAATTGAAAGCTCAAATTCTGGGAGTTGGTTTTTCTGAGAGCTAAAATTCTACTCAATATCTGCACCAACTTTCAGAATTTGAGCTGTTGGTGTCCTGGTACGATGTGTTCAAAATTGCAGATTTTAAGTGGACTTAGACCCTTTAAATTGAAAGCTCAAATTCCGGGAGTTGGTTTTTTTTTGAAAGCTCAGATTGTAATGAATAACTGGACAAAGTTCGAAATTTTGAGCTTTCGGTGGTCCTGCAGCGTGAAGTTGGCAGGACCACCTTTCAAATGGACTTAGAGCCTTTAAATTGAAAGCTCAAATTCCTGGAGTTGGTTTTTCTGAGAGCTAAAATTCTACTCAATATCTGCACCGAGTTTCAGAATTTGAGCTGTGGGTGTCCTGGTACGATTTGTTCAAAATTGCAGATTTTAAGTGGACTTAGACCCTTTAAATTAAAAGCTCAAATTCCGGGAGTTGTTTTTTTTGAAAGCTCAAATTCTAGTGAATATCTGGACGGAATTTGAGAATTTGAGCTTTCGGTGGTCCTGCAGCGTGAAGTTGGCAGCACCACCATTCACATGGACTTAGAGCCTTTAAATTGAAAGCTCAAATTCTGGGAATTCGTTTTTCTGAGAGCTCAAATTCTACTCAATATCTGCACGAAGTTTCAGAATTTGAGCTGTTGGTGTCCTGGTACGATGTATTCAAAATTGCAGATTTTAAGTGGACTTAGACCCTTGAGATTGAAAGCTCAAATTCCGGGAGTAGGTTTTTTGAAAGCTCAAATTCTAGTGAATAACTGGACGAATTTTGAGATTTTGAGCTTTCGGTGGTCCTGAGCGTGAAGTTGGCAGGACCACTTTTGACATGGACCTAGACCTTTTAAATTGAAAGCTCAAATTCTGAGAGTTCGTTTTTCTGAGATCTATAATTCTACTCAATATTTGCACCGAGTTTGAGAATTTGAGCTGTTGGTAACCTGGTACGATGTGTTCAAAATTGCAGATTTTAAGTGGACTTAGACTCTTTAAATTGAAAGCTCAAATTCCGGGATTTGGTTTTTTTGAAAGGCCAAATCCTACTTAATATTTGGACGGAGTTTGAGAATTTGAGCTTTCAGTGGTCCTGCAGCATATAATTGGCAGGACCACCTTTCACATGGACTTAGAGCCTTTAAATTGGAAGCTCAAATTCTGGGAATTGGTTTTTCTGATAGCTCAAATTCTACTCAATATCTGCACCGAGTTTCAAAATTTGAGGTGTTTGTGTCCTGGTACGATGTGTTCAAAATTGCAGATTTTTAGTGGACTTAGACCCTTTAAATTGTAAGCTCAAATTCCGAGAGTTGGTTCTTTTGAAACCTCAAATTCTCTTTTATATTTGGACGAAGTTTGAGAATTTGAGCTTTTGGTGGTCCTGCAGCGTATAGTTGGCAGGACCACCTTTCTCATGGACTTAGAGCCTTTAAATTGAAAGCTCAAATTCTGGGAGTTGGTTTTTCTGAGAGCTAAAATTCTACTCAATATCTGCACCGAGTTTCAGAATTTGAACTGTTGGTGTCCTGCTCGATGTGATCAATAATGCAGGTTTTAAGTGGACTTAGACCCTTTAAATTGAAATCTCAAATTAAGGGAGTTTTTTTTGAAAGCTCAAATTTTAGTGAACATCTGGACGGAGTTTGAGAATTTGAGCTTTCGGTGGTCCTGCAGCGTGAAGTTGGGAGGACAACCTTTCAAATGGACTTAGAGCCTTTAAATTGAAAGCTCAAATTCCGGGAGTTGGTTTTTCTGAGAGCTAAAATTCTACTCAATATCTGCACCGAGTTTCAGAATTTGAGCTGTGGGTGTCCTGGTACGATTTGTTCAAAATTGCAGATTTTAAGTGGACTTAGACCCTTTAAATTAAAAGCTCAAATTCCGGGAGTTGTTTTTTTTTGAAAGCTCAAATTCTAGTGAATATCTGGACGGAGTTTGAGAATTTGAGCTTTCGGTGGTCCTGCAGCGTGAAGTTGGCAGCACCACCATTCACATGGACTTAGAGCCTTTAAATTGAAAGCTCAAATTCTGGGAATTGGTTTTTCGAGGAGCTCAAATTCTACTCAAATTCTGCACCGAGTTTGAGAATTTGAGCTGTTGGTGTTCTGGTACGATGTGTCCAAAATTGTAGTTTCAAGTGAACTTAGGCCCTTTAAATTGAAAGCTCAAATTCCGGGAGTTGGTTTTTTTGAAAGCTCAAATTCTACTTACTATTTGGACGGAGTTTGAGAATTTGAGCTTTTGGTAGTCCTGCGGCGTGAAGTTGGCAGCACCACCTTTGACATGGACTTAGACCTTTTAAATTGAAAGCTCAAATTCTGAGAGTTCGTTTTTCTGAGAGCTCAAATTCTACTCAATATCTGCACGAAGTTTCAGAATTTGAGCTGTTGGTGTCCTGGTACGATGTATTCAAAATTGCAGATTTTAAGTGGACTTAGACCCTTGAGATTGAAAGCTCAAATTCCGGGAGTTGGTTTTTTTGAAAGCTCAAATTCTAGTGAATAACTGGACGAATTTTGAGATTTTGAGCTTTCGGTAGTCCTGCAGCGTGAAGTTGGCAGGACCACTTTTGACATGGACCTAGACCTTTTAAATTGAAAGCTCAAATTCTGAGAGTTCGTTTTTCTGAGATCTATAATTCTACTCAATATTTGCACCGAGTTTGAGAATTTGAGCTGTTGGTGTCCTGGTACGATGTGTTCAAAATTGCAGATTTTAAGTGGACTTAGACTCTTTAAATTGAAAGCTCAAATTCCGGGATTTGGTTTTTTTGAAAGGCCAAATCCTACTTAATATTTGGACGGAGTTTGTGAATTTGAGCTTTCAGTGGTCCTGCAGCGTGAAGTTGGCAGGACCACCTTTCACATGGACTTAGAGCCTTTAAATTGGAAGCTCAAATTCTGGGAATTGGTTTTTCTGATAGCTCAAATTCTACTCAATATCTGGACCGAGTTTCAAAATTTGAGGTAATTGTGTCCTGGTACGATGTGTTCAAAATTGCAGATTTTAAGTGGACTTAGACCCTTGAAATTGAAAGCTCAAATTCCGGGAGTTGGTTTTTTTGAAACCTCAAATTCTCTTCTATATTTGGACGAAGTTTGAGATTTTGAGCTTTCGGTGGTCCTGCAGCGTATAGTTGGCAGGACCACCTTTCTCATGGACTTAGAGCCTTTAAATTGAAAGCTCAAATTCTGGGAGTTGGTTTTTCTGAGAGCTAAAATTCTACTCAATATCTGCACCGAGTTTCAGAATTTGAGCTTTTGGTGTCCTGGTATGATGTATTCAAAATTGCAGATTTTAAGTGGACTTAGACCGTTTAAATTGAAAGCTCAATTTCCGGGAGTTGGTTTTTTTGAAAGCTCAAATTCTAGTGAATAACTGGACGAAGTTTGAGATTTTGACCTTTTGGTGGTCCTGCAGCGTGAAGTTGGGAGGACCACCTTTCACATGGACTTAGACCTTTTAAATTGAAAGCTCAAATTCTGAGAGTTCGTTTTTCTGAGAGCTCAAATTTTACTCAATATGTGCACGAAGTTTCAGAATTTGAGCTGTTGGTGTCCTGGTACGATGTGTTCAAAATTGCAGATTTTAAGTGGACTTAGACTCTTTAAATTGAAAGCTCAAATTCCGGGAGTTGCTTTTTTTGAAAGCTCAAATCCTACTGAATATTTGGACGGAGTTTGAGAATTTGAGCTTTCGGTGGTCCTACAGCGTGAAGTTGGCAGAACCACCATTCACATGCACTTATACCCTTTAAATTGAAAGCTCAAATTCTGGGAATTCGTTTTTCTGAGATCTAAAATTCTACTCAATATCTGCACGAAGTTTCAGAATTTGAGCTGGTATTGTCCTGGTAGGATGTGTTCAAAATTAACAGCTTTTAAGATGACTTAGACCTTTTAAATTGAAAGCTCAAATTCCGGGAGTTGTTTTTTTTGAAAGCTCAAATTCTGCTTACTATTTGGACGGAGTTTGAGAATTTGAGCTCTCGGTGGTCCTGCAGCGTGAAGTTGGCAGGACCACCATTCACATGGACTTAGAACCTTTAAATTGAAAGCTCAAATACTGGGAGTTCGTTTTTCAGAGAGCTAAAATTCTACTCAATATCTGCACCGAGTTTCAGAACTTGAGTTGTTGGTGTCCTGGTACGATGTGTCCAAAATTGTAGTTTCAAGTGAACTTAGACCCTTTAAATTGAAAGTTCAAATTCCGCAAGTTGGTTTTTTTGAAAGCTCAAATTCTACTGAATTTTCTGGACGGAGTTTGAGAATTTGAGCTTTCGGTGGTCCTGCAGCGTGAAGTTGGCAGGACCACTTTTGACATGGACTTAGGCCTTTTAAATTGAAAGCTCAAATTCTGAGAGTTCGTTTTTCTGAGAGCTCAAATTCTACTCGATATCTTCACGAAGTTTCAGAAGTTGAGCTGTTGGTGTCCTGGTACGATGTGTTCAAAATTGCAGCTTTTAAGTGGACTTACACTCTTTAAATTGAAAGCTCAAATTCCGGGAGTTGGTTTTTTTGAAAGGCCAAATCCTACTTAATATTTGGACGGAGTTTGAGAATTTGAGCTTTCAGTGGTCCTGCAGCGTGAAGTTGGCAGGACCACCTTTCACATGGACTTAGAGCCTTTAAATTGGAAGCTGAAATTCTGGGAGTTGGTTTTTCTGATAGCTCAAATTCTACTCAATATCTGCACCGAGTTTCAGAATTTGAGCTGTTTGTGTCGTGGTACGATGTGTTCAAAATTGCAGATTTTAAGTGGACTTAGACCCTTTAAATTGAAAGCTCAAATTCCGGGAGTTGGTTTTTTTGAAACCTCAAATTCTCTTTTATATTTGGACGAAGATTGAGAATTTGAGGTTTCGGTGATCCTGCAGCGTATAGTTGGCAGGACCATCTTTCTCATGGACTTAGAGCCTTTAAATTGAAAGCTCAAATTCTGGGAATTGGTTTTTCTGAGAGCTAAAATTCTACTCAATATCTGCACCGAGTTTCAGAATTTGAGCTGTTGGTGTCCTGGTACGATGTATTCAAAATTGCAGATCTTAAGTGGACTTAGACCCTTGAAATTGAAAGCTCAAATTCCGGGAGTTGGTTTTTTTGAAAGCTCAAATTCTAGTGAATAACTGGACGAAGTTTGAGATTTTGAGCTTTCGTTGGTCCTGCAGCGTGAAGTTGGGAGGACCACCTTTCAAATGGACTTAGACCTTTTAAATTGAAAGCTCAAATTCTGAGAGTTCGTTTTTCTGAGAGCTCAAATTCTACTCAATATCTGCACGAAGTTTTAGAATTTGAGCTGTTGGTGTCCTGGTACGATGTGTTCAAAATTGCAGATTTTAAGTGGACTTAGACTCTTTAAATTGAAAGCTCAAATTAAGGGAGTTGTTTTTTTTTTCAAAGCTCATATTTTAGTGAATATCTGGACGGAGTTTGAGAATTTGAACTTTCGGTGGTCCTGCAGCGTGAAGTTGGCAGGAACACCTTTCAAATGGACTTAGAGCCTTTAAATTGAAATCTCAAATTCTGGGAGTTGGTTTTTCTGAGAGCTAAAATTCTACTCAATATCTGCACCGAGTTTCAGAATTTGAGCTGATGGTGTCCTGGTACGGTGTGTTCAAAATTGCAGATTTTTAGTGGACTTAGACCCTTTAAATTGAAAGCTCAAATTCCGGGAGTTGGTTTTTTTGAAAGCTCAAATTCTACTGAATATCTGGACGGAGTTTGAGAATTTGAGCTTTCGGTGGTCCTGCAGCGTGAAGTTGGCAGGACCACCTTTCAAATGGACTTAGAGCCTTTATATTGAAAGCTTAAATTCTGGGAGTTGGTTTTTCTGAGAGCTCAAATTCTACTCAAATTCTGCACCGAGTTTCAGAATTTGAGCTTTTAGTGGTCCTGCCAACTTCACGCACCTGAAGTATTTGGCTTCTTCACTATGAGAAGTGGCGAGGAAAAGGAACTGTCACTAGTCTCTTTAATAATATTGGCGTCTAAAAGTTGTTTAATTTGTAAATCAATTTGTGGTCTTACTGCCAATGGAATGGGAGGTGATCTCTGATGGAAAGAGTCTCCTTTATCTATCCTTATTTTATGCACATAGCCACGAAAGTAGCCAATGTCAGTTGGTGTATAAAAGACATCCCTGTATCTAAAAAGTAAATCATGCACAGCTTTTTTCTGTTGACTCGTTAAATTTGGATTGATGTCAAATAACTTAACATCAAAAAGTGACTTGGTCTCTTCTAGCCTATTCTGAATTTCTTGTTCCGTTTTATAAAATGTTTCGTCATTTTGTTCATCTTTATGGTAATCACCCTGTAAATCTACTTCTTGAACATTCTCTTTAACATATGCAATTGGGGTGCTCTTTACTAACGTTACCGGTCTACTAGTAGGATTTGATATCAATAAAGTCAAATTATTCTTAGGTACTTCAGTAGGCAATGTTTGTAGTCCGTATTTGTCCAGCAAATTTTCTAATGGAGATATAAAAAAAGTATTCATTATTCTTTTGTCGATTCTTGACATTAATTGGTAAAAAGAAATGTGACCTGGCTGGTATGGTAACCTTTCGAGTTGTAAAAACATTAGCCGACTTGTGCTGTTTTATTGTATGCATAGCGTTAGCAGATAATTTTTCCTAAGTATCAATTTCAATTGAATACTGCGGAGGTCGTGGTTTCTTGTATACTGACAACATGTTATTCTTTAAGTCAATTTTGGTCTGTAATCGATTCAGAATGTCTTTACCGAATAAAGGCAAAAAAATCTCCATGCTCTAAAATTCTGAAATAATGAGAAAATGTCGTTGAGCCAATTCTGAATGTAATCAAAGCTATATAGCGTAAATTTACGATGGAATCCTCAATTCCTCGTAGATTAGTGCTAAAAGAAATCAATTTTGTGTTGGAGGAAGCCAATTTTTAGGCCAAAGACTCAATGAACTGCCAGTGTCTATGATTACAGGATATTTTTCTTTATTAATTGTTACATTAATTAATAATTTATGTTCCTGATTTAACATATTAATGTTCTCCCTTCTATCTGATAACGGAGCCACTGCATAAAGTGATGTATTTGCAATTTTTGTTGTTCACTTTCCTGTTTCTCGGCCCTCAGAACATGTTCTTCAGAGGGTTTGTCCTGGGGCCCCCCTAGGCGTTTCCCTGCTGATTGTTTTTATAGCATGTACTGGAAGAATGACTTTTTTTATAGCATGTACCGCATACTGTAATTGTTTCCGGCCTAGGATTACTATTATTATTTTTAGAACTGTTCTTATTTCCATTTCTCTGCCGATTCTGATTCCCATTATTTGTATTTTTCGACCTATAATTGTTACGTCCTCCTCTCTTAAATTGTGAGTTCTTTATAGCATTTTGAGCTACTAGAAGAGACAGTTCAGTCATTTGATTTGCTAACTTAGTGAAATCTAATGAATTATTTGCACTGGGATTACTAGATGTGCTAGGCGCGGGGGGTTCGGGAGGGGGATTCGGATTAGCAACTTGGGGGGAAGGATTCGGAGTTATCTGATTTTGTGATGCACCCTGTAGCTGCGGTGCTGAAGGTGTAGGAAAATTTGGAGCTGGTTGCTGGTATTGATTCCAACTAGGTGTTGGGTTACATAATGGATAGGTCAGTTGTTGTTGATGCACAGGGAAGGAAGCGCCAGCGATTGCTGATGAGTGTAACTTGCTGACTGGTGTACTCTGATCGCAGAGTACATAAAATGCCTGTTGTAACTCCACGTGATCACGTTTCTTCATTAGATCATTTGCTTTCTCGAGATTGTGTAAATGCGTTTGTAAGGCGTGAACAGTTGTAAATGTTTCTAACGCTATCTTTTGCAAAAAAGTTTTCTTTAAACCTAAGGATAAATAATTTATTTTCTGCTCCTCGGTGACCTGAGGCAAAACTTGTCTAATGACCCTTAATTTTCTGAGAAAATACGCATCTATAGGCTCGTTTTCACCTTGTTGGACTTGAAAAATTTCAAATTCCGCCCGATATGCCGGTAATCTTGGTCTACTGAGTTCAACTAATTTGTCTTTTAATTGTTCATAATTAAGCGCGTCTAACTGATTCTGGGCCTTTAACTGTAGGACTAAGTCAAGTGCTACGACTTGTAAGTACATAGATAATAGTTCTTTCTTTTTCTGATCATTCCACGAATGCAACAATGCAAGATGGTCGAAAAGCATAAAAAATATATCGGGGTCCTCCGTAACCTGTCTCGAATACTTAGTGAGGTGTGGTATATTAAAGGAAGGGCGCGAATTCTGCTCCATATTTGTACCGTCCTCCGGAAAAGTGTTCTTTCCAGTTCTAGTTTGAGGCATGCACTAAAATAGTCAAGTCTGATTCACCAATTGTACACTTAAAAAAATCACATACCTTTGAAAAAAAAAAAAAATCACTTTCAAGTTAATAAAATACTGTCCGGTAGGGGAGTATTCAGATCGATACTGAGTCGGTCAAAGCCTCTACCATGTAAAACTTTGTCTCATAGGATTTTTGGGTAGAGCAGTTAATAAAAAGTCTGATTATCGACTCCCACTACCAGTTTTTATTATAAAACTTCCTCTATAAAAGTATTTTCACAAAATACTATACAAATTAATCTCTCTAGAATCAAGATGAGTTATAGGTGGTCTTTGACCGTAAGGTCGCAGACAGGATCTCCAACAGAGCCCCGAAGCAGGCAAAGCGGCTGAGGTTGGGATTCCCAGAGCCAGAAGCAGGCAAAGCCAGGAGAAAGGATAGGCGTAGTCCCGTAGCAGACTAGAGGCCCTGGGGTTAGGTTACTCCTAAAGTCCCGAAGCAGACAGTAGGAGGGTGACCAGAAAACTGGTATCGAGTTGCCTTCGTCCATCCAATTTATAGGGTCCTTTGGGTGGCGGTGGCGCTGCTGCTCCGATGTCGTCTTCTGCTCCGTGGTAGGGGCCAGAAGCCGTCATCTGCATGTGATTATAGGTCCCTCTGGTGGGAGATCCTCTTGCTGAACCATGTGGTGGTGTTCGTAAACATTGATGCGTGGAATTGCTTGTTTACATCACATAGGATATTACAATATAGATAGATAGATAGATATAAATCAATATACAGGGTGAGTCAAAAGTCCTTGGACACCTGCATAAGTTTGAAAATTGACGGGAAAAGTAAAAAAGTGATGATGGGAACAGAGGTTTGATGGGGTGCCGCAACTTTCGGAGTGTATGTCATTGGCCGCCATTTTGGATTCAAGTCACTTTTTTAAATGGGAGGGGTGTATGACACATCAAATAACACTAGCTTGAGCTCAGGAATTTAGTGGTGTAATTTGTTTTTTCTATCTTGTGTAGTTTAGTAGTTATTAATGTTCAAAGGAGGGAAATTACCTTGATACTGACCCAGTTCTCTCTCTGTCCCAGGTGATCTAAAATGAACAAAAGATCGAAATCATCCTATTTCAGGGGAACGCAGCTACCGAACAATAGCAGCTGACTACAACAGACGGCACCCAGACAGAACCGGTATCGCACAGGACGGTGGCTCACGTGATTACCAAATTCCGGGAGACGGGCTCTATTGAGGATAGGGCACATAGTGGGCGACCAAAAACTGCCACCAATGAGGAAACTGCAACGGCGGTTGTTGCGTCGTTTGTGAAAAGTCCTAAAAGAAGTACCCGCCGTGTGCCCCTAGCATGTGCAATAAGCCAATCCTCCGTTGTCCGGATATTGCACGCCAATCAGTGGCATCCTTACAAGCTGCACATGCAATATAAACTGAACAAGGATGACCCTGATCGCTGGTTGGAGTTCTGCATATGGGCTACTGAACAACATGAACTGGATCCTGCGTTTACCAAGGGCACACTGTTCAGCGACGAGGCGTATTTCACTTTGAACGGGGAGGTTAATCGACATAATTGTCGATACTGGTGTGACGCAAATCCGAACTGGGTTGACCCGAGTCGGGAACATAGTCCAGCGAAGGTGATGGTGTGGCATATGGGACACCCACATCATTGGGCCATTTTTCATTTACAACACCTTAACTGCACCACAGTACCTGATGCTGCTGCAGGACCTTGTGTTCCCTGCCACACTGATCGCTGGCGGAATTTTCCCATTTTATTTTCAGCACGATGAAGCCCCTCCACACTATGGGCTTGGTGTCCGTGAATGGTTGGATGAACAACTGCCAGGGAAGTGGATTGGTCGCCGTGGTCCCGTGGAATGGCCGCGCAGATCCCCTGACTTAACGCCCCTTGATTTTTATCTATGGGGACATCTTAAGCAGATAGTGTATGCTGAGACAATCCGTGATTTGATACACCTGGAGAAACGCATCCAACAAGCCTGTGACCAAATTTCAGGAGACATTTTCCTCCGTGTGCAGTCAGAGTGGTTGCGGCGACTACAGTTGTGCATTGCACGGGATGGACAACACGTAGAACATGTGTTGTAGCATTCAATATGAAGGTAATTTCCCACTTTTGAACATTAATAACTTCTAAACTGTACAAGATAGAAAAAACAAATTACACCACATATTTCCTGAGCTCAAGCTAGTGATATTTGATGTGTCATACCTCCCCATCCCATTTAAAAAAAGTGACGAATCCAAAATGGCAGATTTCAAGATGGTGGCCATGAATGACATACACTCGAAAAGTTGCGGCACCTCATCAAACCTCTGTTCCCATCATCACTTTTTACTTTTCCCGTAGATGTTCAAACTTATGCAGGTGTCCAAGGACTTTTGATCACCTTGTAAAATTGCATTGACAATTAACATGTATTAACAATGTAATTATTTGATATTGTTACATATTACAAATATATATATATATATATATATATATATATATATATATATATATATATATATATATATATATAAACAATTAAAATCTTTTAAATGTAAAACAATTATTCAATAATCTGCTAATGCCGGCAATCAAGAACATTGTTGAGATTTCATTATACATTGTTGAATCATTGTTTGGAATAGAACTTAAATATATTTCATTGTTATTTGACGTTAAATATGAACACCATTGAATTTTTAAATTTAAATATGTAATTATAACGTCAAAAGAAAAACTATTGTCCAGGAACTATTATATATAAAACAATTCTTCTCAGAGTATAAACACCTCATCCAGTTCCTTGCCAGGTGGTAAAGTGCCAAGGACCGACGAGACGTTACCACGTTGGATAGAAACGGATATGCGCTGTATTAGATAAGATATGGAGCGAACTTCGCCGGAAACACAAGAAATGCGTCTTCCTACCTCCCTAATGAATTCAAGACTTCTTGCACCCCAAGCACCACTGGTTTCAATAGCGATTGGAGTAAAAAACTTATCGAGAAGGTTGTATTTTCTTTGCTTTTCAGCTTCTCTGCGATCAGCAACAGCTCCAGCGTTCATTACTGACAGAGGGAGACTTGAATGAGCGTATGTATCAGCGCATGTGAAGTCCTACAATAAACATTTACCTCTCATTCATGGAACCAGTGCCATCCCATCTGGTCGCTTTCCATCCGAACGACAGCAACCATAAGGTTCCCGTATTGAAGGAAATCCAGCTGTGTTGAGGACTCGTAGTATTATATCATTTACAGAGGAATGTCGGGCGAATCTACCAGCGCTCTTCATGCATGAAAGGCCATGCAGGCCACGTTGGTTAACCTCATCCCCACAAACTGGACAGCGATGAGGCTCACAAACTGCTAAGCCTAAACGTAAGGCCACAGCAATTCGAAAGCTTTCATTTGACAAATGAAGGCCTCAAGGCGGATAGCGCTAGCCCACTCGGCCACGAAGATCGACAACAATAATCGTTTGATTTCTGCTATTTGAATGCAATGTGGCAAGAAATGGATAACGTCAACCAATCAGAACTGAGTTTTTCGTTCCTACTTCCGGGAGCATCAGTGTTGCCACACTTGGTACAATTGTACCAAATTCAGCCCTTTTTGTCATTCATCTGCCCGTTGGTACCACGCTGGCATTTTCAGCCCTTTTTTAAAAAAGTTCGTACAATTCTACTCAATTCAGCATCATTTAACATATACTTGTCACATTTTCAAAAGTTTCAGTAAGACTTTTCCTACATCTCACGTTACTCATAGGGATGCGCACGAGACAAGATTTGAGGCTGTCTCGTCTCGAAAATGTGCTGTAAAAGTGATGTCTCGACTCGAAAACCATATTTTTCTATTGGAAGAACTGTGTCTCGACTCGACTCGTGCGCATCCCTAGTTACTCATACCATTGTGACTTAAAATTATTAATAATGTGTTGTGATGTCTTTCAGGGAAGGTTCTAGGACCCTGGACCGGTTTTACATTTTCTACAAAATATCAGTTTACTTACCTTATATTCTCCTTACAGTCTATTATCCTCCTTCGGTCGTGAAATAAGCGAGAATAAGGTAGATAATTACATTTTATTACTTTATATTAACGTACTGTTTACACATGAACTCGGAGATGATTGATTTGCTCCTCGTTTTATATATTTTTTTCATACATGGCCAGAATGCTGTTTTGGTTTATTTCACTTTGAAATAAAGACGCGTTTGATTTTCCTACAGCATATACCGAAGATAAGTTTTCCCAGTGGCAGGTCTAACCTGGGGCCGGGGGCTTAGCCCCTCCCCACTTTTTAGGTGACAAAATAATTTAAAGCTATTACATATATATTTTCGAAAGTTTATAGTATATGAGACCGGGGCTTGTTGTGACAAAAATCAGTTTTTATTTTTTCTAAGATCTAATTTTTATTAAATGTCAGAAAATTTTGTCTTAAAATTAAGTTTGGACATTAGACTACTTCCATAATTTTTTATGCATCTGTATTTTTCATTACAAGAACAATACAATAGGAAAAGCAAACACGAACGTTTTGTCATAACATGCCCCTTGCTGGGGTAGGTTGTGACTTTGATCGGGTAAGTTGTGACAGAAAGAAATTTGCCAGATTTCGCTAATGTAATTTTAATATAAATTGTGATACACATCAGAGCCCTGCACGGGCCGGGCGCGCCCGATTCAAGTAATATCAAACTGGACCGGGCCGGGCACATTTCGGGCCGAACCGAGCCGAGCACATATCGGCCCGATAGTCTGAAAGACGGTTCGGAAACTAATGTTGTCAGCCTATTTGTTTTTTTAATGTCCTCCACTACCTCTATTTTTGCCGTGTTTGTACGGTCTTACTGTCAGCCTATGTTAATCGTAATGTGTTTGGGAAACTGACTCTTTATTCAAGACTGTGATGTACTGGTAATACTATTACTATTACTACTTCTACTACTACTATTACTACTTCTACTATTACTACTACGACCACTGCTAATACTACTACAAGTGCTACGACTTCGCGTCAGAGTTGACATGTCTGATGGTACCGAATTTACCTTCTAAGTACAGAATAAAATTGAGAAATGCTAGTTATTATGGCCGGTCTGCGTAGAATGTGAACCGATGCTTGATCTACGAGGGAGAATAGTGGCTCAATAGAAAAAAACACTCACATCTGGTGCTAGAGGTCGTCGGATCAATCCCTGCTCATGCTATGTGAGCTTTGTTGTGGACAAACATCGTGTGCATGGGAGTTTCTGGGGTGGTCCCGCTTCCTCCCACTGTTTTCTTTCCACCAATTCATCCCATCATCATCCATTCAGCCTGAGCCGTAGTTACCTAAAGAACGTATGGTAAAGTCAAGTACTTGACCTAGTAAGTAGAATTTGGTACGCTACCATTGGACCACGGAGGGCAAAACCATAAACTGGCGTGCTCATAAGATCAGTGCAATTTGTAGTAATGTTCAATTAGCAAGGCAAATATCGAATGGTGTTAAATGTTCATGTATTGTTTATAGTATGATGCTACAAATATAACAAAATATAATGATCAAATAAATCACCAAATCGCCAGGGTTGATTAGGTGTTCCTGGAACGGTGGCTCAGCGGTTGAGCGTTCACCTCTGGTGTATGGGGTCCCTGGTTTGATCCGAGCTCTCGCCAAGTGAACTTTGTGGTGGACAAACACCGTGTGGGGGTTCGCGGCGTTCTCCTGTTTCCTTCCACTTTATTTACTCCACTATTTCATTTATTTCTCACCATCGTCTCCTTTAGGCTAGTTGGCATAACTTGGAACCACCTACCAAGAAGAATAAA
This sequence comes from Thermobia domestica, assembly GCF_964235325.1. Classification (NCBI taxonomy): domain Eukaryota; kingdom Metazoa; phylum Arthropoda; class Insecta; order Zygentoma; family Lepismatidae; genus Thermobia; species Thermobia domestica. Next base: position 188,867,146 of record NC_137454.1, on the reverse strand, counting down.
CTAATGGATTGGGAAGATAGACATTCAGTCTCTGGTGAATTTGATGATGAAGTAGACATCTACCTCAACATGTCATCATGTGTAAGAGAACTAGATATACTGCAGTGGTGGAAGCAACAAGACCAAACATTACCAAAATTGTGTAAATTAACGCGTCAGTATCTCGTCATCCCTGCTTCTAGTGCGTCTACTGAAAGAGATTTTAGTACTCAGGAACGGAGAAATGCTCTAAAGCCTGAAACTGTTGAATCTGTTTCCGTGCTATTCGATGCGTACAAGGACATACAGTAAAGCGATGTTCCTTTTGCACTATTGGTTTCTTAGGAAACCTTATATTTTCATTTTCTTAATATCAACTATCCCTTCTATTATATGTGATGTTAAGAGACATTTTTGATAGCTGATATCTATACATTTTTCATTCAGGGGACTTTTGAGGTATTTTTTGATCAATAATGATATGTGTGGATTTTGTTTTGATTTACTGCCTCGCATTCCGTCATATAGCTCTGTTATTTACTTGTTACGCACCGTTCCAGGAACACTTCATCGGTCCTGGGGTCTGGGTGATTTATTTGATCATTGTTTTTTGTTATTATTATTGTAGCATCGAATTATAAAGAATACAGGAACATGTAATATGATTTGGAATCTGCCGTGCTAATTGAACATTACTACAAATTGCGCTAATCTTATGAACACGCCAGTTCATGGTTTCGGCCTCCGTGGTCTAATGTAGCGGAACAAATTCTAATTAGTAGGTCAAGGACTTGACTTTCTCATATGTTCTTTAGGCAATTACGGCTCAAGACGTATGAATGATGGTGGATGAATTGGTGGAATGAAGACAGTGGACGAAAACGGTCTAATCCAAAAACTCCCACGCTCACGATTTTTGTCCACAACAAAGCTCACATAACACGAGGAGGGATCGATCCGACGACCTCTAGCACCAGATGTGAATGCATTCTACTGGCCAGACTACGCAGACTGGCCATAATAACTAGTACTTCTTCGATTTTTTCTGTACTCAGATTGTAAAGTATGTACCACCAGACATGTCAACTCTGACGCTCGTAGCAGTTGTAGTAGTAGAAGTAGTAATAATAATAATAATAATAGCAGTAGCAGTAGTAGTAGTAATAAGAGTAGTAGAAGTACAGTACTTTACAGTCTTGAATAAAGAATTAATTTCCCAAACACCAGTGGCGGCGGTTGGACGTTAAAAGTGAGGGGGCAAGACATGATCTGAATATTTGTATATAAATGTTAGTTTTCCTGGTTGTTTCTAACATTTTGTTTGACGAAAGGTTGTATAACTAATAGGATACTATATTTTCAGTTAAAATACCGTATATCGTATATAATAGTTTATTAAGTAAATTGAGAAGAACAACGCAAGTAGATACTAGCCCTTTGTACTCTTAAACAACGAAAGTGTAAGAAGAGATTTGATTCCTTGCTCATGAACATCTTAAAATTCTGTCTGGAAAATTGAGTGATCAGATTATTTAATAAATTTGCAAAACAAATAAATAGAAAGGATAATATTAATCATAGTAATGAATAATGATGCTTGTTTTGCAAAAGTTATATTGAAACTGAGGATTAATGAAAAACTTAATATTTAATTCCACACATGCTATTAAATGTATGTTATTACTCTTGGAAAATGAAAGACAGTAAATACTACAAGCATATGCTACGACATTTAAAGAAATATTTGCTTTTGCAACTTCTTGAAATATGTTCGTTGCCATTAGGTGCAGATTTCACTTTCTTGGAACACATCAAAACACAACAATACTTACAATCCACACTTCAGTTATACAAAATAAATTTAAAACCTAGAATTGTGTTCAATTTACTAAATTTTGTTGTATATACACTCGTACATCCTTAAACACAACACTTCACTCGTATATTACACTACAAAACAATGGAAAAGGTAGAAGTTGTTTCTTATCACGCTCTTTTTAATCGATATTCCTTACTTTAGAAAGAAGAAAAGACATTTTAGGAACTGTCAATTTTTGTGCAATTAAAGAATAACTTGTGAAATAGGCCCTACTTTTTTGCATAATGTTCTTTCGATTAGCTTCAAAGCGGCTCACTAACATATCGAGCCCTTGTAAGAAGAAATGAAAGTATGCTGAAATTGTGCTCCAATAGGTTATTTTTTGGGGTTATTTTCTGTGGCGATTAAAACGCAATTACTGTAGCTTTCTTTACTCCACGGGAAGACAACCAATACGTATTCACGCAACAGCAAATATTATATGGCAGCATTTTTTCCTATTAATCAGTAACACGTACAAAATCGTTACATTTCCAAATGAAACTATATACATTAATTGGTTACTTAAAAAAAGTGCGGGGGCAACTGCCCCCCTTTGCCCCCCTAATCGCCGCCCATGCCAAACACATTACGATTAACACAGGCTGCCAACATTAGTTTCCGAACCGTCTTTCACAGTGTTCGGGCCGGCCCGGTTAGAGCCCGGCTCGAGATTCGGGTCGAGCCGGGCACAGAATTCAGATCCATTCGGGTCGGGCCGGGCCGTCTTCGGTCCTGGGTTTGCAGGGCTCTGATACACATAACGTAAAGGTAATGTTTCCTAACAAAAATATTTTGCATACATAAAGAACCTACTTTCAATTTTTCATTTGAATACTCTATCTAAATTATCGTTATCGTACACAGTTAAATGCTCCAACAATACTTCCTTCCTAATACTCAGTTTTATGATAGAATCACAATTTCTTTCAGAAATGACTTATGATGCAAACCTTGACTACATAGACCCTCTATCATCGTCCGAGTTGAAGTTGAGGCATACATAAATAGGATTACCTTCTGTGCACGCTTCGTGTGACCACTGGTTACAGTCAACACATTGAACCCACGATTCTCTGGGTTTGGAAGTAGAAAATGGTTCCAGACATACAAGACAAAAACAATTATCTTCACTATCATCGTTACTATCACTTTTACGTTTTGATATCCCCCCTTTTTCATAGAGCTGTTCAGAATATAACGGTTTATATCCTTCTTCAGAGACTTTTCATGTCTTGCTCCTGCTTCTGCTTCTAATGCTTCTTTAACTGGAGTATCAGTGAGTACAGCGGACACTCCTTTCTTCCTTCCTCGTTTAGATTCCCTGGGTCTAACTTTTGGTAATGGACGAAGGGCGCTAGGACTAACATGATGAGGATTACTGTCATTTCTGGACGTTTCGTCTTAAGGCATTTTTTTTGCATAGACGACAATTGTGTTTTTTCTTTACTTGTAGAAGGTCTATTGTCAACAGTCGATAAGGTTTCAGATTATTTACGGTTTGTTGCTGGATAAGGCTGGTTTGTTTCCTTTACAGGTAAATCTGGGAGTCCTGAATTCACTTCTTGTGTAATGTTAGTTGGTCCTTGTTCTTCATTATGACCTGAAAGGTTCGTTGAGGATGCTGTTGAAGTTGAGTGATGTGTTAGCAAAGTACGTCCTAGTGCTAACTTTATAATGTGGTCATCATCTTCAACGTGACGGTCAGTTACCTGTGATGCCAAAAATTCATCATTTGCAAAAATGTCTCTATTAAAGGGATATATACCAGTTATTCTGAATGCATTAGGAATATTATATGGATTTACACTAAGAGGAAATGCCGTTTTCACAGTAGTCGGAATGACATAGATACTTAATGGACAACCGGGATTGTTTTCCATCCATGCATCCATTCCATTTGCAACTAACTTTTTAAATGAAGAATATACTCCTCTGTCCAGGGATTGCAGCTTATGGGACGTGTGAGATGGGAATGACAGGAGAATAAACCATTTTTCTTGGCATAATTGATTACCTGCACTGAGATATAAGATTCATGGTTATCAAACAACAAAAGGACACGATGTTGAAGAGAACTGCCTGTGTGTGTGACAAAATGCTCCATGAATTGCACAAACAGGTCTCCTGTTATCCAACCTGATGGATTACTTCCTGCAATATTTCCAGTAGGGCCTTTACCATGAAATCGATGTCGGTCAAATCTCTTCTCCATGTAAATTAAGCTCAATCCTAGGTTCTAATTACCTGCAGCAAACTGCTTCTTGTAGAATCTGTACTGTGACTGTCTATTAACCTCATATTGTGCTGCACTTGTCTTAAAGATCCCTTGTTTTCGTGGTATGATCGTGCTGCATCTATGTGCACTTCAATTGATATCTGGCCTTTCTCTTTCTCTCATATGTTCGTACCATCTGCAACGAGAAAGATTGAAACAAACATTAAAATGCAAATTCAAATTGCTGCAAACTACATGCAAAAGGATGTTGTTATTGTTGTTAATGCTGATATGGTGTTATGTCCAAAGGCCAGTCTTTGATTCAAAGTCTCTGGGCAAGATGAACCCATGGCGGTTTGTCTTTCTTTTCCATGGAATGGTGATGACGTCCTAAGGAGAGACCTACAACTAAGGTGGGATCCGAACAATTTGTCTCCACCGGGAATCGAACCCGGGATCCCTTGAGATCATGGGCGGCGATTAGGGGGGGCAGTTTCCCCCCCACTTTTTTGAAGTAGCCCATTAATGTATATAGTTTCATTTGGAAATGTAAAGTTTTTGTGTGTATTACTGATCCATAGAAAAAAAAATGGTGCCATATAATGCTTGTCTTTGCATGAATAAGTATTGATTGTCTTCCCGTGGAGCACAACAGTTGCAGCATAGTTTTCACTACTTCTTACAAGGGCTCGATATATTAGTCAGCCACTTTGAAACAAATTGAGAGAATATTTCGAAAAAAAAAATCTTTCACAAGTTATGCTTTAATTGCAAAAAAAAAAAAAAAAAAATCGACAGTTTCTAAAATATCTTCTTTTGTTCCTAATACTAAGGATTATTGATTAAAAGGAGACTAATAAGAAACAACTTCTACCTTTTCCATTATTTTGCAGTGTAATATACGAGTTAAGTGCTGTGTTTAGGGGTGTACGAGAGCATATACAATTAAATTTAGTGAATTCAACATAATTCTATGTTTTAGGATTATTTTGTATAACTGGAGTGTGGAGTGATGCTAAGTACGAGGGTCATTTAACTCGAAGTGGCAACATAGTTGTGAAATGGAATGCAGTGAATCACTCACCTCAAGAAGCTTATAGTCCTTCGATGTAATCTCCACCAGCCTGTTGAACCCTTCGCCAGATGTCTGGTAACCGTTGAATACCTATCAAAAGCCCCACTTTGTGAGAAGGTGTTGACAGTGCGCCATAAGGCACGAACAATGCTGGGAATGTCTCTGAAACGTTTGCCCCTAAGAGATTCTTTCATTTTTGTGGAGTCTCAGAGACTCATATCCGGGGAATATGGCGGGTGCTCCAGTACCTCCTAACCCCATCGTCGTAACAGAGTCTGTACTGGATTGGTTGTATGCCTTCGCATATGCCCTCCACCGTGCATTTTGTCTGTTGACTGTCGTCCCACCTGAAATGCTGCAACCCATCTGGCCACTATCCGATACGGTAGAGCATCTTCACTATAGGCCTGTACTAATGCTCTGTGAATCGTCCTAGCATTTCGCCCTCGTACCATCTGGAATTTCATAAACACACACTGTTCTGCAAGCGTGAACATTGCGTTACGGCGGTATTTCACACAACAATCACTTTAACAATGTCTACTAGCCACACACATCGTAATATGGTACCGTAATAGCGTTGAATTGACTCGTACACATCAACGGAACACACTATGTTCGTCATTTGTCTCCTGCCTACATGACACTCCAATCGTAGCAGTGTTGCCAGTTCGAGTTAAATGACCCTCGTATTATGTTTTGATGTGTTACAAGAAGGTGAAGACTGCACCTAATGACAACGAATATGTTTCTGGAAGCTGCAGAGGCAAATATTTCTTTAAATGTTGTAGTATATGCTTGTAGTATTTACTGTCTTTCATTTTCTAAGAGTAATAACCTGTATGGAATTAAAAATTAAGTTGTTCATTTATCCACAGTATCAATATAACATTTGCAAAACAATCCTCATTATTCTTTACTATGATTAATATTATTATTTCTATTTATTTGTTTTGCATTTGTTATTAAATAATCTGATCACACAATTTTCCAGACTGAATTTTAGGATGTTCATGAGCAAGGAATCAAATCTCTTGTTACATTTTTGTTGTTTAAGAGTACAAAGGGCTAGTACCTACTTGCGTTGCTCTCGTCAATTTAGTTAATAAAATATGAAATACGATATACGGTATTTTAACAGAAAAAAATAGTATCCTATTAGTTATGCAACATTTCGTCAAAGTGTTAGAAACAACAAGGGAACTAAGATTTATATAGAAATATTCGGATCATGTCTTGCCCCCCCACTTTTAAAGTCCAATCGCCGCCACTGCTTGAGATCATCAACCAGAGACATATGCAAAAGAAACCAGTCTAAATCTGCAAACATTGATGCATATACAATCAACAGCGTGCTAATGATTTTATGCGTTAGAAATCGGAAATTTCTTCCCAATACTAATAACGTGTCCACTTCCTAACAAAACATTAATAATATCACTTATGTAAAATTAATAAAATTAATTAGACAATAAACTTCCATTGTCTGGTTTTTTGCGGGGTCAGTTGTGACATTTGTCACAATTTACCCCTAGCAGTTTGTCACAACTAGCCCCAATGGGTATTTTTTGCTTTTATTGGCAATTCAGTATTTCAGTTTTACTTTACCAACAACAACAACAAAAAAAAAAACGTTTACATGCGTATTATAGTTGCTTTAGCTTTTAGAAAATACCATTAATATTTCCAACTATTTTATATTGAAGAAAACAGAAATCAAACTTACCTTGAAAAATAGATCAAGACCTCCACAAAACCAACTTTCTTCTTTGCTCTGGCTTGGCGCGACTCACGCTGATGGGAAACAATAACCTGTGAATTCGTGACTGTAGGCGTCAATCAGCGTCGCCAGGTCGTGAATATTTTTTGCACTTTTAATAGAAACATAACTGTAACAACCTGCCCCTGTCACAACAAGCCCCGGTCTCCTCTAAACTCATGATGTAACTACTTATCATAGCCTGGGTTCTGCCTAGCCCCCGTTTTTACCTGCTACCTAGGTAGATCCACCACTGCGTTTTCCCTTTTAATTTTCGGCCTCTGTTATATTTCCTACATGTGAGAAACGTTTCATTTACTTCCACGTTTTTTCCAGGCCCTACTTTTTCGATGTCTTTGAAAAGTAATTCTTGAAAAGAGTAGTTTCTTGATTTGTACTCTTGGAAGAGGAAATGGAGAGTGTTCTAGAATTTTACCTCTTTTAGTTTCGTGTTATAGGGCCATGTATTACAGATGTATTACAGTGGTATAAATTAATGAATTCAACCCTTTTTAGTCCAATTTGGTACCGTCAAATGGGGGTGAATAGAAACAAAACTTCCAGATTAGTTTTGGATTTATCTGGACGATAAATTAATCAACGAAACTGAAATTTTTTAACGTAGTCTTTTACGGCTAAAGTGTTCAGAGTAGAGACAAAAGGTTTTAGTGAGTTGGCAACATTGAAGTAGACGGCAGCAGCGTTAATGTGTTACTAAAATTGTACACGGTATTTTGGCGCTTCACAAACTTTCTTGGTAAGTATGACATTTTCATATTATTTGAATTTGAACATGTGCTTATTTTGTAGTTTGTTGCTTCATTTAATGAGATTCATAGTAAAAGTTTTCCTTTCGTAAATGATTTCTAATCAAAATTTAACTTTACTAGGTTATTGTTACGATTTTTATTTGGTGGGGTGAATAGAAACACAACATTGTTGGCAGATCGATTCTTATTAAAAGTAAGTTACAAATTGTAATAATCTGAAGACTAGGTAAACAATAACTAAAGTTGCATTTTAAAAATGTTTTTGTGACATGTTGTATATATATATTTGTGATTAATTTAAGCCATATTGTTTGGTTTTTGTTTGTATCTTTCAGATTTTTTACGTCTGCATTACCGTACATTTGCCATGCCTCGCACCTACAAACCTGTTTTGGGTTGAAAAACCTATAAGAAGCATCGACAGGATAACATTCAACGCGCAATGGTCTCAGTTTAAGGAGAGCAGGTGAGAAGTATGACATTAATTATTCGGTACTTTACAGACATTTGAAACGAGGTGACAACCTAGAAAAACAAGGTGGTCAAACTGTACTAACTTCAGAGCAAGAACAGATTCTGGTAGAGAGACTACATGTATGTAGTGAATGGGGATACCCCGTAGATTCTTTAACATTGAGACTTATGGTAAAAGAGTTTCTAGATCGAATGGGAAAGACTGAAACAATTCAAAGAAAACTTGCCAGGTCCCGACTTTGTTCATTCATTTCTAAAGAGACAAACAAGCTCTCTCAATGAGAATGTGCCAAAACATCAAAAGAACCCGCACAGCCATCACTCTACAAACAATAAACAGCTATTTTGATCATCTGGAACAGGAGCTGGGTGATGTACCACCCAGTAACGTAGTTAACTACGACGAGACAAATTTATGTAATGACCCCGGGAAACGAAAAACTATAACACGAAGGGGCTGTAAGTATCCGGAGAGAATAATGAACTCAACAAAAGCGTCAATGGGTGTTATGTTTGCTGGAGCAGCCGATGGTACTATATTGCACCCGTATCTCTATACTTCTTGAACGGAAGGTGGTCCGAAGTATGCAAGATACAATCGAACAAGATCCGGGTGGTTTAACCGATGTTTTGAAAACTGGATAGAAACAATCGCTATTCCATATTTTAGAAAAACTACTGATAAAAAAATATTAATTGGTGACAATTTGTTATAACACCTCTCTCCTGAAACCATTAGATTGTGCTCAGAAAATGGTATTCGTTTGATGTTTTTTACCTACCAACTGACTCATCTTACACAGCCACTAGATGTGGCATTTTTTCGCCCAATGAAGAGTCTCTGGAGGCAAATTCTTTAGGAGTGGAAAAAAGGACCTGGTAGGAATGAATCAACCATCCCTAAAGACAAATTTCCAAGTCTTCTGAAAAAACTGTGCGACAAACTGAAGGAGGAAAATAGCAGGGCTGGATTTAAAAAGTGGAATTTTTCCCCTTTGTCGAGACCAAGTACTGAGGATGCTGCCAAAAACAGACACCGAACGAGAAGGAATAGAACAGCAAGAGACAGCTCAGGCTTAGACCGTTCTCTTATTGACCTTCTCAAGACCTCTTATGCGAGAAGAAAAAATTAAACAACGAAAAAAGAGAATACGAATAGATGTTGTTTTTGGTAAGAGTGTTGGTTCATTTTCTGTAAATGGTATATCTTCATCAAATGACAACGAAACTCAACCTGGATCTTCTTACTCCGACAGCAACGGAACGGATCTCTCACAGACAAGAAAGTTGATGCACGTGGAACACTCGTCGTCAGAGAGCTCTGACGATTATTCTGTTCACGATAGTGACGAAGATTTAAGTTTAACCGGTATATTATCGGAAGAGGAAAAAGATAACACTCCAGAAGATAGTATTCCAGACGATGACGAACTCGATGATGGTTTTCTAAAAGCTGGTGCTTTTGCTGTGGTAAAGGTTTATGGGAAGCACAAATGCTCGGTAAGACTATTCGTTGCCCAAGTGCAAAGATGTGAACCTGGTGGATATGTGGGAGTGTTTTATAAGAGAGCACCGCAAACAATGAAATTTTCAGAAACTTCTGAAGAATCGTTCTTTCCATATGAGGATATTGTGATGAAATTGTCGCCTCCTATTAGAAGTTCGGCAGCACACGCTTTATGGATATGATAAGTTTCCCTGATGATTTCAGTGGTTTAAGTGTTTATTAAATATCACCTAAACTGGATGGTCGTATCTACCCACTTTGTGTACTGTATTGTTTTATAATTTTGTATAACTTGTGTAATACTGGTCTCATTGAACTTATATCTTGAAAGTATCATGTAAATAGTTCGTTTTAATAAATACGCCGTTTCCTTTCACCTTTTCAATAGTATAAAAGAAATAACAATGAAAACAAAGTCATTGTTTCTATTCACCCTACCCATGGGTTGAATAGAAACAAAGAAAAATCAAGGTGAAGAAAATTGGAATTGATAAATTAATATGACGTTTACTGAATTTTATCAGCATAATAAGACCAGTTTTTGGAATAATCTAATACGCGATATCTTTAATATCACCAAACTTACATACTCATATATCCAAACAATGTGTTTCTATTCATCCCATTTGACGGTACTATTTTTCAGCCCGCTCCAGAGCTAGGACTGTGGCAACACTGGGAAGCATTACTCTCCTGAGCTAGTCCTGAAACAGGAGATACAGAGGAAAGAAGGATCTAGAATCATGTGAAGGTAGCAATACAAAAGATACATTCAAACAGAAAGAACTTCAAAATGATTAAAGTAATCAAAATGACATTTAAACAACGGTATAGTAAGCAAACATTATACACACAGACATGCTCAATAACATCATATGTAATGCAGTGTTGCCAACAGCACAAAATGCAGTTTTGTTAAATAGCACAGTCATAAAATATAACGTCTAGAAAATATAATTATGAGTAGAACCATACCTGTGTAGTGATGTACACTGTTGCCAACATTTGAAGATGGGCCTATATAAATTCCTATATGGAGTTTTGTGTGTTGTGTTTGATACTATTCTGATTTTCCACTTGGGAAAAACTAATTCGAGACTGCTTCGTCCCCTTATTTTCGTACTTCAGTGATTATTTTCTTGTTTGTAGTATCATATTTTGGTATTAACTAGTTGGAATCGTGTGCTGTACGTACTCTTCTACATCCGAGATTAATATAGGATTTCATATAGGCCTATCCTCTAACGTTGGCAACACTATGTCCTACCCCACTGCCCGTAATGCCGGTCACGCAAGCGCTGGTTCCGATCTTTTCGGGGCTGTGAAGTATAAGTTCATCAAAATTGAATAGAATATACGGTAACGTATCAAATTGAACAGAATTCACATAAAAGTTTTATTAGAACATGTCACGAATTATGAGTATTTAACATTTCAGATATATGATTTTGTAAGTTATTATTTCAAAATGTGCTATGGACATAGAAACAAAGTACAATATCTACATGACACGGAAGTTGACACAAGTATTAGTGAACAGAAAACATGGTACATAAATAAATTTGAAACATAAATATTGCTTTGGAGACAATGACGAATAAATACAGAAATATACATAAATAGGTTATACTGCATCATGCTAATGTTAAAACAGATTTTTATTTAATTCCTATTTTCACAAGAAAACATGATTTGTATACGTATCAACTAAAGATGTTCCCATAGACGGGTGCATTATAAGATGTAATTTCAAACCTCTTGATAAGGTACAAGCAACATACATTCGGTGTGCTAAACGTAAAAAAAAAAAAAAAAAAAAAAAAAAAATTGGATATATAAATGACATTTTCAGCATGGGAGACAGGCATAACATTTATCGTTCTGTTTAACTACTTCCTTAATCTTCATCTTACTTAACCATGACTGTTTTTATTTAAATTATTTTATATAATCTTTACTCTCATTAGTGCAGAACATTAGGACCATTCATTAATCATGCATAAATAGCTTCGACGACTCATTATAATTATTTATGTAATAATTAAATCTTCTTTACTTCAAATAATGTTACATACTTAATTGACGTAACCTCCATGTTGATATATTTCGATAATTTATTTATAATTTTATTATCTCCATATCGTTTGTAGATGTTAAAAGATGTTAAATATATATATAAATATTGGCATTTATTCCGAAGTTGGGCGTCCGCTTTCGACACGTTTTTTTTTCGGTATTATCTCCTTTACACACTTTTTGCAATTTGTTATTAGGTTCATTAATCCGTGCTCTTCACAAACTTTTAAAAGATTTTGCTCGTTATCAACGTATTGCTTCACAAATGTTAAAACCGCCAGTTCATTGCCCTTGTACATTCGCCACGTTGATAACATAAATGCTCGTTTCTTTCCCACAATGCAACTGTTCGGTTACCTTGCGCCAAGTAGTTCCTTCCGCTCGCCGTATAGTCCCATGTTTATAACCGCTTGTATATAACAAATAAACCATTTTTTCGACACTCTTATATATTATCAAGCACACAAACGATCAAATTATCCATATCTTTCCTTTAAATTTTAAAAATTTTGATGGAAACGGACGCCCAACTTTGGAACTTAACCCTAAATATTTATATGGCATTTCTTATCATAGCCGTGGAGAATATTTAAGTAGGATATAAAAGTACGTATACTACAATTTCCAAATTTGAAAGTAAATAGGCCTAAACCTGGAAAACATCGATGTTAATAGGACATAAATTTAGAATGTTTCCATTTGATTTTAGGGGAAATTTGTATTCAGGAGGTTTCACCTCCTGAAAAAGATTCCAATATTTAGCTAAACATGATTATAAGGTTTCTTCTTCCGAAATACCAAATTAAGTACATGAACTGAAAGTAAAAATATCGTTGTTAAGCTGCTTAGATTTATATTATTTTTTACTTACGAAGCTCTTTGAAGAATTATAAAGATTAGTATTTAGTTCTGGTCCCTTTTTCCTTTGTAAAACGAAACGAAAAAAAAAAAAAACAGAAATACGGATTATTTCGTAAATTTAAACTTTCATGAAATTATTACACTTTTCCATTTGATTGAAAACATTTCGAGTATATAAATTATATTATATTAACTGTAAAATCATTAAATATTAAAATACAAAATTACAAGAATGTAACAATTAAAATTATTTCACAATAATTTTTAAAGCTCTCTGCTGAGAAAGGGAAAACCAGAATTAGTTTTCTTCGGGTTAACATAGTTCTGTATAATGTATTGCCTGACGCTTTAACTCCCAGAAGATTTGGGGTTCAAATGTATTCTAGATATTTCTAACTTTATTTCCAAATTTGAATGCTTTTAGTGTACTAAGCGCCGAAAGAAATTATAAAAGAAAAATCTCTTCTAATTCTTTACCAGTGGGTAACGTGCCCATAATAGCGGCTACGTTCCCTCGTTGAATGGCAATGCCTATGCGTTGAATTAGAAAAGATTTAGCTCGAGTGTCTCCTGATTTAATGGATATACGCTTGCCAATTTCGTTAATAAATTTTGCGCCCTCTTGATCCCAGGATCCACTAGATTCAATTGCTATTGCAATAAACCAATACTTATCTAGGAGATTAACGTATTTATTTCTTTTTTCTTTTGCTCTTCGTGCAGCGATAAGTCCTGCTTTGGTCGATGAAAATTGCAGATTGGAGGGTGCATAAGTGTTTGAGCAAGTGAAATCCCAAATCAACGACTTTCCTTGCTTCCAGGGCACTAAAGTCATACCATCCGGCCTTTTTCCGTCTGAACGGCTGCACCCAATTGGTTCTCTCACTGCTGGCACCCCTGCGTATGTTAAGGCTCTCAAAATGTCATTTACATTCGAATGGCGTGTATGTCTGCCGGCACTGCTTTTGCATGACAGACCGTGTAAACCTCTTTTATCTACGAGAGCTTTGCATCTTGGGCAGTGGTGTTGTTCACATATATTTGCTCCTAGTCGAAGGGCGACGGACACGCGGAAGCTTTCGTTGTCTGGGTGTAGGCCGAGAGAAGGTGAAGGTAGAGCTTGAAGCCATGCTCCGTTTTCAGGGGACATGACAGCAAGTAATCTGGCCTTATCTTCGATGTTATTAGAAGTCTGCAATAATGAATCCAAACGGTAATTCACGGTAGGCTCGTCCCAGACCGACTGATTATTTCGACTTTCGGGAGCCGGGGGGTCTGACCCAACTAAACTTGACCATCTGGCTATGCAGTCCTGCACATCCGGGTTAGTGACTTCATCTTCTCTCTGAAGGAGGGTTCCAATCAGTTGTCTTGAACTATAGAAAGAGGCCAGAAAAGACGGGATAGCCAGATTCGTGGCGCGACGTATTCCAAGACCTCCATTTCTTACTGGTAGTGATGCTTCATCCATGTACTTTCAGCCGTGCTTCATCACTGACGGTACAATTAAGAATATTCTCCAATCCTGTTTTAAGAGCATAGTCGAATTTCTCAAGTAGATTATCGTCCCTCCAGGAGGGGGAACAACGTAGAAAATACAACAATCTTGGGATCGAGAAAGATGCTATGAGGAGATAAAATGCTGAATATGCAGAAAGTTTGGAAAGGCGTGAAAGTAGATGATCTAAAGATGAAATCTTTTCCAGTAATATCTTGCTCCTTGTGTCTGGTGTAAGAGCCGCTCCTAGCAGTTCGGCGTTAGATGATGTTAATAATTTAATTCCAGGCGCCGCCTCGTTGAATCTGTCATATAGATTTTGAGTTTCAGCATTTGTTACTCCTAGAAAGCCGATTTCGCATTTCGAGTAATTGAGACAATCCGATCGATGTTGCTTGTGAGCGTATATGATCTAAAGTATGTAATACTGACTCAGTGTTTCCGGCTATAGTGCCATCATCTAAATACCAAATGTTGAGCTCAGTATTAATATCTCTAATTATAGGGTGAAGAGTTAATGCAAATAGAGCAGGACCCAGTGGATCTCCCTGTTGAACTCCACGTTGTGAAAGGATAATATTATCTCCTATAAAAAGGTAGCTAGGTTGTGAGTAGCTCTGGTATATATGTATGGAAAGAAAGAAGGGAAGTGGTTTTTAACTGAAGACAGCATTGAATCTTGGTTAATTTCGTTGAAAGCGTTTTTGAAATCTATTTTAAGTAGAGCTTTAGGTTGAGGATGTTGACAGGAATAATACATTCGTGCAGCATGGACTGCAGTTTCAGCTCCGTAGGGCACGCAGACTCCTAGCTGGTGTGGGGATAATATATCAATTAATGATTCTCGCATTCTGGAGCATATAATTTTAGCTGTGAGTCGCCTCCACACATTTCCCACTGCTACTGGTCGAATGCCACCACTTTTCTTCTTTAGCGCAATGAGTGAAGCGCCGAAAAAATCGGATTTATTACGGCTGGTAATTTTCCTGAAATTACCAGATTTAATAATTCGCATATTGAGTTGATTAAGCGCTCTTTCGTCTCGAAATCTTCAATCATAATAAGATCTTTTAGAATCGCTGGACGGAGATTATCCATTCCACCTGCTGAACCCGCCGGGAACGATTTAAGAGCTTTGGTGAATTCTAATGCTGATACTTTAGTAAGAGTAAAGGATGTCTCGGGAGGTTCAGGAAAGTTCAATGAATGAGAGTGAGCAGGATGTTTTTCTCTAAGGGACTCCAGCACTGATTTATTCGGAGTAGTTAAAATATCTTCGGAAGATAATAATCTCACTGCTCCTCGTATGTCCCTCTGCCAATTTCTGTTCGATGGTCTCGATATTAAATGAGTTGGATGTTGGCGATTGACGAGGTTTGTACGTATGCATAAAGGGTGCTGATAGAGCATCCCTATGCAATTCTGACCAAGTCCTGACTGTGCTTTACCCACGATGTGAGATTGGTGACTTTTTCGGAATGTGGTGGAATACAGAGTACTGCATATGGGTATAGGAAAAGCTCTGTCCAAGACTCAAGATTGTTAGTTCTCATTACCTTTTGTATTATGTCTTGAAGAGATTCTGCTACGGCCAATCTAGCTCCTCGAGGGACTCGGCGAAGAACTGGAATGTTGGCTTTCAGATGAGCGAGTACACCACAAAAGTGAGATATAGTCTTCATAATTGAAATCTATGCCATCAAGACAGGAGCGTCATTTCAGATTTTGCTTGGGGGGTGCAAGACCCCTTGATATAAGTAAAATTTCGCGTTTTTCACCGATTTACTACTATTCTATTGATAAAATCTATATACATCTCAAACTCAGGGGGGGGGGCAAATGCCCCTCCCTGCCCCCCCTAAATGACGCCCCTGCATCAAGAACTATTTTACTGGATGGTAGTGTGGTATTAGAAAGTTTATGATGGCATCTGCCTTTGTGAATAGCTAAACCTCTCTGGCTGAAAAAATGTCTGTTGCAGTGAGAGCATGATATACTATTTGGAACATCCGAACTATGGCCTGTGTTTGTACTTTGGATTAGCGTGAAAGCTTTGTGCTGTGTAGCGTTGGTAGAGTCAAAATTTGTAATATTGGTCGGATTTTCATTATATAATGCTGCATCGCATAGCCTCATTAGTGGGTTGTCACTTTTGTCAAATTTGTCCATATTATTTTGGCTAGTAATATTCGTTTACTTAAATGGTATTCATTGTTGAAATCTTTGCTGAATGGATATATTTCGAAATTGAGTTAAAGGATAAAGAACTCGTCTGTTTATGCAATTTAGCAGATTTCAAGGTTCCCTTTTAAATTTCTTCAATGAATTGGTGACCATTCAACTTGTATCTATTCGGATTTGAAAAATAACTGGAAAGTTTCCGTTAAACTAGCACTCATTGTTGGAAGATCTCGAAATTATAAACAACACAAACCGTTATTTCTGTTTTTTTACTTGTAGTACTGTTACCACTGAACTGATTTCAAAACGGTTTTCACTAAAACTGACTTCAAAACACAATCAACACCCTTGCATCAAATCTCTTCTTCTTATTCAGGTGAACTATTATATATTTCTTCCTCTTCTTATTCAGGTGCAACGGTTATACACGAATCACCCAAATTTTCAAACAAGATTATTAAGGAAAAAGCTATCTCCTTGGTATAAATTATAATAAAATTAAACAGTTAAAACATGAAAGTAAATGAAATAAACTAGAACACCAACATACAATACTAAATGATACTGACATAACAAGTGTACAGATTCACTTTAGTGGAGCAGTACAACTATATATCATGATTTCACAGGTATTGTTCCACTCATAATTATATTTTCTAGAGTTATAATTTGTGTTCCGTGTCATTTATCAAAACTGCATTTTGTGCTCAGTTGGCAATATTGCATTACATATGATGTTATTGAGCATGTCAATGGGTACAATGTTTGCTTACTATACTGTTATGTAATTGTCATTTTGATTACTTTAATCATTTTGAAGTTCTTTCTGTGTCAGTGTATCTTTTGTATTGCTATCTCCACATGATTCTAGATCCTTCTTTCCTCTGTATTTCCTGTGTTTCTGAGTGTCGGCCCGTAAAACTTTGTATTTCTCACTTCTATATTCCTTCATCGATTGCGCATTGTTTGATTCAGAAATGCTACTACCAATATAAGATGTTCCCTTGTTAGTGTTCATAGAAGCATCATTGTGGTATAGAATAATTAAAATTCGATTGTTCCACTTTCAATGACAAATTATGCCCCCTCTCTTTAAGAAAAATCATAGGCGCAACCTGTGCCCCAAAACCTGATTGTGGGCATCCCTGTAATCCAGAGAAGGCTAGGAAATGAAGTTCCTTTGTTTAAAATGTTTCCCAACCCCCTAATACACCCCCTAACATTAACCAACATTTCTTTACACACATCCCTGAGCGTAACAAAAAATATTGCTTCGTTTGCGTTTGTGTAAAAATATGTATCACATGCGTTTGTGTAAAAATACAGCCGCGTAACAACATTTCAAATATAGGAGGGGCAAGTCTTTTTGTTGCGCCCCTCTCTCAACAGCGCCCAGCCCCATCTCAGCGCGTAATTTCTACTAATCTTTACAGTATTAACGTTATGGATTTTTTTCGTGTGTGTGGGAAAATAATTGAAATTTACGAAAACAGCTATACTTTTGAAAAATTAAAATATTAGACACTCGAAGTAAAGACAGCTTTTTCACTCACGCAATGTATTCATTCAACACAAGAGTCGTACACTAGTAAAACTAGTTGACCTCATTTGATTTGCGTATATGAAATGCGTCGGGATACTTATATGAAAAACACTTTACTATAATTAATCACTAAATAGTACGACATGATTGCTACGTATACGTTCGGCACTAAAGCCACATTCTCACTCTCCAGAACTCATAGGCTGAACACATATCACAAACACAATTTTTTTCTAAAGTGATCAACAGATTATCACAATACACCTACACGCACACTTTTCTTATTTTACTTTCACACCACATTAATCTTGAAATGTTTCAGTACATAGATTGAACTGCACTTTGTATTGATATACCGGACTAGAGATGCAAAATAGCCGGATTTTTGAGACGTACTCTATTTTAATTTTTAAAAAACTGCTTTTGGAAAGAAAAAGAAAATTTTCGCTCTTTTGATACAACTAGCACCTCATAAGTCCCACGTTGGTTGCCTAACCATGATATCAAGTTCTTGAAATTTATACATCTTGAAATGTGTTGTTTGGGTTGCTTCAAGTCAAACTGGCAGACAAGTAAAAAACACCGTTCCAGAAACACTATTGTTTCAGATACTCTTCAATACCTAATATTAGAGCCGAAAAGGCTTCATAATTTTGTTCATATTTCAGAAGAAAATGTTTCACTAATAGCAGCAGCATAATATGATTTAGTTTAAGGAACTGGAGCAACAAAGCTTAGTGCGGTGGCTCTTACCTTTCATTTTTCTTCAGAATACAGTATTTTTTTTAAAGTTATGATGGGAAAAGAAAGCTGGAACACATTGTTGTTTTTTCACTAAATATGAAATATTAAAAGAAAAAAATCCCAAGCCAAAAAAAGCATGGATTTTTTTTTTTTTTTGCAAAAATAAAATTTCGAGTCCTTAAACCACTATTCAGAACAGTTATTGTTCCCACCGCTAACTTTTCACTAAAACTTTTTTTTTTTGTCAAAGATTATTCTAAGAACTGTACAAAATTCGTTCGAACTAGAAAATCCTATACATTAACCCTTTTGAGATTTCCACTTTTTTAGGTAAATTTTCGACTTTCAGTCAAGCAGCTATAGCGTCGAGACTATTTATCGTAGAATCATGGTTCTTACCTCGTTTTGTTCGGAATGAAACAGTTTTTTCCTAATTTGTAAATTTCCCTAATATGTACCTAAGGCAATAAAATTCCTGTCCAAATTGGGAAAAAAGGATTTTTTAAAAAGTCTCCATTTCCTGCGAATTTCTTCCCTCCGGTATACAACATGGACATGCGAATGTTACAAAAAAATTGCTTCACTTCAAACAAAACGAGGTATGAACCATGATACTGGGGTAAATAGTCTTGGTGCTAGAATTCATTTACTATTTTTTCCTAATATCTACTATTGTTATTCAACAAGCTCTAATGTCAAGACTCTTTATCGTAGGATCATATCGTAGGACTCTTTGTATTTATAATGAAGGAATGTTTCCAACTGTACTATTCAAATTTCCCCATTATGTACCAGAAGTGAAAAATCCCGCTCAAATTGGGAAAAAGAGATTTTTGTCAGGAAAAATAACCTTTTTGAGAATTTCTTCCCCCAGTTAAATGCTAGCGCCATGGCAGTGGAACAGTTCGAAACGTTACTTCATTACAAACAAAATGAGGTACGAACTATGGTCCTACAATGAACACTCTTGACGCTAGAGCTTATTGAATAACAATACATTACTATTATCCAAAAATGGTGGAGGGAAATTTAGTAAATCAGCTCTAGCACCAAGACTATTTATTCTAGGATTATGGTTTGTACCTTTTTGTTTGTAATGAACCAGCTATTTAACCACTTGCCTTACATATTTTAGTCACAAAGATTTTACCTATTTTACAAATTTTTTATTTGCTTTTTGGAATGTACACTTGATGCCACTAACAACGGTTGAAACAAAATATATAATTGACGGCGCTATGACGTCATAAATCCTTTAACAAAAGCCTTAACATAATTATCCCGAGTTAACTCTGTAGCAAGTATACTCGGGTTCGCAGAAAAATGCAAACCCAGATTTACAGATCCTACGAGTAAAGTCGGGTTAATAATATATTATACATAACAGGATTCCGAGTATACTCGGGTTAATAAGGCAAGTGGTTACATTGTATCACTTGTATGTTCCTATCATGTACCTGAGGGGAGAAATTCCCACCCAAAATGTATAAAGAGAAGCAGGAAATTCAAATTTTCAAGAATTAACTTTCTCGGAAATATAACTCCTCAGGTACACGACAGAGCAATGGTAGTGGTACTGTTGGAAATGTTGCATCATTACGAACAAAATGAGTTACAGACCATGATCCTACAACAAATAGGGATGACCTGTAGCTACTTTACTAAACACATTGAATTTTTCTGCCTATTACACATTTTTAGGTTTTTTTTTTTTTTTTTTTTTTTTTTTGAAAAATCACTATTTACCCTACGATCACGGTTTGTACCTTTTGTTTGCAATGGTGGTAGGTTTTAAATGGTACCGTTCACATGTCCCTCAGGGGAGGAATTCCCGAAAAAAGAAAAGATCTAAAAAAATCCCCTTTTTCCACTTTGGGCGGGATATTCCCGCTTCTTGTATATAATAGGGAAATTTGAGTGGTATAGTTGGAAACATTTCTTTATGAACACAACTAGGTATGGACCATGATCCTAGGATTAATAGCGATGTGTTAGGATTGTTTTTTTTTTTTTAAAAAAAAAGCTCTAAAATTTATCCTTTTCTTTTTTCCTTCGTCCATGTTTGTGACGTCACTGGTCCCAGGCATCGCAAGCGTGACTGCAAAATGTCTATGAAACATTCTTTGATGCTTTCCCGCTTGAATGAATGCAAAAAACACGGTGTGAAAAGCTTTACTAGAGATTTATAAAGCAAATTCCGAAGGTCGACACCATGGTTCAGATCTGTACCAAAAGTCCCCAAAGGGTTAATATATTTGCCCATCTTTTTCTTATGAGTGATCGATTATCCTTGATTGTTGAACTTCTGATATTTATTTCCTTCAGCATGCAGTAATTAAGTCTCTTTTCCTTCTTATAATGGGGAACAAAGGTGGAAAGAACTTTCTTCATTAAAGTTGTAATATTAAAAAAAAAAAAAAAAAGTTCAAAATTTGACAAGCATAAAAGCGCTGGAAAAAAAAACTTTTTAAAAAGCCGTTTTTTGAGCCCTTGCGTACGTAACATCTAACTTTTAATATATTTAAAAAGAACGGAATAATTTAGTTTCAATTTGATTAAATGTTCAATGTAAAAAATAACGAGCCACTGTGATCCTATAGCTCATTTCGATACAAAAACTGCACACTTCAAAGAGCAGAATTCACACTTTTCCGAAGACAGTCGCATGGTAGGACCTATTTGTGAATTCTCTACATAGTTCCTTCACGTCCAGTGAGTCAAGCCTGTCTGGGTATGCATTAAGAACTGCAAAATGGTTCAGTCTTGCCTGGGTCATTGTGGACCTCAGATAAGTTTTGAGACGCCGCAACATTGAGAAACTTCTCTCGGCAGTTGCAGATGTCGCCGGGATGACAAGCAAGAGACGAGTTATTTTCAACACTTCGGAAACAAATCTCTTGTTTCTTTACAGAGTTTCTTGAAGTTCTCAAGCAGGTCTCTCAGAGTTTTTGAAGTAGAAATAGTGGTGATTAACTGTTGTATCTGTAGTTGTAGTCGGTCCGGATTGACATTGTATTCTTTTAAAATGTCACTAATGTCTTGAGAAATATTACCTTCCAGAATTACATCCTCTATTGCACGATACTTCTTCAGTTCAGGCTGATGGAATCGACTCAATTTTGCAAATTATATTGTCCAAACATTCATAATAGGCTGCGCGTAATTTCTGTTCTGTGGTGTTGAATTGGTAATTTTTCACGGATGTCAGCGAGTGTTCTAGTCTTTTCGGGGTCTGTTTCCTGCGCGGCAGCTGAGGAGATCCTTTTTTGTTCTATCGAAAACGCCCCTATACAATCAGGGAAGACAAAATGAATAATTAATATATATACAGCGCCCTTGGTGCAGTATTATATCCTTTTTTGTCCTATCGAACGCGCCCCTATACAATCAGGGGCGACAAAATGAATAATTAATGCATCTACAGCGCCCCTTGGCGCAATATTATTTCTTTTTTATTCTATCAAAGGCGCCCCTATACAATCAGGGGCGGCGAAAGGAATAATTAATATATTTACAATGCTCCGTCATTGTAACATTATTTCCTTTTTTATTCTATCGAAGCATTATGTCGCCCGTACATAATGAGGGGCGACAAAGGATTAAGAAAATGTTTATATCGTTGCTTGGCAGTCATATAGGTAATTTTTATTTCTTTATTTTATTGTATCAAAGGTGTCCTAGGCAATCAACATAAAAGGAACAGAAAAATTGTTCATTAGTTGTAATAATACAAGGCACTGTACTCTATATTTTGTCGAAGATTTGGCAGAGCATACAAAACACTGCTTTTGTACATAAACTTTTCATTCTTGAATCGGCTTTTAAAAAAATGCAAAGTAATCATTAGGCGCCTTCGGCTCCCCCAATAACTTCTACCAGAACTTTGGAGGGGGGCAATGCCCCCTTGCCCCTCGTCTTGTTACGCCACTGTAAAAATATGTATCACTATTCTAAATGCTCCCCCTCTTGTGTTTTGAACACCTCACAAAATAAAATTTCCAGCGTCTTACTGATTAAACGGGAGACTCGGGCGAGATTCCCGATTGCAATACGTACATTTCCAGGCTTTTCCACAGGGAAATATTGCGTCGCACACTACACCACACATCTTTTAGGCGAGGACTGTTAGTTATATGAAAAGATGGAAGACTATAAACAAATGCATCCCAGTGAAATTAACAATAAACAGAGAGACTGACCACCGAGACTGATTTGGACCTAAAGGTGTGGATGGGTAGGACATGTTAATAGGGAGACGGAGAGTGTCAGAGGGAAAAGTCTACAATTTTTATCCTGTAGGGAAGGTATAGAGACTTGTAGGCGGACCCTGAGGGAAGGGTCGCTCGCCACCTCCAATTGCACAAGCACCAGTGCTGCAAAAGTTCAAGTCTACATAATAAAACTAAAGTAACCCTAAGTAGCAGTGTTACAACTCACTGCTACCCTATTCCTCAGGAATCCGTCCTTGATCAAGACTTACACTGTCGTCTCGAGTCGAAAATGTCATGTGGAAAGAAAAGGTATGAAAAATGTTATCTTACTGCCTTTTGCGTCGATTTCCTTATAACTACAGGAGGCCCGTCCTAGTGTGCTAATTGACGAGGGCATGCCAGGAATTTCTCCTCTGAGAAATTTTTATCCCCCTGCAAGAGAAAAATTTCATCCCAGACAGGGATAACTTTTCTCCTCTCTTATGTGTGTGATGGCTGGGTCTGTATTGGGGGGTGGGTGGATTAGGCTACAAGGGGCTTTATGCAGGGTCGTTTTGACGTCTGATTAACACCATACTACAAGGTTGACTAAAGGATGGTTATCAAAATTGTATTCAGAGTCTCTGATTAGAACGTAGTATTGGACGAAGTTAATCACATGTGACTAGTTAATCTAGAGCAGAGACTAATCTTTTACCCACGGTTTAGTGTGCGACACAACATTTCGGATTTCGTAATTTATGTATTTTCATTTTTACAGACTACGCATGCGCTCATCTACTTTTCCGTAGTTGCCACATTTATTTTACCGATGCATTGGGGTTCTATAAATTAATCATACCCAAATCATCAGTTTAGTTGTACTCTGAATACCAAAAAGGGGCACCTTCCTTAGTAAAGAGTTAGTATGCTTACTAACTAGGCTGTAACTAACCTTCGGTTAACGAATTCTCTCTGAATACCACCCAAGGAGTCTAAATCCACACTGATTAAAACCAGTTGGTTTTCAATCAACTAACCCTACATCCATTGTTCCTATTTAGAGTAGTTGATCCCCCCCCCCCAATGTTTTCTTCGTGTCGGCGCTTATGTTTACACGTGCTGGAAAATTCGCAATCGCATTCGAAAGCAATTGAGGCACGGCCTAAAGCAAATGAAACAAAAGCAAAGAATCCTAAGGTCTGGTACTCACTCATAAATGGCAGTTGGAGAATGAAAAACCATCCGTCATTGCATTCAGGATGCAGTTTTGCTATAATGTACAGAAAAAATTGGGCAAGTCTTTAATTTGCCCATTTCATGAAAAGAACAGAATCTAACCAACCCCTGCGGGTCTTCTAACCCGTTCCTAGTACTACTACTACTTCTACTACTACTACTTATATTATGGATCCGTATAATAAAACGGCACGAAAAATTGTACTTCACACTAATTTCTTCTTCTTCTTCTTCTTCTGCGATTACATCTTGCCTTAGCGAAGAACGCTCTACGTGCAATTATAGGCGGTGTTTTCAAAAGAAAAAGATAATAAAATGAGATGAATTTTTAGAGAGATGCTTGTAAGATACGAAATAACATAGATCGTTGTAAATAAAGATAATAGGCATTAGGAACAGGTGGAGATAAGGTTAAAATTAACGAATCGACATTAAATGGATCAGAGCCGTGAAATTTATAAAGAATGACGAGAAATGCCTGGCGATATTACTGGTAGAGAGGACAAAGAGAAAATGAGATGATTGATGGAGCCATTATCGAGACCACAGTTACAAAGTGGAATAGTGCGTTTTCGAACAAGATATATACGTTGGGGAGTATACAGAATGTTAAGTCTGTTACGGAGAAGAAAATGGAGGTAGGAAGGAGAGAGAGTGTAATGAATGAACCAAGATGGAGAACGGAGAGAACATGGATGGTGCCCGTACCAACGTGCCTTTGAACATGAGGCATTATAAGCAGTCCAGCGTTGATAATGAAGTGTAGTAAATAGTGGAAAAAGGTCTATAGGCGAGACTGAGTGATCAATGGGAGTACCGTGCAGATCTCCGAAACTGGCTGTGGCATCAGCTATGGAATTCCCGAGGATGCCTACATGACCTTTGGACCTGCTTAAGATTCACTCATTTACTTTTACTGTCTCCTAAAAGATTTGCGCTAGCCGACATAAAATATCTTAGTTGGCACAGATAAAATTCAAGGGGTCAACAGAGGTAATTGTTGAAAAATTACAATTCTTCGTGCAGTTTTATTATACGGATCCATAGTATAAGTAGTAATAGGAGTAGGTGTAGGAACGGGTTAGAAGCCCCGCAGAGTTTCCATGGGTTCTGTTTTCGACATAAAATGGGCAAATTAAAGACTTCCTCAATTTTTCCGTACATTTTACAGTCTGTGGATCCTCCGTATAGTAAATCTGCACCCATTTTCAACAATTATTTCTAGTGATGCGCCAAAATTACACATGCACGCCATTAACATAAGGACAATTTAATTTCAAATGTCCTCTGTGGGAGATAAACAACCGTAGCTTACAGAAATGTATGTCCGAGGTACTTATTTATAACCATAGGTGGTTTTGGAGAAAAGAAGAAGATAGAAATTCAGTACTGAAAGCAGAAACGCAGAAAGTAAACAAGGGTGCAAAAGTCAAATAAATTTGTGCATAGGAAGTAAGTATGTCTTTGGTATGTTAAAAAGTCAGTATATTGCATTTTACGATATAGCAATACTATTCATGCTGATTTAGAATACGGGAGCAAATTTATTTAGTGAAACTACCATTATGCCTTACTTATTATCGCATGCATGTACGTCACTTGGAGTAGATAAAGTTGAAGGGTTCCACTAAAAATCATTCGAAAATAACAATACTTTCATTACTTACCCCTCATGACTTTCTAGACACTATGTTTTTTCACAGTACCAACTTCACACGAATTTATAACATGTTTGCAAACATATATGCCATGAAAACAATTAAGGCCTTTGTGCTACCAAGTGGATCTAAGATGTTATGGCTTAGGTTACAATCTACTACTGCATCTGTTCGGTTTAGGGCAGGGCCAATCTGGGTTTAGGGATAATTGAGGGAGTGATGGGACAAAATCAGGTAAACACAATGGTTACCGCAGAAATGAATTGATGTTACGTAAGGGTAATTACTAAGTATTAACATAACCTAACCTAGCCTAAGCCATCAAAAAACAAACACAGAAAATATACGAAGAAAGTGCGAATTTTAAGCAAAGAATTCTAGGCCCTTAAATCCAATAATCCTAATCTAAACCATCAAAAAATACAGAAATGTAGCAGGAAGCACGAAATTTAATCAAAATACTCTGGGTCCCCAAATCCAAAAGTATGTCGTTTTATGGCTCAGATTACAATCTACTACTGCATCTATTTGGTTCGGGGCAGGGCCAAGCTGGACGTACGTTGAGACGTGCCCCTCCAGTTTGAAACCTGCAACAAAGCAGTTAAAACGTTAAAAATTATTACGCTAGGTTAGATTAGTGTACTCGGTAAGACTTTAAACTACTCTCTGTTTCACCCTAGGAAGATTAGAAAACGGTAGTAGCTAGCCAATGTTCCTAGTTACAGGTACAGATCAAAGTGCCTAGGGTACTTTTCTAGGTGCAAGTTGCTACCCAAGAATTTTCATATATAAATGAACAGTCGTCTGTCAAATGAACTTATAATATGATATTTAATTATAGTAATGGACCAGGGGTGGGGGTATTGTACAATTGTAGATTAGATAAGGACAGTTGAATTTTGTAGATTAAGGGTGCATATCTGTTTTGGCGCTCATTGAACATATTTGTGTTTTCTGGTTCTTACTCAAAGACTGTTTCTCAAACGTCTTTCTATATATAAAATATTTTCTTTGGAAGATGTGTGTTGAGGTTTGTAACAAACCTTATCTAAACAAAAGTATTGCAAATCAACCAGAAAACACAAATATGCTCACTAACCAAATAAAATTTATCCATTTCATTTTGCTCCAGTTGTTTTTCGCATTTATATCTGAAATTTCCGGATTTTTCTTTAATTTTGTATTGCTAGATTATTTTCACAACAACAATTATCAGTTAATACATGTAACTAAAATACTAGCATTTAATGAATATAATTTTTGCAGAGTAAATACCAACTAGTCCAGAAACGACGAAGAATCTCGAAGGAAAGTACACATGATCAGATACTACACAATTTTCTCGAAAGCTCAATGTATTTCCTTAACAGATTCTATTCCAGGATTTCCCATGCACTTGAAACCTTAAGTACAACATTGACAGCGAACAGTAAACACAAATAATTTGTACTAGGCTACTGTTTAAGAAACGATCTCTTTTATATTATTTGAAAATGACTACAATAAACGCAATTTACATTAATAAAAAGTGAGCAGTTTTTCCCATGGTTCAAAAACAGAAACTTATCCTCCTTGTCCCCCACTGCAGCTTTTATTAATACTCTGCGAGGCTAAATGAAGCAGTTCCAGTTTCACCAGTAGCAAAATGTCAGATTTTTCATTTCTTCTCCTTAGTGTAGCTTGATTTTAAAAGTAGTAAAGTTTCAAACATATCGTCAGTTAGAGCCTTTCTTTTTCAATTGTGCCCCTTCTGACGCTGCTGTCGATATGTGTTTTTCCGTACCTCCCTTGATAAAGGAGGGACAAGTTGCTGCGGCCTAAATATTCCAATTGTTGGATGCGGAAGCGTTGCCACAATGAATTATTTCACAAAGTTCGCTGTGCTCTGTCTTGTTAGCCATTGTAAGTAGTCTACGAGTTTCACTCGTCAAGACCAAACAACTGAATGACAAATTGGCAACACAGCTGAAATCAGTCACTTCTTTTCCTTACACAAAGGGAGGGGTTCATCCGTCAGAGGGGTGTGGGGGTTGGGCCGAAGTATGTTTCTCATATTTTCCGAGGACACATCTGAGATAGACAGGCTTCAGACGGTTTCTTCTCCCAGTCAAAATTTGTCCTCCGATGTCGGAAAGCCACTCGACTGGGGCAGATGAAAGCAAAATTGTATTATATTTCAAAAAAAGATCACAATTGAGAACAAATGCAATACTATCAGTTGTATTACCTATCGATGAAAGCGTGCCTAAGGAAGGCTTTTGATTCAGAGAATCAAATAAGTCATCAGAATCGCAGTCGGAAAGCTCTGACATTGCTCCTAAACAGGGTGGATTGATTTAAATCAGTCTGTCATCATCAAGATTTAAATCACTTGATTTTATAAATAAAAATCGTTGATTTAAATCGAATTCCGAAATAAATTAATTTAAAATGAAAATAAGTAATATCCCGTTTCTGTTCTGTTATTTCGATTATGGAAGTTAATAATCATAATACAATGAGACTCAAATGTACAGTATAGTTTGAAAACAAGTGTCATGCAAAGGATGATTAGGGAAAATCCCGTTTTGAACAGGTAACGGAGCAATCATGCTTTCTTCTTTTCGTAAATTGGGTTTGGGTCTTAAAATCGTTTACTCTTCCAACGGAGAAATCACCTTCGACATTTAAGACGAAAATTCTTTTTTATGCGTGTCTGTTCCTAGATAATAGGGCGTATTTAGAGAAGTCCTATCCCCTCTCCATTTTTTTATTTTATAACTTTAGGCGAAATTTATGTATTTCATGCCGCAAGCTAGTTCTGAGTTTTTAAAAATAGGCCCCTGCCAAATATCAGTAACTTGTGAAAAATGTGTCATTTTGATAAAGGTTGCTGTACTTTTTCCTTAATGCTTAACCTTTTAAATTATATCACCTATTTTTAGGTGATAGGATAGAATCTTCCTTATTCGATTAAAAAAGCTCCAATAGGGCTTTTTACTTCGTTTTCTTCAAGACTGGAGGCATTTTAGAACACGTTACATATGCTTTCACGCCTATCTGCGTTCTGAGTATGTGATGACGTCATAAATTTAAAAGGATTTTTTTGTTATGCGTATTATTATTATTATTATTTTGGCGGGTTAAATTTTGCATTCAGAAGACTGAAATTTTGGACACTCATTCAGAGCACCCCTTAATAATTTTCAGATGTTTTCAGATCTCTGCGTGGAAACAGTGGGTTCCAGAGGGGCAAAAATATTTTTTTTATATAAAAAAAGGATATTTTTAACAAAAAATAGCTTTTTTCATGATTTTCCCGCCTCAGATGGAGACATATGAATGGTATCGTTTGAAAGGCTGTTCTATTCTGAAGAAAATGATGTACGTACTATGCTCCTAAGATAAATAGGAATGTCTTAGGAAACTGTTACCTGAGATCTTGTTTTATATGGGAATCTGGGGTATTTGGGGAATATTGTTTTTCGCGGGCTTACTTTTGCATCTACAAGATTGCAATTTTGCACATTTACTCAGTGCACCCCTCAGTATTTTTCAGACTTGTTTCAAATCTCTGCCTTAGGTCCACAGAGGTAAAAATTTAAAAAAAAAAAAAAATTAACAGGAAATTCCTTTTTTCGTTATTTACCCGCCCCAAATAAGTGATGGAGACATTTGAAGGGCACTGTTTAAAAATTTTGTTTTATTCTGAAGAGAAGAATGTACAAATCATGATCCTAGGGTAAATAGAAATGTCTGAGGAAATTTTTATATTACAGCCGGATCATCTGGGGCAATTTGTAAATGTTCTTAGCTCATTGCTAAATAGTTTTCTCACCCTTATTACTCAAGATAAAAGCTTGACAGGGTGTCTATCGGTCACGAAATCAGAAATCGATCATGAAAGGCAAGAAAAAGTCACGGAATTTAGCTTTTAGGTCACGAATTTTTTTTCTGTACAAATATAAGTCGAGACTGGAAAATTTTGTTTTATAAAATGTCAAAATTCATCACCAAAAATGTGTATGGTCGGCTTTAGACGCTACCAAATCGCAAGCAAAGCACACTTCTATTACATACATGAAAATTCGGCCTAATTCGCACCAAATTCCTGAGATTGTGTTTCAACTTGATCATTGAGCAGTTGGCTGTGACATTTCAGTGTATAGTTTTTTGTAATTTATATCAGTGTTCGAAGTGGAAATAAAGCAGAGGTGGTATGTTTTATTACTATTTTGACTAGACATACCGTCTATCTAAATGTTGAAATACAATTAAGATAAGTTGCCTAAAAGATTGTATTTCTATTTACATAGTGACTCAAAACTATGAAAGAGTTTCTCCGTAGTTCCGGGGCTGGGGGGAATGGAGAGACTGCCCCGCCTCCAACTTTCTGAGAAGAATAAAAAATATCTCCTTTGTATATGAAAGGATTGAAAGCAGTTTTATATTAACAATTTTAAATAATTTCCTGCGGGAGAACTCAAGGACCCCTTCCCCACAGCAGACAAACCCTAAATCTACCTATGCTCAAAACACGGCATTTATATGTATTAAAGGAAGACGTACATAAGAAAGAAACAATTGAATATGGCACAATAAAATATAAAACGCTTACTATAAAACAATATGGAATAGAACAGATTTAACAGTGAAGCACTTAAGCAAAACAACAGATTTTATTTTTTTTTTTTTTCATAGCTTACACTATATTTTTCTCGTAAACACCGGACTCAGTTATGTATTTCTTTATAATTGCAGACACAAAAGAAGTTCCCTTGAACTCATAACAACACTTTCCGATCTCAGTTTAAACAAGTCACATTTTCAATACACTGCCTTTTGTTTGGATTGGGCCCATGACACAGATTACATTGCCTAACGGACTCATCCCTTTCTGTTATATGAGCCTGATGTGCAACCAACACAACTAGGGTTGCCAACTTTTGAAAATGGAAATACCGGACACCCTCGAGGAGTACTATACTCTGAAGATTGAGACATCATTGCTCGTCAAAAATGTGAACAACGTGAAAGACGTTACGTCACATAAAATTGAGTGATTCGGAGTTCGAATTTAATAACTTTAGTTACTTTTGAAGCATTTATTAAATTTTCTTAATCCAGTTTTGGTTGAGTCGGCATATGTAATTTTTGAAGTCTACCATCAATAATACACTATTTAAAACAAAGAAAATAATTATGGTATACACAAGATGAAGCAGTGCTAGCTGCGCTTTTGAAAATGTACTTTTGTTGACCTACAGGAGTTTTGATAAGTTCAGTAAATTTTTCTGCCTTCAACTCTTCAGCAAATTCCGCGCAAGATCGATATCAAAGCGAATTACAAGCTCTGCTTTAACCATATTCATCGACAAACGATTCCTTTCGTCACTCCAAAATAATCTGAATAGAACAGAGAATAGGACTATTAAGATGAAAAATTACCGGACATTTAACATAAGGTTTTGATCTCGTACCGGACACCGGAGAAGGAAGTTAAAAACCGAACT
The DNA here is from genome assembly GCF_964235325.1 of Thermobia domestica. Lineage (NCBI taxonomy): Eukaryota > Metazoa > Arthropoda > Insecta > Zygentoma > Lepismatidae > Thermobia > Thermobia domestica. Next base: position 188,836,024 of record NC_137454.1, on the reverse strand, counting down.
GTCCGGACGTTTGGCTACCCCAAACACAACCAACACGAGTACTTGCGTAGGAGCAAGGGGTGAACTTCTTCCTATATACCTCATTTTAAAAACAAAATAAAAGTATTAGGAAAAAGAAAATAAAAATGTTGGTGTTGCGAACTTAAGATCTTTGACGTACAAAGCTATTAGTCAATTACTGTGTATAAAAATTAATGTATTAAAGATGTATATTAGCATTCACTTTCCAGTGACGGTATATCTTGATCACCGAAAACCAGAGAGGCGGTATGTCTTCATCACTGTAAAACCAGAGGCAGTATGGCATACCACCGCATGCCGTCTCACTTCGACCACTGATTTATATGCTAATAAAGAGGAAGAATTTCTGAAATTGGGTGAAAGCCATGGGTTACTGTATCGAACAACACGATGAGGGAACATATTTGTCTATAGAGAATATATGGTATTTTGCAGTAATGCGGTGCCTTCTGAAACGCGACAAATTAAGCCTTGTGTAGCTTGGTTACAGGGTGCATAATAATTGTGCTACCTTAGTAGGATAGTACGTACGAAACCTCATTTATTCTCACTAGTACTAAGCACTGGTACTGCAGGCATGTTTTTTAAAATGAAATTGTGTAGAGAAGGTGGCGATTCTAAACGGAAAAAAATGCCTGTTTTAATTTTTGTGGAGAAGTACTCAAACGAGTAGTATGATATACTGTAAACTGGGGTTACTTGGTAAGTTTTTCTTTTTCATACTACCGCTTGTTATTTATTGTAATTAATTTTTCTTGAGATGTTTCTAGAGCTTACAAGGGATGAAAGGGAGATTATATATATCGAAATGGAAGAAGGTTTATACACCAATCGAAGGCACTAATGACGCCTATTACGAAACTGTAATAAAAATTTTCCGAATGTGTATATTCTGCGAGTTATATGAATATATAGAGTGTGCAAAAGGTCCGGTGCCACCCTTAGAAGTTGTAAACGGAGAGACAGACAGATGCCGAAACAGGAAAACATTGTTTGATCATTTTAAAAGTACAAGGCCCACCCGCAGGGTCCCAGGTGGGGTCCAACTCAGAATTTTCAAATTGCAAGAAGAATAAAGTTGCATATAGTTGGAAAGCTGTTGGGAAATGAAAGAAGACGGAACAAGTCTCGACTCTAAAATTACGCTGGGCAACATGACGTCCATTCAAAATGTCAGTAAAAACTTCATTGTGAAGTCTATGGCCATCTCAAAGAACCTGAAACGGTGAGACAAATGTCAAAACGAGAAGAAAAAAAAGTCCAATGATTGAAAATAAAAGAATTAGTCCTAGGGTCCTCCGCATTGCCTCAGATGGGGTCCTACTCAAAATTTTCACATCAAGGGAGGTCAAGTAGCATATCGTTTGAAAGCTGCTGTTAAATGAAAACAGATGGAACAAGTTTGAACGCTTTACGATAACACTGCAAACATCTTGTGTTTTAGTTCTTCTTTCTGTAGTCGGGTTTCAGTTTGTTTTAATTCTTGAACTCAACGAAAAGAAAGGAAATGCTCCTACTGTGAGATTCTGCTCTTTGGGCCTAGTAATGTCTAAATAAAGAAATATAATAAAACAAAATTAATAGACATAAAGAAAAGAAAAGAATTAACATTTGACATTTTTTTAGTATACCTAGGTAGAACTGTCTAGGTAACATATAATATATAATAATGGTACTTATGCTCGTTGCCTGAATTATCGAGTATAAAATGATTCAAACAAAAAATTTTCTGGCACCAGGAACAGTGAATACTTGGAAGTGTCTCATAATGACAATAAGTGCAGATTGGAAAATGGAAAGCTAATGCGCTTGGAGAATCGAAATGAGGATATACATTTTGACCGGCCGCCATTTTGCACAGGGTAATTTCAGAGAGTTGATACTTCTTCCGTCTTCTTTCATTTCCTAACAGCTTTCCAGCGATATACAACTTGACACACTTTGCTATTTGAAAATTTTGAGTAGGACCCCTGCGAAGAACCCTGGGATAAATATTTTTACTTTCATTGTACTTTTAGATTGATGACACACGTAGTTTCCTGTTTTAACACCTGTCTCACCGTTTCAGATTTTTTGGGGTGGCCATAGACTTTACAATGACGTTTTTGCTGACATTTTGACCGGTCGCCATGTTCCACAGGGTAATTTTAGAGAGTCGAGACTTGTCTCGTCTTCTTTCATTTTTTAACAACTTTCCAACGATATGCTATTTGATCCCTCTTGCTATTTGAAAATTTTGAGTTGTCCCCCGCTTGGGAGCATGCGGATGGCCCTGGGACAACACTTTTTGCTTTGATAAGTTGGATTTTTACATGTTTTACATGAAATGATCAAACACATGTTTTCCTGTTTTGGCATCTGGCTTACCGTTTGCGATTTCTAGAGGTAGCAACGGACTTTTTGAACACCCTGTATATTCATATAACTCGCAGAGTATATGCATTTGGAAATTTTTTTATTAAAGGTTCGTAATAGGCGTCACTAGTGCTTTCGACTGGTGTATAAACCATCTTCCACTTTTATATATAATCTCCCTCTTTTCCCTTGTTAGTCCATGTAAAGTTTTCCTGCAATCATAAAAATTTTTACTGAGACTGAAGTTCTCAGCAGACAGAATGTGCTGTTTCCAAATAGCCCCGCTTTCGAGACTACTTAAAAAATATGTCTTTTCATAGTAGTACAGTAATAGCTGTGTGAAAAATGCAGCTATTTGAAAAGAATCCACTTACAAGATCACACTTTCCTGAGAAGATTGATATGTAACATGCCTATGTTTGTTTCATAGTAATGTATTCCTAGGCTGTTAACTTTTTTTTTTTTTTTTTTTTTTTTGCACAACTTCTAGTTATACATAATAAATTGTTGAACCAATCTAAACTAACTACAGTGGTAAGCTTGTCTTCCTGAAGGCATACAGAACCAGTAAAAAATTGTTTTTGCAATATGCTTTTATAAACGTAGTAGTTTTTTAAACTATGTAAGGGAAATTTTGCCAATACACGCATAAGTTTTTTACTTTAAGACACTACAGCATATCCTACATAATTCTGTGAACTTTATATATATATTAGACTCCAAAAGTAATGACTAAAAATGAAACCACAGATTCCTGGCAACAAAACAAGAAAAAAAAAAAAGTTTATATGACATACAGTTCAGAAATGGACAGGGGCGGAGTTAGACAGCTTTGAATGTGTTGTGAATGGAACTTCACCACCTGCCAGCGGGATAATGATACGAGCTAGGAATGGGGTTCAGAAAGACATAAAAATCATATCGGCTTGTTACATTACCGCCCCAGAAATTCTCCATATGTCATTTAGGGATTCGCTGAATGTCTGTATGGTAAACGGTGCAGTAAAGATGGAAACCATATTGCAAAAAGTTGTTATCCATGGCACGATTGCACGCACATGTACAATGGGGGATCAAAGCAAAGATCACTTAGGATGGCTGCATAATCTCAGTGGGTATACCAGATAGTAACTTGCAGAGAGGGTAGAAATAAGAACAGGTATAACTAGTCATGTCCTGTAATGAAATAACAGGCAGAATCTACAACGATGTGCTGTTTTTGTAACGTACAATCTTACACAGAGTAGCACTATAAACTACTAGGTCATACGTGCTAACAATAAACGTACCTACAGATGATGTTCAAAATACTGTCCTACATTTATGTAACGTGCTAATCGTGAGTTTCGAATGCATTCCATCACTCCCGGTGTGTTGCGTAACTGTTCACACGCATCTTCAATGCGGTTTTGTAAATCGGCAAGTTCCTTTTCCTAAGTGTGAAGTTCCTTTTTCCACAGATTCGAAGCTGTCTAGCTCCGCCCTTGTCCATTTCCGGACTGTATATCATATAAACATTTGTTCTCGTTTTGGTGCCAGGAATCTGTGGTTCCATTTTTCACAATTACTATCGGGATACCGAGTATACAGTGGATGTAGTGAAAGCGATGTGAGAAGACACCAAATTTTTATCGCTCCAGGGAATAGCCTTTGAAAGTAGAGATAAGGTAAAGTGCTAAAGAATAGAGTAATGTTATTGAATGTTACGAAATTTTATGGTTTGGTGAGGAAAAAGTCACGAAATTTCATTTTGGAATTTTAGTAGACACCCTTCAAAATTCAACCCCAATACTTTCACTTAAATGGCATAATTAGCATTCTTCAGTTCGCGATTTGTATTATACGAGGAAAAAGATTTGATTTAAACCAAAAAAATCTATTTAAATCAAAAAAATCAACAAAAATTATTTTTTTTAATCGTGGTTTTTTTCCCACCCTGCTCCTAAATCACTGGATTTAAGAGCTAAATAACTGCTTGCACATGTTGAGCTTCTAGGGATCAGATTCGTTCCATTTTAGTTTGAACTTTGAGATAGTGCAAGTTGCGAAAACGTACGCCTTGCTCGAGGAAGAACTTATGTCAATCACTGACGCGAAGCGATTCTCCAAGCCATCCAAGATAGAGCTTACAAGAGAAGAGAATTCCAAATATGTGAAGGAGTCAGGTTTCGATTTCACTTGATATATTACAGGTAAAACAAATCCCAAATAACAGTTGTCGCCCTGCAGCTTGTCCAGCGCTGACCCCAAACGATTCATAACTGTGATATATTCACACAAAAAATCAATGTCAGATGTTTTCAACCTGGCTATATTCAATCGCTCGCCTAGGTTTCCTAGATGACTTTTAATCGAAACAATCTTTGTGATCAAATCGAATTAAGAATTCCATCTTGTTGGACATGGGGCTGGAAGACAAAAGCCACACATGTCCTCGAAAACATCCGCTGATTTTGTAAATCTAAGATTTTGTAGACCTAAGATCTAAGATTTTGATTTTGTAAGAATGCACCTAAAGGAAAATCGTACCTAGGTACAGGTACTAGGTACTAAATACTAAATGTACCTAGGTACTTCCCAACACTGGAATACACCCCCTTTTATTTTGAACATCCCCCTAAGTAAAACTTCCTGGCGTACGTATTGATTCCCTTTTTAGTGGGAGAGCGCACTTTTAGTATATGACGAGTGGACGAGTTGGTAGTGGGTTGATCTGGAAAATAATCGAAAACGATTGATATTAGTGTTGAATCCATAATTTGGGGTTTACTGAGATGAATAGTAACTCTCCCGAAGCTTTTCAAGTGTAAGCTTAGCCCCCATCCACATGGTGGGGATGAAAATTAAAATGTCCGAACTTACTAAGATTAGTGTAGAACTCATAGTTTTCGGGGTCGCTAGATGAATAGTAACAATCTCCAATTTGCCCAAATAGTGTTCTTCACGAGACGAGAAATAAGGTCTTCTCGTCTCGTCTCGATTATGGAAGACTTATTCCTCGTCTCAATTATCGGAGGACTAGTTCTAATGTCATGTCAAGATTTACTCGGATAGTTTCGTAAATTTATTTATGCCCTGATTTTTCTTAATTTCATCCACAATTTATGATATTCCCTCCTCATCACGAGAGGTTTACGAAAGTTATAGTAGTATAATAAAAATTTAAACTGTATTTGTTTTTGTAGCAGTAGTGTGGCAAGGGCGGATCTGGGGCTATACACCCCCTGAAAGTTTTTTTTTTTTTTTTTTTTTTTAATTCCTGCGTTATCATTTTTGTCAAAGTTATACCTAGCCAATTTTAAAACCGTCAGAGTTAATAGCCAATGCAATGCTTATTTTCAGTACACTGTATTTTTTTATGTATTTTATTGATATTCATGATGTAAAACCTGTTTAAATGCGCTTGCCTTTTCTCTATTGAAAGTCTTTAAGCAAAACAAAATTTGCTTGAAGAAGTCATTGAAGAGGTGGAGGAATATAAAAACTAAAATCTGTAAAAAAAAAAATAAATAAATAAATAAATAAATAAATTTAAAAAAGCCTAAAACTATTTTTACGGGCTAGGGTTCCTGGGCCACCCACTATCCTGTGTGGTATTCCGTACTACTGGTGCGAAAAGAAATAACGGTTTTTCGGTTTTTAAAAGAACCGACAGAGATTTTTCAAAACCGGTAAGATTATAAAACAGTTCCAATTTTCAGAGAAAATTGTTTCGAATTTAAAAACTGTTGCGTTTGTTATTGAAACTGGTTTTTAATAGAAAACCGAACCGTTCTTTTAGTGGAAAAACGAGCCGGTTTAAAACCAAAAACGGTTTTGGTGAATTCAGTTACTGACAGAATTTAAAATGTTTTTAGAGATTGTGGTAAAAACAAATTAAACTTTAAAGTTGACTTGCACGGCAGTTTATAATTGTTTGTGTGTCCAGCGTAGCTGGTACGTTCAGCTAGCATATTAATTTAAGTACTTGCAACCCCAACTGTAGCCAATTACAAAAGGAAAAGCATGACACAAGTAAGATTGTAAGATTTACTCTCACTCAAATATCAGTGTATCGAAAAACTTTTTAAAATGTAGCTACTGTTGCAGTAGATACACAAAGAAAATAAGACTAACTGTTAGAATAACATTAGAGGTATGCAAACTCATTCTTTGTCAGTTAAACTTCTTACGACAGGGTAGTTTGGCAACATTAGCTGAGTTGGTGCCACGTCGGCGGAAGCGTGATGATAGTTTTGATTCATTGTGAATGTGTGTTAGTGTTATTAGTTTATTTTGTGTTTAACTTCTATATGCTATTTTGGAGACAGTGGTTAAAAATTCCCACATTGTTATAAGAAGCAAAGAAAGAAAAGGAAACCCCTTTCTAGTGGTCAAAAAATCATGTTATTAAACGTTTATTCATATTTTCGAAACCAGGCAGTGAACCTGGAGAGAGGGTTTGTCCTTAGGAATCAAGGCACCTCTGCAAAGGAAGGGGTGGGGGAGAAATAATGATTCATACCATGACTGAGAGTGGGTTAATTCCTGGAACTGATCTCGTTTTTCGCGCACAAAAACAAGTGATTATCACGGAGAATTAGATGCAGCAAAATATGAACATTTGCAAGAAAAACTCCTTCCGAATGTATCACCAAATTCTGTGATAGTGATTGTTATTGATAATGGCCCCACACACTCAGTAAAAGACAGAATTCCTACGAAATCATGTACTGAAAAAGAAATTGTAGAGTGGTTAAAAGATAAAGGTGTTGAATCTGATTCAAGCTGAAACAAATTTGAAGTGATAGAAATGTTAAATAAAGTTACCTCTAACATAGAAGTCTCCTACAGACTAGATCGCATTGCAAAGGAAGCCGGACATTAAGTTCTTTGTCTCCCCCTTGCGAACTCTCTCCCACTCGACTTGTGTGGAGTAAAGATTTGGGTGTTTCTTGCCTCCAGAAGTAGATTACATATGGTAAGTAATTACACTTCCTCTTCTATTATTATTATTGTTGTTGTTTTTGTTGTTGTTGTTTTTGTTGTTGTTGTTTTTGTTGTTGTTGTTGTTGTTGTTGTTGTTGTTGTTGTTGTTGTTGTTGTTGTTGTTGTTGTTGTTGTTGTTGTTGTTGTTGTTGTTGTTGTTGTTGTTGTCGTCGTCGTCGTCGCCGCCGCCGCCGCCGTCGCTGCTTACCGCTGCGCTGTTTGGTTTATGTTCTTCCTCGTTTTATGTTCTCAAATCAGCCGCCTTCTGCTCATATAAGTGGCAACGTCGCGCTGTAAGACGTCTCGTTGAACGTTATTTCCATTTTATAATCTTCCTATGGTGAGACAGAGAGTAGAACAGTGACTGAAACCGGTTCTCATAGGACGCTTCAATTATCACTTAAGTTCAGTAATCCGTAGTTCTCATAAAAAATTAATAGATTATCTTCTATTCTTATATAATTGTGTAAAACACAATGCGGAACTGTCACATTCAACTCACCGATTCGCCATCCTATACGACTACCATGCTGCTGAACCATCGAAATCTTCCGCGTCTTGCAAATAGTACCCACTTCTACATATCTTTTCTGGAATTAAACAACTTTACTGCCAAACGTACACACCTAAACATCTCATAAGAACTCCAAATCATCATTTCTTACCTCATTTCTTCTGTAAATTTTCCTAATTTTTATAAAAAACTGAGGGACAACTCTAAACTTAACCCCCAAACTGGCCTCACTACTAGTTAATTTTGCTTGCAGTAGCATAGAACTGCATTTTCTAAGGATGTTGCTGTGTTCTCAAATGACATATATTCATTCCATGAATAAGTTCCTTAAACGTTGCTCTTCCGTATGAATTAATAAATTTTACAGTAAGTTTTCCCAAAAAGGACCCCGTTTTCGTATTTCATGTATAAAATAATCACCACCATCGGTATGCAGAAGTATGTCAGGATAAAATAATTACAGCAAAATACTAATGCTTTTGAAGAAAATTGTCCTTTAATGAGTGGGTCGAGTTTAGGGTCCATATATAATACATATTATATTTAATTTTAGTGCTGTCCCATTTTATGGGGACATTATGTTCTAGTTTAGATTTAGCAACACTGGCGAGAAACGGGAGAAGGGTGATTGAGATGCCTATCATCCGGTAGCAGGTGGCTTTAGATTCAGTGCACAATGGAGTGTTGGCCGGTACAACAACGCGTATTCTGTGTAGAAGAAGTTATAAAGCGTGAATCACGTTCTATTAGCGAGCATTCAGACGTGCATTTGGTGACCAGCAAGGAAGAGTAAAACTATCAGTGGTCAGTACACAGTGGCGCAGAAGTGATAATGTAGGAAACAAAACACGTCCACTTAAGAAACTACTCGGTAGACCCGAAAGCATCGCACATGTGAGGAAAGCAGTTTTTGCAAGTCTCAGATGTTTAGCGCGGCGACATTCCCTTACATTGAAATTTCATTGGAGTAGTGCTGGACGAATGTTGCAATATAATTCAAGTTTCACCCGTACAAAATAAAAGTGGTGCAGGAATTATTGGAGGCAAGAAAAGAGTACGAGTGAACTTGTTTCAAGACCATACAGGAGTTAGTTAACTAGAACATTCTTGATTCAATTCTCATGACAGAAGAAGTGAACTTCTTTCCGAAAGATTTTATATCACATCCAATTCTCTGCAGGTGCGAAGTCAATGAAACACAAAGTTTAAAAAATCACTACTGGACCGGAATTCGAACCCGGATCGACGGTTTACCGTGCTACCTTCCCGTTCCATGAAAAGCCAGACATTCTGTCATTCATTAAAGTTTGTCCTCAACTGCTCAGACCACATGAACTGTACAATAACTCATGTTGTACTATCACAACCAAGTTTCAACATTACAGAACACCTCTGACGGTTAAATATATTACATGAAAAGTGTCTAAAAAGAAACCTAACTTTCTGAATATGATGGTACTAACTGTTTGTAGAAGTTATTGAAATGTGACCAAAGAGAAGAAAAGTTTAGGGACCGTTAGCTTCTCACCTTATCTCACTTAAATACAATATGTGAATATTTTTCTGTAGTGGAGGAGTTCTAATTTCTTTGGTTGTTGTTTGGTATCGTGTGTTTCGAATGCACTGCTTCGGCCATGAATGTAGGGTCCGAATAGGACACGATCATTCCGGTATTCGTTCGAGTATTTTTGTTATATGTATGTCGAGTATTATTGTTTTTGTTGTATTTCGAGTATTATTCATGGGAACAACCAATCCACGTTGAGTTTTGCTACAATCCACAAATTTGTCCCGAAAATGATCTACAGAAAGTGTGAATATTCCTCTTTTTTTAATACAAGATCTGCTTGCGGTTGGACAGAATCTCTAGAAAACGTACTTTACTTTTTTTTTTTTTTTTTTTTTAACCAAAATTTAGTTTCTATAATAACTAGGCTTGGAAGGACCTTGAACCACTTAATTCTTCTATGGTTACACACAATGCTGCAAATGTAAAAGAAGAGTAGCAGTTATTTTATTGAGATACACTTTTTCCCGATTTGTAACAACCAGGTAGTAGTATTTTTTTCAAGTTCCTACTTGCAGGCCACTATGTACTGTTAGAGGTTTCCAGCACACATAGTGCATAAAGTAGTCCCCTACCATTTTTTTGACTGAAAAATATGTACATGCCTTAGACGAAGCAGATTTCCTTGGTGTATCGTTTACATCTTTTGGAGAGTCCTATGCACAATTGTCTCAGTCCTGAATGAGATATTTCGCGGAACTACAGGTATGAGTTCTTGTGTAAATTTCAAAACCGCTTTTCCTGTCATTATTAGTTTTTCCGCTAAGTGCTTCAAAGTTTAGTTTCACAAGATTTCTGGTAATCGTAATTTCGGCTTTTTTGCATCTAAGGTTTTTTTTTTTTTTTTTTTTTTCGTTTGTACTTGTGCATAAATCCAACTATGAATGAATGAAGAAAGTAGTTTAATGTCTCATGGTTATGCCCTTTAGGCTAAACATTTAATGAAAGTGAGTGATTGTGAAAGTAATTTTTGTGCTCTCCCATCGGGAATCGAACCAGGAACCTCATGCACCAAAGATGCGTGCGCTAGCCATTAGTCCAGTGGAGAGGCTCTTCCATCAAACGTTGTAATAGGAATACCAATGAAGGGACTCTTATAAAAACCTGCATATGAATGCATAGTATCTACAGGTGTGAGCGAGCAGAGAGTTACTAAAATTTAAATAATTGTTCAGTTTCTTATTTTAAACATGGAATTCATAAATCAAAAATGTTATTCATTATTTCACTAACCGTAACTTTAATACTAAGAATGCATTTGGTCCAATCTCTTATCCTTATCAACTGTAAAAGCAAAAGGATTGACGCTAACAGCAGAGACTGGCCAAGTCTTTAAATTTAACTAGGATCATACAGAAAACCGTATTCCACAGTAGGAGCTCCGAAGAATAATAGGTTCTGTTTATTAAAATTAGTGATCCCGTCCTTCAGAAATTCTAAACCTACCGGGGCAGATGGAGTGATTCCGTAATCCAGCCTCTTGGAAACGAGGTAGTGTGATAAGGAGCCCATCAACACTGTAAGAGTTGATTTTGCATGATGAGTTGTGCACTGCCAATTGCGCCAGATTGAAGCTCCGGTTGTAGTTCAAAGCCCATGTTAATAGTAGACCCTGTAATTTCCTTCATATCCTCGGTGTTACATAAGGACGTAAAAAGCACAACTCAAGTTCTCAACCTATAAAAAGTGCAAAGTACGAGGGGAAGTCAAAAAGTAAAGAGACTCGAGAAAATTACATTTATTCTAATGATAGAAAACTGAAACATACATTATTTTTCTACATAATCTCCCAGCACTTCAACGCAACTTTCTCAACATTTCACAAGTTACGTGATTCCGTCGAAAAAAAAAAAATGTTGCACCTGTAACCAATTTTGCACCGTATCAATGACTTCTGCATCAGTTCCAAATCTTCCCCTGAGCACTTCCTTCAATGGTCCAGACATTTGAAAATCGTTTCATCTACAGTCAAGTTTTGCCGTAAAAAGCCATCTACCTCGCGACGATAACGGGCCAAATGTTTACGAGAGATGTCCAACCTTTGTGCCTTATGCTGCACTGACGATTCTATCGGGACCCATTTTGTACACACTTTCCGAAAATTTAGCCTGTCGTGTAAGATAAAATACGCTAAACCATGACTGGTATTTAAAGTATTAGCGATCTCGTCCATTGTGATTCGTCTGTTTTCTATCACCATACCCCCAACGACTTTCAAATTGTCCTCAGTCGTTGACGTCGATGGCCTGCCCGATCTTTTCTCGTCACATAAAGAAATTCATCCCAGTTTGAAACGCTCTGTCCATTCGTAGATCTTGCTTCGCGAAAAACATCTGTCACCATACTGCGCTTGCATTCGACAAATAATTTCCGCATGTTTAGCACCTTCCGCAAACAAAAAGCACATCATTGCCCTCATTTCCTCCTTGGTGCAGATCGACAATGGAGCTGATACGTTCAACGGTATGCTATCTAACGACTAACGCGGGAATAAATATGGTACGTTGCATAGAAATATTGCAGACGACACAACTTCAGCGCTGGATACTAGCAGTGTTACCAAATCTTAGTGCGAGAAATTGCAAGTCCGTTTACTTTTTGACCCTCTCGTATATTATTGTGTAATGTGAAAAAATGTTCCAATAAAGGACTTTAATTCAGAAGAAGACAGGCGCATGTGTCGAAACAGTATAGAAAAATTAAAGCGAGACATATTAAGTTTCTTTTTTTTTTTTTTTTTTGGTCTAATTATTAAGGAAAACCATATTTATTTATGATAGGACTTATCAATACATAACTACAAAATTGAGATACGGAGAATACATATGTTTCTTTTCTAGTTAAAACTTTTTTCAAAATTTTAACTTACAACCCAACCACTTTCATTCTCTTTTCACCAAACCCCAAAGGTTCTATATATTAACATTCGACATTTAAAATAACATTTTAAGTTGTCTAATCTTTTTGTATTATTATTATTTAATTATTTATGTTAATGTATGTAGCTTATTTAATAAAATTATTCATGTTATAAAACTGGATAAAGTCGATTTGTCGTTGTGGAGATCACTGTATTTAGTAATTAAATAAATAGCTTTACAGAATGAGATATTTATGTAAGCAATATTTTATTCTAGTTTATTTCAGTTGTTGAGAAAAAAGGGGAAAGATGCCTCAAAACATTGCACCTGATACTCTGTATGAAATTTGTTTGAAACAGCTGTCTTCATACTACAGTGAAAATGATGCATGGAATCACGCTGATGATTATGGACCATTAGATAATATGCGTAAGTATCTTAACTTTCGATTTATTTTATCTTCTAATCAGGAGTGGTCACAATTTGTGACAAGTTTTAACAGCAGTTAGCTTGTCGCGTTGCTTCGATCCTTTATCGAATAAAATTCCTTTTCCGTTTCTTTTCTTGCGTTACTTTGCGTTTATATTTTCCCTAAAACATGCTAAAATATTTTAATGCAATTAGAATGTGCCTAATATGCTAAATTACCCAGATTCATGGAGACAAGAGAAAGAAGAGCGTACGCTTTATTCTGAATGTTTAATCCAATATGAAAATATGACCGTTGGAGCACAACATTATCTACATCACAACTTAAATGGATAGATCTTCCTGGAAATCTTTGCTTTGCTCTTGAAAACACTGAGCTAGATTATAACGAAGTAAATTTGGCACATCATCATAAGCGTCTAGAGTAAGCGAAGTTCAAATTCCTTGATACGGGTACTATGAGAGAAACTTAGTAGCCTCATGGCTAGCGCGCTTGCTTTCGATTCACGTGTTCTCAGTTAATATTTTGTTAGGATAATATTATATATACATATATTAATGCATATGCATATATACACACCCACACCAGTTTTTAAATTTTGGTTTTTGCGTTGCAAATTGCTAAGCAAATATAAATGTACATATCAATTCGTAAGTTTTGTACCGTATTTTCGGCAGTGAAGGAATTATTATTATTACATTTTACTTTTTATATCGGTATCTTTACAATATATATAACATTTTAAAACATTTTTCTGACCAGAACAAAATGAATTATTTAATAACTATACGAGTTTTGTTACAGTTTCAAGGACCTAACGTCCTCTTCATCAGACATTGAGAAAAGACAGATGACAGCAATTCTTATATCTTCCTCAGCCGTTAGTTAGCATTTTCATTTATATAATTTTAATTGTTGTTTATACGAGGCCTGTCTAAAAAGTATCCGACCTTAATTTTTTCCACGCAAAGTAGTGATTCTCAGGCGGCGCCACCGTGCACGGTGGAAGGAGGAACCTTAATGCGCATGCGTGAATTTTTTCACCGCGTTCGCGTGTGCCAGTCGTGAGCTGGTGGTCGCGAAGTGAGGTGCTGTTGGTAGTGTTCGTCGGATTTAGTGTTTCTCGCAAGATCACTGAACGAATTGAGCAAAGATACTGCATCAAATTCTGTCAAAGGCTGGGTGATTCTCAAAGCCAAACAATTCGTAAGATTCAGTAGGTGTTTGGAGAAGATGCGATGGATGTAACACAAATTAAACAATGGTTCAACCTATTCAAAGATGGCCGCACATCAGTCGAGAGTGAGCAGCGTAGCGGGAGGCCCAAACTGCTCGGAATGCAGCTGTTGTTGAGCGGGTGCGAAATTTGGTGATGGCAGATCGCCGTTTGACAGTGCGGGAGATTGCAGAAGATGTTGGAGTGAGTAAAGATTCTGCACATGCAATTTTGCGTGACGATTTGAACATGAAACGAGTGGCTGCTAAATTTGTACTCAAGTTGTTGTCTCAGGAACAAAAAGACACCCGTTTTGACGTTGCACAGGACCTTCTAGACACCACCAACACTGATCCTGGGTATCTGAATTCCGTGATAACTGGAGATGAGTCATGGGTGTACGGGTACGACCCAGAAACAAAACAACAATCGTCTCAATGGAAGCATCCCGATTCTCCAAGGCCGAAGAAAGCGCGGCAGGTGCGAAGCAAAATCAAGGTGTTGCTGACTGTTTTCTTCGATGCCCGTGGAATTGTGCATCACGAGTACGCACCGGAAGGACAAACAGTGACAAAGGAGTACTATGAAGATGTTCTCAGGCGACTCCGTGACGCAGTCCGGCGCAAAAGACCAGACATGTGGACAGCGAAGAACTGGCACGTCCATCATGACAATGCCCCAGCACATTCATCCCAATTGATCCACACGTTCTTAGCCAAACATGGAATTACAACCGTTCGCCAACCTCCCTACTCTCCAGACCTGGCTCCTTGTGACTTCTGGTTGTTTCCAAAATTGAAGACGCCTCTGAAGGGATCCCGTTTTGAGAGTAAAGACATAATGCGGAACACGACGACGGAGCTGAACAACATTCCAAAAGAAGACTTCCAGCGGTGTTTCCAGCAGTGGAAGGATCGGTGGGCTAAGTGTCTGGAAGCACAAGGGGCCTACTTTGAAGGGGATTAGGGTCCCAAATCTGTCAGGTATTCGCAACTATTTTTCTGGCCAAAGGTCGGATACTTTTTAGACAGCCCTCGTATATATATAAAATTTTTAAATTTGTAATATGTAACAATATCATATAATTACATTGTTAATACATGTTAATAGTCAATGCAATTTTACAATTCTATTAATCTTTATATAAAATAAAATAACAGAAATTTGAAAATATTCAAATTGCATTTTTCTTTTCTATCACTTCTAATAATTTCTCCCATTGCTCATGTATATTTATACCACTTGTCCAGTTCATTAATTTCTCCTCTTGTTCTTTCTTTATTCTTCTCGCTTCCTTCTACTTCCTAATAATCTTTCTTTTTTCTCTTTCTAAACCTCTAGCTCCTTCCCAATCTATCATATGCCCCGTTTCTTTCACATGTTTGTAAATAGCATTATTTTCTCTTTCCATTCGAACATCATCTTTATGTTGTTTCAATCTGTCTATGAGCCTTTTTCCCATCTCCCCTGTGTATTTCATGTCACACTCACTACATTCACTTCATAGATAACTCCTTCTTCTTCCTCCTCTATTTTGCTTTCCCTCCTTTTCTTTTTCTTCCTTATACACCTCAACAACGTTTCTCCTCCTTTTCTATGTGTCTTAATACCTCCTTCTCTTAATAACCTCTTTAGCACTTCCTATAATAAGTAGAAGAAAATAAATCCATCAGTTTTATGGATATGAAGATAGACAAGCAAGGTGAGAAAGTAATTACCAGTTGGTATCAAAAAATGTGTTGGGCAGGTATTTATTGTCACTGGAGAAGTGATGTAGACAAAGCAACGAAAAAGAACTTCATTAGGAACATGGAAAGGAGGATAGAGAACATCAATAGTGAAGAAGAGGGAAAGAAGAAAGATTTGGAAAATTTCTATAAACATCTTAAAAATAATGGATATAGGATAGAACAGATAAAAGGAAAGAAAAAAGAAAATATAAAAAAGAAAGAAGAGGAAGAATATAAAAAATGGTATGGAATTCAGAGCATAGAGGAAAAGACGGAAGTGCTAAAGAGGTTATTAAGAGAAGGAGGTATTAAGACACATAGAAAAGGAGGAGAAACGTTGTTGAGGTGTATAAGGAAGAAAAAGAAAAGGAGGGAAAGCAATATAGAGGAGGAAGAAGAAGGAGTTATCTATGAAGTGAAATGTAGTGAGTGTGACATGAAATACACAGGGGAGATGGGAAAAAGGCTCATAGACAGATTGAAACAACATAAAGATGATGTTCGAATGAAAAGAGAAAATAATGCTATTTACAAACATGTGAAAGAAACGGGGCATATGATAGATTAGGAAGGAGCTAGAGGTTTAGAAAGAGAAAAAAGAAAGATTATTAGGAAGTAGAAGAAAGCGAGAAGAATAAAGAAAGAACAAAAGGAGAAATTAATGAACTGGGCAAGTGGTATAAATATACATGAGCAATGGGAGAAATTATTAGAAGTGATAGAAAAGAAAAATGCAATTTGAATATTTTCAAATTTCTGTTATTTTATTTTATTTTATTTTATATAAAGATCAATAGAATTGTAAAATTGCATTGACTATTAACATGTATTAACAATGTAATTATATGATATTGTTACATATTACAAATTTAAAAATTTTATATATATAAAAACAACAATTAAAATTATATAAATGAAAATGCTAACTAACGGCTGAGGAAGATATAAGAATTGCTGTCATCTGTCTTTTCTCAATGTCTGATGAAGAGGACGTTAGGTCCTTGAAACTGTAAGAAAACTCGTATAGTTGTTAAATAATTCATTTTGTTCTGGTCAGAAAAATGTTTTAAAATGTTATTGTGATTATCCAGAACTATGGAGTATATATATATATATATATATATATATATATATATATATATATATATATATATATATATATCACCCTCCCCTCCCACAATTTTTGCTGGGCTCAATTTGGATTTAAATGGCATCAGAAGTGTCACTGTTCATCTCAGCGACCTCAAAAACTATGGATTCGACACTAATATTGGTCATTTTCGATTATTTGTAAATGTCTTTCCACTCCTTTAAATTACATCGTCAAAGTGATATGACAAAAATCATCTCATGTTCGAACTTAATCTAGATTGAAAATTTAATCGAGATCGGTCCGGTGGTTCAAGAGTTAAGTTTTATTTACTTTTATATATCTCCCCCTCCTACTTTCTCCCCTAAGTTCTATCGTCAAAGTGAATAGATAAATACCATCCCAGGCCCGAATCTTATCTACGTTGAAAATTTGATCGAGATCGGTCAGGTGGTTCAAGAGTTATTAAGTTTTATTTGTTTTCATATATTTCCCCTCCTCCCCCCTCTCCTAAGATCTACTGTCAAAATTAAATGATAAAAAACTTTCCAGGTTTGAACTTCTTATATGTCGAAAATTTGATTGAGATCGATCGGGTGGTTCAAAAATAATTCACGAACATAGTCACTTTTATTTTTATATTTATTGATTTTTGTATATCTCCCCCCCCCCCATCCCCTTCCCTATGTTGCTCCGTCAAAGTGAGATGTTGAAAAGCATCCCAGTCCCGAACCTCATCTACATTGAAAATTTGATCAAGATCAGTCGGGTAGTTTTAGAGTTATTAAGTTTTATTTATTTTTTCTGTCCCCCTCCTCCCCCTCCCCTAAGTTGTACCGTCAAAGTAGATAGCCAGAAACATTCCCAGGCCAGAACCGCATCTACGCTGAAAATTTGATCGAGATCGTTGGGGCGGTTGTAGAGATTAGGAGTCACAAACATAGTCACTTTCCATTTTATAATATAGATTAGTCACATAGAGATTTTATCTGCTTCCAACATCTATTGGCTGTGGCTGCCACTATAACCTCATTAACTTATTTTTACCCAGAACTGTAATCTAATTGAAAAAAACATAACTTACAAATATTTTCAACATTTTACGTCATTTGTTATTATTATAAAGAAATTACATGTAACACTGGACTACACTTCGTGTTTCTGTAATAGTGAGTCAATACACATTGAGTTCTCATCGATTTTTCACGCATAGTACACGAATGACTGATATATCAATGAGATGTCAGTGATATTGTATCTTTATTACATAAACACATAAAAGTTAATACAATGTTATATTTTGGAAATGTTCTATACGATCAGTCAGTTATTATGTATTTTATTTTCTCTTTGCTTTATTAAACTCCCAGACACATTGGCATTAACCCCGACTTATCCTTGCATCTTACTACAAACGTTTTCAAAATAGTGTACAATTCAAAGGATAATCTTATAATACAATTTCTATGCGTAACTGTGTGTTACTTACAAAATGGTATTTAATAATAATAATAATAATAATAATAATAATAATAATAATAATAATAATAATAATAATAATAATAATAATAATAATAATAATAATAAAAGTGGAAGGGTGCAAGTTGTGTTATTCGCCGTTAAAAAATATTGTTATTCATTTAAACAAGGTATCCAGTTCAAAATGATCAAGTATTTAATCTAATAATAATAATAATAATTTAATTAATTAAAAAAAATACTTGAAATGTCATTATATCCGATGTAAAGGTGAGAATTTCGCAAAGTTGTGACTTTGGGTACAAGACCTTGATTTGATGGTGTATTTCTTGTTAGTGGGGGACATCTCGAGAACAGTAGTGATTTCACTCATTAATAATTTTTAATGCTAAATAATTACGCAGAGTAATTGCAAAATTATTATTAATTGAACTTTATAGTATTTTGAGAACCGTGAAAAAGTGAATGGGGAAATTATGTATTTTTACCCGATTGATAAAAAACTCCTGTTTTTTCTCTTGAAAATCAATTAAAGTGAGGATGGGTTTGAAAAAGGCGCGACGTAAGTGAGTATGTGTTATGTACAGTATTATCTATTAAGTTAATCTCTGCCGAATAAAGGCTATTCCTCGTACAGGACTAAAGTTATCCCCTTTTGGTAAGCCTAAAGCGGTCACAATTATCGAACATCGCCGGTTACTCATGCCAAAATTTGCACATGAAACAATTTATTAAGAATGATAGAAATACATATATTCACGATGAAAATTGCTATGAAAAATTTATGCCAAGAACATATGAAACAGAAAACTCGTAGCACCAGCTTGTTGGCAGTTGCTTGAACAGAAGTTACGAACCATTGAACCGGTCAAAGATAGACTGTAATTTAATTGCTACCAACACGAAAAAATTGCGATAGGACCGTATCAATATCTGGATAGCCATAGGCAGAGCCGGATTTAGGTTTGGTGGGGCCCTAAGCTATTGAAGGTAATGGGGCTCATTATGTGTCCCGATGAACGTAGGCACCCTATATACAGAAATGAAGAAACTAGTGATATTTTAGGAAGCAGGCTAGCAGAAGGGTCCCCATTACTTCCATCATATTAGCCTACACGACACGAAGCATTGTTGCTATATGTAAAATAGATTTTATTTTATTTATTGTTTTTCCGTATATTTTGGAAATGTACATCGAGTTTTTTTCTTTAATTAATTTCGTTGAGGCTTCCAAGAGAGTAGGGCCCTAAGCTATAGCTCGTTTAGCTTATAAATAAATCCGGCACTGGCCATAGGTACACATCGTGGGTCGAAATTTGCAAATGTCGCCAAGAAACTATTTCGCATATTTTGTAAGTGCTTTGGATAATTTGGCGTCCCTTCATATAATGTCTCAGGCATAATTCGGGACGCTTGAAATTCTCATAAAATTCGGAATGTCTCACTTAATTAGGGACAAATGGCAACTCTATATGGGATAGACCAAAGTAAACCACGCGTGATGTAAGGCTTCATACTTTCTTGACGTGTGCACTACGGCAGAACAATTTCGCCAGGTACCCACTGAACCCTTGAACCACTTTGGAACTAGATTAGAATGAGATCCCCACCAGTGAGCGAAAACGGGCTGCCTATTAGGTACCGACTATGCGGCCGCGGCATTCAATCCCTGTCAAGTAACCTACTCGTTTTGTATTGTAATTTGCGGCATCGCATTGTTACTCAGGTTGCAGTTGTCAAACACGTTAAAAATGATTTTATTGCATCACATTTTGAACAATCACGAAATTTTTGGTAAGACAATCACTAGGAATCAAGCAGCAGTTGGAGATAATAAAGTAATACAAATAAAAATAATATTTTTTTTTCAAGAAAGTAAATCCTTATTTTAGCTTCCAGCACAAGGCTTGCAGTTTACATGTTTTCCATCGAGAAGTGAAAGGACCACAGCCACAGAAAGAACATGAGGAAGGAAAACGAAAATAAAATGGGAGACTTTGAAAAAAAAAAAAGTCTTCGAATTCGGAAAAGAAATTTTAATTATGACTATTCTAGGATCACATGAGGGGAAAATTACTACCAGTCAAGAGGTTTTTTATATATGAACTACTTACCTGAATCCCATTCACTTAAACTGCTAAATTATTTCTTGAGCTCTCTTGAAGATGTTATATATTTTGAATAGAAAGTTCCTTGTCTGCTCAGAATTTCCATTTAGATACGTGTGAGTTTGTGATAAATAATTGATTAGTTGGTGGTTTGGGAGTTAAGCGTCAGCATCGAGGCTATATGAGACGTGGATTAACAACGATAATCCGAACCACATGAGTTCCCACCGGGATCTAACCAGTTTCCCGCAAAGGTGAATAAATAATTACATGCTACAACTTTTGCAAATTATAATGATTTTCACACAAATAATATTTTCCCTTATCACGATAACACACTGCATTGCATATCTGTCATTGTATTTTGGTGTGCCAGATCGTAAAATTTTTCATACCAGATTGAATATGGAAGCGCTTACACCCTTGCATTTACTTTCTTGATAGATAATACAATATTTCAGAAATGATTGGAAGTCAGTGCATCTGGTGCAGAGCGAGTTAGAGCGATAACAATTGGCATACGTTTCGCGCGTCTTTATATGCATTTTTGACTCAAAATGGGAGATTTATCCAAAGAAGAAATATGGAATATGCTTGACGAGTTTGCTGTTGATTCCAGTAACGTAGTTTGAAGCTTTGAAATAGGTAGGCTGAAATTAGATTTGTAGCTAGAGGGTGGCTAGGAGGGCAAAGTTCCTTGAAACTTGCAATTGTTTGTTGTATGTATATATGATTGTAAAGTGAATTCAAGTCCCCCCCCCAAAAAAAATGTAAAGTGAATTCAAGTCCCCCCCCCCAAAAAAAAAAACTATCTCGCCCTTATTTAAACGATCAAGTCTTAGTGTTCTGACTACGGGCCGAGCTGTAATGTTTGACAGAAAAATGCTAGTTCATGCAATAGATTTTTCATACAATGCAAGAAAAAATATAAGAGTAGTTCTGCTTCATATTTCCCTTACATATACGGTTTCTTTACATATGCGATACTCGGATATCACACATACACTGTATTACTGTTTCAAAGAAACAAATAAAAACGAATACAGGGCTATCTTAATTTTAAATTTTCCAAATCATAGACACAAACTTAAGCACTTCTCCCACAACAACATCTATCAGCATACTAATGGAAAACAGTAGTGCTGCAGCTCACAGTCAATTTATGCTTTTTACAGAAAAAGCTGGTTTTACTGGCTGGATCCCTAATCAACATGCACGGCAGTGCATGGCAGCCAAGTTCCGCGTAGAAAATGAAAACTGGCCTGCACTGCCGTAAGCATATTATACACGAACAAGAGTTTTGGCTAAAATCGTCGATTTCGAGGCTTTGTAAAAACGATTCTATTAAGGGTAGAAACATGAAATTTAGAATGTAAGGAGATATCTCACAGATGTACTCATATGCCAAATCTCACATTAATACCTACAACCATATTTGAGTACTGGACCCCCAAAATATGCAGTTTTCAGGCTCACTGACTCACTGACTCACTCATCAAATTGGTAAGGTACTTCCCAATGAGATAGAAACGTGAAACTTTGCATAAAGGTACCCTATAACAATTGGAGTATGGAAAAAGTCCGAAATCTGAGGAATGTGCTATGGGAAATTTATTATGGGCAAAAACTGTCCTTAGCTAGGAAAAAAATCGTTTCACTCACTCACTCATCAAATTGATTAGGTACTTCCCAATGAGATAGAAACTTGAAACTTTGCATAAAGGTACCCTACAATAACATGAGTATGGAAAAAGTCCGAAATCTGAGGAATGTGCTATGGGAAATCTTTTATAGGCAAGAAACTGTCCTTAGCCAGGAAAAAAATCGTTTCATTCACCCACTCATCAAATTGATTAGGTACTTCCCAATGAGATAGAAACTTGAAACTTTGCATAAAGGTACCCTATAACAATTGGAGTATGGAAAAAGTCCGAAATCTAAGGAATGTGCTATGGGAAATTTTTTATGGGCAAAAAACTGTCCTTAGCCAGGAAAAAAATCGTTTCACTTACTCACTCATCAAATTGATTAGGTACTTCCCAATGAGATGGAAACCTGAAACTTTGCATAAAGGTACCCTACAATAACATGAGTATGGAAAAAGTCCGAAATCTGAGGAATGTGCTATGGAAAATCTTTGATGGGCAAAAAACTGTCCTTAGCCAGGAAAAAAATCGTTTCACTCACTCACTCATCAAATTGATTAGGTACTTCCCAATAAGACAGAAACTTGAAACTTTGCATAAAGATACCCTGAAATATCTTGAGTATGAAAAAAGTCCGAAATCTGAGGAATGTGCTATGGGAAATTTTTTATAGGCAAAAAACTGTCCTTAGCCAGGAAAAAAATCGTTTCACTCGCTCACTCATCAAATTGATTAGGGACTTCCCAATGAGATAGAAACTTGAAAATTTGCATAAAGGTACCCTACAATAACATGAGTATGGAAAAAGTCCGAAATCTGAGGAATGTGCTATGGGAAATCTATTACAGGCAAAAAACTTTCCTTAGCCAGGAAAAAAATCGTTTCACTTACTCACTCATCAAATTGATTAGGTACTTCCCAATGAGATAGAAACATGAAACTTTGCATAGCGATACCCTATAACGATATGAGTATGGCAAAAGTCCGTAATCTGAGGAATGTGCTATGGGAAATCTTTTATAGGCAAAAAAACTGTCCTTAGCCAGGAAAAAAAATCGTTTCACTCACTCACTCATCAAATTGATTAGGTACTTCCCAATAAGATAGAAACTTGAAACTTTGCATAAAAATACCCTGAAATATCTTGAGTATGAAAAAAGTCCGAAATCTGAGGAATGTGCTATGGGAAATCTTTTATAGGCAAAAAATGTCCTTAGCCAAGCAAGAAATCGATTCACTCACTCACTCAACAAATTGATTAGGTGTTAGCCATTGAGATAGAAACCTAAAACTTTGCATAAAGGTACCCTACAATAATTGAGTATGGAAAAAGTCCGAAATCTGAGGAAAGTACTATGGGAAATTTTTTATGGGTAAAAAACTGTCCTTAGCCAGAAAAAAAATAGTTTCACTCACTCACTCATCAAATTGATTAGGTACTTCCCAATGAGATAGAAACTTGAAACTTTGCATAAAGGTACCCTACAATAACATGAGTATGGAAAAAGTCCGAAATCTGAGGAATGTGCTATGGGAAATTTTTTATGGGCAAAAAACTGTCCTTAGCCGGGAAAAAAATCGTTTCACTTACTCACTCATCAAATTGATTAGGTACTTCCCAATGAGATGGAAACCTGAAACTTTGCATAAAGGTACCCTACAATAACGTGAGTATGGAAAAAGTCCGAAATCTGAGGAATGTGCTATGTGAAATCTTTTATGGGCAAAAAACTGTCCTTAGCCAGGAAAAAATCGTTCCATTCACTCACTCATCAAATTGATTAGGTACTTCCCAATAAGATAGAAACGTGAAACTTTGCATAAAGGTACCCTATAACAATTTGAGTACTGAAAAGGTCCAAAATCATAGGAATGTGCTATGGAAATTTTTTTATGGGCAAAAAACTGTCCTTAGCCAAGCAAGAAATCGTTTCAATCACTCACTTATTAAGTTAATTATGTACTTCCCAATGGGATAGAGACGTGAAACTCTGCATAAAGGTACATTATAATGACTTGAATATGGAAAAAGTCCGAAATGTGAGGAATGTGCCATGGAAGTTATTTATGGGCGAAAAACTGTCCTTAGTCAAACACAAATCGGTTCATTCTCTCCCTCATCAAATTGATTAGGTACTTCCCAATGAGATAGAAACGTGAAATTCTTCATAAAGATACCTTATAATGACTTGAGTATGGAAAAAGTCCGAAATTTGAGGAATGTTCTACGGGAAAGTTTTTATAAGCAAAAAACTGTCCTTAGCCAAGCAAGAAATGGATTCACTCACTCACTCATCAAAATGATTAGGTACTACCCAATGAAATAGAAACGTGAAACTGCATAAAGGTATCTTACAATGACCTGAGTATAGAAAAAGTCCGAAATGTGACGAATGTGCTATGGGAAATTTTTTATAGACGAAAAATTGTCCGTAGCTATTAGGTACTTCCCAATGAGATGAAGATGTGAATGCCTACACGAAGGTAGCTTATAATGGCTTGAATATGAAAAATATCCGAAATTTAAGGAATGTGCTATGGAATTTTCTATGGGCAAAAAATTGTCCTTACTCAAACAGAGATCGGTTCATTTACTCACTCATCATTGATTAGGTGCTTCCAAATGAGATATGGTACGTACCAAATGTAATGACCTGTGTAAGTAAAGATTCCAAATTTAAGGAATGTACTATGGGAATTTTTATGGGCGAAAACCTGTCCATAGCCATTAGGTACTTCTTCATGAGATAAAGATGCGAAACTCTCCATAAAGGTACACTATAACGGCTTGAAAATGAAATTTGAGGAATTTGCTACGGAATTTTTTTCACTAGCAAAAACAACTGTCGTTACAATCAGAAATCGGGAACGATTCCGTTATTGAACTCATCATGTGCATAGTGATAATGTTGTCAATTGTCTGACTGGTCGAGTTGGTGCCCTTCTCGCTGGTCTATTGGCTACCACGTGCGCCTTTGGTGTATGGGGTCCTGGGTTCGATTCCCGGTGGAAGAGCTTTGGAATCTTAACTCTCCTTGAAGTTTCTGTGTTTGTGTCCTTGTCGTTCTAGGTTAATAGAAAAATGAGCTAAGGTCACTGAGAAAAATCCGTTATCCGGATAGCATTATAGTGTACAAATATACGGGATCCTTATGTTTACTACAGAAATCAATACTTAACATACGTTATCCATATGCTACATACGTACTGCCCTCTTTCCCGCTTAGATGTTACACAATGTCGTTGCAGGATGTCTGACATCTAACAGTCTTCCGTACATTACGTACGTCAGCTGTAAGTTACATACGGCCATCTGTATGTGAGATCCTGACCGCCTACATAAAGTTTTTTTGTTCGTGTAGAAAGTACGTTTATTCGGAACACTTATACGGAAAGTACGTTCAAATATACTTTTTCAGTTATACGTTTAGTGTACGTTAAGTCCAACAGCTACAGGATTTACACATGTAACAAACGTTTTTACGTACGCCACATACAGTTTTTCTGAGTGTGCGAGTAAAAGAAGTGAGAGCAAGTAATAAGTAGTTAAGCAAGTTAATGAGGCACGTTCTGTGAATCAGTTAACTTTTAAAACCGTGGACTAAGACACGTACATACTGCCGTAAATTTCGTGGTTGGAAACCCAGACAAGGAAAGCCAATATTTTGTCTTTTTTTTCGGTGAATATTTTTCCTTTATTGCAGTCATTGGTATTAAATATATATTGAAATTAATTTGATAAGTAAGATAATGTTGAGGTGAGAATGTTTAAAATTAATGTAGTTTTCGAAGAAATGAGAAATTCAATTGTTCGAATTTATGTGAGACTAGCAACAAAATGTAACCGATTTCGTAAATATATTAGTATTAGAGTTATATTATAGTTACCACAGTCGTTGTGTAAAAATGTTCTTGATACTTCGTGTCTCCATCTGTAAACAGTGTGAGAATCTCTTACGTATCAGCCTTTTCATCAACAGTGAATTTCGTGCCTTTGCTCTTCATATTTCCTGAATTTGCCCTTCGAGGGTTCGCCCTCACACCCTCGCCTTTGCTCGTCCTACTTCCTCACACCTCTTAAGCTTATAATTCCCGAATTTCAAGTTTCTTTTTCTATTTCAACTACTAAAAGATAAGATTTTGTATTCCAGGAAAACGCCTATTTAAATAACATGGTGATTTCTTCATCTCCCTTTAGACTCCTTAAAAATTAAAAATATTCAATTTTAGCAATTTTCGTGTTGGTTAGTCCCGGGAGGCTACAATCGTCACTCCCCATCATTCTAACCCTGCCGGAAGTGCCTAAAGATTTTGGGGTGTAGAAGACGTCCAATATAAATAACATGGAAAAGTTTTTCTGTTCCCCATAAAACCACTCTAAATTTATATATTTTCATTTTTACTGAGTTCCTTAGGTAATACTAACGAAAACGTTGAAGCATACCGAATTTCACGTTTGTATTCTAATTTCAAGTACCTAAAATATGAGATTATAAGTCCAAAAAAAGGCCTATTTAAATAGCATGGGGAATTTCTTCATCTCCCCTTTAGACTCCCTAAAAATTAAAAATATTCACTTTTGGCAATTTGGTTAGTTCCGAAAAACTACAATCACGTCAAATTTAATCATTGTAGCCCTACAGGAAGTGTCGTATAATTTTGGGGTGTAAAAGGTATCCCATATAAATACGTACCATGGGAAAGATTTTTCAGTTTCCCATAAAACCACTCTAAAGTTGGAATTGTTCATTTTTACTGATTTACTTAGGTAATACTAATGAAAACGTACAAGCATACCGAATTTCAATTTTTTTTTATTCCAATTCCAAGTTCCTAAAATATGAGATTATATGTAAAAAAAAAAAAAAAAAAAAAAAAAAAAAAAAAAAAAAAAAAAAAAGACCCGTTTAAATAACATGGGAAAATTCTTCATCCCCCTTCATCATTTCAACTTTCCACGTCAACCGGAAGCATCCCTTTAATTTATGTCAGTTCATGTAGTTTTATATACAGTTAGGATATGTTGGTGGCAAATATTATTAAGTTTACAAGCTATTTGAAAGGTGTATATCATTGGAAGGAAAACCCGAGGCAGTATGAAACTGCGCAACATGCGCGTCATGTAATGAACTCCGTAATTTCGCAATGTGAAAAGGTAGAGAACAACTAGGTATATTGAAACACCAGCTATGTCTAGTGATGTAGCAGCGAGGATTCAGCATCAAGGGTTTTGGGCCCTGTTGATACTCTTCGTATTTAGGTAATGAAAAATGAGATGTTGGCGATCGTGATTTTGTAGTTCGTGTAATGAATTGGAATCTCGTTTGGACATAACGCTCTAACAGATATTTAATAGAATAAATCCTCCCCGCTGTTCTAGTGGCTAGCATGTGCGCTTTTCTTGTACAGGTCTTGGGTTCGATTCCCGGTGGGAGAGCCCTTGGGAACTAATGTTGTATGTGACACACTATGACTCCTTTAAAAATGTACAATTTTAAATTTAAATGCAGCAATAAGCCACAATTGAGAATTCCAATATACGATATTGACATGGTGAACTACAAAAACAAGTGAAATATGAACAAAAACACCAGAGGTGCAAAAAGTGCAGCCAAGTTCGTCAGCCTCAAAAAGTGTTGAGATGAGGATGGATGAGCGAAGTTCCTTGGCCACTGTATCTGAAAGGAACACTGGAACTTGGCGCGAGGTGTCAAGGAAAATGATGTTAAGGAATCCTAGGGATAGTGGTGGTGGGCGTGGTGGGTTTGGGACCATCATCAACCTTAGGAATATCAACTTTGCTAATGCGCTAAGGCACATATACAGTATGCTGCAGTAAGATTGGTGGTTCAAAACCCAGACAAGGAAAACTTATATTCCTCGACGAAGTGTCAAATTAAATGATGCTAATGAGCCCTAGGGATGGTGTTTGTGAGCGTGGTGGATTTGGGGGTCACCACTAGCCTTAGGGCTGAAATGTCCCGGCCGTGAAACTAGGAACAGACATCTTAATGTATTCGAATATGTTAGACACTTCGCGCCAAGTTCCAGTGTTCCTTTCAGATACAGTGGCCAAGGAACTTGGCTCATCCATCCTCATCTCAACACTTTTTGAGGCTGACGAACTTGGCTGCACTTTTTGCACCTCTGGTGTTTTTGTTCATATGTATTAGTACTATTCATAGTAAGATTTTATCTCTTTTTTTTTCTCTTTCTCAGAACTTGTTACAGAATGCGAGCTCCTAAATTTTTCATAGTCTCTCTGATTTATACTTTCTTACAAGACCGTGTCCTGTCGCTTTTGTTTCCCAAACACCCGAAAGGTAGCCTTTCGTCAACATTCGTCCACGTTCGTTGCATCGTGTTGAATTTGTGTATTGCTCATGGTTTTCGTCTGCTGAGAGTGACGGGAAAGCGATTGTCACCGCCCCATTCTCAAGATTACATAAGAAAGGCGAAAAGCTAGCGGCTCATAGCCTACAATGCGTTCTTGCGAAAGCTTCAATCTATTCTCGCGTGATGTTTAAACAGCGCATCATAAAATAAATCCATTTTAATAAAATTAATTGTATCAATGTCCAAAAGCAACATTTCAGGCTGATGTATAAATAAATGAATAGGC
Source organism: Thermobia domestica (assembly GCF_964235325.1). Lineage (NCBI taxonomy): Eukaryota > Metazoa > Arthropoda > Insecta > Zygentoma > Lepismatidae > Thermobia > Thermobia domestica. Next base: position 188,807,417 of record NC_137454.1, on the reverse strand, counting down.
TAAGCCTTATAGCCTCAATGGACACTACGTCCCTGGTTGATTCTGGATCTGAAATTAAGGATTCAAATATTGACCCAGATTATGTTGCCAGCGGGGAAATTGTTTTTTTTTTTTTTTTTTTTTTTTTTTTTCTTTCTTTTAGCTTGTCATGACTAACCAATAAGGATGACTGTAACATAAGCATTTATGTGAATGGGTGGGAAATATCTCTTTGTAATATTTTCTTAGGTACAACAATCGTATTTATTTATTAATATTCTTATACATTTTCTGGCAATGGTAGCACGACAGAAGAGCGATTGCAAAAAGGGCGAACGACAAAAGGGCTACTCCAGGCGAAAAATAGAAATAATCGGTCTTGCAGGTTTTTTTTTTAATTTTTATTTTTATTTATTTATTTATTTATTTATTTTATTTATTATTTTTTTTTTTAACTTTATACATTTATGCCATTTCAAAGTATCTAATGTTTGTATTAATGGTTTGTAACATTTGAAGGGTTGTAATCCGCCAAGAAGCTGATATGTGCATACTTATAATCAATCATATTGCTTATCGGACTTTTTTTCATAACTGAAAAAATATAAAAAGGTACATAAACTTGAGAAAACAGGTTGATAATATTGTATTCTGTAGTACTAAGTTCATATTTCAAGAAAATAAATATTTCATTGCTCTAACGTTTTTACACTATTTTTTTAAAAAAGTATCGCAAAACACGCCGACTTGAGGGAGAAACATCGCAGGAATGGGCTCCGACTCTAACGTGTTAATGGCTCTAGTTTCTTGGGATGTAAGACCTCATCATGTAGTTACACTCATTACTGATCAAAAATTGATACTTAAAGGTTTTTAAAAAGCATTTAAATTTTTTTTTTTATGTGTGTAATTTTGTTCTATTTCTGTTCGTTTATTATGGTTTTTATTTTGCTATATTTTTCATTTGTTCGCCTTGGGCGGGAGCTTGTTCGTTTTTTCAAGAAGAGGGAGGGGCGTTCGGATCCCACGTTAAGCTAAAAGTCCACGTCTCATATAGCCTCGCTACAAATCAAATCAAATCAAAATTTTTCATTTATTGCGTGATGGTATATTATATTAACGTTATTTTATTTATTTTACAGCTGCTACGATAGTTGAAGATTTATTTATCTACGCAATTACAACAGCAACATTCTCTATAGGAAAATACGGCACCAAGTGGAAAGACTCGTGGAAAGTATTTCTGACGCCTACAATTCGTTGGGCTTTTGTCACTTGGAATGAGAAGTACCTTCAGTTTGTCAAACAAAGATGCAGAGTAAGTTTGTACTTGGTTTGTTCTTATTTGTGTAGATTATATTACCGTTTGTGTGTCAAAATTCAACAGAGATTTCGTTTTCAATATAGATAAAGTAAATGCAAAATAGTCGAGGTTAGATAAGTAGCCAGTAAAGTAAGAAGCGTTCTTACAGTCATTGAACACCAGGAAGAAATATCATTTGTTTTGCGTGATGAATGACTCGTAAGACACTAAGGAGACATGGTAAATAGATTCCTCACCTTTAGTGCGAACTATTCCAAGTTCAGTTTTTTATCATGTGAGCTTATATGGTAGTCCATGAGTTCTCTCTCTCTCTTTCATAGAAGTCTCCATTTTCTTCTACTAATTGATTCATGAAAATTCACATGTATCTAGCTTCTGCTTCATTTAGTCTGAATATTAATAGCCACGAACACTATATTCTTATTTTTTCATGCGAAAGCAAAGTTGAGAGATGAAGAATAGACAGAATACACAGATCATTAAGAAATAGAAAGTATAGTGAAGGCAGAAGGAGATAAAAGAAAAAATATAAAATATTCTACTTCTAATTTTCATTTATGAAATATAAAACACCCTCTTTTTTTAAAAATTTTTCTCCATTAATTTCTTTTTTGCTGGAATAACAGTGAACTAAAGAAATGTTACATGTATGTCATATTTTTCATACAAAATAATTTTAAATTGCTTCCACTTTTCACCTACGTCTGTTTTGTCTCAAAAATGTGAACATAACATTTGCGTCTGTAGGTAGATTGTTAGCAGACAAAGTGGCTCAATGGTAGAGCGCCTAACTTGTATGCGAGTGGTTCTTGGTTCGATTTTGTGGTGGGCTGCAGGGTTAGTTTTTATTTTTTCGTGTGCTTTCACCAGTTTCATATTAACAATTCTTTTATTAAAATTTATTGTATATATTATCTATTTTTCTTAACCTACAGGGGATAACCTGAGATGTTAATCTAAAGATTTTTTTTTTTCATTTTAGATCTTAGTAGTACGCGAACTGAGATTAAATATTGTGAAGTAATATTATTATTTATATATTGTCACAGTTAACCTATTTTAAACGAAGGAAAACATAATTTTCGATGCTAAATCGTATGATGTCTTAGAAATTAAAGACAGGTCTTCAGTATTTTCTTATAGACAGATCAGGGAATAAAATTAAGTTCATAATAAATACAAACACACTGCATCTTTAGCTTTATACTTACAATGAGCAAATTGTAGATCTAGATTAATATTGTGTGTATGTGCACGTCATATTTAAATTTCATTAATTTAAACTACCTTTGTCAGCAAAAATCTATACTAGATTTGCGTTTGTTACTTGGTAGCTACAGATAAATTACGCAGTCTTTTTTTGAGTGTTTTCTGCTATTACTGTAACATAGATGTTTTGTGTAGTTAGCCTCATAGTTAAGGATGTATTTCTTTCAGAAAGTAAAGTGCCTGTGTATTCAGACATTACACAAGACTATTCCTTTGGATGCATTAATAGCATTGAAAAGGAGGTACAAAGTTGTGGATTTTAATTGCGACTTTTTGTATCAGCATCAGCTTTACGTAGATCGAAAATTAAAAGTAATTGGCATTCCAAAACAAGTTTGGTTTGCAAAGTAAGTTATAGTTTCCCGAGTGATAATAGTTAAAAATATTCAAATATTTATCTGGCATGTGTTTTGTACTATGAACTAACTCTTGCAAGTAATAGTTTGATCAATATTTACCATATTTAGAGTGTCTTATATCCGAGTTGTTCCTATGTTACCTTGTAAAACTAAGAACATCGAAACCAGTGTGTTGGATTGTAATGTAAACCTCTTGAAGAAGTCTTATCAATAAACTCAAAGGTACTCACTTTTGCTGCTCCAAACCGTGATAAGTCGTTAATATATGTGTAAATTGTTAGCATTTTCAAGACTTACGTAAGGAATAGTATTTTGATAGAAGATTAGAAATCAAATATTTACACTCATAAATAAGAACACCTCATTACTCCATAGAATACATATCTTGAATCATCTACTTCTTCAGTGATTGGTGGTGACAGTGAAGTTATCAGTGATATTATGATGGTGACAGTGAAAGTATCAGTGATATTATTGTAATTTCTGTTTATAATCGCATGTCCGAATTTATTTTTGATCAGTTTCATTTTATTGATGTTATGCTTTGAGTTTTTCATTATTTTAGAAAGGCTTGATGTTCGAACATCGTTGTATTTGGTATTCCGAATATCTACTTTCAGTCTAGTGATCGTGTTCCTCTTTGTCATGCCTATATATATGTACTTTTGCATGAAATTTCATAGACACTTGCGGACTCAAGCAGATTGATGAAAAAACTTCTATAATCTGTTATGTTTTTCTCAAGGTTTAATGGGGAAACTAATGCTGTATTAAAATTGTGCTTCCTGCAAACTTTTCACAATTTGTTTGAAACCAATTGAAATAAAGATATGACGATCCATTTCTTAGCATCATCATTTGTTTTATAGTGTCCGTTTCAAAGTGTTAAACGTATAACCATTTTCCTTTCCAATGTCAATAAGACCATTAAAAATTATTTACTTTTGGATGATGAAACTAGAAAAGCATTAAAAGTAGATGTACTCTCACTTCCGATAATATAAAGACTACCTAAAGTATATTGAAAAAATATGTCCCACTTAGGCCAATTCTATCGGGAAGGAAATCACTCATTCTATTTCCTTTCAAAATATATAGTCTGATATTTTAAACTGTTCACGGAAAGGAAAGTTTCAGATATGTAACTGATAACAGTGGGATTATCAAAGTAGAAGCCACATTGCTCGTAAATGCATAATACAAGTTGGCGTCCTTGAATTGGAGGATTTGTACACCTCAATCATCTAATCTTCGGCTATGGACTGTACTTGAGTTTCATTAATAAAGCAGAAAATCCCCTTAACTGAAATAGATAAAGTATTTAACCCCTTGGAGTTATCTGAAAAATAACGTTTTCCAATTTTCCTAATTTACAAATAGACAAGACGGATTAGTTATGGGAAAACCCCATATTCCCTTTCTTAGCGAATGTTCTGAGTCATTTTGAAGCCGAAATTTTAAAAACCCTCTTATTGTAATACACAAAATACTACAGTTTTGTCGATGACACATTATTTTTATGTAAAAGTTAAAAAGGAAACTGAAATTAATAATAGTGAAAATTGTTTCGTCCTGACCATATATGGAAAAGAAAACACATTCCACACGAATGTTTACCGGAAGGATGCAGCAGGTATACAATACGTGCATATGAAGTTGGCACATTCAAATAAAGCAGAAGTTAACATCTGGGAGAATTTCCTTTCCTGTATAACACGTATAAACTATTTTAAATTAATAAGTTTAGAGTTTATTTTCTTCTTTTAATTGTACAAGTCTCTCCGTATTTATCGCAAACGTGAATACGTACACAAACACAGTCGTTATCAGCTTGTATGCAGTTTCCTTAGCTTTCTTAAAGACTGACGACGTGCGAACGCTGTGGAAACAAGTTATTGCCAGAAGAAAGAATTCTATAACTGTTGATCTGTATCTACGTTTGCTCCGTCCTAACAGGGTACCAAAGGGTAACGGTCTGAAGGCAATCAAGTTGTCTTTGAGTTTTATGTTTCTGTGGGCGGAACGACAGAGTAAATGGAAGTTATACGAGTAATGATGTGGTAGCGATTTCGGGAGTATCTGGGAATTGTTTCGGATAAAATAAAATACTGCGATTTTTTTATTATTTTTGTTAAAAACTGAAGTGATTATAAATGTGTTTGTAAGCCTAAAAATCAATACAGTAACTGTGGATTTTAAAGTCAAATTGATGAAGTAAAAACTGCTGTTGATTTGTTACAGCATGGGAAAGACGTTGCATGGTGTAACGTAAGCAATAGAGGTGGCTCTTGACGGAAGTAATATATCGGTAAAAATTGTTTTGTGGCTGCAATCCAGAAGAAGTTAACTGCGCAGAGTTATGTTGGTGCTTCATTTACGGTGGAAAACATTAATGGTTGAAAACTAAACTTCAGCCAATTACTAATTTATTGTTACGTATATTTTGTGTATTATTATTATTATTACTACTGAATAATAATAATAACAATAATAATAATACAAGTGTACATGGCGCTGCGAAATATGGAGATGTCCCAACATCGGTTCTTTCAACACCGGAAAGACTCAAAGCATAATATCAATAAAGTGAAATTAATCAAAAAATCTTCACCATTAGTAGAAAAACAGGCATACGAGACTTTTTTCATTCGAACAAGGGGACCAAAATTAAACTTGGACATGGACGCTCTGGACAGAAACTGAAGTAACGTCATTGATATTTTCACCATCACTACCAAATTGAAGATGATGATAATGATTTTAAATGTATATTCTGTGGAGCAACGAGATTTTTTTTTTTTTTTTTTATCTATGGATGTAAAAAATTAATTCCCGTATCCCTTATCCTCAAATAAAATACTGTTCCTCATCTAACTACAAAGTGCTGACAGTTGTGAGCGGAAATCCGACGTTTAATATAATTTTGTGGATGATTTCCATAGGAATTAGGAGACATAAATGTGAGTACCTTTGAGTTTGACAGTGTGTTGCACTTTAATTTTGCCAGTAGTGTATTCAGCATGTGATATTTGTTCTTCACTTTTCCCTTTGTGTAGGTACACAATAGGTAGGATCATAAGATTGAAGATGATAAATGCTTTGCACCAAAAAGGATAGCATCAATTGATTGAACTTCCAAAATTCGATTGCTTCAAAGCACGAAGAAATAGTTATCAAATAATGGTAACATTTTTCCTTTATGTTTTGTTTTCTTTCTTTTAATGTTAATAATGCATATTTTTATCATTATATAAGGTGTCCTTGAGATTACTGTTTTCGTATTTTTTGGCTAGACTCAATTTTAGTGATTATGTATTCAAGAAAAATGACCTACCATTATTGAAAGTGGTAAGGGCAGTTGTAATTAAAACTAAATTTTATCGATTTAATATTGTTGTATTGGCAATGTCCACGTCTAAGTAATATAGGTAGCTTTTGACTCTTTTCACTACCATAGATTCTCGAAAGTAGGTCTAATTTTGTGGTATAATAGCGAAATGTAATACTGTATATAATGCGTAACACTTTTCAGAAATGTTTGAAAGGAAAATAATGACGAGTGTTATACATGGGCAGTGGTAATTCCATATCTATGTAAATGTTAATTCTTTTAGTATTTACGATAAAATGACTTACTAGCTAGCAATAACAACATCATTGCACACGATACCATAATACTGTGGAGTATGATAATCAGATTTTTTTGTTGCGTTTACTGTTTTAACTGTGGGACACGCTAGCTCAGAGGTAGGGCGCTCGCCTCCCGTGCGAGGAGTTCTTAGTTTGATCTAAGGCCAAGTGAGTTCGTTGAATATTGTGTACGTGGGTTTTTTTCTGGGTTCTTCCAGTCATATACCACTAATTCTTTCGTGAGCCATCCATTTCCTTTAGCCTACGGGACATTGTGTGAAACACTCAAGATTTTTTGGTTACAACTGCTGTCTGTGAAGATACCAGGCGAAAAGTAATACGGGGTATGGAAATGTGTTTCCCATAGGTGCCGCCTAATCGCGACTAGATTGACGTATCTCTTTGTACACTTTCAGCGTAAGCTAACAATCTGCTAAGATAGCTTCCCCTAAAAATTTAGCCTAAAAGCTGATGCTTATTATAGCATCACAAAATATGAAGCAAGTAGCACTTTTTGTCGTTTATATATGACAAACTGATGTAAAAAAGTTATTCAATTTCCAACCAGAGTAATATTGAACCTGCACAAAAGGACTTAGTCCCTCTTTTCCGTTTTAGGAGAGAAATTTTCGAAACTTTTTTTCGGTTAGTTTTATTGAATTTATACGCCATAGTTTCATCTTCCTAACTTCAAGGGTTCGTGAGATACTATATTCGTAGAAAAAAAAATGAACTGCCTCTTGCTGCCCCTTTAGGACATATATTTCATAAAAATCTTTCCTTATCCCTTGTTTTCGTGACAAAGGAACATTTTGTACAGATTTCGTGTTTCTGTCTATAATAGCTTAATATGGGCATTGACATGGGCACTTTATATATATGTACTAGTGGCAATTACCCGCTTCACTGGGTTGAAATAGGAAAACTTACGTAGTAATATGTTTCGTTAGTCAGTCACTTCTTACTATTAGTGAAGCGCTCTCTGATATCGGTCATTTTCGATCATTTTTATATATCTCCACTTCTCCAAGCTGCGGGTCTGAATTTGGATTTACACGGGATCGGAAGTGTACTGTTCATTTCAGCGACCCCGAAAATTATGGATTCGGCACTAATATCCTTCATTTTCAGATTTTATACATCCCTTTCTCACATGTTGTAGGATTGTCCCCTTCCCATCGGAAGTGTCACTATTCATTTCAGCGTCCCCGAAAACTATGTATTCGACACTAATTTTGGTCATTTTCGATCATTTTCGTATATTATCTTCTCCCCTCCCCTAAGTTGCGGGACTGAATTTAGATTTAAACAGCATCGGAAGTGTTACTGTTTTTCTCAGTGACCTCGAGATCTAACTTGACACTAATATTCGTCATTTTCGATCATTTTTAAATATCTTCCCCTCTCCCTCTCCTAAGTTCTATCGTCAAAGTGAAATGATAAAAACCACCCCAAGCCCAAACCTCATCTATGTTGAAAATTTGAACGAGATCGGTCGAGTAGTTCAAGAGATTAAGAAGCACGAACATAGTCACTTTCAATTTTATAATATGTAATATAATGTAGATAAGTACATCTTTTAAAAAATGAATGATTCGTATTGACTTTTGATATTTTCGTTCTATTTGAATTCTGTTGTAAACATTGGATCATTTAACTTTTTCTTAGATTAGTTTTTCATCACACAATTCACGCGTTCAATGTGTTTCTACTCCGGTTTCCACACTTGCTTTCTCTAGAAAGAACTTATGGTGTTCCCACGTCAAGAAAAATGTGACAGCTTTGTCCCTCAGCACGTGCAGAAAAGACTTATAGTTACCTGTGGTTGTGGCTGCAGATGGGTCTGTTTCCTACGAAGAATATGGGAAAGGAACGTTTGTCGGTGGTCGTAACTTTACTTCAAATGTCTCATGTGAATGTCCTTCTGTTGTTCTTTTTTTGCTTGTGAGCATTTTGGTCTTTTACAAAAATTATTTTAGATCTGCCATAGTTAACGGAGAGATTCAAGCCAAAAGCGGAGATACTTTAATATAGGTGTGATAATCCTTATATCATGTACCCAAAATGAATAGGATACACTATTTTGTGTGTGTTTAGGTTTTTAACACGCAAATAGAACATATTCTTTATTAATTAATCTTAAATTCGTGTAATTTCTATCACACTCTAATTTAGACTCAGAAGATAATAACAAGGTTGAGTTGTTATAATAACCAGATAGCTTGTGATGTCGACTGTTGCTGTCTTAAGCTGTTAAAATACACTGTTGGACAGTAAATTTCGATATCAAGAAGGAAGCATCAAGTTGACTCAAAATTTGCAAAATGTGTAGAGGATGGTAAAACAATAAAATGATTAGCATTACAGTTCCGCAACGCACCATATGCACCGACCACATCTCTTGAAACAATAATCTGATGTAGACCAAAGCCAGAGTTCAGTAGTGGAAGAATGTTAGCGTGATGTGGTTTGTGTAGATAGACGAATAATGCTTCGTCATCGAATGCGTCAGCAATTCAAACAAATTTTTCAATTTGATCGCTAAAGAATAGAGCCATATCGCTGCTGCGGATAATCCTTTCCCTATATTAGTGCTCATGCTCATGCTCGATAGAATGCAACCAAAGCGATTCGAATATGCAATTGTGGTTCTAGAAAGGCAATAAATACATAACGACATGCGGGATTCCAACGGCGGCGTCATACCACGGATGGAGAGGACAGAGTTCTTGTATGCCGAGCTAGGGCGGATCGGATAACCTCATCCCGGTTCTTCGCACAGGAATTCGAGATTGTAACATAGCGATCATTGTTCCCACGAACGGGTAGTTGCAGTCTCGCAGGATAAGGCGTATTTTATATAGCGCCCATTGCTGAGGATCTCTGACTGGACAGAATAGGCGTATATGACTGCAGTAGTGTCGTGCATGTAGAACTGCATTTCACAATATCCTCTTCTCGCACGAATCCAACTTGTATCTGCAGCACCACGATGGCTAAATCTGTGTACGGCGCCATGCTGGGTAACGCATTCTTATGCATCACGACTCCGGTCCTGCTCACATTTAAGCTAAGTTGCCATGCTGCAAGAATCTTCTAGCTGTCATTAAAAAAAAATCTTGCAACCCTACAATATTTCTCCATGTAAACATAGTCTTGAAACGGACATGCAGCATTTTTTTTTTTTTTTCATCTTGCAAGGAGTCAAACCATGTGCAACTTTCTGAATCGTCTTGCTTGCTACCTGCTGTCGCTCTCCCACTGTCATAAAGAAAGAAAAAGTTCCGCTGCTCCCGAAACGACGGATTCTTTTGGACGGGGAGGGCAAGCGCGCCAAAATACACGTTTTTAATGAAGAAATTCTCTATTTGTCCACTAGAGTGCAGTGCTGCATGGGTGGAGATATCTTTCTTGCTTTCAGGAAGTTGTGTTTTGTAAACAGTAAATAGAAAGATGGGGCTGCAAGATTTTTTAATGACAGCTACAAGATTCTTGCAGCATGGCAACCTAGCTTTAGTAAGCATTGACGGGTCTTCAACCAGCCAATGGTATATCGATGAGGCGTTACACACGGTTGTGGTTCCTTTAACGTAGACCCTGCATGAAGCAACTTTCCTAAGGGATAATGCGCGGCTGTATTTGACACACAGCAGCGTCCTACACTTTCTGGATCAACACGTTTCCTTCGCTGGCTTGTTCACCTGATTGAATATAATGTGATCGGTACTTGATTGCACAGTGATTTGCATATCAGGGGCCTCAGTCAGTCTTCGCAAAATTTGGGACTGCAATACAAAATATGCATTAAGAACGTTTGGTGGAGAGTCAGTGAGGGGGAAAAAGTACGGAGTACATGGCCATAAAATGCAAGATTGCATCACTAACGTCATATCACAAAATCAGTATATGATATCGAATATCACAAACTAAAACGTGATACATAGCGATACAGAATTTGAGACCTCAGATCAGCTGCAGTCGTTCTGAACCCATGCTCTGTTCTCCCTTTAGGCTTTCTGCTAGGCTCTCGCGGCACTGTCACGTATCACAAAGAGTAATAAGTATAATCATTACACACTTGTACCTTAAGCTATCTGTCTACCCCAGTCGGAGCTGCTACCATTTCTTGTTGGTATTGGATTTTTAATACCCAGCTACCATCGTTATTATGTTTACCTTAGAAAGTAACGGATTTTAGATACCAAGTAACCATATATGTGTTCAGTTCTGGTCACTTATACATTTAAAATATTTGTGTACAAATCTTACCATGTTGTGTTGTTGACTATTTCAAAACCAAATTTAAAATTTTCATATGTGGAATATATGTGGTATTCATTGGTTACTGTCAAATGAATATTTGTTAACTCAACGAAGTTGTAAAATATTGTTTCTGTTTTTACAGTATATTATACAAGAAGTATAATTTTTTGAAGCCAGACGTAGCCATTGGAGGGGAAGAAAATTTCCTACAAGAGCTTCATGTAAGCGACTTGAAACTAAATGTGTATAACATTCATCACATCTTGGATAGATGTCGTAATCTACAAATTTTGTGTCATAGTGATGTGGTAAAAGCGTTGCTTAAGATCTACGAAGAGACCTGTCCCAATGTTCCTCATTTCAGATTACGTAATATACAATTTCTGTTCGATTCTCATACAAGTTATGCCAATATACCTCAGTCCTTTGTTATTGCTGAGGTATTGATTCTGTGTCCACTTTTAGATGTGGTTGAGGTTGTAATAAGAGATGAAACACCACCCGGAGCACTAATGCCACTCCTAAACTTAAAAAGATTGAAGTGCTTCTCTGTGTACACTATCTTGCCTGTTGGGGGATGTAGTGAGCATTTCTTTGAGAAGGGTATTGTCCCGATCATGAGAAGGTATGGAAAAGATCTGCAGATTTTGAGACTGAATGGTGTTTCAGTGGTGGATGTTGGTCTGATTATGTCATTGTGTCCAAATCTTAAATGGTTAGGCCTTATAAGGAATAAATATGGAGTTGTATGTGATGGTGAACAGAGAATATATCCACCTTTAAGGTACCTGAAGTTTTTGTATCTCACCGGAACAAAGTCTGAAGACAGCGTATTTCCTGAGAGTTGGTATACAGCTCTTTTCGCAAGTCCAGCCTTAGAAGATGTCCTTTTGGGATATGTTGGTCTTCCGGGCGGATTTTGGAAAGCAGTGATGCAAAGAAGTCAGTTTCGAAGATTAAGCCTTCTTATCATATTTTCCTGTGAAGGTTTCTCTTACGAGCATGTAATTTTAGTGTTGTCTGTTAATAATCCACTATATCACTTCGGTTTGATTAATTGTGAACAAATAAGCCAGACAGATCTTGACAGAATTAATGATTATATTGCTACAGAACATCTCAATTTGAGATTGATATATTATCAGCATGATTTATGATTCGTTCATTGGATTGTCATAGCTTGGAGTTCTAAAATAAAGTGTTGTACATTATGATAATTTTGTTTTTTATTACCTATAACATTCAAAACTTCCATTTTATCATAGAGTTGATATATTTATATTAGGTTACGAAAGAACTCTTAAATCACTTCTGAAAGTACACTCATGTCCAAAATGATTGTCGCATATCTATAACTGTCTTCTTGTAAGAATATAATTTGATAATGATTTTGCAGGGTACTTTTAATACTGATACTGTATGTATAATCGGAAAATGTATATGTGTGGTAAATTTCATAGGAAAAGAATTATAAATACGAAAATTAGAATGAGTAAAACAAAATGTTGCTAAATGGACAAGAAAGTTTTATTTTTGTTTTATTGTTTCTATTTACTACTATTTCGACATGAAATTTTCCACATACATGTCTTTGCCGATTATACGCATACTAACATTATAAGAAATACCGGGCGAATTCGTTATCAAATTATATTCCTATAACAACATATTTATAGACATGCGACAATAATTTTGGACATGAGTGTACATATTGTTCTTATTGATAATTATATCATTTTATTTTAATAGGATGTATACCTTGATATCTGTATGTCTTGCACCTTATTGATGTCAATAACCATGATCTTTCTTTTTTTCTTTCAATAGAATATACAGGGAAGGTTCATTAAAGATTTTCCCTGACCTAGTTGTAGTTAATGTAGAATACTGAAATTTTACATGTGTATTGATACATCTCTCTATGGGTTATAAAACAGTAATCGTCTTTTTAACTCCCATCATTTTCTGTGTTAGAGGCACTAAAGTGAAAGAAAATGTGAAAATGGATATAATTGAGAATCCCGAGTGGTGATCAAGCTTCTGTACTTGAGAGGAAACACACCAAAGGAAACATCTGAGGAGATGAAAGAGATCTATAGAGAGAAAATCTCATCACATGACTTTGTAAGGCATTGGCATCGTCAGTTCAAGTGTAGTCGGATTTCCGTAGAAACGAGCCCCATTTCAGGGCGACCCCAATCCGCCGTCTTAGGAGGATCGCCGCATAACTATTCGCCAATTAGCTGAAGATGTCAAGATAAGTGGGAGAAATAATCCATGAGCATTTGCACATGTGTAAAGTGTCTCCTGAATTACTCACCAAATCCTTCGAAGGCTCTCAGCGCAGGGCCGGGTATATAAAACCCCTCAGCGAGGGGTGGCTTTAAGCCGATTGCTCCCGATTGAACACGGTGCTTCAGGGGGTCTGCGATAAAATGTTATCTACCGTCGACTTGTCAAGTACATTCAGCAACACTTTGCGTAAGTACATTCAGCAATACTTTGCGTATATATATATATGTAGCACCACATTGTGTTTTACATAGGACAGGGCTGATTATTGCAATAAAACCACGCAAGTAGTGCTTTTAGGGATCTGGACATAACTAGTTTTAAAGGTATTTCCTAACTTGAATTGACCGTTTTTACAATCTTTTTTTAAAGTTTCTTTTTAGGAAACAAAGTAAATAAATAATAATAAATTTTTAAAAAATAACATCATTAGAGAGTAAATTCCAAATTTCAGTATAATGTAAGCTGAAACAAAATTGATTCTTAAGCCTCCACCAAAAATATTCACATCACCAAGTAGACATGGTGATATGACATGTACTTAAGTGGTTCCTTGTCTGGACGAAGTATAATAAGCCACTAATAAATGCAATCATAATAACTTTGACCTCAGTTTTCTCGAAATGTGCAGTTTGTTACATAGTACCTTCATCCTCTTATTCTTTCAGTTATTAGTACCACAAAATTAAGTACTAAAACTGGAAGTAAATATGAATTTCACTTGACGCGGCTGCTACTTACGATATCGATCGTTTAAAATTAAGGTGTAATCAATTTTGTCCTTAATACCTTGCTTCATATCAACCTTACTAAGCGACAAAAGTAATCTGAAGAGCGCGCTAGTGTAATCTAAAATATGCGAGATAATACAAAAGTGCATCCATCGTTTGATGTTTCTATCAAATGGTGTTGATGTGAGTCTCGTAGTGGGACAACACTAATCACGGTAAACACAAACACGACCAAAGGAAAAACAATCATATTTAGTAAAAAGTTTGCTCTCCCTTCCCAAAGAAACAAAACCAAGTCTCCAATCAAGTAAGTTCCTTCCCTAAATTATACCGTTCCATGTCTGACACTTATTTAACATCGTTGGCCAATGGCCAGAGTTATGCTTCAGTTTCGACAGTAGCGTCGTTTCAAATTTTGCTTAGGAGTGAGACTAGGTTCTCCACCAACGTACGAGTTTTATTATTATTAGTATATTAGTTTAAAATTGATTAAAATATACATATTAGTCAAACTCCAGGGGGCATGCCCTCTGTCCTTCCCAAATGATGTCCCTGAGTATTGCATTGACTTCACTTAAAAGATTAACTATCACTAACACTTCACGCATAATGAGTATGCCAGAACGAAATTTATTTCTATACTATTTTCATCTCAGACATAATTTGTAAAGAATTTGTTTGATTTGTAATGTAACTTTTAAGGAAGAAAAGAAAAGAAAGAGTAGATTTTGACAAACTCCACGGAGATTATAGTATGTATAGTATACTTATAAAAATTAATTCTGTTACGTTATGCTATACACTGTGAAATCAAATCACGAAAGTCTGTAAAATACATATTTTATAAGAAAAGCAAAAATAATTCAAAAAATGCTAAAAATTAACCAAACTCTGCTCACAACTTATGAATAATATATGAAAGTCAACTAAAAAAATGAGTAAAGAAAAATTCAAGAGGACTTTCAGTTTAACACAAATATAGACTAAAATGATAAGTGATTAAGAAGCAAAATTTCAAAGGAAAACAAGTGAACTCAAAGCCGAACTAAATAATAATAGTAGTAGTAGTATTCTCTTGCCAACTCTCCGTTCTTATACTTGTCATGCCCGATTGTCAGTTCTTTCGTAATTAGTTGTAAGACTTACTGCATGTTGATCAGAATATTGGCAGATTTTCCACAAAATATTATATTTACCTAGTATTATTTATCATGTCGAGACGATACATTTTCTCGAACTTGTCCCGTGTCGTGCGCATCTGTAATACTGTGGGTTGCCCACCCCTACGTTATAGTATTTAGACTGCACACAGCATTCCGTTTAAAATACATAATTTATTTTAAATTGAGACATTAAATAAAATTAGAAGTTTACTAATAAATACTTCATAGTATATATAAAGGTAACTAAGAAAGTTCTGTCACTTTTTTACTCACCACCTTCGAACATCGGTATGTCACTTAAGACTACCTGGAAGATCAAAAATAGTCCCCATCAGCATCGACGACAACGTTCTGGAAGGCCATGGATTCTATCGCGGCAGAACTTGGTAGGCCGTGAAGCGAAGAAGGTATCAGGTGCAGATATACTAGGGATTTGAACTGGCGTCCTCTAAGATGATTGTCCAAGGAATGAAACAGGTGTTAATCGGACGGTGCAATGTACGGGAAGTACGACGGATGAAATTAGTGTTTCCCCTCCAAGGCGTAGAGTGGTGTCCCGAGTCATCCTAGCCACGTGCAGCTTAACGTTGTCCTGTAACAGGAGGACCCCTTTGCGATTCAGAAATGCTGGCTCCAGAATTTTGAGCTTTTCTTGAACACGACTCACCTGCTGACGGTACAGAGCTGCATCGATGCTCTGACCAGCCGGTAGCACGATGACGCGAGCAGTCCACCAAACACAGAGGAGGACCCTCTGGTGCAGTCTGGTTTCGGCTGTTTTAGAACCGATTCATGTGATGCTAACCAATTATGACGGCACCGTGGAGCTTTGTACAAGACCCACCTCTCAACACATGTCAACACCCTGTCCAGAAATGGCTCCTTCCTCAGATGAGACAACAAAGAAACACAGGTATCTGGTCACGTTGTCTTTTGGCCCGGCGTCAAATCATGTGGGACCCATCGATCCAACTTGTAATGCTTCCCAAGTTGATGGAGGTGCTGCCGAATGGTTACTCCACTCACATTGAATCGTAGTCCCAGTTCCTTATGTGTCTGGCAACTGTTCGCCTCAATTGCTACCTGAAGATCTTCATTTTGTACATGTTGGTCTTCCAGTATTTCGTCACCGTTTTTAAACTTGTTAAACCGCCGTTGCACTGTTTGCGTAGTCACGACACCCTCACCAAAGGCCTTGCATATCTTCCGCCCCGCTGCAGCGGCGTTTGACTCCAGTTTGAACTCTTACAGCATACACGCCCTTATGACGCTCTGTGGAGGTCCTATGTTCACCCTGTTCTTACGCAAGTTTACGGTGTAACTGAACTGCCACAACCAGGTAGTATGTTGGATATACCCCCACCAACAACTGACCTTCGCCTTATGTCCATTCGCATTCAACTCACGGTGTGAGGGCCAATAGAACACAGACCTTCACAAAATGCGACAGAACTTTATTAGTTACCTTCATAGAATGGCTAGTTTCAAGGTTAGTAGCAGACAATTTAATGGATTATTATTATTATTGTTAAATTAGTATTTAGTGTCCCTTTCAACAAAAAAGCTATACGAAACATTGGCCTATAGTTCAACCTGAGATCCGAGTCACGTGAGTTCCCACAGGAATTCGAACCTCAGTCTTCTGCGGTGGCGCGTAAGCTAACTATATATTACAGTCAGGAGAGAGGGAGCTATAACTTGGGATCAAGAGATTTATCTGTACGTGTTTGAAAAAAAAAAAAAAAAGTTATAATCTCATCTATACTAGAAATATCTTTATTTAAATAAAGACATTTTTTTCTATTTCTAATATAAATGAATATACGTGTGTGTGTGTGAGGGGGGGGGGTTATATGAAAGAAAAACTATGTCGTTCTTGCTTTTTTCTACTTTCAGTAAAGAAAACGAGGGTCCAAACCCTCTAAAGCCGTCTCACAAATATGTCATTGTTGAAAACGACCGTCCCTCAGCCGTAAACAACGTCCAGTACTCGCCCAAGTTGCTCATCGCAATTTGCTACGAGAGTGAGAGAGAGAACGAAGTGTTGTGAAAGCGCTGCTGCAAATTTTCACGTGTAGAAAAAAGGACGGGGGATTGGATAACTTAATTGAAGGCTTGTAGTAAAATTATTAGTCCGTAGGTCCAATCCTTCATTATGGGCCTGACTCCATGCAAATCTTTGTAACAATTTCTTTACTGTTTACTACGTGCAAAAAAAAAAAAAAAAAAAAAAAAAAAAAGGGTTGGACAGAATTCCCATGTCTATCCTGCGCCGGAACTTGCTGCAATGGAAACTACGATGCCGTGTGATAGTCCAGAATGCTGGGGGTTCAATAGAACATGATCGGTGGTGGCGATGCGGTATATCTTAAGGTGAGTACCCTTCAAAAAATGGTCGAATATAAAGCGAACAACCTTCTGTATCTCTAGCTGCAACGGGCCAGAGACTTCTCTAACTCTATCTCTGTGCTGCAGCGGGCAAGAGGTATCCTCAACCTCAGTGCATTTTTTAAGAAATCGCTACTGGGTATCCAGGGACAAAAGGGTCCTTGACACACACAGCAAAATTCAAACGCTACAGAGCATGAGAAAGGTTTACAATTTGTTACGCTTTGTGACATAAGGGATTCTTTTTTAACAATTTAACCGTCGCAAACTTTCGATAATTTTGTAGCATCTGACTGATCGTAAAATTACTAAAGAAAAGGAAAAGCTTCTGGCAATATTTAAGAAGCTGAAGTAAAAACGGAAAAATACACAGTGACTATAATCTGAGTATTAGAGCTTCTAATATCTGAGTATAAGGGGAAAAAAAAAGGGATGGGCACAAAAGTAACTAGCGACAGATTTAGAAAAATATTTTGGTAGGGAAACTCTCTTAGGAATACTTCGTGTTTAGAAATCCCAAAATTTTAGGAGGAGGGCTTGAAGGTTTATGAGTAACATTTGATTCGTTTTCTATAGAAATCCCAAAACTTTAGAGAAGCTCAGCCCCTTTGCCCGCCGGCATAAATCCTCCACTGAAGGTAACTGTGTAGTTGTTAAAATACTTCTTTACGCTTAATGGATAATCCCTTACTTTCTTACAAGTTTGTGCCACCTATTAATTATGTCAGAAGATTTGCCTGAAAATATCTCAATTACCAATATTACTCATAACAGACACGAAATGTGTGGTTGGCAGGAAATGTTAAGCCAGGATAAAACAGGTTAGGTTGAAAAGAGAATAATTTTTGAGAAGACTGGAAATGGACGATAATGAGAATTGGGAATCTGGAAACCGAACCCAATTACGAATGCACGAGTGTAGCTCAAGAATAGCTGAAACCTAGTCTCAACAGGCCTCTAAAATAAAGACTTAAAATTATGAATATATAATCAATGAACTCAATATAACCCAACCTAAGCAAAAAGTCAAAAGTTGTTTGATCAAAGTTTATAACTTAATAAGTTAGAACTCAGTTTACAAATAATATTCTTTGGTCCATGGAAAGACTTACAAAACACTTCTGCTTGGCTCTTTTTATTTTCTAAACGAGATGTAAATAAGGACTTCTTGACCTGGAGAAAATGCCTTTACAATGTCCCTAATTTTTACGAGAAATTCTCTATTTATACTTGACGTGATGATCCGAATTGGCAGTCTGCGTACGTTCTAGTTTCGTACAACGATTTAAAAAAAAAAAAAAAAACTGCTTAGTTCCCGTTTGCACATGCGTATTTATTACGATTGTTATATGGTACCTATCGTTGCCATTCTGTTTGATTCTCTTGAACGAAGAATTTTGAATGGTTTGGTTGCTTCTATGAGGCCGATAGCGAGGTTGAAGGATGCTGAATATGTGAAATTATATATAGGCTAATTCCTGAAGACGTGATTTGTGGACGGGATGTTAGTCAAAGTAAAGATTTTGAAAGGGTCCAAAACGTAAGATCATTTCTTTCTCCTAAGAATTTGTCATCATTTTCTTCCGTGGTTGCATTTACAAGTGTGATTCAAATGAAAACCTTAAGTGCTGTAAATATATTATAACAGTTAAGAAAAGCATATCTATCATTTTTCAACGTAGTCGTCTTGACGTTCAATGCAAGTATTCCAACGCTTCGGAGGTGTGTATACATACACCACGTTTAAAGAAGTCTTTTGGTCGTGACTAGCCACTCGTGCATCGCGTTTTTCACTTCTTCATCACTTCTGAAATGCTTGTCTCCCAACGCTTCTTTGGGTATCCAAACACATGAAAGTCACTAGGGACGAGATCTTCTGAATAAGGTAAGTGTCAAGATTAGACCTTGGGGGCAGCATTATGAGTTTTTCTTGCTTACTTTCTAGGGTTGGAAAAAAAAAAAAAAAAAACCAACAACAACAAAGCATGTATTTAAAACACGAAAAAGATGTTCAAAATGTTTTAAACATGTGTTAAAACACGAACGAAAAAGAAACATGTTTTAAACATTTTGTACAGTTTAAAAGATATTTCAAAATCGTGTAATAACTTATTTGTTAAGACTTTTTACTCTTTACTTGCAACCAGTATTACAGATTCATCCTGTATATACTGACCAGCAGCGTTCACCCCGCTTCGCTGCGGTCACCCCGGAACGCAATAAACTTTGTTACTTAGATAATTTTTACTTTTTCGCTTTCAAGTGATATGATAAAAACCATAGAAGATTGCAGTAAATGTTAACATTATATCGCCTGTCATTTATGTTAACCCGCCCCGCTTCGCTGCGGTCACCCCGGAACGCAATAAACTTTGTTACTTAGATAATTTTTACTTTTTCGCTTTCAAGTGATATGATAAAAACCATAGTAGATTGCAGTAAATGTTAACATTATATCGCCTGTCATTTATGTTAACCCGCCGAGTGACACGGTCATGCGGGTTGCATATAAATACGTTTATTTTTACCTATGATGAACTAACAAAGGATTTGTACGTTATGGACACTTGAATGGTCAATTATCTCAAGACACTGGTAATTAAAAATTAAAGTGATATGATAAAAACCATCTAGGGTCCAAATCCTAATAACCCCCCAAAAATAAAAGAAATTGGTTCAGCCGTATTAGCGTGATGAGGTAACAAAGGATTTGTGCGTTCTCTTTTATATATAAGATTAGTGCAACGTTGATAACAGAAATAAAATCGTTTCACTAAAAATGGCTTTTATATATTTTAGTGAATTTTTATTGACCACTTGTCGTTCAAGATGATTTTCGAAAAAAGGTTAAATATTTTCGTAGTACACTGGTGATAATGCACCTTAATATATCAACTTTCGTTTTTGTAGCACCAGCGGTTTTGAAAATAACTTTTGAGTGTCACCGATAACGCACTTTTTTCTTTATTTTTTTTCCACCAGTGGTTTGCAAAATGACTTCGAATGACCATTGGATTTAATATGACATTTTTTACAGTATTTGGCTCAAATAATTGTATTGTTATTGGAATTGTATACACATGTACATAATTTTTACTCAATTGATCACCTGGAGGTGGGTGAAATTTTAGTTGCAAAAATTTGATTGCTATTTCGGAATACTGATGCTAATAAAATTATTTTAAAAGAATAAATTTTTCAAACGTAATGTTTCAAGCACATTTTATGTTTTGCTAATTTTAGAATATTTTCTGGAAGCCTGTGTGTTGGTTGTTGTTTAACTCAATAATTGTATTGAAGAAAAATAATATTTGGGACATTCAGAGCACAATGGATCCAAGTACATTTTCAATTATGTTCAATTTTGCTCAGCAAATGAATGCTATTTCAAAACGTAATATCTTCGCAGTCAAGAATACGAAATAAATTAAAATGAAACCACGTGAAAGGGCGTGGGCTAGTTTCGGGCAGGAGAACAACCGCGCCCACTCCCACTCTGAATTTCAGATTTTGGGGGCAGTAAGGCAGATTTAGAAGCTTTTTGGTAAGCAAAGTTTAACAGAACAAGTTTGAAGTTCTTACACTGAATAAATACGGAGGAAATGTAGATGATCAAAACTGGAAAGTTGCTTAGGCATAATTTCTAGAATTTTAAGTAGGCCCGAAACTCGAAAGTAGAGCCACCTTTGGAATCCTTGGGTCAAAAAGAAAAAAAAAAGCTACAAAAGAGCAATATAATCCTATAGCTCCTTGCGGCCAATGGAAATGGAATTTAACTGATCAAACTCCGTATTTATTCGGTGTAGGGACTTCATTTTTTTCTGTTGGACTTTGCTCAGCAAAAGGTTTCTAAATCTGCATTACTGTCCCAAAATTTGAAATTCAGGGTAGGCGGTAGGAAGGCGGATGACTAAACGGACGCCCCTCTCTAGCGCTAATCATATAAAACTGTAGATTGCACCTTGTCACGTAGTTTTCTTTCTTTTCGGATTCGTGGTTGCGAATACATGACACATCCTGCATTTATTTAATGTAATTATGCATCATTGACAATGACATTTGGAACTTATTAATCTTTCTCACGCTGCGACGCACACAATATCTTAAATTTATGAGCAGGGAGGAGGAAATTAGCCCTCCTGTTCTCCCGTTCTAGAAACGCCCTTGTCTAGCGGTTGTCCTATGAAACTAGCCTACACTACACCTTTTCACCTGGTTTTTGGTTCATTTATTTCGGACTCTTCGCTATGAAGATACGACGTTTGCTGAACAAAAATGAACCTTTTTGAAAATGGATCCTTTTGCTCTGAACGACCCAAATATAAAAAAATTTTAAAAAATTCGAAACGTACAAAATTAGTTTCTTCGGTTTACTCAAAATGGTGTCCTTTTTTCTTCCCGTAAAACTTATGTTAAACGATTCCAAGTTGTACGAAGACTGAGAATCAACATGTACTGTATGTACGAGGGTCACTTCGAAAGTTTTGAGATGTGAAATAAGTGATTGATGAACTTATTGAAACCACGGGCGAACAAACAAAGTTACGACACTTTTCTTTAGAACTTCTTGGGTATAATATTTCTCGTCATGGAGTGTCGATCTCTGATCGCATTACGGATTCCATTCGAAATTACAAGCGCCCGAAAACTGAAAAACAACTTAAGTGTTTTTTAGGACTGTGTTCTTTTGTGCGAAATTACATAGACAAGTTTTCAACTTTAACTGAAATACTATCCATTAAAAGAATATATATTTGAATAATTGTGGGAGTGATTTTCTTGCCAACTTCCATAAAAGATAAAAAAAACTTTAAGGACTTCAATTTTGACCAAAGTGATGTGCTACAAAAGACTACAAGAACTTAGTTTTACCCATAAAAAAAGTCAATATGACTCCTCAGGACATATAAATGTTCAAACTGTAATTACACAATCTTTTTTAAATAAAACACCACTTGTGGTTCTGTATATGCTTTATTCAATATGGGTTTCCATTATTATTATTTAAAAGAAAATAATATATTTTATCGCTTTCTTCGCAGCTTCAATGAGTTTCTCCTCAGCCAGGCAGCGCGACGTGACCCTCCAATAGTTTGCGTGTAGCGATGTCCTTTACCCAAACCTCGAGATTTACGACCGGCAGATGTTTTACCACGCAACTCACGATGCTTATGAACTGGCTTGCATATCCAATTAGCTTTTGGATCACGACGAATTGCCTGAAATAAATAAATACATAAATAAATAATTGAAAGAAAGAAAGAAAAAAATGTAATACAATTAACATACACCGAGAAAACTCAATCCTGTTGAAAAGTTGTAGGTCAACGATTCTAAATCTGGCTGAAATTTATTGTAAAACTTACAAGTAGTTCTCTCCATACACAGTATTTTTGAAAATGGTAAAAACGAACTGAAGAAACTTTTGTCATATCAGAAATTCTGAAACGAAGATATAATAGATGAACTGGTCAGTTGTCGCCACGAGTCTCAGTTAAGTTCAAGTAGTAGCGGACAAAGTCAGGTTGATAAATAGTAATGGATACGCTCTGTGACATGGCAAAAATCAAATGGAGCAATTACAAAACCACTGACGTAAGAGCTTCACGAAGTTATCAAATTACCGCCGAAATTTTTCTAGCTTTCAGGAAGACATAAATTAACGGGGTGTTTGTGAACCGAACAATTCAAAGATTAATAGTCAGTGGCTGATGACCATCCTAGAGTAGTTCATTTAAGAAGTAAAGCAATGGCGGTGAGAATTCGTCAAATTCCGTCAGACAACAATCAGAATTGTAAGCTCCTTCGTGGCTAAGCGGTCAGCGTACGTATCTTTAACGTGAAGGACCCGGCTTCGATTTCTGGTGGGAGCTCATGTGGTTCGGATTTCCCGTTAATCAATAGATCCACGTCTCATAGCCTCGCTGCTGAACAGATGGTAAACTCAAAATCAAGTCAAGTCAATCAGAACAGCACAGTAGATTTAAGGTTTCGAAAACATCAATATCAAAAACATCCCGTTAGTTCCATAGCGATTTTGAACTGTCAGGTTATTGGAGGAGTATA
Source organism: Thermobia domestica (assembly GCF_964235325.1). Taxonomy (NCBI): domain Eukaryota; kingdom Metazoa; phylum Arthropoda; class Insecta; order Zygentoma; family Lepismatidae; genus Thermobia; species Thermobia domestica. The sequence continues at coordinate 188,783,953 of NC_137454.1, read as the reverse complement.
AGTAATTCTCTCAATTTAATTAAAACGGAACAGGACCATACAATAAAAATGCCTCCTACATTGTTGTTTTCGATTTCAGCACGCATCATTACGTTCATCGAAGAGAAAACTTGCTCAACAAAGTCAACTTCCCAACTCCAAAATAGGATGCATGCATCAAGCTCT